>NC_140585.1:491752493-492347493 GCF_964204655.1 Triturus cristatus | reverse complement strand
GCGAGAGAAAGAGAAAGATATCTATCTATCATAACTATATATATATATATACATATTTTTATATGTATATATGTATAGATGAA
Organism: Triturus cristatus; assembly: GCF_964204655.1. Classification (NCBI taxonomy): domain Eukaryota; kingdom Metazoa; phylum Chordata; class Amphibia; order Caudata; family Salamandridae; genus Triturus; species Triturus cristatus. The sequence goes on along the minus strand of NC_140585.1, from coordinate 492,347,410 downwards.
TATATATATTGTTTCCAAGTTGTCCAAAAATGCGGAAGGACTCACTGCAGTTCAATTCATCAGAATTTTTATTTCATGGGAAACCGGCATGTTGCATCCCAATTGGTATTACTCTGTCTGACATGTTTTGGAGACCCCAGCTCCTTAATCATAGGCTAACTGCAACTGTGCAGTTGCACCACACAGACATCTTTATTTCCATGCTGTTAAGTTCAATTGCCCTCCTCTGGGTCACACAGGGGAGTTACTCACACAAGACAAGTTGGAATATGCAGTGACTTTTGAAACATTTCTTGCCCTTCAGTGGGTTTTGATTGGCTGCAGTCTTTTAAAATTCATAATTCCAGCCTTCTGGTGGGCCTCAGAAAACAACTTGCTTAGTTGGCTTTTCCAGGACTGCTGTACTGCTTTCAGGTTTGGCACATTTTCACTCCTGCGGCCCTGGATTGTATTCCAGTGGCACTCAGCGGCTGGACTGCCGTGATTTATTGTCTCCAAGTTGTCCAAAAATAAGAACGTACTCACGGCAGTTCAATTCATCTGACTTTTTACTTCAGGAGAGACCAGCATGTTGCATTCTGATTGGTTTAACTCTGCCTGACGCGTTTTGGAGCCCACAGCTCCTTAATTAAGGCATGCTGGAATATGTAGTGACTTTTTAAACAATTCTTACCCTTCAGTGGGTTCTGCGTGGCTACAGTCTTTTAGTATTCATAATTCCAGCCCTCCAGTGGGCCTCAGAAAACAACTTGTACGGTTAGCTTTTCCAGAACTGCTGTACCACTTACAGGTTTAGCACATTTCCACTCCTGTGGCCCCAGATTGTATTCCAGTGGGAGTGCAGCCCTCCACAGCTGGACTGCCGTGATTTATTGTCTCTAAGTTGTCCAAAAATGAGGGTGTACTCACTGCAGTTTAATTCATCTGAATTTTTATTTCAGGGGATACCAGCATGTTGTATTCCGATTGGTTTTACTCTGACTGATGCGGTCCAGAGCCCATGGCTCCTTATTTCTTAGGTTGACTGCAACTGCGTAGATGCACCCAGAACAGACAACTTTATTTCCATGCTGTTAAGTACAATCACTCTCTGGTGGGTTGCAACGGTGAGTTCCTTTCGCTAGGCATTTTGGAATATGTAGTAACTTTTGAAACAATTCTTATCCTTCAGTGGGTTCTGCGTGGCTGCAGTCTTTCAAAATTCATAATTCTAGCCCTCCAGTGGGCCTCAGAAAACAACTTGCTCTGTTGGCTTTTCCAGAACTGCTGTACCACTTTCAGGTTTCACACATTTCCACTCCTGCTGTACCAGATTGTATTCCTGTGGTGGTGCAGCCCTCCATGGCTGGACTGCCGTGATTTATTTTCTCCAAGTTGTCCAAAAATGAGGAAGCACTAACTGCAGTTCAATTCATCTGAATTTTTATTTCAGTGGAAACCGGCATTTTGCATCTCAGTCGGTTTTACAGATCTGACCCGTTCCGGAGCCCTTAGCTCCTTAATCATAGGCTGACTGCAACTGCGCGGATGCACCACATAGACATCTTTATTTCCATGCTGGTAAGTTCAATTACCCTCCGATGGGTCACACAGGTGAGTTCCTTTCGCAAGGCATGTTGGAATATGTAGTCACTTTTAAAACAATTCTTACCCTTCAGTGGGTTCTGCGTGACTGCAGTCTTTTAGTATTCCTAATTCAAGCCCTCCAGTGGGCTTCAGAAAAAAACGTGCTCGGTTTGCTTTTCCAGAACTGCTGTACCGGTTTCAGGTTTGGCACATTTCCACTCCTGCAACAACATATGGTACTCCACTGGTGGTGCAGCCCTCCACGGTTGCACTGCCATGATTTATTGCCCCCAATTTGTCCAGGACGCTCTCACTGCAGTTCAATTCATCTGAATTTTTATTTCAGGGGAAAACTGCAAATATGAATACTAAAAGACTGCAGCCACTGCAGGAGTGGAGTGGAAATGTGCCAATCCTGAAAGCAGTACAGCAGTTACGGAATTATCAAGTTTTAGGGAATTAATGCCAGTTCACTTCACATTTAAAAAGGTGAAACATTTATTGATGTTTAAATATAATAGTTTTTGTTCTTTGTAATATAACTGGCTATGTGGCAGTTTGGGCTGTGCAACTATTAGCAAACCCAGATCAGAGATTATTGACTTCCTTTTGCACCTTTAAAAATATATTCAACTCACTTTTCAAGGGCAAAGTATTAAACATGTATTTGAGACTGGACTATTAGATTTAGGACTAGGCAATGAAGATTTGATAAGATATATCAGCCATTTCAAACATCTACTATCAAACTTGGAATAGAACAATCAAGCTCTTGTTGCTCACTTCCAATAAAGATTGATCGAAGATAGCAATGATGAACCATACCACGGACTTGTTGAGCTCTTATCGGTTTGGTGTTGCAAAAAGAACAACATGTTCAAGAGAGGAAGCAAGAATGCAGACCTAACCAATGTTACTGCCTAATATCTTTGTCAAATCAAACTTGCAATCATCGTAGAGTTCCAAAGTCTAATGACACACTACGAGAACTAATGCAAATTAGATCCAGTCAAAGAGGACCTCTGTGTAGAGAAAAAATTAGAAAGAGGGTTCCATGTTCTTTGGATCTCTCTGTAGTAAAGAAAATCTCTACATAGGTAATTACCCTGCTCATCCTCCAAGGGAAAATGCCAATGATTATCATTAAAGGTGTTGGAAGGTTAGAGCTAGATAACGTCATCAACTCAGCCTCCTCAATAATCTCCATTGATATATGTTACTTTCTGTAATGCATTGACTGCTTTAGCTATGGCTGATACTGGGGCTATTTTGAGTTATATGGACAGTAATTGTTTTGATCACTTGCAATTTCCTCGTTTGTCCAAGGAAGAGTCTGAAACAAATACCACTGTGACTGGTACTAAAATAACATCCAGTTCAGTCATACATTCAATATCAAATTGTCTACTGAATTGTCAGCTCCTTCTAGAATATATTTGATTTGACCATAATCAGAAACAGGCTTTTCTGAATATTTTGGGAATTACATGGGTAATTTAGCATATCTTTCATATTGAGTGGTAGAGCATTGAACTTGTGGTAAGGTAAGCAGAACTGTTTTCACAAGTCACGAGTAGAGGATATTTTCCTGAACAACTCAAAATAAAAGAAGATCAGCATTCACTAGCATTAATATTTTGACCTCAGGAATATTTCTCCTTTGCTGACATATTCAATGAGACTGAAGATGAGCAGTTACCACCAAAAAGACCATATGACTGTTGGATTGATCTAAAACTAAAAGCAGCTATACCAGGTGGAAAGATCTATCATTTAAATGACCCAGACAAAAAACTTTACAGAATGACATTAACTTCAGTCTAAAAAACGATTTTATTTGAGTTTTACAATCACCTGCTTGAACACCCTTGTTCTTTGTTACAACGATGGGAAATTATACTCTTAAATCGATTACTGTGAATTAAAGAAAATCAGGACAGGTATTCTCCTCTATTAATCCAACCTTTATTAGATAAACTCTATATTTTTTGTTGGTACACTATGTTAAACATTTACAACACACTTACAATTTATTAATAATACTTCCTTGAGATAAATGGAAGAGTGCATTCCATATGCAATTTAGTCATTGAGAGTATCTTTTGATGTCTTTTAAACATTGCAATGGGTCTTCCACATTTCAACGATTCATCAACGATACCTTTTTAAAAGCTTTTATAGTTACATTTGTAACATTGCATTTGGTTTAATACATTCAAAAACTATCTCTGAACAAGAAAAATATGTAACTCAAGTATTGCAACATCTTCAATAGAATCCACTTTATATTAAACTTGAAAAATGCTCATGTAGTCATACAGAGATAGATTAGGGTACCTCCGAACTCAACAAGGAGCAGCCATGGGTCAATAAAAGTTTCAAACAGTATTACAATGGGTATAGCCACAAAATGTCAAAGAGTTAAGAAGAGTCTTAGGATTTGCTAATTATTACTCGTGTTCTACCAAAGACTTTCACTCAAACATAATTCCAGGCTGAGAGCCAATACTATGTTTCCCAAAGCCAGCAATCCAGTGCAAAGTGCAGAAGAGGTGGTCCCTCCATCTCATTAAATCAAAAATATCAGAAATTAGAGAAGCTCATGAGAAAGGAAACATCAAACTGCTCAGAGGCTATCACCTTGGAGAAATGTTTGAGGGAGGTAGGGTCCTGCGTGGCCTAAGAATTTTATTGGCCCCCTAATATCAGGAACCAGATCCTGAGCTAACTATGGAATGGGCAACTAATCTGATGGACTGCTCTAACTGTATGATGTCTATTCTGATCAAATATGCATGGAAAGAATGCGAAGCCCTATTTAAAACCATTGAGGAATTGAAAGAGGAAATCAAGACAGAGGAAAAAATTGAGACTTTTACAACCAAATTTGGGGAGATAACGAAAAGGATTAAGAAACATGAAGAGGAAATCATTGCCAAAAAAGAGAGAAAGTTTACACGAGATAAGATTGATTATCAATCAGGAAGGAAAATCACTTTCAGTCGCAAATACAACAATGTGAGAAGCAATAAGAGAGTCTCACTAGCTGAGGAACATACAGGAGCAAGTGAAACTGGTAGTGAGGCCAGTGAGAGTGATATCTCGGAAGATGGAACACCGGTACCTGATAATGACCTTCCGTATCCTTCCGTATTCCGGGGAGGAATGCCGCCTACTGAACCAGAACAAGAATCAGCTAAATTGGCAGAAAGATTGAGGATGGGGCAGAGGAAGAGCCCAAAACACAAGAGGCAGAGAAAGAAGCAAACTCACAAGCCAGAATTGATCTCTTTCATTTTGTGTGAAAACTTAAACTACGTAAATAGCATAACATGAAAGTTAAATCTACGGCTAACCCCTCTTCTTCCATTCGACCAAGCCCTAATAGTTTGACCATCAGGGAAGTGGACACATTAATTGTTTTAAATTAATTGGATATGGATGCATCTGATTCCACACCCATTGATGCACAATCTATGGGCTTTGTGACAAATGACAGCTGCCCTAACAATTTTAAACAGAAATCAACTTTTAAACCATCCCTTCCCCCATGTGCCATCAATACTTTTGAAACATTTGTGATAAGTGATCTGAAAAAATTGGCTAAAAGAAAAGTTTGGAAAAATGACAATTTGGCCAAGAAAGAAAGACTGGCTGTGAAAACATTACAACTAGATCACAGCGTGGTCATTCGCCAATCAAACAAGGGGGGTATGAGACAGCTTAATGTCGTAGATTGTTATGAGAGAGTCCCTCAAGAAAACATTGAAAGATCTAATGCATTGTATTTTGAGATGTTGAAATCTTGGCATAAAGATGGTCTCTTGGAATGGAACGAGTATGCTTATATGTTGAATCGCTCACCCAAAATAGCAGTCTTATACTTAGTACCTAAACGCCACAAAAACCCACTGAAACCACCAGGGAGACCCATTGTATCTTCAATTGGATCATTACTGGAGCATACCGCCAAATACATTGACTATTTTTGTGCCCATATGTAGAGTCATTGCCTTCCTATATACAGCATAGCTAAGATTTTCTGAATAAAATCAAGAAAGTAGTATGGGAGGACAATTTTCTCTTGATTTCCTTAGATGTGTGCAGTTTGTACACATCTATTAAACATAATGACGGTATTGAAGCCTGTAGGCAGTACTTGAAATCCCGGTCTATTTTCTTTCTGCAACATACTAAAATGTAATTGGTTATGATCAGGTTTTGTCTTGAAAATATTTTTTTTATTTTCAATGATTCCTTTTTCAGACAAAAGCAGGGGACAACCATGAGCACTTGTTTTGCTCCCAGTTATGCCAACCTAATGATGGATTGGTGGGAGCAGCAGGTGCCCATGGCTTTTAAACAATATGGTGACCATGTGAAAACTTGGTTACGATATATTAATGACCTTTTTATTATTTGGCAGGGCAGTCGTGATCAAGCTATTAGCTTTGTCTCATCATTGAACACCAATGACTATAATCTGAAGTTTGAATGTAACATCAGTGAAACCAGTATAGAATTCTTTGACACTCAAATCACTGTAGTAAACAACAAATTAACATTGAGATTGTTTTGCAAGGAAATGGCAGGGAATACATTACTCCATGCTGAGAGAAGTCACCTGAGGAATTTGATCATGAGTATTCCGTATGGTGAGTTCCTCCGGGCTCGGAGGAACTGTAGTTGAGATAGACTATCAGAAAGAGTGTGAATGCATGGCAGCCAGGTTTGTATAACGTGGCTACACTGATTTTGTGATTGAGAAAGCCCGTCTTAAGGCTAGTAATCTCAGCCGGGAAGTTGCTCTTGCTCCCAAGGGAATGGCAGACACTGCTACTGATAATATCATTAGGTTTATCTCTACGTGTAAAACTACTTCACAGGATCTTAAGAAATGTCTGACCAAACATTTGAGGATCTTAAAAACTGAACCTGACTGATGTTCTAACTGACTACCCTAGCATTTCATATAGGAAAGGGGATTCTTTGAAGGGCAAATTATGTGTCAATGAAATCTTAAGTACCAGACAAACAAGTCCCGACATACAGGGTTTCTACACAAGCATGTCCTGCAAAGCACAGGTACAGCACTAATGTCAAGAAAGTGTTGTCTCCAGTTAGACAAACATGGAAAGAATGATTGAGAAACATCTCACATGCTTGTCAGATTTTTGTGTTTATGTGTTAACTTGTCCATGTTCCAAAAGTTACGTTGGGAGCACAATGTTCTCTGCATATAAACAGATCCTGGAACATATGCATAAACTCTACCTGGTGGCACATCATTTTGAGGAGGAATACAAAAGCAACCATAACCTTTTGCGCTTTTTTGTGATTGACCATGTCCCTCAGACCAAAGCGGGGGTGACTGGATCTGCAAACTTAGACAATTGGAAGCTAAGTACATACTCAAACTAGTTACCAGGGTCCCTCAGGGTCTTAATCCCGAAGAGGAATTATCATGGTTTCTGGGGGAGTGATTCAGTCTTAGATAGAGTTATATCCATGTCAGTACGTCTAGAGGCGTGAGAATACTGCACATTGTAAATTGCTGGATTTTGTATTTTGCTTAACTGTATATATGTATATTTCAAACTGTGCATAGAAGTCTTCTTCTGGTTTTAAAGTTTTACATGTGAAATTGGTTGGGTGTTGAGGAGATTGATAGTCACAAAAGATTTTTGTTTCTTATATGTTTCTTTCAGGTCGACCTATGCAGCCACATATGCATCAGCTTGTGACTGAGGTTTTGAAAACTGACCATTAAGACAAAAGAGAAAGATATTATATTGCAAAATGTCAGCGTTTATGGAAATATTTTTCACACATTTTTTTAGATGTATTTCATACACAATTATGTAGTAATTGTTCTGGCACTAGCTAGAAGATGTCTGATGTTTAACCGCCTTAGACAGCAATGGAAGTTAGCTACGTCGCGGGTAAACCAGTGTCAGTTACATTTGATACGAGGTGAGGTTATTGTAACCACATACGTTTATTTGTATTGCATCTATTTCAGGTTAATGCTCCTGATGCTTACTGCCGTATAAATGTTGCAGTATCAGTATTTGCTTAACCCACTAGGGTAGCATTGGTGGTTAGGTTTGTCCCGGTCAATCCGGTCATTTGGGATGTGTGAATCCACAACTTAATGTCGATAGAGAGATATATCTGCTTCAGACAACAGATATTCATGCTATTTTTCAATGTCATTGTAAACTGCATTATTTTATTTTATTTGTTTAGTCTTTAACTATATCAATTTTCTGATGGATTTTGACAGACAGGCTTTTCAATATTATGAATTTGAATCTCAACACTACAATTACAGGTTAATTGTACAGAGGATTATTTATTATAAGTGAATATTTGGATGGCTGTGATACTGCAGATAGGACAAGATCTATTTTGGGATACGAGTATGAGTTACCATCTCAAAATGGCCAACTTGTGTTAATGTTATGTCCTACACTAGTCCTTTGTCAATTTTCAGATTTGAGCACGCTTTTTGACGTCACCCGCAATTTCTGTAAAACAATGCCGGTATGTTTGAGTTTCCATACCTGTGAACAAGGCGGATTATGCTGAAACCCATTGGGTTTCGGCTGGAAACGTTATGGAATAAATTCTTCATGCGAGATATGGATATGGATTGAGCCTTTTATTGTGGAAGGAGTGTGCGTATTGCGGCATTGCTGAATGGTGGTTTAGAAAGCATTCAGGGCGTCCTCGTACCCTGTACATGCACAGGAGCTGCTGTGTCCCGGCCCTTACGTGGTATTGTGGCTGTGGATATATATATATATATATATATATATATATATATATATATATATATATATATATATATATATATATCCCAAAAAGCCTCTCTGTGAAGAAAGGAGTGAGCCGCACACTTACGGTGATTAATTTGACTTTATTTTGCAGCGCTGGCGATCCTTATGCATTTCGGTCTACCTAGACCTTTCTCAAAGGGGTGCCATGGCATCTGGAGGTTGGAACACACACCAACAAACAATTGCGCTATTTCAAAAGTTTTCGCCCCCTGGTGGGCGCCCTGATGGGTTGACTTCTCACGCATGCTGGTACTTGTGGTGTGCTTTCAAACCCATAATTACTTCCCTTCAATGGGTGATGCTGAATGTTTTTGCTGTTTGGAAAAGTTCATCGTAACTCCTTTGCATGCCACTTTTAAGCTGCTGGAGACCAAACCAAAGCACAATCCTTGGCGGCTACCTACTGCCCATGATTGCTTTCACATACAACAAACAAGGTCCGATTTCGGGCAGTCTTGGTGCTCTTTTTTGCGGTGGTGCGTAGCTCAACGGCAGGACCAAGCCGGATAATTATCCCAAAAAGCCTCTCTGTGAAGAAAGGAGTGAGCCGCACACTTACGGTGATTAATTTGACTTTATTTTGCAGCGCTGGCGATCCTTATGCATTTCGGTCTACCTAGACCTTTCTCAAAGGGGTGCCACGGCATCTGGAGGTTGGAACACACACCAACAAACAATTGCGCTATTTCAAATGTTTTCGCCCCCTTGTGGGCGCCCTGATGGTTTGACTTCTCACGCATGCTGGTACTTGTGGTGTGCTTTCAAACCCATAATTACTTCCCTTCAATGGGTGATGCGGAATGTTTTTGCTGTTTGGAAAAGTTCATCGTAACTCCTTTGCATGCCACTTTTAAGCTGCTGGAGACCAAACCAAAGCACAATCCTTGGCGGCTACCTACTGCCCATGATTGCTTTCGCATACAACAAACAAGGTCCGATTTCGGGCAGTCTTGGTGCTCTTTTTGCGGCGGTGTGTAGCTCAACGGCAGGACCAAGCCGGATAATTATCCCAAAAAGCCTCTCTGTGAAGAAAGGAGTGAGCCGCACACTTACTGTGATTAATTTGACTTTATTTTGCAGCGCTGGCGATCCTTATGCATTTCGGTCTACCTAGACCTTTCTCAAAGGGGTGCCATGGCATCTGGAGGTTGGAACACACACCAACAAACAATTGCGCTATTTCAAAAGTTTTCGCCCCCTGGTGGGCGCCCTGATGGGTTGACTTCTCACGCATGCTGGTACTTGTGGTGTGCTTTCAAACCCATAATTACTTCCCTTCAATGGGTGATGCCGAATGTTTTTGCTGTTTGGAAAAGTTCATCGTAACTCCTTTGCATGCCACTTTTAAGCTGCTGGAGACCAAACCAAAGCACAATCCTTGGCGGCTACCTACTGCCCATGATTGCTTTCGCATACAACAAACAAGGTCCGATTTCGGGCAGTCTTGGTGCTCTTTTTGCGGCGGTGCGTAGCTCAACGGCAGGACCAAGCCGGATAATTATCCCAAAAAGCCTCTCTGTGAAGAAAGGAGTGAGCCGCACACTTACTGTGATTAATTTGACTTTATTTTGCAGCGCTGGCGATCCTTATGCATTTCGGTCTACCTAGACCTTTCTCAAAGGGGTGCCATGGCATCTGGAGGTTGGAACACACACCAACAAACAATTGCGCTATTTCAAAAGTTTTCGCCCCCTGGTGGGCGCCCTGATGGGTTGACTTCTCACGCATGCTGGTACTTGTGGTGTGCTTTCAAACCCATAATTACTTCCCTTCAATGGGTGATGCTGAATGTTTTTGCTGTTTGGAAAAGTTCATCGTAACTCCTTTGCATGCCACTTTTAAGCTGCTGGAGACCAAACCAAAGCACAATCCTTGGCGGCTACCTACTGCCCATGATTGCTTTCGCATACAACAAACAAGGTCCGATTTCGGGCAGTCTTGGTGCTCTTTTTTGCGGTGGTGCGTAGCTCAACGGCAGGACCAAGCCGGATAATTATCCCAAAAAGCCTCTCTGTGAAGAAAGGAGTGAGCCGCACACTTACGGTGATTAATTTGACTTTATTTTGCAGCGCTGGCGATCCTTATGCATTTCGGTCTACCTAGACCTTTCTCAAAGGGGTGCCACGGCATCTGGAGGTTGGAACACACACCAACAAACAATTGCGCTATTTCAAATGTTTTCGCCCCCTTGTGGGCGCCCTGATGGTTTGACTTCTCACGCATGCTGGTACTTGTGGTGTGCTTTCAAACCCATAATTACTTCCCTTCAATGGGTGATGCGGAATGTTTTTGCTGTTTGGAAAAGTTCATCGTAACTCCTTTGCATGCCACTTTTAAGCTGCTGGAGACCAAACCAAAGCACAATCCTTGGCGGCTACCTACTGCCCATGATTGCTTTCGCATACAACAAACAAGGTCCGATTTCGGGCAGTCTTGGTGCTCTTTTTGCGGCGGTGCGTAGCTCAACGGCAGGACCAAGCCGGATAATTATCCCAAAAAGCCTCTCTGTGAAGAAAGGAGTGAGCCGCACACTTACTGTGATTAATTTGACTTTATTTTGCAGCGCTGGCGATCCTTATGCATTTCGGTCTACCTAGACCTTTCTCAAAGGGGTGCCATGGCATCTGGAGGTTGGAACACACACCAACAAACAATTGCGCTATTTCAAAAGTTTTCGCCCCCTGGTGGGCGCCCTGATGGGTTGACTTCTCATGCAAGCTGGTACTTGTGGTGTGCTTTCAAACCCATAATTACTTCCCTTCAATGGGTGATGCGAATGTTTTTGCTGTTTGGAAAAGTTCATCGTAACTCCTTTGCATGCCACTTTTAAGCTGCTGGAGAACAAACCAAAGCACAATCCTTGGCGGCTACCTACTGCCCATGATTGCTTTCGCATACAACAAACAAGGTCCGATTTCGGGCAGTCTTGGTGCTCTTTTTGCGGCGGTGCGTAGCTCAACGGCAGGACCAAGCTGGATAATTATCCCAAAAAGCCTCTCTGTGAAGAAAGGAGTGAGCCGCACACTTACGGTGATTAATTTGACTTTATTTTGCAGCGCTGGCAATCCTTATGCATTTCGGTCAACCTAGACCTTTCTCAAAGGGGTGCCACGGCATCTGGAGATTGGAACACACACCAACAAACAATTGCGCTATTTCAAAAGTTTTCGCCCCCTGGTGGGCGCCCTGATGGGTTGACTTCTCACGCATGCTGGTACTTGTGGTGTGCTTTCAAACCCATAATTACTTCCCTTCAATGGGTGATGCCGAATGTTTTTGCTGTTTGGAAAAGTTCATCGTAACTCCTTTGCATGCCACTTTTAAGCTGCTGGAGAACAAACCAAAGCACAATCCTTGGCGGCTACCTACTGCCCATGATTGCTTTCGCATACAACAAACAAGGTCCGATTTCGGGCAGTCTTGGTGCTCTTTTTGCGGCGGTGCGTAGCTCAACGGCAGGACCAAGCCGGATAATTATCCCAAAAAGCCTCTCTGTGAAGAAAGGAGTGAGCCGCACACTTACGGTGATTAATTTGACTTTATTTTGCAGCGCTGGCAATCCTTATGCATTTCGGTCTACCTAGACCTTTCTCAAAGGGGTGCCACGGCATCTGGAGATTGGAACACACACCAACAAACAATTGCGCTATTTCAAAAGTTTTCGCCCCCTGGTGGGCGCACTGATGGGTTGACTTCTCACGCATGCTGGTACTTGTGGTGTGCTTTCAAACCCATAATTACTTCCCTTCAATGGGTGATGCCGAATGTTTTTGCTGTTTGGAAAAGTTCATCGTAACTCCTTTGCATGCCACTTTTAAGCTGCTGGAGACCAAACCAAAGCACAATCCTTGGCGGCTACCTACTGCCCATGATTGCTTTCTCATACAACAAACAAGGTCCAATTTCGGGCAGTCTTGGTGCTCTTTTTGCGGCGGTGCGTAGCTCAACGGCAGGACCAAGCCGGATAATTATCCCAAAAAGCCTCTCTGTCTAATATATATATATATATATATATATATATATATATATATATATATAATGCTCCGCTGTCGAAAAACAGAAGGACCAGCACTCGTGTTAGCTTCAATCCCAGTTAGGATTTATTCGTGCAAAATCAAAACAGACGCGTTTCAGCAGTAGCATTCGTCAGTGTCGTATATATATATATAACATACTGGCAGTTGCCAGTAGGTAGTTATTGTTAATTCAAAAGTCTATTCAAAAAGCATTTTTTCTTTTCCCAATAACTTTGGTGCCGGTTGACGAATTATCACGACATTTTCAAAACTAGTGGGGCGCTCTGGTCAGCTCCTGTCTTTAACGTTTTGGGGTGATTCAGCAAGCGGGGGCCGAGAAAAAAGGGGGGTCCCAAAACATGTTTTCTCCATGTCACTTTCCATATGAAACTTTAGACACGACTACAGCCGGATCTGCTGAACAGAATTACACCAAATTTGGCAAAAAGGTAGCCCATGGTTCAGAAAGAGACCTTTTTTAAATGGTATAAATCCGTTCAGTAGTTCCTGAGAAATTAAAAAAATAGAGGTCAGAAAATCAATTTCCCATAGGAAACTTTAGAAACCGTTATAGCCGAAACTGCTGAATGGAATTACACCACATTTGGCTCAAAGATAGCCCTTGGTTCAGAAAGAGACCTTTTTTTTAAATGGTGTAAATCCGTTCAGTAGTTGCTGAGATAATCAAAAAATAAAAGTTTTGATATCTATAGCTGCAGTGGATACGCGGACCCTCCCGACCACGAGCTTTATTCTAATTGGCTGTCAACAATCGAAACCAGGAAGTGTTTGCAGCCATTTTGTGACTCGGTAGAACCTAATCAGAAGAAAACAGGTAAACAAAGGTGAGAAAAAGAAAAGGGGGCAGTGTAGAAACACCCTGACACCCTAAAACAGCGGAATGCGTGGATCCAGACAAAAAAAAAAAACGAAGCAAGGGCTTCCTTGCTTTGTTAATTTTAACCCTCCCGGGTGGGCCAGGTCCCGGGAGGATTTGGAGAATGTAAAGTGGGGGCCGCGGGGGCCCCCACAGCCCCGGGGACCGTCATATCCCTGGGGCTCTATTTTGTAAAGAAAAAAAAAACCTGTGTGAGGGGGCTCGAGCCCCCCCACATGCCCCAGGGACCACCACCTCCCCAGGGCTTTGCAATTGTTCGGAGGGGGGCTGCGCGGCTCCCCTCCTGGAGCCTGTGATGGCCCTGGGGACCACCACCCCCAGGGCCAGTTCCTGCAGTGTGCCGGGGTGCCTACCCCCGGGACACTGTTGTTTGCTATGGTAGGGTGGGAGCATGTCTCCCACCCTATTGTAGCAACCTCTGGTTTGGATTTTGGAAGAGAGAGCAGGGAAACCTGCTTTCTCTTTCAAAATCCAAAGCAGAATTCCTTTTCCACACGGGGAGCTGCATGTCAGTAGCTCCCCACGTGGAAAAGCAATTCCTGGTTCCCGCAGGATGCAGGTAGCTGTCTCCAATGAAGTGGATAGGCCCCGGGGGATGGGGTCCCTGGGGTGAATATAAATTACCGGTAGGACCCGTTTTTTTTTTCCGGAGTCGCGACCCTAGTGCAGCGCTCAGCGTGGCCCCTTGGTGTGAACGCGAGGGGTCCATGGCCCCCAGCGTGGCTCCCTGGTGTGAACGCGAGGGGTGCGCGACTCCCAGCACAGCCCCCTGGTGTGAACGCGAGAGGTGTGCGACTCCCAGCACGGCCCCCTGGTGTGAACGCGAGAGGTGCGCGACTCCGACACGCGCTGGGTGCGTGACTCCTAGCACACGCATTTAAGATTCTTTCATTATAAACCTATATTATATGTTCGCATCTTGGGTGGCTCTAAAAAGAGCCCTTGTGTTTATTGGGAGATTTTTGTAGCTACATGTAAGTGCCGATGCAGAGTCTTACGTTGTTGAGAAGGACTCTGTTTCCCCTATCTGTGAAGTGTACACCATCACTCCTGTAGATAGCATTGATATTAACCCCTTCAGTGCCCCGCCCTTTCCCCGCCCTGTGCCGGGCGTTGCATTAGCGGGCGGGGCTCATGACGAGATAGTCTCGTCATGGGCACAGCGCAACCGCGCTCCATGACGAGACCATCTCGTCATGGGCACTGAAGCGGTTAAAATGCAGATTGTTGTTGTAAATGGACCCCATACTATGGTCTCTAAGATAAGCAGAAACAGCTTTATTGACATTTTTTCTAGCTTTCTCAATCTGTGGACAAAATTGATTGGACCAGTTCCATTTCTGTCTTTGGCATATGTTAGAGTAGACAAAGGCAGTTTGGGGGAAACGTAACATCAGTTGTGCAAAGGTGTCCTTCATTAGCATTTCCAGACCTACCCCAGTCAATGTGCCTAGGTCATTGCCACCACAGTGCACAATTATGAGGTCAGGGGGTTGGAGATGCAAAAAGGATTTAACCAATGGCATCAATTGGTGCCACTTTAATCCTCTCTGTCCAATCCATTTAATGTCCACATTTTGCAAAGCTAGGTCTTTGTCAATACCTCTGCTTTCAGCATACCTTTTGCACCAGAAAACAAAGCTGTGTCCCACAATCCACACTCTAAGCATCGTGAAGGGAAGTCTGGATGCACTGAGATGTCTGTAGGTGAAGTAGGCAGTTGGTAGAATAAGAGGTCTCTAAAATGGTCGATAAGATGCAGATTTAAAAAAGAGGAGAAATTATTGGCTGTTTGAGAACATTATAGAGTGAAAAATAGGCTGCATGTTCCTGTGTTTAAAAAGCATGTTTCTCATTGGTTACTAAAAAATGTTTGAAAGGTAAATTAGATGGGATAAGCTGATATTTTAGAAAGTCAAACACACTGGCTGTTTGAATTTGCAACATTGTGTGATGAACATGTGACCTGTGAGTTCAGTTGAGTGTTCCATGAACTGTTACTATGGAAACAGGCATTAAGCAGAATGGGGGTAGGGTTGGAAGTTATGTGTGACATTAAAATGTGTATTTCTTATAAATGTTAAAGTAATATGTTATTGCAGTAAGATGTCACTGGTATGGTTAGAAGTGGTGTGTTATTAAAAAAAAATGCTAAAATTATTTTCAATATAATTTTGAAGTCTCGTATGGATCCGCGGTTCCATCGCTTACTGTGTACGGTCCAGGCGCGACTCCAGAACATTCCAGAAGCATTTTCGGTTCAGTTAGAGGTCAGTTGACAAGGGTTGATATGTGTAACCAATAGAAATGTGTTTTAGAATTTGAATTAACCTGGGCAGCAATGTGATTTGATATTTACATGTATATGTGTGGAGAATGAGAGGGAAACTTTGCCATTCTTTGGTTTTGCTAAGAACAGTGCACTATTTTCATTGTGTTTATATGAAAATCTGGTGTGTGATTCTGATATTTCATAATCTACAAATCAATTTGAAAGGTGAGTTATCAATTTGTGAGGTGTACTATGTGGTGCCTTTGTTTTTAAAGATAAAATAGAAATCATGAAATTTGAAGTTTGAGATACATTTTGTAATAAAGAAATGTTTATTGCAGTTTTTTTGTAATGTATTTAAATGTTGATTAATATTCACTTTGTATAGTATTATGTGTGTTTTGGAATACGGACTGCTGATTATGACTGATTATTAGGCCTGGGATAAAATTCCGTTCCGTTCGCGGAAATTGCGATAATTTGACATTTTTGCGTTCCGCGGAGAGCGCGAAAATGTAAAAATTTCCGCAATCCACATCTTACCGGAAATGTATTACTTGCTCGCGCTGTAAAAAAAATACATTCTCGCCTTACCTGAATACCCGCGTTCGCCGACAAGTTTTCCCGATCCGGTCGCGTTCTCCACGAGATGTTGGATTGTTGGTAGCCATTTGCGCTGTCTCGCGACAGTTCGCGCCCGCATTAACGTCATTTGTCGTGCGATCACGCCATTAGTCGCACGATCACGTCTTTCTTCTCGCGATCATGCACCGCGAGAGTATGAAATGGTTGAGATCTCGCGCCCGTGAGCAACCGCATGGGTAAGTTGGAGAGCCGCGATCACGCAGAAAATACCGCGAACGGGCAGGAAAAAAACTTCCGCGTCTTCGCGATATTTCCGCGTGTTTGCGGAGATTTTTAACATTTTCGCGATAGTTTGCGAAAGTGAATTTCGCAAATTACGCCCACCCCTACTGATTATTGTAATGTGTGGATATGTATATTAGTAGTATACTGCATAATTTTAGGTGTTGATTTTAAATTGGAAATGTATATGCAGAGTTAAGGTATTAGTGATGAGACTAGTTTTTATAAGTCTCTAAAGAGGTACAGTTAAAATATGCAACATCATTTTTGGTGTTTGGTTTCAGTTTGAAGTTTGTTATGTGAATTTATGTGGTGTAGATAGTGTTGTGGTACAGAGACACTCATTTATGTTTTTCAGTGATATGGTGAGACTTATAGCAGAAAATGTGAATGGTTTCTGCTTTGTATTTGGCTAGGTGTAATATTAAAAGTAGTTGTAGAATGGTAATGTAGCAGAAGAGATTTATGCAGTACTTTAATCCTATAAAGAGTTTGCTTGCGGAGCAGGTATTGTTCAGTTAGTATTGAGACACTCCTGCAATCACTCATCGAGCACCATACACTTATTCATTGAGTGCATTAATACCTAAGTACCTACAAATTCTCTATGCACTGTGTGTGCTGCACTGTAATTATTCCAGTTACTAGTTGTGTACTTATAGAATGCCCTAGCTAGTAACACTACTACAGGTATGTTAGCCTGTGCTCTATGCATGCAGATATCTAACCAGCTACATACTATTGATACATCCTGGAAATACCCAGTTAGTACCCATGCAGTCTAGGAATCCTCCTGTCTGTCTCATGCACTTCTCCTATCACCCATCCAGCACTATCTACTTATAAACTCACTCTGCTGTGAACTACCAGCACTTTACCTGTCCATGCACTTGTAGAATGACTCAGGCATTTAGACATGCAGTGCTACAGTCAAATGTACACAATCTATGCAGTCCCCTAACCCCATGCAGACTACTGATTCACTCCAGAAAAAGATTCAGGTATTACCCATGCAGTTCAGCAATCACACTGTCAGTCTCTGTCCACTCCTGCAATCATCCTGACAGAAGCATGTCCTTATCTAATCCCTGTGCTGAAACACAAGCACCTATAAACTCATTCTGCTATCAACTACCAGCAATCTAACTACCCAGTCACTGTCTATGCACTTGTACAATGACTCAGGGATTAAGATATGCAGTGCTACAGTCAAATGTGCACAACCTATGCGGTCCCCTAGCCCCCTGCAGACTACTGATTAACGCCTGCAATAACTTAGGTAGTACTATTGCAGTGCCCCGATCACACTGTCACTCTCTGTGCAGTCTTGCAATCATCCTGACAGAACCTTGTTTTTATCTAATCGCTGTGCTGAAACACAAGCACGTTTAAACTCACTCTGCTGTCAACCACCAGCACTCTACTACCCAGTCACTGTCCATGCAGTTGTACAATGACACAGGCCTTAATAGATGCATTGGTACAGTCAAATGTGCACAACCAATGCGGTCCCCTAACCCCCTGCAGACTACTGATTCACTCCTGTAAAAATGCAAGTAGTAGCTATGCAAGTCAGCAATCACACTGTCGCTCTTTGTCCCCTTTGCAATCATTCTGACAGAACCATTACATTTTAAAGTCACTGTGCTGAAACACAAGCAGTTATACACTTGCCCTGCTGTCAACTACCAGCACTTTAACTATCCAGTCACTGTCCATGCACTTATACAATAATTCAGCCATTAACACACACAGTGCTACAGTCACATGTGCACAACCTATGCGGTCCCCTATCCCCCTGCAGATTTTCACTCCTGCAATAACTTAGGTAGTACTATTGCAGTGCCGCAATCACACTGTCACTCTTTGTGCAGTCTTGCAATCATCCTGACAGAACCATGCACTTGTACAATGACTCAGGCATTAAGACACACAGTGCTACAGTCACATGTGCACAATGTACTCGGTCCCCTAACCCCCTGCAGAGTACTGATTCACTCTTGCAAAAATCCAGGTATTACCCATGCAGTTCACCAATCACACCGTCACTCTCTGTGCACTCCTGCAATCATTCTGATAGAAGCATGCCCTTACCTAATCCCTGTGCTGAAACACAAGCACTTATAAACTCATTCTGCTATCAACTACCAGCAATCTAACTATCCAGTCACTGTCTATGACGTGGGTCCTGGGCTCACTGTGCCACTGGAATCATGGTATCCTGGCTGAAGAGGGGTGAAACCCCGAAACTGGTCCTAGGATGCTTGTTTCCGGTCCAGGGAGGACCTGGCTTGGCAGTTCGGGCTGGACTGTCCCCATGAGGCACAGGGTCAAGACTGATTTGCATATGGCCAGGTCTAAACTGGGGTGGCATGGTGAGCAAAGGAATGATGGATTTAACCCCGATCTCTAGACTGGGGGTGAATGTCTTGATTTGTTCTGTATTCCGTCCATCAATTGTGTGTCTTTTGCTTTCTCGCCCTAAGTGCTCCAGGTATGCCCAGACGTGTGTCCTGAGCTCACTGTGCCACTGGAATCAAGCTATCCTGGCTGAAGAGGGGTGAAACCCCGAAACCGGTCCTAGGATGCTTGTTTCCAGTCCAGGGAGGACCTGGCTTGGCAGTTTGGGCTGGACTGTCCCCATGAGGCACAGGGTCAAGACTGATTTGCATATGGCCAGGTCTAAACTGGGGTGGCATGGTTATCAAAAGAATGAGGGATTTAACCCAGATCTCTTGACTGGGGGCGAATATTTTGATTTGTTCTGCATTCCGTCCATCAATTGTGTGTCTTTTGCAGTCTTGCAATCATCCTGACAGAACCATGTTTTTATCTAATCACTGTGCTGAAACACAAGCACTTTTAAAGTCAGTCTGCTGTCAACTACCAGCAGTCTAACTATCCAGTCACTGTCCATGCACTTGTACAATGACTCTGGCATTAAGACACACAGTGCTACAGTCACATGTGCACAATCTACGCGGTTCCCTAACCCCCTGCAGAGTAGTGATTCATTCCTGCAAAAATCCAGGTATTACACATGCAGTTTAGCAATCACACTGTCACTCTCTGTGCACTCCTGCAATCATGCTGACAGAACCATGTCCTTATCTAATCACTGCAAGAAAACGCAGGCCTTTATAAATTAGCCATTGTCTTCATTGCAGTACGGTAATGGTCCAGTCAATATCCATGTACTCATGTAATGACCCAGATACCAATACATCCAGTATTACAATCCTCTATCCACTATTGATGCAGTCCTCTAAACACATAAATACTGCTTATTCAGTTCTACAATTATCCAGTTAGTATCTGTGTCTTCAAGTAAATGAATTGTGATTTTAAAAGAAAGTGTTTAAATGATTTTTATATACAATGTTTGTTTAGTAATACAATAGTATATTTTATAAATGTATTTTAATAATGTAATATATTTTTTATTTAACAGGTAAAGCTCATCATCGTTAAAAAAAATTATCATGACTAGAATAACACAAAAGAGGAAACAACAAAAAAAAGAGTATTATTTAAAGAAAACACAACAGCAAGAATTAGATGAACTACAAAATGTGAGAAAAAAGAAAAAGTCTTGCGGTAAGAGAACAGTAGAATTTATTAAAAAACTTTCAAAGCCTAGAAACAGTGCGCACATTGTGGAAAGTACAAAGAATGCCTCAACAACAAAAAAGAATAATAAGAAAAAAAGTGAAAATGATGGGAAATTACATTCTAAAGAAAAAATGTATGGTAAAAGGAGGAAGAGTCAATATGAAGAAATTAGAAAGAGAATGTTTTACAATAGAGTTGTCTCTAAATTGTTGAAAGATGTGAAGAAATATAAAAGAAGATCAGCATTTTATAAAAAGAAGAAACAGATTGAAACTATTGTTGAGAAGCTTTTCAATTAAAAAGGAAATTATTCATTTTAATTTTAAACTTAATAAGCCAATACATTTTATGAAGACCAAAAGTAATAAGAAGAGACTAATTAACAGAAGTAACCTTTGTGATATTTTTTTGGGTGAATGGAAACACAGTTCAAGTTTAGAGCCTTTTTTAATGAAGAGAGTTATTTTCAAACCAATTCATTATTGCTTGCAGTTGATATCAGTGGTCGAGCTTATGAGGTTAGAAATGGTTTTCCAATTGAGAAAGAGAAGATGGTTCTGCCAAATGTAGAAGAAGTGATAGCTGATGAAGTTCTAGGGAGACGTCCTAAAGCTCCAGTGTATACTTGGGATTGTAGTAGTATTTGCAGTATACAACAGGAATCTATTGTTATTTTTCGCAATTTCTTATGAGAGTATAGTAAAAGAGTGTTAAGCAAAAGATTAAGATGTTGCAAGGACTAGATCCTTGCAGAGTGAGATAAAATACTGGTTTGCAAGGTCATTCATTGGATTGTCTTTCAAGAAAAGTGTGTCAAAGTGTTTTTCATCATTTTAGAATGTTAGCAGTACATCATTCTCAAATGCGGAAGCTAGTGAGAAGATTGCATTATGCAAAAAGTCCAGCAATAATTTTAAATGACTTAAACAGTGCTCTATTGCATGGAACAGTATCAGATGTTAAAAAAGTTTGTGATGAAATAGAGATTCCTTACTGTGGTCCTGAAGAAGAGAGTGGACAAAGTGAGACATTGGTAGAAGTAGGTGTTGAAAAATATGTGGAAATAGTAGTACAGAGAAGTTTGAAGAACAAATTGCAACGTTTAAGGTAATTTCATGTGAAAGGCCAAATTACACTTGTATTTGTTGCCAAAGAACTCACTATAGAAATCAGACTAGGACTGTTGATCTGTATTTAAAAAGTGAAAGAGGAAAGAATGACAAATGGAAGGAATTTGCAACTTATTTGTTGGTATAGGATTGCTTTGATTTGGGTACTGATCAGCGTATTTGTAAATATTGTTATAACAAATTAGACGATAATAAAATGCCTGATAGAGCTGTCCATAATAATATAGAGTTGGTAGCTATTCCTCCAGAACTAATAGATTTAAACACTTATGAGTCTATTCTGATTCAATGTGTGCACCCATTTCAGGCTATTGTTTGCATGGAGCCTAAAACAGTTAAATTGCCTCCTACAGATTTACAGAGAGGATTAAAAGGAAGAGTTGTATATTTACCTCTAGATTTAAAGAAAAATATTGAAACTATTGGTGTAGAGAATGTAGGAAGTGAACCACTAGTTATTCTAGTTAATGGTGTTCCTACAAAAAATCTGGCAGGAATTAGTGGATGTTAGGAAAGTGCAGAAGGCAACATTAAGGGGTCGATTCCGATCCTGTATTTTTTTTCCCGTACGACTCGTATCCGTATTTTTTTTCGTACGAATCGTACAAGTCACGTCTGACCCGTGAAGTACAATCCATACGGGAAAAAGTACATACGGATCGGCCCGATCCGTACGAATCGTAGCGGGAAAATTAGTACGAGACGGACCCGGACACTTCTCCGTACAAATTGTAAAAATGAAATCCGACCAGACCGGCGTTAAAATTTACGATTCGTACGGAAAACGTCCCATACACAGGGAATGACTTTGCCCGCCATGAAGCGAAGTTTGTACGCACCGTACCCCCAGCGCGAATGTATGGTGCGTACCCCCAGCGCATAGGTACGCACTGTACCCCAAGTGCGAATGTACGATGCGTACCCCCAGCGCATAGGTACGCACTGTACCCCCAGCGCATAGGTACGCACTGTAACCCCCGTGCGAATGTACGGTGCGTACCCGCAGCACGTAGGTACGCACTGTACCTCCTCCCCGTGCGAATGTACGGTTCGTACCCCCAGTGCATAGGTACGCATCGTACCCCCAGCGTGTAGGTACGCACGTTCCCCCCACGTAGGTACGCACCGTACCCCCAGCGTGTAGGTACGCACAGTACCCCCAGTGCGAATGTACAGTGCGTACCCCCAGCGCGTATGCACACACCGTACCCCCATTGCGAATGTACGGTGCGTACCCCCAACATCGCATATGTGCGGCGGATGTTGCGGGTACGCGATGTTGCGGGTAAGCACCGTACATACGCAATGGCGGTCTACGCACCCGCACCATACAGAAGCAATGGGGTGTACGCACCGTACATAGCAATGTCTGTGTACGCGCTGTACATACACAACGCAGGAGGGTGTGTGGCTGTACGACTCGTACCCCTGTACCGTACTGGACCACGGACACTGTAAAACAGCACAAGGAGGGCCTATTCAACTTGTACAACACCACAAAACACGTCTACACTGCACAAAAAATGAAAAGGACTGACCTGGACACATCCAAACAGGCAAACAGAGGGGCAACCTCACAACCACCCCTTATCACACCCACCAAAAATTCAAACTGAGCCCCACCCACAAATGGACCAATAAAAAGGGAACACACACACAAGCCATGAGCCTTTGCAACAGACTCACCATTGCTACACAGCACACACAAACCACTGCACCCATCCACCTAAACATATACACCTACACACACCCCTTCACACATACCCCCTCTCCACATTCACACACACACCGTCACATTCAGACCCACACACCCACAACCATCCACACCCTCATCCCACACCATGCCCACCGACAAGAATCCAAAGTTCACAAGGGAGGAGCTGGACATCCTTGTCAACGAAGTCATCAGAGTCAAGCCACAGCTGTTTGGAACATTGGTCAGACAGACCAGCATAGCTGATAAATCACGCCTGTGGCAGAGGATTGTCGAGAGGGTGAATGCTGTCGCACCCATCAGAAGGACCAGGAATGAATGCCAAGCCAGGTGGTACGATCTGCGGAGGGCGGTCAAGAGAAAAATGAATGAAGAGCACGCCCAGACCAACATCACTGGAGGTGGTGCGCCCCGCAGACCAGTACATTACCATCCCTGGGAGGAGAAGGTGATGGCCATGTTTCCGCCGGTGGGAGTACATGGACTCCAAGGACCTCCAGAGCCTGGTGAGTACACGAACAACTTACGTAACATGGGGGTAATGGCATCCACACCCCAACTACACCAACTGCACGCAACTACCTCCAAGCCCTCACCCGCCAGAACCACAGTCACAAGCAATGCGAATGCCAATAACATGTGTATGCCCCATTGAGAAAGTAAGGCCATGCTATGTCCCATGCTACACGAAGCACCAACCCAAGAATGGATGTCCCGTATGCTGGGAGGGTGGGTGCACCAAAACGCATGTTTGAATTCCAAATCAGACACAATTGCCCTCATCCCATATGGCCCAGCTACATACCCATGCACCATGCGCAATGCCCAGGGATTGGGAAAGTACTGACAAGATATCTCACACTTGGCCCTGGTGTAGGCAGCACAAGGCCCTCCTGTGACCAGTGCAAACACAAACACCAACACAACAAGGTCAGATATCTAGGATAGGAACTCACACTCACTGTCATGGCAGCATGTTCCATGGGGGACAGCTACATCACCTGGGAGCCCCAGTGCCAAATCACACTACACCCACCAGCAGGCCCTGTCACACACACTCCTTGCACAAGCACACACCACCAGGACAGGCAATGGATTTAACCACTGCCACAATGGACATGTAACACAACAACAGCAATGCATAGCCGAAGAATCACCCAAGCCACAAATGGACATGTCAAAGACTCAGGAGAACATATGAATCTGTCGCCCACAACCTACCCATACACAAGTGAACATTGAGGAGAATGCTAGGCACATACAACTACCTGGAGGAACTGTGCCAACTTGAATGTGTACGAAACATGCATGTTGCATTAAACAGCTTTAACATTGTCTCTCTCTCACACACAGGGCAACGTGATGAACATCCCCCGACAATGGGGGGGAAGAATCACAGGCTCGGGAGGAAACGGATCCCACCAGCAGCGACGCCTCTCAACACTCCGCGGATGACCCCGACCGACCTGGACCCTCTGGTGTCCAAGCCCCTGCAGCACCTGGTTCAGGAACATCTGTGCCAACCACCACCCCCATTCCTGCCACATCACAGGACACACCCAGGAGCCCTGCCCGCAGTGAACAGAGCCAGTCTGACCAGGAGGGACAAGGTGTGGCGGGCACCCAGGAGGAGGCATACAACACCGCCACTGCCATCCCTCAGGGGTCCCGTCGACCCAATGTGCCCACAATGGCAGGCCCGGCTCGTGTGGGCAGGGGTGGCGGGAGTGGAGGCAGGCGGAGGCGAGAACCTGACCAGCCAGCTGAAGGGACCGGTATGTCACACATCCGCAACATCATGGAGGCATACCGGCGTGACACCAGGGAGATCAGCCAGGTAGTGGTGACCCTCACAGAGATCAGAAACCAGCAGGCCGAGCAACACGCCAGTCAACAACAACACCAAGGATGGATGGAGGCAAGACTGGCTGAACTCCTGGCGGTGCAAAGGGACATAAGCCATTCACTCCGTCAGATCGCCGACAACATGGGCAACCCTCCCTGTGACACCAGGCGCAGACCAGTAACAGCCACAGGGAGGGAGGAGGAGGAGGATTTGTCCGATGGAGCGTCCCAAACATCGTCAAGGCCTGTATCTGAGTGTCCCCAGAGGAAGGGCTGTCATCCACGGGAAATACCGTGAGAGGCAGCGGGCCATCCACATCTCCCAGGTCACCTGGCCAGGCACCTGGCCTTCATGTGCGACAGCATCACCCCATTGACTGACATCATCTGCCACATGGACTTGCTGGTCACAGTCTGACCAATGATGCCAAACACTGTGGGCTGGACTCTGATGACTTCAAATGCCAAGAATCCCATCTCCCCCTGTGAACTTTGGATTCTATGGTCCCTGCATTTCCCCATTTTCTGTGCACAAATCACGCCCCAGAGCTCGAAATTAAAAAATTAATAATTGAAATTTCATGTTGCAGTCATTTAGCATGAGTCCCCAACCTACGTGTGGGGATATGTTCAAGTATGCCTGAGTGTGGAACTAACTCCAGCCATCCATACACTTGGATCTGAGTCCGGTCGAGGACACACATGGCTCACAATGTATCACAAAATACAGACATGGGGCCTAACACTCACCCGTGATGGCCTCAAGCTGCTGAGGGGGGGCTTGCTATATTGCTCTGAAAGACCAATTTGGTAGAGTTACATGAAGGTGTAGCGGTCATGGGTCACGTTGATGTGCCCGGGGAGGGAGTACTAGGTCTGTTTTGCGAGGTGGGAGAACTATCTCCTGCATGCAGAGGTTATGTGGATGGGCAAGGTGGGCTGCATGGAGTAGGGCCAACGGATGACACACGTCCAAGGTCGGTTTGGGTCTGGGGTTGTGGACTGCCTCCTGAGTGTGGTTGAGGAGTCTGAAGGTGATCCTGCAGCACACAGTGAGCCATTGTACCTCTCTCAGGTGGACGGTGATGTGGCTGGGGCTGGGGATGTTGCAGATGAGGTGTGCGGATGCACCCCGGATGTGGATAAGTTCTCCTGCATGTTTGCTGTTGTCCTCTGTAGAGGCCGGCGCTGTATTTGACCCGGCTGGTGTCCTGGACCAGGGGGACGGTCTGTCTTGCCTTGGAGTGGATCTATCTGGGGGTCATCAGCAGCTTGTGGAGGGTGTTGCAGCATGAGGTACAGATGTTGGTGAGTTGCATGTTAATTTTGAGCGATGGGTCCATGATGAACACCAGCTTGCCTGCGTGGCAACTGGGTGCTGGTGCGGTGCACAGACCAGTGGGACGCAGGGAATTGACTCAGCCATAAGGGGACAATCCTCAGATGATGACCTCTGTCCTGTCCAAGTCCTGCCTCAGATGGCTGATGTTCAGCCATTCATCAACGGATCTCATGCCTTCTTGAAGTTTGGATCTGGCGATGGCGGGCTCTTTAGTGAGTTTGAGGAGCAGCTGGGTGTCAATGGCATACCAGATGATGATGAGGTTGTGTGCGCATGTGATGGTGGAGAGGGGAGTCATGGGTACATTGAAGATCGCCACGCTGAGAGAAGAGCCCTGTGGCATGGGCCAGATGACCCCAGTGTACTACATGTTGCAGGGTGGAGGCAGACTCCCTGGGCCTTGCCTGTGAGCTACTTCCTGATTGAATCCTGGGCCCTCCTCTGGATACCAGTGTTGGAGATGTGTGAGCTGACAGTGTGGTAGCACATGGTGTAGAATGGCGTTGAGAGGTCAAGGGTGGTGGCCTCACCATTGTTGAGCAGGGCAAAGTAGTTGTTGGTGTTGGCAATGATGACGGTTGCAGTGGTGTGATTACTGTGTAAAACGGTCTGGTGCCAGTTGGCTGGAGCTGGTTGCATGTAGGAAATTGGTCAGTTGCTTGTTGAGTGTCTTCCTGGTGACATTTGCTGGGTAGGGAAGTAGGCTGATGTACCAGGAGATCCTGCGGTACTGCCGTCCGTTGTTTAAGAAGGGCCTGGGGCTCTGCATGCCTCCTGCAGCCATGGAATGTGGCTAACTCAAAGGAGACATTCATGACGCGCAGGACGTGGGCTTCAAGGATGGCGAATTATGTGGTTTATATGTTGTGTGGGAAGGGGCCTGATGAAGAGCCAGAGTGGATGGTGCACATGATCCCGGTTGTGTACTTGCTGCTGACGGGAGTCCATAACCTGAGGGGGGTTTGTCCAGCGGATAATAGTGCTGTCTGCCTCTGTGTGCCAAGGCTGTTGTGTATGGCCATGAGCTTGCAGTGGTACAAAGTAGCAAGGGATGGGATCTGCCTTGCAAGGGTGGGGTTTCTTGGATGGAGATCTGCTGTCAGTTCACTCACAATGCTGATGAGCTCCTTGATGTTGTGTGTTTGGGTGTCTCGGCACTATCTGAAGGATCTACACTTGGCCTTGCTGATGATATGGTGATGGCTGTGTGTGGTGTTTTCCAGGGCTGTAAGGAAACTGATGTCTCTTTGTGTTGCAAGGTTTGCAAAAGAGTCCGGCTAGGTCTGTAGGAGTCCAGTAGGTCTGCCTTGTCCCAGGTGCCTTAACTGTTGTTGTGCTTCACAGGAAAGTCCGTCAATGTGGCAGTTGCTGATCCAGTGTGTGAGTTTGCAGGGTGTGGCGGTGGTGTTGTTTTGAGTGTCCCACACAGCTTGTCTGTGGCAACTTACATCAGGCATCTTTGAGGGATCGGTAGCGGGGTGAGTGGCACTGTGTTGCTTGTTGAAGACGTGGATTCAAATGTTGATGGACCAATGATGGATGGTGGTGTGTGTCCCCTCCAGCAAGAAGTTACTGGCCCCCAGCCACAAGTAGCCTGTGGAGGTGAGGGCCTGCGTGCAGATGTACGTGTTGATGGCTTAGCGGAATTGTGGATGTAGGCCTGCAGATCTGTAGATGAGTGTTACTCCGAGGGTTGCTAGGGAGTTGCTGCGAACCCGGACTTGTGACTCTGAGGGTGTACTTGTGAATAACTAGCAATTCAGCCCCCGGGTTGGTGTTGGCGTCCCTGCGGGTGATCTTGGATCCGTCTGAGATGGCAATGAAGACTCCTTGTGCTGAGGAGGCTTTTGTCCAGGTTACTGTCATGAAGGTGATGTGTGGGGCTGTAGTGTTGAGGAGGTAACAATGGCGTGCTGGTGGATGGAGCGGGTGTGGAGTAGGAGGCACATAACCTGGTTGTAATGACAGGGTCTGGTAGGCTGGGCAGCGCTGTGTAGGCAGTTGGAGTAGGACACTCTGCATGCGAAGGTGTCGTGTGTGTGCTTAGGGGTTGCCTCATGGCAGGAGGATGATTGTCACGAGGACATTGCTTGGAGAAAGGCTGCAGCATGAGCCTGTTGTGTGACGTGGGTCATGCAAAGACTAGAGGGTCGTGCACTATGCATGTTGCAGGCACAGACGGTCCGGCCTTTGGCACCGCGCTGGGGCTACAGTGGCACAGAAAAGCTGCTGGCTGCATTACAAATGGGTGGAAGAGGAAGGGCTGAGCATTTCTGAGGCGTGGGGGTTGCAGAATCAGGGCACTCGGAGTGGCGGGCCGCAGGTGAGGCAGCAGCAGGCGGAAGGGGTTAGAATTCATGCAAAAATCAACACACAAAGACAAGGAGGTCTGCAAGGCACAGTGCAACAGGTGTATGTCAAGGAAGGAGTGTCAGCTCACTCATGGGTCACTCCCAGAAAGTGTATGATCAATCACCATAAATGACAGCCACTGTGTCAGGCAACAAAATGCGGAGATGCGCAAAGGAGACACCCCATCAGCAGGCAATCACGTCCCATTGTGGGCAGCAACCTGCACAAATACATACACAACCAGGTACGTCATGCACAATAGAGATCATTAGCCATGAAGCACTGCATGCATGTAGCCAAAGTACACATACACTCATATGCTCAATCTTTGTCAATTCTGCCATAGATGACACATGCAAACTGGTAAGAGATCTGCAGTGACCGAGATGAGGCACTTTGGATTGTGCTGAACACCTTTATTCCACATACACACACAAAGGGATATGCCTCCATATTAACAGACTCACAGGTCAGTTGACAGAACATGTGGGACATACGCTGGACCCCCCTTCACAACACGGATGATGTCAATCCCAATGAACTGGCACACAAGGTAAGGGGATGCACAAAACACATCCTGCTGCACACAGAGAGGCTGTTGTGATGTCCCCCCACTATGTCCACCCGTAGCATCTGCAATGTTTCAGAGCCAAGGTACACGCACATTGATGCCTTCATCAGACACCATATTCCACTACAGATGACTGTCAAGAAGGCTGACTATCATGTCATGGGAGTTATGCTACATGTCATATGCTCCATGGTGAGAAGACATGTATGCATGGTACCACAACATGCACAACCTGTACCACCACAAAAAAGCATTGCTGCTATACTTACCCAAACTGACATTTCCACATGTCCATGCATGGAACGTTGATTCAGCACACGTTGCAATCCACACGAGGAATAGCAGGAGGACAACGATGACACAACCATACAACAGGTGCCAAATACCTGGGAATGACAGACACACGAGAAGTCACCAAAAAAAGATTCTCAACGCACACATGGAAGTGTACAAAACAGTACAAAGTTGGACACATGTAAATTGCCAATCAAGTCTCTCGGCAAAACTGTATTGCATGACATCATCACTCGAGTGACACATCAGAACACACATCCAAGTCACTTTGCATTCAGTCAGCTGGACACACACATTGCAACACATGCCACTCAACGCTACAAGCTTGCACACTCATAGCCAGTGACTCACCATTATGAGAAGAAGTTGTGTATGAGCTGACTCCGGATATCATCCCCCTCCTCCACATCAGCACTAGCCTCGTGACCAAGCTCTTGATCCTCCACAGGTGGATGCTCCTGCTCATCTGGATCCAGGATGAGTGGCACTGCCTTTTCAACTGCCATGTTGTGCAGCATGCAGCACACAATGAAGATTTTGCAGACCTTCTCCGGGGCATAAGGGAGGGACCCGCCTGTCTTGTCCAGGCACCGGAATCGGCTCTTCAGTAGTCCAAACGTCCTCTCAATCACTCACCTGGTCTGGCCGTGTGCATCGTTGTACCGGTGATCTGCAGCTGTTCTTGGGTTGCGGAGAGGTGTCAGCAGCCATGGCATGTTGGGATAGTCAGAGTCCCCTACATGGAGACATCATGTAAATAAGTGGGTCACGAGATGCTGTAAGAGACAAAGATACCGCAACACATAGGACAAAAAGACTATACCCACCAACAAGACATGCTCGTTCGTTGTGCAGCCGCAGCATTATTTGTGGCACCCTGCTACGCCTCATGATGTAGGCATCGTGTGCTGATCCTGGAAAACGTGCACAGACATGGGGAATCAGCATGTTAGCAAGACACACCACAAGGGCATTTATCGAGTGGTAATGTTTGCGGTTTCGATAGGCTTGTTCCTGTGCCTGTGGTGGTACAAAAGCCACATGTGTACCATCAATGGACCCAATTACATGGGGCATCCCACCCAGGGCATAAAAATCCCCCTTGACATCCCTCAACCCCTCTGGACTCGGAAATTTGATGAATTCATCAAGGTGCTCCAACATGGCTGCTAAAACATCACGCAGGACACGGCTAAATATAGTCTGGGACATCCCACCCACATCAGCTATGGTCAATTGAAACGTACCTGTGGCAAAAAAATATAAGGCTGCCATCACCTTCATCTTGGGGGTCAGCGCAGTAGGATACCTGTGTTGCGGTTGGAGGTGTGGTGCCAGCCTGTTTGTCAGGTCCTCAATCAACTGTTGAGTGAATCTGTAACGGCGGATGCAGGCACGTTCCCTCATGGCACCCAAGTCTGGCATTAGTCTTCGGACAGGTGGTGCCCTGCAAAACATAGTTTTGGAGAATGAAGCTTGAGAGTCAGAAACATCAATGTCAATGAACATAGCACATGCTACACTGCTAATACACATCAGGTAACTATGGAGTCGGGTGTGTGCAATACATCCAGGACACATATGGCAGCTTGCTGACACTCCTACAAAATGCCTGATACACCTGTTGAATGTCAAGTCAACATGACATGCCCTGAAAAGATTTGGGGGCCAGTCTGAGTGAAGAGCCACAGATATTACCGGACTGACACACAACCACATAGCTACATTTGAAGGATGTCATCTCATCCAGACAGCTGACTGCAAGGCACATGCACAGGTCACATGGAATGTCAAATGTACATGTCAAACACAGTGCGATGAAGGGGTACACGTGACAACACAAAGACACAGCCATTGAGACAACAAACACATGTAAGACTGAAAATATATGATGTCCCATCCACATGTGGCATGGTGTGCGTAGATGTGTTACATGCCCATCTCCACACAGACCCCTGTTGGATGCACCAACAGCAGATGCAGTTGACGGTACACTGACATGAAGCTCATGTGAACACATGACACACAGCCGACATAGTCCCAAAGGGGCACGCTGATCGTGACAGGTCAGTTGATAAAGTGTCCCTGTCCCTGGCATCAGGAGACAGGTGTGGGTGTTGATGACTGTGCCTCCCACTGCTGCTATGCATGACACAGTTGGACTACAGACACACATGTGGCAAGTGTCAAGGTGATGTGTGCCACATCGTGCCCCATCACACATGACATGTGTCCACAGGTCAGAACACATCAATTGTGCAACTAGATGAAAGGACCTGTGCAAGATCACTGGCTAACACACCTAGGGCCTGCACATGAAAGTATGCAATGACAAGTACTTGATGGACATCCATGTGCGACTCGTAGCCCTCCTTTACTGGCATGTGTACGGCTGTATCACCATTGTAAGCGTGTGAAATGCATACCCGTACATGTAGGCACTGGTAGTACATGTACGTGTACTACCAGGGAGTACACGTGTGTGTACAAGTACGTGTACGCCCTGGTAGTACACGTACGTGTACTACCAGTGCCTACATGTATGTGTACAACTAGTGCGTACACGTACGTGTACAGGTACGTGTACGCACTGGTAGTACACGTACGTGTAGGCACTGGTAGTGCACATACGTGTACTACCAGGGCATACACGTACTTGTACACGTACATGTACGCCCTGGTAGTACACATACGTGTAGGCACTGGTAGTACACGTACGTGTACAACTAGTGCGTACATGTATGTGTACATGTACGTGTAGGCACTGATAGTACACGTACGTGTAGGCACTGTTAGTACACGTACGTGTACTACCAGGGTGTACACGTACTTGTACACGTACGTGTACGCACTAGTTGTACTCGTACGTGTAGGCACTGGTAGTACACGTACGTGTACAACTAGTGCATACACGTACCTGTACACGTACGTGTAGGCACTGGTAGTACACGCACGTGTAGGCACTGGTAGTACACGTACGTGTACTACCAGGGCGTACATGTACTTGTACATGTACGTGTATGCACTAGTTGTACTGGTACGTGCAGGCACTGGTAGTACATGTACGTGTACAACAAGTGTGTACACGCACCTGTACACGTACGTGTAGGCACTGGTAGTACACGTACGTGTAGGCACTGGCAGTACACGTACGTGTAGGCACTGGTAGTACACGTACATGTACTACCAGGGCGTACACATACTTGTACACGTACGTGTACGCACAAGTTGTACTCGTAAGTGTAGGCACTGGTAGTACACGTATGTGTACTACCAGTGCCTACACGTACGTGTCAAACGCACTGTGCAACTGGTGCCGTAGGGGTACATGTGAAATGCACCGTACCTGTGTGTGGCTTTCAAATTTACATAAGGGACACACACATAAGGGACAAGTTATAGGCCCTAAATGCATGCAGGTTGTCATGGATACCGAGTTTTCTCTTCAAATTTTTCCATCATGTGTCCTGGAAAAGTCAGTTGGCCACAAAATACAATGTTGCAAAGTGGTTGTTGACTTGACATGATGCTCTAAATTTGAACGATGCAAATGCTGTCACTGGTGTATGTTTAAAGGGATTGGAGCTAACGTAAGATGCGAATGATTGAGACCAATCACTATGTACTCCTCAAAATGAAAGGCCCTCAGCAAGACAGATATAAGGCAGCCAGAAGCCATGAGAGGGCACTTGCCTGCACAACTTTCCTGTTGACAACATTGCTGCTGTCTCTGCTTCCCTGGACCATGTCTTGTGCTGTGGAGAGGGCCCAGCCATTCATCCTGGAGGAGAATCAGGCCCTGCTGGACGTCCTCCTCCCACAGTACACCAGCCTGTATGGGAGACCAGGGGAGCAGGTGAGTGCTGAGTCCACTACCTTTGCCTTGTTGTGTGACTGTCAATATTGTGTCCAGGTGGGACTGACATGCAATGTTGTTCAGAGTGTGTCCCGGGGGGGCATGCTTATGTCACTCATGCAGTGCATCATGTAGTTCCTGTGTGCACTCCTCACTTGCATGGTGCTTACAGTGACTTTCACTGCATAGTGCATGAGACATTCAGCCTGGCTAATCCTTGGGGGCTTTTATTCATGTTGTCCTGAGGTGATTCAGTGGTCCCCCCGGTGTGACAGGTGACTGTACCCACAGATGTGTATGAGTTGGGTGGACCTGTGGTGAGAGTGTCCAAATGACATGGACGACCTCATGAACATTGACGTGTGTGAATGTTTCTTGTCATGTGGGTGAGTGTCTATGTGAAATGATGCACCACAGCTGCATGTTGAAGGCTACTGATCTAACCATCTGATGTGACAAGTGAGCCGTGCTTTGTGTCTGACTTGCAGAGCTGGCACAACACCTGTGACTCCCCCCTGGCAAATGGCACATGTGCAGAGTGAGGGTTGTATCCGCTGTAGTCAATGACAGGCCAGTGATCAGTGGCTGGGTGTGTCTGTCTAGTCTGGCATCAGGGACCAATTGCCTCTTTTCAGCACTATGCATGTGTGTAATCACGGCCTAACACACAAATGGCATGTGTAATGCAGGGTATTTGGGCACCTGACTCACAATTGTGGGCATTGTATCTAGTCGCAGTGAACCCTATTCCTTACATGAGAGACAACATTTGGGTGGCTGGAACAGCACCTGGACATTCCTATCACTCCTGTGATGTGCGTGACAGTGTGTGTTCCCCTTGGCTAACTTATTTTAGTATGCATTTCCATGACTACACAGTCTGTTGGCGTTAAATCCGGGTGTGTATTGTGGGGCATCCGCCATGGGTGGGTATGCATGTGTTGTATGTCCTCACACCCACATGTGGTGTGTCATGCAGTGTGTGAATGACATTCATCCTCCTGGGAGTGGGACACTGCTGGGAGTCTTCTGCACCCACCCCTCATATGTCTGGGCACTGCTGGTAGTGATATGCACCCACCCCTCATATGTCTAGGCACTGCTGGGAGTCCTCTGCACCCCCACTCATATGTCTGGACACTGCTGGTAGTGATATACACCCACCCCTCATATGTCTGGGCACTGCTGGTAGTGATATGCACCCACCCCTCATATGTCTGTCCACTGCTGGTAGTGATATGCACACACCCCTCATATGTCTGTCCACTGCTGGGAGTCCTCTGCACCCACCCCTCATATGTCTGTCCACTGCTGGTAGTGATATGCACCCATCCCTCATATGTCTGGGCACTGCTGGGAGTCCTCTGCACCCCCCCTCATATATCTGGACACTGCTGGTAGTGATCTACACCCACCCCTCATATGTCTGGGCACTGCTGGTAGTGATATGCACCCACCCCTCATATGTCTGTCCACTGCTGGTAGTGATATGCACACACCCCTCATATGCCTGTCCACTGCTGGGAGTCCTCTGCACCCACCCCTCATATGTCTGTCCACTGCTGGTAGTGATTTGCACCCACCCCTCATATGTCTGGGCACTGCTGGTAGTGATATACACCCACCCCTCATATGTATGTCCACTGCTGGTAGTGACATGCACCCACCCCTCATATGTCTGTCCACTGCTGGGAGTCCTCTGCACCCACCCCTCATATGTCTGTCCACTGCTGGGAGTCCTCTGCACCCACCCGTCATATGTCTGTCCACTGCTGGTAGTGATATGCACCCACCCCTCATATGTCTGGGCACTGCTGGTAGTGATATACACCCACCCCTCATATGTCTGTCCACTGCTGGTAGTGATATGCACCCACCCCTCATATGTCTGTCCACTGCTGGGAGTCCTCTGCACCCACCCCTCATATGTCTGTCCACTGCTGGGAGTACTCTGCACCCACCCCTCATATGTCTGGGCACTGCTGGGAGTCCTCTGCACCCACCCCTCATATGTCTGTCCACTGCTGGGAGTCCTCTGCACCCACCCCTCATATGTCTGGGCACTGCTGGTAGTGATATGCACCCACCCCTCATATGTCTAGGCACTGCTGGGAGTCCTCTGCACCCACCCCTCATATGTCTGGACACTGCTGGTAGTGATATACACCCACCCCTCATATGTCTGTCCACTGCTGGTAGTGATATGTACCCACCCCTCATATGTCTGGGCACTGCTGGGAGTCCTCCGCACCCACCCCTCATATGTCTGGACACTGCTGGTAGTGATATGCACACACCCCTCATATGTCTGTCCACTGCTGGTAGTGATATGCACCCACCCCTCATATGTCTGTCCACTGCTGGGAGCCCTCTGCACCCACCCCTCATATGTCTGTCCACTGCTGGGAGTCCTCTGCACCCACCCCTCATATGTCTGGGCACTGCTGGGAGTCCTCTGCACCCACCCCTCATATGTCTGTCCACTGCTGGGAGTCCTCTGCACCCACCCCTCATATGTCTGGACACTGCTGGTAGTGATATACACCCACCCCTCATATGTCTGTCCACTGCTGGTAGTGATATGTACCCACCCCTCATATGTCTGGGCACTGCTGGAAGTCCTCTGCACCCACCCCTCATATGTCTGGACACTGCTGGTAGTGATATGCACACACCCCTCATATGTCTGTCCACTGCTGGGAGTCCTCTGCACCCCCCCTCATATATCTGGACACTGCTGGTAGTGATCTACACCCACCCCTCATATGTCTGGGCACTGCTGGTAGTGATATGCACCCACCCCTCATATGTCTGTCCACTGCTGGTAGTGATATGCACACACCCCTCATATGTCTGTCCACTGCTGGGAGTCCTCTGCACCCACCTCTCATATGTCTGTCCACTGCTGGTAGTGATTTGCACCCACCCCTCATATGTCTGGGCACTGCTGGTAGTGATATACACCCACCCCTCATATGTATGTCCACTGCTGGTACTGACATGCACCCACCCCTCATATGTCTGTCCACTGCTGGGAGTCCTCTGCACCCACCCCTCATATGTCTGTCCACTGCTGGGAGTCCTCTGCACCCACCCGTCATATGCCTGTCCACTGCTGGTAGTGATATGCACCCACCCCTCATATGTCTGGGCACTGCTGGTAGTGATATACACCCACCCCTCATATGTCTGTCCACTGCTGGTAGTGATATGCACCCACCCCTCATATGTCTGTCCACTGCTGGGAGTCCTCTGCACCCACCCCTCATATGTCTGTCCACTGCTGGGAGTACTCTGCACCCACCCCTCATATGTCTGGGCACTGCTGGGAGTCCTCTGCACCCACCCCTCATATGTCTGTCCACTGCTGGGAGTCCTCTGCACCCACCCCTCATATGTCTGGGCACTGCTGGTAGTGATATGCACCCACCCCTCATATGTCTAGGCACTGCTGGGAGTCCTCTGCACCCACCCCTCATATGTCTGGACACTGCTGGTAGTGATATACACCCACCCCTCATATGTCTGTCCACTGCTGGTAGTGATATGTACCCACCCCTCATATGTCTGGGCACTGCTGGGAGTCCTCTGCACCCACCCCTCATATGTCTGGACACTGCTGGTAGTGATATGCACACACCCCTCATATGTCTGTCCACTGCTGGTAGTGATATGCACCCACCCCTCATATGTCTGTCCACTGCTGGGAGCCCTCTGCACCCACCCCTCATATGTCTGTCCACTGCTGGGAGTCCTCTGCACCCACCCCTCATATGTCTGGGCACTGCTGGGAGTCCTCTGCACCCACCCCTCATATGTCTGTCCACTGCTGGGAGTCCTCTGCACCCACCCCTCATATGTCTGGACACTGCTGGGGGTCCTCTGCACCCACCCCTCATATGTCTGTCCACTGCTGGGAGTCCTCTGCACCCACCCCTCATATGTCTGGACACTGCTGGTAGTGATATACACCCACCCCTCATATTTCTGGGCACTGCTGGGAGTCCTCCGCACCCACCCCTCATATGTCTGGACACTGATGGTAGTGATATACACCCTCCCCTCATATGTCTGTCCACTGCTGGTAGTGATATGCACCAACCCCTCATATGTCTGGGTACTGCTGGGAGTCCTCTGCACCCACCACATATATGTCTGGGCACTGCTGGTAGTCCTCTGCACCCACCCCTCATATGTCTGTCCACTGCTGGGAGTCGTCTGCACCCACCCCTCATTTGTCTGGACACTGCTGGTAGTGATATGCACACACCCCTCATATGTCTGTCCACTGCTGTTAGTGA
Organism: Triturus cristatus; assembly: GCF_964204655.1. Lineage (NCBI taxonomy): Eukaryota > Metazoa > Chordata > Amphibia > Caudata > Salamandridae > Triturus > Triturus cristatus. The sequence goes on along the minus strand of NC_140585.1, from coordinate 492,309,932 downwards.
TATGCACCCACCCCTCATATGTCTGTCCACTGCTGGGAGTCCTCTGCACCCACCCCTCATATGTCTGTCCACTGCTGGGAGTCCTCTGCACCCACCCCTCATATGTCTGTCCACTGCTGGGAGTCCTCTGCACCCACCCCTCATATGTATGGCCACTGCTGGGAGTCCTCTGCACCCACCCCTCATATGTCGGTCCACTGTTGGGAGTCCTCTGCAACCACCCCTCATATGTCTGTCCACTGCTGGTAGTGATATGCACCCACCCCTCATATATCTGTCCACTGCTGAGAGTCCTCTGCACCCACCCCTCATATGCCTGGACACTGCTGTTAGTGATATACACCCACTCCTCATATGTCTGTCCACTGCTGGTAGTGATATGCACCCACCCCTCATATGTCTGGACACTGCTGGGAGTCCTCTGCACCCACTCCTCATAAGTCTGGACACTGCTGGTAGTGATATACACCCACCCCTCATATGTCTGGGCACTGCTGGTAGTGATATGCACCCACCCCTCATGTCTGGGCACTGCTGGGAGTCCTCTGCACCCACCCCTCATATGTCTGTCCACTGCTGGGAGTCCTCTGCACCCACCCGTCATATGTCTGTCCATTGCTGGGAGTCCTCTGCACCCACCCCTCATATGTCTGGGCACTGCTGGTAGTGATATACACCCACCCCTCATATGTCTGTCCACTGCTGGTAGTGATATGCACCCACCCCTCATATGTCTGTCCACTGCTGGGAGTCCTCTGCACCCACCCCTCATATGTCTGTCCACTGCTGGGAGTCCTCTGCACCCACCCCTCATATGTCTGGGCACTGCTGGGAGTCCTCTGCACCCACCCCTCATATGTCGGTCCACTGCTGGGAGTCCTCTGCACCTACCCCTCATATGTCTGGGCACTGCTGGTAGTGATATGCCCCCACCCCTCATATGTCTGGGCACTGCTGGGAGTCCTCTGCACCCACTCCTCATATGTCTGTCCACTGCTGGGAGTCCTCTGCACCCACCCCTCATATGTCTGGACACTGCTGGTAGCGATATACACCCACCCCTCATATGTCTGTCCACTGCTGGTAGTGATATGCACCCACCCCTCATATGTCTGTCCACTGCTGGGAGTCCTCTGCACCCACCCCTCATATGTATGTCTACTGCTGGGAGTACTCTGCACCCACCCCTCATATGTCTGGGCACTGCTGGGAGTCCTCTGCACCCACCCCTCATATGTCTGTCCACTGCTGGGAGTCCTCTGCACCCACCCCTCATATGTCTGGGCACTGCTGGTAGTGATATGCACCCACCCCTCATATGTCTTGGCACTGCTGGGAGTCCTCTGCACCCACCCCTCATATGTCTGGACACTGCTGGTAGTGATATACACCCACCCCTCATATGTCTGTCCACTGCTGGTCGTGATATGTACCCACCCCTCATATGTCTGGGCACTGCTGGGAGTCCTCTGCACCCACTCCTCATATGTCTGGACACTGCTGGTAGTGATATGCACACACCCCTCATATGTCTGTCCACTGCTGGTAGTGATATGCACCCACCCCTCATATGTCTGTCCACTGCTGGGAGTCCTCTGCACCCACCCCTCATATGTCTGTCCACTGCTGGGAGTCCTCTGCACCCACCCCTCATATGTCTGGGCACTGCTGGGAGTCCTCTGCACCCACCCCTCATATGTCTGTCCACTGCTGGGAGTCCTCTGCACCCACCCCTCATATGTCTGGACACTGCTGGGAGTCCTCTGCACCCACCCCTCATATGTCTGTCCACTGCTGGGAGTCCTCTGCACCCACCCCTCATATGTCTGGACACTGCTGGTAGTGATATACACCCACCCCTCATATGTCTGGGCACTGCTGGTAGTGATATGCACCCACCCCTCATGTCTGGGCACTGCTGGGAGTCCTCTGCACCCACCCCTCATATGTCTGTCCACTGCTGGGAGTCCTCTGCACCCACCCGTCATATGTCTGTCCATTGCTGGTAGTGATATGCACCCACCCCTCATATGTCTGGGCACTGCTGGTAGTGATATACACCCACCCCTCATATGTCTGTCCACTGCTGGTAGTGATATGCACCCACCCCTCATATGTCTGTCCACTGCTGGGAGTCCTCTGCACCCACCCCTCATATGTCTGTCCACTGCTGGGAGTCCTCTGCACCCACCCCTCATATGTCTGGGCACTGCTGGGAGTCCTCTGCACCCACCCCTCATATGTCGGTCCACTGCTGGGAGTCCTCTGCACCTACCCCTCATATGTCTGGGCACTGCAGGTAGTGATATGCACCCACCCCTCATATGTCTGGGCACTGCTGGGAGTCCTCTGCACCCACCCCTCATATGTCTGTCCACTGCTGGGAGTCCTCTGCACCCACCCCTCATATGTCTGGACACTGCTGGTAGCGATATACACCCACCCCTCATATGTCTGTCCACTGCTGGTAGTGATATGCACCCACCCCTCATATGTCTGTCCACTGCTGGGAGTCCTCTGCACCCACCCCTCATATGTCTGTCCACTGCTGGGAGTACTCTGCACCCACCCCTCATATGTCTGGGCACTGCTGGGAGTCCTCTGCACCCACCCCTCATATGTCTGTCCACTGCTGGGAGTCCTCTGCACCCACCCCTCATATGTCTGGGCACTGCTGGTAGTGATATGCACCCACCCCTCATATGTCTAGGCACTGCTGGGAGTCCTCTGCACCCACCCCTCATATGTCTGGACACTGCTGGTAGTGATATACACCCACCCCTTATATGTCTGTCCACTGCTGGTCGTGATATGTACCCACCCCTCATATGTCTGGGCACTGCTGGGAGTCCTCTGCACCCACCCCTCATATGTCTGGACACTGCTGGTAGTGATATGCACACACCCCTCATATGTCTGTCCACTGCTGGTAGTGATATGCACCCACCCCTCATATGTCTGTCCACTGCTGGGAGTCCTCTGCACCCACCCCTCATATGTCTGTCCACTGCTGGGAGTCCTCTGCACCCACCCCTCATATGTCTGGGCACTGCTGGGAGTCCTCTGCACCCACCCCTCATATGTCTGTCCACTGCTGGGAGTCCTCTGCACCCACCCCTCATATGTCTGGACACTGCTGGGAGTCCTCTGCACCCACCCCTCATATGTCTGTCCACTGCTGGGAGTCCTCTGCACCCACCCCTCATATGTCTGGACACTGCTGGTAGTGATATACACCCACCCCTCATATTTCTGGGCACTGCTGGGAGTCCTCCGCACCCACCCCTCATAGGTCTGGACACTGATGGTAGTGATATACACCCACCCCTCATATGTCTGTCCACTGCTGGGAGTCCTCTGCACCCACCCCTCATATGTCTGTCCACTGCTGGTAGTGATATGCACCAACCCCTCATATGTCTGGGTACTGCTGGGAGTCCTCTGCACCCACCACATATATGTCTGGGCACTGCTGGTAGTCCTCTGCACCCACCCCTCATATGTCTGTCCACTGCTGGGAGTCCTCTGCACCCACCCCTCATTTGTCTGGACACTGCTGGTAGTGATATGCACACACCCCATATGTCTGTCCACTGCTGTTAGTGATATGCACCCACCCCTCATATGTCTGTCCACTGCTGGGAGTCCTCTGCACCCACCCCTCATATGTCTGTCCACTGCTGGGAGTCCTCTGCACCCACCCCTCATATGTCTGTCCACTGCTGGGAGTCCTCTGCACCCACCCCTCATATGTATGGCCACTGCTGGGAGTCCTCTGCACCCACCCCTCATATGTCGGTCCACTGTTGGGAGTCCTCTGCAACCACCCCTCATATGTCTGTCGACTGCTGGTAGTGATATGCTCCCACCCCTCATATATCTGTCCACTGCTGAGAGTCCTCTGCACCCACCCCTCATATGCCTGGACACTGCTGGTAGTGATATACACCCACCCCTCATATGTCTGTCCACTGCTGGTAGTGATATGCACCCACCCCTCATATGTCTGGACACTGCTGGGAGTCCTCTGCACCCACTCCTCATATGTCTGGACACTGCTGGTAGTGATATACTCCCACCCCTCATATGTCTGGGCACTGCTGGTAGTGATATGCACCCACCCCTCATATGTCTGGGCACTGCTGGTAGTGATATGCACCCACCCCTCATGTCTGGGCACTGCTGGGAGTCCTCTGCACCCACCCCTCATATGTCTGTCTACTGCTGGGAGGCCTCTGCACCCACCCACGCACCCCCTTGGAGCTGTACACTGCTGGCCAGGACCTACACACAGAACAATTTGGAGGTAACATGCTGGGCCAGTCCTCTATGCCCATATTCCCAGCCCCATGTATGCGTGGGTATGGTCCATACCTGAGCACTCATGGGGCCGTATGGGTATGCACCGTACCCACGCATATATGCGTGGGTACGGTCCATACCGAGTACTCATGGGGCCGTAGGGGTATGCACCATACCCATGTATTCATGCGTCGGTACGGTCCGTACCACTGTTGTCATGGTGCCGTAGGGATACGTATGGTACGCACCATACCCACGCATTCATGCGTGGGTACGGTCCGTACCTGAGTACTCCTGGGGCCGTAGGGGTACGCACCGTGCCCACGTATTAATGCGTAGGTACGGTCCGTACCACTTTTGTCATGGCGCCGTGGGGGTACGTGTGGTACGCACCATACCCACGCATTCATGCATGGGTACTGTCCGTACCACTGTTATCATGGCACCGTAGGGGTACGTGTGGTACGCACCATACCCACGCATGTTGTTCTCACCTTCTGCGGCGTGTACGTCGGGTGCGGTGCACCAGGTCGTAGGCCAAAAGGACCGGGATGACACGTACGATGGGGTTCATGGCTGTACGTCACGTACCGGGGCTCTGTGGCATTACGGTTCGCGTTGGACTCTGCTTATCCGGCTGTGTTTGGCTCCCATAAACAAGGAGCCGTACGGAGTGACGTCGGTACGAATCGTACTTGCTGGGCCAGAAAACGCTGGTGAAATATGTACAAACGTCACGTACAAGCATTTCCGGATCGGAATCGTGGGTATTTTTTTGCTGTACGGTCTTTTGTACGATTCGTACAGAAAAAGGCATTATGTACGAATCCTACTTCCTAGGTTGTGAAATGAGTTTACCTGGTACGAGTCGTACAGAGAAAACGCTCCGTGCGACTATTCGTAGGGCCTTTTTACAGGATCGGAATCGACCCCTAAATCTTATAAAAAACAATGATTACTACAAAGATGTGTATGTGGAAGAAGAAGAAATACTTTTAGGAGATGATAGTGAAATGTCAAGTGGTCAAATTGAGAAAGTGGAAATGTCCAAAAGTGAAGAAATTTATGAACATTATAGTGTACATCCACTTCATTCAAAAGAAGTGATGGGGAATACTATTGAATTATTCCAAATGAAAAAAGCAAAGGGGACTCCCATGAGTGTTTGGGAAAAAAGTTTGGAAGCTTGTTGTTTTCCGCAGCTGTTCCAAACTGGAAGAGGTGGACAATATGATGAACGATCAGTACAGATTCCTGCATCAGAATATCGGACAACAAGAAGATGCAAGATTTTGACAATGTATATATATTTCAGCTTTTATTTGAGAGTGACTTGTCTGGACTTTCATATGCAGTCAACCACATATTAAAAACAGGAGTACATCTTCAAAATGTTTCTGCAAAGGAATTTATGACGATCATTTAGAATCTCAGCTGATTAATTTGATGGCATGTCAGTGCGGTACTAATGATTATTGGTATCGTCGTCATGGAGAACTTAAATGCGTGCTAAGGAACATAGGAACCCTACGTGGTTTGTTACCCTAAGCTGTGCTGAATACGCTTGGGATGATTACTTGAATTTCTTCGAGAGGCAAATTCAAATATTAAAAATATTGAACACAAGACACCGGGAGAATTGTGTTCTTTGGATCCTGTAAATGTATGCAGATATTTCAATCATAGATTTGAAGCTATGATGTCTTTTATCTGCAATAAAAAGAATCCTCCTCTTGGAGAAGTTATTAATTTCTTTTGGAGAAAGGAGTATCAAGATAGAGCTGATCCTCATATACATATGTTTTTATAGATCAAGGATGCACCCAAATTTGGAACTGATTCGGATGACACAGTTTTATCTTTTATTGAAGAATATGTCACATGTGCTATACCAAAAAGAACAAAAGAAAACACCTTAAGGCAACAAGTGTTACGATTCCAAAGTCATCGATGTGGCAAATACGGTCGACGAAAATACAAGTCGAAGGAAAAGTTTTGTACCAAATGTCATTTTGGATTTCCACGTCCAGTAATATCCAAGGGAAGAGTAAACAGTTTCATGTCAACAGTGAGACATACCATCACTAGAAAATCTCCCAAAAATACTTACAATTTGTAAAGAAGTGAAGAATCAAAGTATATCAATGATTATAATCCAGTTATTCAATCGATATGGAATGCTAATATGAATCAGAGAAGACGGAGTTGAAAGAAATGTGGGAAGAAATTTCTCACGAGAAGAGTCTTAGTAAGAAATTGTACAGTTTTATTTCGAAGATGTAATCCCATCGAGAGATTGGAGTATACGAATGCTCTGATCGGTTGTCGTCTGCAAGTTTATATTCAAAGTCAAGAGCAATCATTTGGTTGAGTCCAGGTCTTGCTGCAACGCGGAATCGAGTACTTAAATCTATATAAGAAATCGAATATTTAGCGGTAAATGAACCGGAAAGTACAGATATTGCAAAAACAATCATGTTGGATACATACTATCCAAATAGAAGTCGTCATGTTGAAAATATATGTCTCTATGAAGTGCTGCAATTTTACAGCTTTAAGAGAAATACTACAGAAACCATAAATGAAGGAAAATATGCAGTGATTGGTTCAGAAGGATGTTTGGTGAAACACAGTAAAGGAAATCTGATTAATCATAGGAAACTGAGCTGTAATACTCCTGATAAAAGAGAATTTTACTATTTAGCTCTTTCGCAACTGTTCAAGCCTTGGCGTACGGAATTGGAATTACTTGGAGATTTTCAGTGCTATGAAGATTCTTTCAATGCATGTAAAGATAGCATTGAATGCACAGTTTTTGCAAATTATCTCAAAATGTTGAATGAAGAAATTGATCAAGAAGCTACTATTGCAGCTGAGATTGCTAGAGACAGTTCTCAAGACAGTCAAAGTTCTGCTGCTCTGAGTCAGGATCCACTAGGACAATCAAATATTGAAAATGAAGCAGCAATTGCCATGAGTGAAGTGGAAACAGCAATGCATCAAGCTCAAGTTATTATGGACTTAGGAAACTTGGAAGAACTAAATATTGAACAGAAAGAAATAGATCAGCATGTGAGACAACACATCGACCATGGTTTTCGTCATGAAAAGAAAGAATGCACATGCACATCATTTCAACCTATTTGGATGTATGTCAGTGGTCAAGCTGGTACAGGATCAAGTTTCTTAATTACAGTTTTGACCAGTTGTCTACAGAAAACAACTGACTCACATTTGTCTTGTGTTGTAACTGCTCCAACTGGGTTGGCAGCACACAACATTAAAGGAATTACATTACATTGTTTACTAATGCTACCTGTAGAACATGAAAATAAATTGGAATATCACAAGCTATCTGGAGAAGCTTGTTATGAAGTTCCAAGAGTGCTAAAGAAAATGAAACTTCTGATTATTGATGATGTGCGCATGGTCTCAAACTTAATGCTTGCCTTTGTGCATTTAAGAATGCAGCAAATTCTAAAAACAGAATACAATGTCTTATTTGGAGGAAAACATGTGATAGTTTTTGGTGATCTACTGCAACTAACTCCCGTAAAAGGGCAACCAGTATTTAAAACGCTTGTGCATAAAGACACCAGAATGTCTTTGGGAAGTGTTGGAAATTTTAACATTTGGTCATATTCTGAATACAAATAACTCATTAAAAATATGCGACAGGCAAATGATGTTGATTATGGAACCATTCTTCAAGATTTTAGAATTAGAGTATTGATAGAACATGGCAAACAAGCTTTGCAAAGTCGGCTACTTACCAACTTGTTTCCAAATGAAAATATAGTTCCTACAAGAATATACAAAAAAATTGCAGAAAATAAATCTATAATCTGCCTAATGCCAACACTGCAAGAGTGTTCTACATTCAAAGAAGAACTTTTAAAGCTTGAAAATGAACAAATAATAAAAATGAAAGCCATTGATAAAATAGAGCATGAAGGAATTACTATTATTTTGATGAGAAAATTAAAAACAAAATTGGATTCTTTAGAAAAATCTATATCTAAAACTGCTGATTTATAAAATAATTTATATGTATGTGTAAACTGTCTGGTTATTTTATGGCAAAATTTGGATGTGGAAAAAGGTTTAGTAAATGGAGCAATGGGAAAAGTTGTTGATATTGTTAATTATCACAAAAAAAGATGGAACTAAATGTTTGAAAATCAAATTTGATCACATTGAAGAAGTAAAACAAATTGCTTGTTGTTCTGCTTGTTTTTTGCTTGTTAAAGATTTGTATGTTCGTAAAAAACAGTTTCCTCTTTGGCATATGCGGTGACTTTTCATAAATCTCAAGGTTTAAGTGTAGACAGCGCTTTGGTAAACATTGAAAGTACCGTATTTAAAGAGGGCAGGCATATGTTGCTTTGTCTCGAGTCGGAACTTTATCTGGATAGCATTTGATTGATTTTGATGAGAGAAAGATTAGTGCAGATGCAAATTGTGTAAGAGAGTATAATCGGTTAATGAGAATGCATGCTCCCAATTTAGGTGAATATCCTGTATGTGAAAAGCGTGCATTAGGTCGAAAATGGAGATATGAGAATATCTGTACTGAAGTTAAAGATAAGAAAAAAAATAAAGATAATGTTGAGATTCCAAGCAAAAAGAAAAAGGACACTATTGAAGAGATTGTCGGATATCAGCTTGAAAATAGTTCAGGTATCAACTGCTATGCTAATGTAGTGGTAAATGTTATATTTTTTCTAGAAAATCTGCAACAACAAATTATGGAGAATTGTGAAAAAAGGTTTTGTTCCTTGTTGCATTCTATTTTTGAAAAATTAAGAACTGATAAAAGTAAAATCCAAAATGTTTTTTATATTCTAAATCTTCTGGATATATGTTCTGGTTCTACGCAATTTACACAGAATGTGCAACAAGATGCTCAGGAATTTCTAATGTATATGCTTGCAGTATTGGAAGATGAAGGAATATAAATTGAAAATCTGTTTGGACTTCGTTATAAATGGGAACATGAATGTGAAAATTATAGATTTACTTTTACACTAGCATAGACATTGAAATATTCATATATTTGACAGTACCAGACTGTAAAACAGTGTCTTTCAACAAATTAGTTAAAGCAGCAAATCAAAACATGAAGTGTAGCCAATGCAAATCAGAAATGTTGTCAACATTATTTATACAAAAATTTGGACAATATATAATTTTAATGCTACAATGTTGTACAGCTGTTGGAAGAAAATTGGAAACTTTAATTTAAAAGATTGGACCAAGTCAACTATCAATATCAGGAAGAACTTTTGTAGTAGTAGTAATTATTTTCCACAATGGTCCTTCTACAACATCTGGACATTACACTGTCTATTTAAAATGCAATAAAGGATGTACATATTGTAATGACACTCATTTGTTTTTTAGATATCGTTTACCTAATGAATTACCAAATTCATACCTAATATTTTTAAAGCCAAAGTTCTAAGAATATAATTCAGCCTATTAGGAAAATGTTAATATGTATTAATCCAATTACTTTGGACAATTTCAGTATGAAGGATTTCAGGAATATCATTTGGCCTAATGGAAAGATATTAATATGAATTAATCAGTTTTTCTGGGATATTCTGACAGCAAATATTTTAAAGAACATAATTTAGAGTATATGGAAATTATAAAGAATTGTTGATTGAATTATTGTTTCTGTTCTTTTATATTGTAGTGACAAAATTCTCATAGAAAGACGCATTTTATATATTTCAGATTTGTATGATATGCTATGTTATTGAGGATGTTGTTTTTATGCAATGTACAGAGATAGTTGACTATGTTGAAAATATTTTTTGACACAGATTTTTTTTTAAACAATCTTATCGATTGTTTTTTTTTGCCTGCTGTTATGTGATGAGTAACATTGAAATCAAGATCTATAGTGAAATTAAATATATTCTGAGAACAGCGAAAAAGGCAAACTAAATAATTTATATAATGCTAAAATTATGTTGTGTTTTAAAAATTATAATATTATATAGTATAACTGTATTTTTTATTCTCTTTTACAGATCCTAAATCTCAAGTTCAAAATATTTTAAACTTTAAATTATAAAAAACAACTGCAAACATTTTGTAGAATATTTTGATATCTACTACTGTAAAGGTAAGATTAAGTAATGCAAACACTAGCCATCCACTAGTACATTCACCTGTGCACTATCCATACAAACCTGTAACCACCTATTCTCTGCTCATTAATGTCTTAAATACCTCAGGTACTAACCATACAGTCCACCAATCACTCAGTCACTCACAATGTAGTTCTTCAGTCATCTACCAGTAGCATGTAATAATTCAATACCTCTGTCAATGCCAAAGCACTTATAAATTTCCTTAGATGTCTAAAAATGTATAACCTTTAACTAGTTACATACTATTGATACAGTCTTCTAAATACCCAGTTAGTACCTATGCAGTCTAGGAATTCTCCTGTCTGTCCCAAGCACTGCTACAGTCAAATGTGTACAATTTATGTAGTACCTTAACCCCCTCCACACTACTAATTCACTCTTGAAATAAGTCAGGTATTAGCCATGCAGAGCAGCAATCACACTGTCATTTTCCGTGCACTCCTCCAATCATCCAGCCAGAACCATGTCCTTATGTAATCACTGTGCCAATACTGAAGAACTTATAAATTCACCATGCACTCACATTGCAGAACTCTAATTATACAGTCACTACCCATGTACGCATGCAATGACTCACCCCCTAACACATGCACTGCTACAATAACATGTGCACTATCCATGCAGTCCTCTAACCATCTACACGCTACTCATTCACACCTTCATTTTCCCAGGTACTACCCATGCAGTCCAGCAAACACACTGTCACTCACCATGCACACCTCCAGTCACCCAGCCAGTACCCTGTACTTCTTATCCAATCACTCCGCCAAAACCCAAGCACTTGCAAATTCACTGTACATTCTCCTTGCAGTACTCTAATCATCCAGCCAGTATCCTATACTTATCCAATCACTCCGCCAAAACCGAAGCACTTGCAAATTCACCGTACACTCACCTTGCAGTACTCTAATCATCTAGCCAGTACCCTAAACTTATCCAATCACTCCGCCAAAATCCAAGCATTTGCAAATTCAATGTACACTTTCCTTGCAGTACTCTAATCATCCAGTCACTACCCATGTACTCATGCAATGCCTCACGCCCTAAAACATGCACTGCTACAATAACATGTGCACTATCCATGCAGTCCATACTAAGGGTGGGCGTAGTTCGCGAAGTAGCACTTCGCGAAGCTACGCAAAGTGAAGTTCGCACTACGCGAGCTACGCGTAGCACTTCGCGAACTGCGAAGTAACATGTTCGCACTGTGCAAGATGTTGTTTTCAATGATTGCACAGTGCGGACAAGCAACCGGCACTGTGCAATCATTGAAAATGGCATCTTGCACAGTGCGAGCTGTAGTTTTCTGCTGCTCGAGTAGATTTTTACTCGAGCTGCAGCTTTCTCAACGCGAACTGGTAGTTTCTCATCGCGAGCGGTCGCGAGCATACGCGACCCCTCGCAATGAGAAACCTGACCTTCTCGCGTTGGAAATCTCGCCGGGAGGTTTATTTTCCATGCTCGCGATCGCGAACAAGGAAAAAGTCTCGCCAGGATGTCATTTTGCTTGCTCGCGGTCGCCAACTTGACGTTGAGGACCGCGAGCAAGCAAAAAATGACCGCAGCACTACGCAACACTACGCTACGCGTGTTCGCACTGTGCTACGTGCAGTTCGCGTAGCGCGAAGTAGCGCGAACTTCGCAAACTACGCGAGCGTAGCGTAGTGCTTCGCCCAGGCCTAGTCCATACACTCATGCAATCACTCTGGTAATTTTTTCTTTTTTTAACCAGTAGATGTGGTTCCGTAAGAACCTTTTTTTTTTAACAAATTATTATTTTTTTCTAACCTTCTTTAGTTTTTTAGTTTTTAGTTTTATTTTAAAAACAAGAGAAAAAACAAAGATCAGGTAATGATCTGTTGAACCAAAAAAAAAGCGCATTATAAAATTTGGGCATAATGTGTGGCCTTGATGTTGATGGCATTTGTTCAGAGGTTGATGGAGAACTGGGGTCTTCCAACAGCAGCAGCATTCAATTTTCGCTTGGTTTCCGCTCTAGCAAGGTGCACAGGGTGGATGGTCTCCAAATGCTTCTTTATACTGCTTGTACCACAAGAGTACTTTTTGTCAGACCATCTGGATAGTATTCTTTTGCAAATGATGCATGTGACTTTTGTAGCATTGACCTTTTTCTCTCCCTCCAGAACACTAAAAAAGGCCCACACAATGCTCTTCTTTCTCTTCCTCTTCTCCTGCACTCTCTCTTATTCCTACTGCACTGCAACTTCATCCACTTCTGCAAAATTTGAAGCCATACTTGGTTACAAAATAAAAAAGCACACAAAAAAGTCATAGTATGAAGACAATAAACAAACAGGGAAATATCAGAAGGATGGATCCTCCCTCTCTCATATTTAAATTGATTTAAACCAATCAGAATCCTTTTTTCTCTTGCTGACATGAAGTCGCGTAGAGTGTGCGCACCCGTCACGCACAAAAAATGGTGGACCCGCGAAACATATATATCATTATATACTATAAATAGAAATTTCTATAAACCTTTAATAAGTATATTAGCAAAAACTTTCAGTATATCATATTCTAACTTTCTATAGTTATTTTTGCAACTTTAAAATTACACCGAATTCGTGACTTTGGCGCAATGTCGGTGCGACCCAGGAAACACGTGCATGGAGAGTTTGCACATAGTACGCGCGTACACCACGAATTTCGTAACTTTACTTTCATCACAATTATATTACAAATAATACTTTAAAAATAATTTATAATTAATTTTAGACAAACACTCAAACAAGCTTTATTTATAATTAATAAATTCCGGCAAAGTCGCGACCACAGCGCGATTTTTCAAAATGGCTACCAGAATGCGCGTAGCCATCGTGTAGGATACGCGAAGGGTGCGCGACTATTGTGTAATATAAAAAAAATGAATATAGTTTGCCAAATTAAAAATTATTAACAATTTTTTAAATATATATATATTCACTGAAAAAAAATAGGTTTCAGGCCCGTTATAGTTAGGAATTAGCATTTAAAAAACCTTCGAAATTCCCTGAAAAAACCATAGGTTTCAGGCCCGTTATAGTTAGGAATTATCATTTAAAAAACCTTTGACATCCGCTGAAAAAAACCTAGGTTTCAGGCAGTTATAGTTAGAAATTAGCATTTAAAAAACCTTAGAAGGTCACTGAAAAAAAACATAGGTTTCAGGGGCGTTATAGTTAGTTGGTTGGACATTTCCCTCGTACAAAACCATAGAAATTCCCCTGTTATAGTTAGTTCAGATAACCATAACTCACGCCCCCGCAATGCACTGCACTGTGGATGACGTCACATATTACATCACTCATTTTTTTTTTATCATCTGTTTTTATTGATTTTTCAAACACAATTACAGGAATTCGGTTTACTTACATATGAGTTCCTTTGTTGCAACAGCAGTATCTGGTGAACATGATAGGGACATAGTTGGGTCGCAGCATGGAAACTCTACCCAGTTGCTCGGAACCCCTAATAAAGTACAGATCTTAAGCATTGGTATGTACGGCCCATTATTCCCATACATGAGCACGTCAGGATGTCCCATTGAGTTCCTCAGCCGAATCCATATCTACTGTCAAGAAACAATAATGAAACAAACATATAAAACCTCAACCATCTCAAAATTAGACCAGCTCCATTGTTCAAATCACTGTCTCCGCCCCCCGTCTACTCCCCCTCTCCCCTGGTAACATGCAGTGAGTAAGCTACGGCACATAATCATGTGTGTAGATGCCTATTCCCACATCGCACAATCTAGGTGTAAGTCCTGCGTGGAACCCTACGAGGTCACTCCGACGGATCTCCTGTTGCCCGTCCTGGAGTTAACCCCCCCTGTCTGCTCATCCATCCAACATGTCTGAGCGCCTGAAGTCGCTCCTCCCACTGCACGGCTATGGGCATCTTCCTCAACCCTAATGTCTCCTCCCGTCTGATGGCAGTCCCCTCCGCTCCGGCCCATGCAGCAAGTGAGTGCCTCCATGCCTGCGGGTGAGGCGGATCTTGCGCCTTCCACCTCCTGGTTATGAGGCGCTTTGCGACCGCAAGCCCCAAATCCAGAAACCGAGACGTCACCTTAGTCGTCTGCGTCCTGCGAAAGTGACGCAGCAGGTAGACCACCCAGTCAAAAGATATGTCCCGCCCTGTTATAATGTGCAGGGAGTCATGAATTGTACGCCGATAGGAGTGTAATTTACAACAGCCCCACAGCTTGTGTATGAGATCAGCCCCCGATTCAGCGCACCTAGGGCACCTTGCGTCCGTGCGACGGAAATAGCTGTGAAGAACCGCGGGGGTAAGATACGCCCTATGTATGACAAATAGTTGTATCTGGCGGAGGCGCATATTTCTAGGTATACGCACCGGGCCTTTCAATATGCGTTCCCAGTCTTTATCTGTCAGCTGTCTCCCCAGATCTACTTCCCATTTGTGCCGGAGCGGCTCTAGGGTAATCACCGTGTGTATCCTCAACGGCGCTGCAAACCATCGAATCAGACGGCGGCCCCGTCCCATGACGTGTAAATAATGTATAGTAAGGTGCTGGCTGGGCTCTGTGGCCATGTCTCCCCACCTAGCAACCAAAGTCCTAACTAAGGAGTGATAAGTCAGCAATTGTCCCGGTGGTAGTCCCCCCTCTTCCACAAGCAAGTCACACGAAAGGAACACTCCGTCCCGGTACAAATCTCCTAGGGTCTGAATATCTGCCTCTCGCCATTGTGTGAGCGTGAGGGAGGTGAGCGGTCCCGTCCCACTGGGGGTGCCTTCTAACGGCAGCGCTGGCGCATATGGGAGCACGTGCCGAGTAAGGAATAGGCTCCTGCGGAAGCAGCGATACGCCACAGCAAGGAGGAGCGAGGTTGGGACTGCATTCCTGGAGGCTGGGTGGAAGAGCACCAACAACTGCTCAAGTGAGTACGGCGGCAGTTCGGACGCAGTGTCCTCGCGACCCCTATCAGCGAACCAACGAGCTATCCACTGCAGCTGGGCCGCTAAGTAATAATGCTCGAAACAGGGTACGGCCAAACCTCCGTGGTCTGTGGGGAGGTAGAGTTTCTTGAGCGACATCCTGTGTCGGCTATTCCCCCAGATGAAGTCCCTGAGAAGTTGTGACAACTTAGTGAAGAAGGCTGCTGGCACATAGAGGGGTAGGTTAGCAAAATATTATAGAAGCCGCGGGAGGATCACCATTTTGGACAGCGCCACTCTACCTGTGACCGTGAGCGGCAGCGCGTTCCAGAAGCGTATCTGGGATTTAATGGCCGTGAAGGTCTTACCCAGATTGCCATCTAGTAGGTCCGCCGGTTGACGGTAAATGCGAAGTCCCAGATACCTGAAGGTGTCTCCCCTCCACTGTACTCTAGTGCCATTTAAGGTGTATCCGGGGTCCTGTCGCCCCTCGCCGAACGCGTAGAGGCAAGATTTACCTGCATTCACCCGAAGTCCCGAGAGGGCAGTAAAGTCACGCAGAATATGGGCTAGTTGAGGTGGGATGTCGTCGACGTCTCTTACGTACACCAACAGGTCGTCTGCATAGAGTGACACCTGATGGACTGCGTCCCCCAGTGGTATGCCAGCCCCCATCCGTTCTCGTATAGTCGCTGCCAGGGGCTCCATCACCAGGGCGAACAGGAGCGGCGATAGTGGGCATCCCTGTCGGGTTCCCCTACAAATCGGTATTGCGTCGGAGATATACGGTCCCAGTCGCACCAGCACCGTAGGATCTTTATAGAGGAGACCCACCATTTGCAGAAACCCCAAGCCAAGGTCGTATCTCAGCAGCAGCGCCAAGAGATATCGCCATTCCAGGCAATCAAATGCCTTTTTCAGATCTAATATTAGGCAGCCCGCCCTAGGCCACTTCTGTGTACTGTCTGCCGCCACCCTGAAAAATCTCCTCAGGTTCAAGGACGTGCTGCGTTTTGGCACGAACCCATTCTGGTCTTTGTGGACTAAGTGCGAGACCACCGGCACCAAACGCTCCGCCAACACCTTGGCTAGGATCTTACAGTCAGTGTTAAGGAGTGCTAGCGGGCGGTAAGAGCCTAAGTCCGTGGGGTCCCGATCCGGCTTGGGTAGAGACACCAAATAGGCTTCACGTATCGAGGGAGGTAGCGCGCCCACCTCAACCGCCGCCCTATATACCTTGAGGAGGTGCGGCACCAGATATTCCCGGTAGGCTTTATAGAACTCCGTAGGTAGCCCATCTGGGCCCGGAGTTTTCCCTGATGCCATGGAGGATATGGCTTCCCCTATCTCCTCCAACGTAAGAGGACAGTTAAGGGCCTCCATATGTTCTGCAGTGGCCGTAGGCAGCTGCGCCTGTCCAATAAACCGCTCTAGATCGTCTCCCGAACAGCAACCTCGCGCGCGATACAACTGTGTATAGTGGTCTACCATGACCCTGTGAATTTTCCGTTGGGTGCACCTGAGTTCTCCCTCCGGCATGCGTATCGCTGCGATCGGGGTTTGGGTGGCCTCCTGTTTTAAGAGCCAGGCAAGCAATCGGCCTGCCCTGTCAGCCGAGGCGTGCGTGCGGGCCGTGTGTGCCGCATAATTCAGACACCTCAGGCGCTCCAGGAGTGCAGCGTGATTTGCGCGCAGATCTGCCAGTTGTTGTGCTCGTTCACCGCCACCCTCCCCCTCCCGTTCGTACTGTAGCAGCCGGGATTCAAGATGGGTAAGCGACCCCGCTAATTGTCGCCGCATATTCCACCTGGCTCCTAAGCAGTGACCTCGGATCACTACTTTAAGCGCGTCCCATTCCACCCTTGCGTCGCTCGCTGTGTCCTCGTTGAGTTCGTAATAGGAGAGGAGAGCGTTTTCCACTGAGGAGCGAAATTCCGGATCCTCTAGCGCAGTAGGTTGAAGTCGCCACGTGGGTATGGGAGGACGACCCGCCTCCCAGCTAAATTGGAGCCACAGGGGGTTATGATCAGAGTGCGTGCGCCCCAAGTATTCTGCGTTCACCACAAGCGGCAGCAGCACCGAAGATCCCACTATCCTGTCTAGACGCACGTGTAGGTCATCCGCCGAGGAGTAATATGAATAAATACAATCTACGGGGCACAGGACCCGCCAGAAATCAAGCACCCCCCACTGCGAAAGCCAATTACCAATGCGCGTGCCGTGGAAGCAGCGGATGTCGCATGGAGCGGAGGAAATGACCTGTCCAGGTGCACATCTAGGACAGAGTTGAAATCCCCTCCAATCAGCCAGCGGAGCCCAGCGTAAGGAGTCAGCGCTAGTGATAGTCGTGTGAGGAAGGGTATTTGGTCGACGTTCGGAGCATAGATCGAGGCCAGCAGTATAGGTTGGCCGTTCAGCGTTCCCCGTACCAGTGTGTACCTACCTTCAGTGTCCACAGACATGTCTTCACTGACGAACGGAACACCCGCTCTGACCCGCACAAGGGTGCCCCTGGCGTGTGCCGAGTACACCGTGCCATACACCTGGCCTCTCCAGCGCCTTCGCAGCTTCTCTAACTCGGGCTGTGTCATGTGCGTCTCTTGTAGCAGAGCGATTCCAACTGAGTGTCGCTGTAGGTAGGCGAAAATGGAATACCTCCGCGTGGGAGTGTGCATGCCCCGTATGTTTCACGTAAGAATATTAACGCATGTCATAGCGCAGCTGTGTTGCGATTGGGGAGACCGGGCTTGCGGCAGCCGGCATGCGCTGCAGTAAAGTAAGGGAGCTGTAGTCTGAGGCAACAATATCAACATAACGATAACAATGGCTTAACGGCTGGGGCAAACCTCACAAGTGTGTTCCTCCAAACTTACGTAATCTTACGCAGGTGAAAACTAGGTCAGGGTGTGACCTGGGGGAGAATGCGTGTGGATGAAAGCTCGCTATCGCTATCCCCGTGTGCCTTTCAAGTGTGGTGCACCGCTAAGAAGTGTTACCCAATGGTGATCGGTGCAGCTAGTGAGGCACAAGCAAAGTCCCCGGGAACCACTCCCGTCTACTGCTCTCCCCTGGGAAGTCCCGACATGGGCGAGCAGCTATGATCTCAACCATTCCCCCTCCCAGATCGGCAGGTCTACTAGGCCAGGTCCATCACCCAGTCTCTCCCTCTTCCCCACCCATGTACATCAGCCAACTGCAAGATACTTGCATGAGCGATACTTCTCAGGCCATCTCTCAGTCCAGGATACCATCCGCAGTCTGTGGGGTGACCACCGGCCCACTAAAATCTTCAGAGTGTGTTGTCGACGGCGACGTTGACCTGCTCACCAGCACTTCATGTCGCTCCTCCATATCTAATGGGTCTACCTGACTTGGACTGGCAAGTGTCGTGACCGCCTGCAATACATTTTGGCGCTCCAGCCGCATTTTCTCCGGCGTTGGAGCCGCTGACAGCGTTGGCATCTCGCGTATCGTTCTGCGCCAGTTCCAGACCTCCGCTGGGGAGTCAAAATAGTGAGTCTTCCCTTTGTCCACCACACGCATCTTAGCAGGGAACAGCAGCGAGTACGGCAACGCCAGCTCTCAAAGTTGGCGTTTCACTGTCATGTAATTATT
Organism: Triturus cristatus; assembly: GCF_964204655.1. Taxonomy (NCBI): domain Eukaryota; kingdom Metazoa; phylum Chordata; class Amphibia; order Caudata; family Salamandridae; genus Triturus; species Triturus cristatus. The sequence continues at coordinate 492,290,946 of NC_140585.1, read as the reverse complement.
TCTGCGGCGTTGCACCAGTGCGGTGTAGTCTGGAAAAAGCATAACTTGGCTGCCGCTCACTGAAAGACCATTCATATTGCGAACTTCTCTGAGAATGGCGTCCCTATCTCTGTAATTCAGCAGCTTGAACAGGAATGGGCGCAGTCGGGCCCCCGGTGGTGGCTTTTGGGCAGGCACACGGTGAGCTCTTTCCACCGCGAAGTGGGTCGACAGTTTCCCTGGCGGCATGACTGTGCGTAGCCAGTCCTCCACGTACTGCTCCGGGTTTCGCCCCTCTTCTCCCTCCGGCAGGCCCACGGCGCGAATATTATTGCGACGGGAGCGCCCTTCTGCGTCCTCCGCCCTGTCTTCTAGGGTGTGGAGACGATCCAACATATCTTGTAGAGCAGCGGCATGACTGCGAGTGACCGGCTGCAGCTCTTTTAGTGTTTGCCCTTGGGTGGCGACCGTGTTCGCCAGTTTACGATGGTCCGCATGGAGGAGAGTGAAGTCGGAAGTGACTTTATCTATGCGGTTCTCCAGAGACGTCCTAGTGTGCTCCAGGGTTGTCCCTATTCTTTCAACTGCGGCCAGTACAGAGTCCATCTTGGCTGCCAGCGCCGCAGACGACGATCCCTCTTCCATCTCTTCTCGATGGCATGTGCGGTCAGAAGTCGGTGCCTGCAGCGGGCCCTGCTGCAGCCTGGCGCGCATACGGCCCATCACCAGCTGCTGCGCCGTGGGCATCTGCCACCAATCGCCAGTAGACTAGGTGCACCCGCGGCGTCCTCTCGGCAACCGCCCCAGGACAATGGCAGTCGGTCGGTAGATGATTTTTGCTTAGCCAGTGCCCCCCAGTGAAGGCTCAGAGGTTCCGTCTTCACAGAAGGCTCCGCATGTGTCCAGCCACAGGTAGGATCCGCCGGTGGGATTCACAACAGGCTCTAGAGACTGGCCTGCACCCACATGCGCTCTCCGACACTGCCCTCTGCGTCCGCAGTGTATAACAGGCGTGGGCGCTCTCTCACTCGGGGACCACGGTCCAGCCCCCTGCTCGTCCTCCACGGTATGGCGCCCGGCAGGAGCCAGGTGGGGGCAGCACACCTCAGCCCTCAAGGGGCAAACACTCCCCGAGGTGGTAGGCAGCAGTCAGGTGGGAACTCCTTAGCTGGAGGCAGTGGCACCCCCCCGCGGGACAGATCTCCAAGTATAGCCTCGCCCTCCACCGTCTTCTCTACACCACAGGCGTCAGTCCCTCAGCCTCTCACAAGAGCACGGCCAGCAGTTCCTACCGCAGACTCACCATCTTGCGGTGTCACACCAGGACAGCAGCAGCCGCTACCCAGCACTCCTCGCCGACTCCGTTAATGACAGCCTCCTAGCACATTTCAGAGCTCGTCGGCTTCTTCATCAGAGGTGACGGCTAATAAACTGAAATGCTTCACGACACCCTGCTGCATGCCCGTCATTTATGCAGCCCGGTGGGCCTCTCAAGTGAGTTTCCGGTTTGTTATGGCATGCTGGTACCTGTAGTTTCCTCTGAGCCACTTGTTCCCCCAGTGGGTTCAGTTAGTGTCAGTGTCCTATCTTTATTCAATATATCCAGCCCCAGTGGGCTCCGGACTGGCAGGTTGTGGCGTTCTTCATGCGAGATATGGACTGAGACTTTTATTGTGGAAGGAGTGTGCGTATTGCGGCGTTGCTGCATGGTGGTTTAGGAAGTATTCAGAGCATGTCCTCATACCCTGTACGCACACCAGAGCTGCTGTGTCCCAGGCTTTATGAGGTATTGTGGCTGTGGAGATATATATATATATGTATAGATATATATATAAATATATAAATATATATATATATATATTTAATATATACACATATATAACCATAGGTTTCAGGCCTGATATAGTTAGGAATTAGCATTTAAAAAACCTTAGAAATTCACTGAAAAAACAATAGGTTTTAGGGGTGTTATAGTTAGCTGGACATTTCACTCGAACAAAACCATTGAAATTTCTCCGATATAGTTAGTTGTTGTTAGAATGGGGAACCTCTGGTTGGCACAGGTAGGTACTTGTGACAAGCAGTGGTCCCTTCTTCTATTCAGGGCGAGAGAATTACCCGTGCAGAACAACCCCTGCTCACCCTATAGGTAGTGTGGCGCGAGCAGTCAGGGCTAAACTTCAAGGCGCTGTCGGTTAAGCAGATATAATAACACACAGTAAATCACAACGATCCCCCACAAACGGACACCAGGCGTAAGTTGTATCAAAAATACGTATACTTTATATAAAGGATTCTCGGTTACGCAGGCATGTAGAAGACCATAAATAACGGTTGCGAAATGGGAGCCACAAGATGATAATTAGGCACTGTTCTTTTCTTCAGTCACTTAGTCTATCACGAGCGCTTCGCAGTGCTCGGTTGGGTCGGTCCAGTCACGGTGATGCGCAGTGCACCCAGGGTACAGTGATACGGGGAAATCAGAACGTTGCGGACCCCGAGTCCGATAGAGAGTTCACTGTACCTGGGAACGTGCGATGTGCTTGGACGAGTCTTCGGGGGAGATGCAGGTTCTGCACATCGAGGGTCTCCGGATCGAGAATCAGCGGGTGGCTCTTGGTAGACAGGTGCGGCCCCAGGCCTCCGACACGGACTGTGCGGGAGGTTACTTCAGCGGGCGGCACGGTCAGACTCTGGCCGGGGGGGAAGCGAGGCGGCCGGATACGTTACGACGTACGGGCGGCCGTCCGAGGCTGGATTTCACTTCCCAACTAGAAATCCGGCGGGAGGGCGCGAGGGCACCAAGCGCGCTCCAGTAGCAGGCAGGTGACAGGGAAGCGGGACGGCCAGACTCGATGGGTCCAGAGCGACTCGGGTAGAGCGGGGCTCTCGGCGAGTGGAGGCGGCCAGGCTTCTGGGTGTCACGGCCCTAGGAGGGATGCGAAGGTGCGCAGAGCGCTCCGGCGGGAGAAAGCACACGGCTCGAGTTCTCAGACGAGCGGAGACACGGTGAACCCACTGGTCCTGGGGTTCAGTTCAGGGGGCAAGCTCTTCTTCCAAGCCCTTGGAGATAGTTGAAGAACAAAGTGCAAAAGTCTCTTTCAGTCTATTTCCTCTCCTTCCTCAGCAAGGCACCTACTGCAGGCCAATCCCTCAGGTCAGGGAAAGTTACTCCTCCTTCAGCTTCTTCCAGGTCCTTCTAGTCGGGAAGAGTTCCTTCGTGGTTCAATCTGTATCTGCTTTCTTAGGACCCAGGCTCCTACTTTTATACAGTGATTCTTTTGTTCTTTAGCGCCAGGGGGCCTGGGCCTGGCTCAGTCCAGTTCTGGAGTACTTTGTTTTGGTGACTCTGCTCTTTCCTTTCAGCAGCAGGGCAGAGACATCAGCCGCTCCACAGGGGGCGGAGCCGGCTTTGTGGTGGCAGAGCACAGGTCTATTCAAGAGTCAGGGGGTACTCCTCCCACCCATCCTGGGCAATCTCTCTACCCACCACCTGGCAGCCAACCTGTCTCCTGGAATCCCCCAGCCCTGCTCCTGTACCGTTGCTAGGCAGAACACACACCCACAGCAGAGGCGGACTGAGATGGTCAGGCACGCAAAGGCTAACTTTCTAAAAGTAGCATTTGCAAACCCAGGATATTAAAATAACCTTTACTAAAAGATGTATTTTATTATCACGAGGTCAGGCATACTAAACATGACTTCCTACCATGCTCTCTGAGTCCACTGGGGTCACAGCGTGTAGCGATCCCAGCAGCCCATTCTGGCCTATGGAGAGCAGGTAGCCTTCAATAGTGAAAAACGAAAATGGCTGTAATTCACTAGTAAGACATGCCACACACATCAGGGCATGTCCTACCTTATGCCTACAATGCACCCTGCGCTTGGGCCTACCAGAGGGGTGACTAACATGTAGTTAAGGGAAGGTTTAGGGACTGGCAAGTGGGGACACTTGCTCAGTCAGCGCGACGGTACCGGACCGCGCGCAGGTTCTGCAGTGGCAGATCCTAGACACATTTTACCCCGCTGCTTCGGTGGGTGGCACAATCAGTGCTGCAAGCCCACTAGCAGCATTTGGATATACAAGCCCTTGGCACCCCTGGTGCACTCTACAAGGGACTGACAGTAAACCAAATATGCCAAACGTGGAAGTCGATTCACATAATACATTTTACCATAGGGAGCACTTGCACTGTGGCACTGGATGGCAGTGGCACAGTGCCCTGAGCAGCTAACACCAACACAAAAACACATTGAGGCACAGACAAAAATGGAAGGGTGACCCACGCCAATGGTGCCAGGTCTAACAGTTGTACTAACTACATCTCGCGCGCCCGCAATCCACTGCTGATGATGTCACATATTACATCATTCATGACATGGTCAGTGACTAGTATAGCCTTTCATCACTCACTGTAAAATACAGAGTGCCAGATTTAAAACCATTGACACACCAATCCAAGTTTTTAGACACCCACTCAGTGATTCCTAGATCTATACACACATCTAATCCCTTACCTATAGATTCACTCATACATGCTGTCAATGATCAATAGAACACTGTCAAATATACTTATACACCTATATCGACATTACACACCAGCACACATCCTAATCACTTATGAAGTCATCCTACTCACTTATGCAAACAATGGATCATACTTACTTTTACTTAGCTATACAATTATAAAAACACCACTTCATCTATTCATATAGATAATAACTCATACTTAGTGTGGTATAAAACACTATTACAAGTATACAGTTATCCATACAGTCACTCATACAATCACTGAGTCCTATGTATACTTATTTATTTATATACAACTGACACATACACTGGCTTTTATTTTTCTAGTTTGTTGGACATGTACCATTGAGACATATATTGGCTCATCACCACACCCATAAAGATATTCACTCACCCAAACAACTGTTATAACATGTAGTTTTAACTTCATATACCTACTGAATTAACTATTCACACATCTTTGGGCTGTCACACCCCCCCCCCCCCACCGAACCACACACACATTCACTCTCCCATACAAATACTCAGTTAACCAATCAATAAATAATATAGACTTTCACGTAGCTAGTAACCAACTGGTGCAGCAGTTTACACAACAACTGACAAAGTGATATAGATATTCACACAGTTTAGTCACTATCCAATATATTTAGTGAGACACTATAAATTAGTCAAGTACACAGTCAATCACACTGCTACTAAATCCTCCATCCAGATATTTATATTTATATATCCACTCATTCTTCAAAGCAAATTGCTATATATATATAATACATATTTAAATAACGAACCAAACCACATTTACTGGATGCTGTCATCAGTGATGTCATCAGTGATGCCATTTGAGATGTCATCAGTGATGTCACTGACCATGTCATGAATGATGTAATATGTGACATCATCAGCAGTGGATTGCGAGCGCGTGAGATGTAGTTAGTATAACTAACTATATCGGAGGAATTTCAATGGTTTTGTTCGAGTGAAATGTCCAGCTAACTATGACACCCCTAAAACCTATTGTTTTTTCAGTGAATTTCTAAGGTGTTTTAAATGCTAATTCCTAACTTTATCAGGCCTGAAACCTATGGTTTTTTCAGTGAATTTCAAAGGTTTTGTAAATGACAATTTTAATGTATTAATTGTTATACTGATTTTTTTTATACTGATTTACTACATTTTTTAAACTATTTATTTTTAGATATCTTATTTTTTAATTACATTATAATTACATTATACATTACAATACAAAATATACTTTCTCAGAATGAATTACTTTAGTTTAAATACTTTGCAAATAGGCAATAGACTTTTAAGTACAGTAGTTACAGTTGTTGCAATGGGTAACACAATTTCAAACACAATGCAACATTGAGCTCAATGTGAATTTCTAGTCAAATGCAATTAGTTACTTTATGAATTACTTTTCTAACCACAGGACTGGATCCTAGATTCAGTCCTTGGACATCTCCTGTAAACAGTTGAGTAAAAGCGTTTTGGTTACAGTAGTGATTTTTAAGTAATATTATTGTATTTGAAAAGTTGACACGTAGAAACTTTTTCACATAGAATCACCAATGTTATCCTATGGCAGAAATTTCACTTAGCAGGTAAGTAGTGTTATGGTTACTTTTTCTTTCTCAGTGGTGGATCCTGGATCCAGCACTGGTGAATCTCCTGTAAACAGTTGAAAGAATGTGTTTAAGTCATACAAACGATTTTTTAGTAATATTTTTAGTTTTTGAAAATAGACACTTAGAAACTTTTCTGCTGAAAACCACACAATGGATTCCTATGGAAGGAAATACAAGTTACTGGTAAGTACGCTTAGAATTACTTTTCATGGTCAGTGCTGGTCTAAAAGATGCAGCACTGGGTGCTCTCCTGATAACAGGTGAGTAAATCGGTATTCGCAGCTCAGCTGATTTTAGAGGAATATTTGAACGTTTCAAAAATCGGCACTTAGAAACTTTTCTGGTGAAAACCACACAATGGATTCCTATAAAAGGAAATACAAGTTACTGGTAAGTACGCTTAGAATTACTTTTCAGGGTCAGTGCTGGGCTAAAAGATGCAGCACTGGGTTCTCCCCTGATAGCAGGTGAGTAAATCAGAATTCGTAGTTTGACCGATTTTAGAGGAATATTTGTACGTTTCAAAAATGGACACTTAGAAACTTTTCTGCTGAAAACCACACAATGGATTCCTATGGAAGGAAATACCAGTTACTGGTAAGTACGCTTAGAATTACTTTTCAGGGTCAGTGCTGGGCTAAAAGATGCAGCACTGGGTTCTCCCCTGATAGCAGGTGAGTAAATCAGAATTCGTAGTTTGACCGATTTTAGAGGAATATTTGTACGTTTCAAAAATGGACACTTAGAAACTTTTCTGCTGAAAACCACACAATGGATTCCTATGGAAGGAAATACAAGTTACTGGTAAGTACGCTTAGAATTACTTTTCAGGGTCAGTGCTGGGCTAAAAGATGCAGCACTGGGTTCTCCCCTGATAGCAGGTGAGTAAATCAGAATTCGTAGTTTGACCGATTTTAGAGGAATATTTGTACGTTTCAAAAATGGACACTTAGAAACTTTTCTGCTGAAAACCACACAATGGATTCCTATGGAAGGAAATACAAGTTACTGGTAAGTACGCTTAGAATTACTTTTCAGGGTCAGTGCTGGGCTAAAAGATGCAGCACTGGGTTCTCCCCTGATAGCAGGTGAGTAAATCAGAATTCGTAGTTTGACCGATTTTAGAGGAATATTTGTACGTTTCAAAAATGGACACTTAGAAACTTTTCTGCTGAAAACCACACAATGGATTCCTATGGAAGGAAATACAAGTTACTGGTAAGTACGCTTAGAATTACTTTTCAGGGTCAGTGCTGGGCTAAAAGATGCAGCACTGGGTTCTCTCCTGATAACAGGTGAGTAAAACGGAGTTCGTAGTTCGGCTGATTTTAGAAGAATATTTGAACAATGGTGAAGAAAGGGGGCGGGCCTGAGGTGACGTGTGCAAACACGCCCTTTGGCGCGTTATAAGTTGGGGAATTAATTCCTCTTCAATCCTGCGGTCCTCTGGGGCCAACTAGCCCACCAGGTACCTCCAGTATGCGCCAGGGATCTTCGTTGCAGAGAGGTGTTGAGAGGCCACGCCCCTTTTTACAACACTCTGCAACGCAGCTCCGTGGCGCTTACTGGAGGTACCTGGTGGGCTAGTTGGCCCCTAGGGGACCTCTGGATTGAAGAGGAATTAATTCCGCAACTTAAAACGCGCTACAGGGTGTAAAAAGGGGCGTGGCCTCTTTACACCTCTCTGCAACGCAGCCCCCTGGCGCATACTGGAGGTTCCTGGTGGGCTAGTTGGCCCCCAGGGACCCCCAGTATTCAAGAGGAATTAGTTCCCCCTCTGCAAACGCGCCAGGGGGCAAGTTTTTTTTTTTTTTTTTTAGAAGGGGCTGTGTAGCCCCTCTTCTTTTTCTAATTTATTGGCCCTGGGGACCCCATCCCCCAGGGCCTGTCCCCAATTTGTTTAAAAAAAATAAAAATCGGGAAGGGGGCCGCGTGGCCCCCCACCCGAGGCCATAATTTTCCCCGGGGACCCCATCCCCCGGGGCATGGCCCTTTTTAAAAAAAAAAAATATTTTGGAGAGGGGCTGCCTTGCCCCCCTCCTGTGGCCAATTATGGCCCCGGGGTCGTTTCTTTTTTTTGTGGCATTTTTAAAATAATTTTTTTAGGAGGGGGGCTGCTGGCCCTCTTTGTTGGGGCAGTGGAGGGTGTCCCCAATCCCTCCACGGTCCCAGCCGGCTCCCCACATCCTGCGGGACCCGGCATTGCTTTTCCACATGGGGAGCAGCTGACATGCTGCTCCCCATGTGGAAAAGCAATCTGCTTTGCTTCATTGAAGCGAGAGCAGGGAAACCTGCTCTTGCTTCAATGAAGCAAAGCAGTTAGCAATGACAGGGCGGGAGTCACGAGGCTCTCACCCTGTCATTGCAAACTACAGTGTCCCGGGGGTGGGCACCCTGGGACACAGCAGGAGCCGGCCCTGGGGTGTGGCGGTCCCCAGGGCCTATACAAGGCTCCAGGAGGGGGGCCGGGTGGCCCCCTCCCACATTTTGAAGTTGCCCCAGGGGGTCGCGGTCCCCGGGGCTGTGGGGGCCTGAGAGCCCCCACACCAAATGTTTTCAAGCCCGGGGGGTGGCGGTCCCCAGGGCTGTGGGTGCCTGAAAGCCACCCCCGGGGCTGCGGGGGGCCATGAGCCCCCGCCTTTATTATGTTAGAGCCCCGGGGTGTGGCGGTTCCCAGGGCAGTGTGGGGGGGATTGGGACCCCCACACTATTTTTTCATTATGCCCCCGGGATTTGGCCCCCCAGGGGCAAATTAGCATATTTAGCGCGGGAGTCCGCGCTGATTTTGTTTTTCTATCGACAGGATGCAGGCATCCAGCAGGCATCCTCCCGTTTAAAAAAAAAAATGTAGGGGCCTTGGGGGTCCTTGTGGGACCCCCTGAGCAGGCCTAGGGGGTCAGGGTGTTTCTACCCTACCCCCTTTTCGCGTTCTGCAATGTTTTTTGGGGGGTTTCTTGTGCCTCGTTTCTACCGAGGCACAAGATGGCTGCCAACACTTCCTGATTCAGAGTGTTGGCAGCCAATTAAAATTCAGCTCGTGATCAGGAGGGTGTGCGGATCCTCCGTGGCCATAGATATATATGTACATTTAACTGTCATTTTCTCTGGAACTACAGAACGGATTTACACCATTTAAGCAAAAGGCACAAGTCTGAACTAAGGATAACCTCTTTTCCAAATTTGGTGTAATTCCGTTCAGCCGTTCGGGCTGTAGCTGCGGCTATTGCATGGGGAAAATGCGTTTTGGGACCTCCCTTTTTTCTCGCCCCTGCTTGACGAATCACTGTGAAACTTTTAGGATAGGAGCGGACCGGAGCTGGCCAAAAGTTTTGAAAATTTCGCGAAGATTCGTCAATCGGCGCCAAAGTTATTCCAAATAGAATGTTGCGGATTTCCTATGGAAAATAGATCCTAACTATAACTACCTACTGGTGACCGCCAGTAGGTAATATATATACACATATATATATTTATATACACATATATATATATATATATTTATTTTGACTGTATAAAGGTTAATGTGAGGTATGGTAATATGGTAACATTGAACATGTCGTAAGTGTTGCAATATGTGAGATCATAAGCAGTGCATGGTGGTGCACAAGTTATAGCCAGTTCTGTACTCTGGTGAATATCTCTTGTTTTATAACTATAGCTTTTACATCGGTACAAGGCCTAACTTTAGCAACACTTTAACCTTTGTTTTCTTCTGTATTTCTAGTTTTTTTTAATGGAAAATTAAATATTATTACTGTACCTGACTATTATATCACTTTAATCTTTGTGTTTTTTCAGTGATATTCTGGGTGTTTTAACATAAACTAAGATCTTATTACCACACCTAACTATAATGGCGGGGCACAAGTTATAGGTAACTCAGTAAACTATAAGTGATGAATGTCATTGTTTGTTTCAAAATGATGTTTTTTAAATCATTACAAGGCTTAACTAGAACGTCACATCATGGCGAACTTATTAGAAATGTTTCAGTTTAGATTTGACTAGTTTATTTACTCTCTTGACTTTGATGTTTTAGTTTCAAGAAAAAGCTTTCTGTCTCCCAATTTGTAAACAAATGTTGCAACGTGCTGCAGCGAGCAAACAAAGGGAGTCTCAGGACTGGTTATTTTTCCAGCACTGAATACATCTGCACATTGATTAGACTTGCTAGATGTGAATGTGTTTTGGAAATCAAATCAAAAACAGAATAATGACCAATATACTAAATGTTGATTTAGAACTAATTAAAATCTTAAAGTATTGGAGATTTTTATGATTTGAAAAGACTGGTATTTGATGAGGGGATCCTTCTAAGATGTGCAACCACCCTATAAATACAGATCGTATTACTAATAGCTCTTTTCTAAAATCTTAATATCAATCAATATACAAGAATAGTATGCCTCTGGATGCAAATTGCCATCAGATTGTTTTTGCTAAAGTGTGACGTCTAAGGCAGTATCTCTTGCAGTATATAAGGATTCTACTTACTGCCTTAGTATGCTGGACTTAGGCTCCTGTATATTTTTTCTTAAACAATTGAAAGGCTTTATCAGGCTCATACTTCCAAATATAAGGTACTGTTTTATGAGTTTGAGAAAATGCAACTCTCAGAGTGGTCATCACCATTTGTTTGCAGACTTTTATTGCTAGTTTTTTTTTATTTGGTATTGCTGTCCATTGCTCAATGTTTATGTTATGACCCCTAAAGCATGCAGAAATTGGTTAATCCCTGATTGAGGTATGCAACACTTACTGTGCCATTCACCAGTGTGACAAGGAAAGCATGGTTTCAGGCCTTCTATTGTAGCCTGACTGCCTCCGTTTGAACCTGCAGTGTAACCTGTTTAAATAATACATATTGACAGGTACAAACCTCACCTTTTAGATTCTAGTAGGTCGCCCCTATGTAGGCCTTGTAGCCACAAGGTAGCGTACATGGTACTTAAAAGTGGGACATCTAAACAATTAGGGGTTGATTCCGATCTTGGTCAGACAGCTCACCGAGAGTTGTCCGTAGACTTACCTCATGACCGAATCGTTCCCGGAGGTGGACCGTCCGGGCGAAGAAGTAGAATACGGAAATGTGCCAAATTCCCGACCGACACGTACTCTCCGACTCCATCCACAATTTCCGTAAGAGACGTATCCGTAAACGCCCAATCGAGTCACATGGAACCATTTTCACTGCATTTACCGGGCGGTCAAGTACGATGCGTACTCCTATGCGCCGAACGGGTCAACACGTACAGCACGTAACAGCATCCGGGAAAGCAGCATATCAGGTACGATTCACGCCAGAACACAATCCACGGCTATGAGACGGACCAGCTACCAACGGGTACGAGACAGAGCAACAAGCAGCGTGTATGAGACGAACACATCATGAATCCCATTGCGCAGGTCATACCAGTACTATACATCTATGACCGGATCAGGAACAGATGCGGACGGCGCAGACGGTAAGTCAGACACCCACCACACAAACAAACAACACGTACCCACCAAATGTCACACACTACCAGCCCCACTAATAGGGGACTTGTTGCTCATCACTACTGCCACCCCCACTCATAGGGGGTATGTTGCCTATCATTACTGTCACCCCCACTCATAGGGGATATGTTGCCTATCACTACTGCCACCCCCACTCATAGGGGGTATGTTGCCTATCACTACTGCTACCCCCACTCATAGGGGAAATGTTGCCTATCACTACTGCCACCCCTACTCATAGGGTGCTGTGTGACTATCAATATCAACACCCACACCCATAGGATGGGTGATGCGCCACACATCCATCATACACAAACATTAGGTATGTCAGCAAAATACATCCCCTAACATCATAACAACAGTGTGTAGTCTGTGACAATTGCCCACAGCAGTGAATGTGACTTTGAACATACAATGTAACTCCCATCACATTTGTGACCAAAAACTGAGTGTGGGCTACACAAGTCAAACATCACAATAGTACTGTGTCAATGTGCACTAACCCCCCCCCCCCCCCCCTCACTGTGTAGAACAAAAGTTAAGTGTGGGCTTCCAAACTGCAGAAAATGTTGAGCATTGTGTTAATGGGGTCTATACCCCCATCATCACAGTGACCAAAAGGTAAAAAGGTAAGTGTCCTCATGGTAAAAGCTGCAAATGCCAAACAGCATGTATGATTCCTGGTCCCAACACATTAAACACTTTTGTGGCAAAGTAGTGGTTATGTCCCATACCGACAGAGATGTGGTGAGACTAACAGTGCTGTGAAAATAAAACATACTCTCGGCCATGTGCAGACAAGCACAACCCATGGGGGCTGACATTGCATACAGTGTACAATGACACAAAAGTAGAAGTGACCATCATAATGCATACACACATCGCGAAAATAGACACACAAATCAATACATCCTGTGTAGACTGAAGGTGTTAGGTCACAAACTCCCATTCCATGGCAGCAATGGGACCTTACAACAAGGATGAATGTGCAGAATGATGAGATATGACTCACAGGGACAGCAGGGAAAATCACCCAAACAACATCCAGCCAATGGCCCACAACAGCAATACCAATACACTGGTGCAGATGCACAAACAGGCAACCTCACACTGCACATCTGACACATGTGTTTGTGTGTGTCTCAGTATCCTCAGGCAACTACACAACACATGAGGGGGTCTGAACCACAATGACACAGATATGGACACAGTGTTATAAAAAAGTAACCCATGAGTTGTGCACCCCTTAGTGGGCATTCAGGCATTGCAAGATGAAAGGGATCCCAACAGACATGTGTGACACAAGCTGGAATGAACAGCAACTAAAACAGCAAGAGACAGACCACAACAGCACTACCCCCAGGGACCATATATTGGAGCGACACAAGCCTGCATGATACGTTCACTGTGATGACAAAGGTAGATGTCATTCAAACTGTGAAACTCAGACATGTGTCCTATGCCACAAACGTACATCACACCTACACAAACACAAACCACTCAGCATGGCCCATCATCCAGGGACAAAAGGGAGGTAGGGGCCGAGCCATGCAAACATTCGCATCTGTCCACCCTCAACACCACACACCCTGAACTGCACCAATGTGCATCAGTGAAGCCCACATGGACTGATGACATTGCACATGCACCCATGACAAACACAGTAATGTTGGGAGGATCTAAGGTGCACAGACTCATCACACAAGGACAGTCTACAACCCCGGTGAATGGCAGACATACTGCACAGTATGCGGTACATGACCATGATGTCAAAGCTCCAGTAAATTTCCGAATCCCTGTCACAGTCCCAGGACAATGCAGAAGCCAAGGAGAACCACAAGGCACACATGCTGACACCTGCCAACATTGCATCTCTGAACCTGACGAGTGGGAGCAGTCACACACACATACACATGTCTCAATCACTGAAAGGTACCACCTAGGGACAACTACATGATATTGCGAACAAACAAGTGCCATGGGGACCCCTGACTGTGTCCCATCTGCGTCTGAACACATCATCACCACTGACAAATCCTAATGATGACACACCAATCAACAGTAGTGTGTTATGCACCCACGTTTCTGGTAGCCCATGACAAAGATGTGGGATGAACACAGGACAACTCAGCAAGCATCACCAACAGGAACATATTAAGGGATGGGGACACACACACACATGCTCACACAACACACACCATCTGCCCAGGCAATGTCATGGAACAACACACTTACTTGAGGGGACTCAACTCCTGTGGAAGCTCAGCTGTGCCAAACATAGTTCCAGCAGGTCTCAGTCATGTCAGCAGAACACTTGGTCATTCAGCCATCAGTTACCACCCAATGAAGGCTCTAATCACATCAGCCTGGGTACGGGAGTGTCCCTTAAGTCATATGCACATACTCTATACATATGTCTAGCAAGTTGCACAGAGGACACAGTTGACTCCTATACCAATGATGCCCACACCTGCATGTTCAGTGGAGATGGGCCCACAGTCAGGGACATAGACAAATTGGATAATGGGAAGCACATCATATGTGCATGGGTGCAAGCCACAGATGTGACCATGCAAATGAAATGTTAACATCCATGTCCAAAATGTGTTAATCATGACACACCCAGTTAGCTGCAAAGGATGACATGGATACCGACCATAATTGGATACATATCTCATGGAGCACATGGAGTACATCACATCAACACCTCAGTATTCAACATTGAAAATCCAGCATTATAACAGTAAGGTCATGGTAAACATCATCAACATAATGTACAGCTAAATCAAATTCACAAGGATAATAACAAATGCTTTATTCAGCAAACTGGAAAACCAAATGTAAAGTCCATAAAAAACAAAGGCCAATGGCCAGTCCATAGCTAAAGTCCAAATAGGGTGTGAGTGACAACTGTCACACGTTGCTTGCCTGCACTGCTAAGGACAGGGGACATCCACTCAGATGGGCATACATGGAGGCAGGCCAGGCACCGCAGGGACAGGATCAGTGCTCAGCAGGAGGCAGTGAAGGGGTGGTGGGTGCAGGAGATTCACTGGCAACTGCAGTGGAGGTGTCGGACATAGTGGGTGCCATCACAACTGTGGGACATAAGTCTGATGGGGTGTGTGCTGGCACAACTGCAGTGCCCAAGTCAGACGGGGTGGTCGTGGACTCCACTGCAGGGCCTAACTCCATGGGAGCGGAATGGGGTTCAGGTGAGGTCGGCAGGACAGAGGGGGGGCCACGGTCCCCACACCAGTGGCACAAACAGGATGACCGGGGGGTGGGGGTAGAAGAGCAAGTGTTAGGGGGAGGGCCTGAGCATTTTGGGGATGGTGTATCTGTGGGTGGGGGAACCTGGGGCAGGGTTAGGCGGGGGAACCTGTGGAGTGGTGGCCTGGGGGATGGAGGACGGAGACTGTGTCATGGAGCTGCGGGGGTGGGGTCTTGCTCTTCCAGGTCCGGGGAGACTTGCGGGTGGGTGCCTCAGTCTGCCTGTGCCTGGGTGAGGGTGTCTGGGTGTGAGGGGCACTCCCGTCTATGTGTGGGGACTTTCTCTTCCCCTTTTATGCTGGATCTGCTGGATCGGTGGGGAAGAGGCCAATGTCACAGAGGAAGAGCTTCTTGGGAGATGGGGTTGCAGGTGAGGCAAGGGAAGGGGTCTTGGAGGGAGAGGTATCGGAGGACTGCGGAGTGGTTGTGGATGCCTGTGTGTGTGTTTGCAAACCATTTCCTGTGAGTGTGGTATCAGTCCCCTGAGTTTGCTTGCGTGCACGTTTAGACATTGGTTTGGGGGTTTGTGTGCTGCTCGTGTCTGCGGGTTTGGGTGAATGTGCTGGTGTGCTTGGGAGAGGTAGGGTGCTAGGAATTGTGGATGGGGCAGAGGTAGGAGGGGTGAGGGACTGTTGGAAGAGGGACACTGCTGCCGTCAGGGAGGAGGCCATGGACTGATTGGTCCTCTGTCGGGCAGATATGCCCGATGACATGCCCTCTATGAACGACACCAGTTGTGTCAACAGACTGGTGTGTGCATGGAGGACACTCACCATTGATGTCTGCCCTACATGGATCTGTCGAAGCAAGTCCACAGACTCCACACTCAGGGCAGCAAAGGACACAGGGGCAGGGGGTGCAGTGCCTGGCACAAAGGAGACATGCTTCCGAATGCGGGAGCCTCCACGGACCTCTGGGATGGGAGCCGATGGGAGGGTGGTGATGGTGGTGGTGTTGGTGGTGGTGGGGACAGCCTCACTAGCTGGGGTTTGGGGGATGCTGACACCCGCCTCCACAAGGGAGTCATCCCCCGAGCTGCTGTGGTCCTCAGCTGAGGTGGATGGTGCTGAGGACTCCTTGATGTGGCTCCCCTCACCCTCCATGCAACCGGGTCACTCCAACTCCTCGCTTGCTGTCCCAGTCTGGCTCTGCGGGTCCTCCTGGTCCATGGCGCTGTCCCCTCCTGTGGCCGTGGATGTATCTGGATAGAATTAGGAAAACCAGACCAACATTAGTCACCTGCACTGACCGCACACACCACAGTGAGTACAGCACATCACAGGGCAAGCCCTGGCATCATCAGTTGAACACTGCTCAAAGTGCTCACACTGTTTTGAATAAGCCAATTGTCAGTCTGACCATCAACCACGGCACTCATATCCCTCCTGGACTTGCACCCATATGTCTGTTGCATGTTGGATGCTAATACCCCAATGTGCAGACATGCACCACCTACACAGTTGTTGGACATGCAAGTGAACATGTAGAAGTTTGTTACCATACACACATCACATCTCTTGCCACTGACTCAGTACAGGTGTCAGGAAAAAGGGATGGCCAGAGTCTCATTTCATATGCTTGTGATGCATAACAGCACCACACACAATGATGAATTACTACAATTTTTAGAAGACTAATATTGCACACCCACACAATATATGGGTAAAGTACCCAACTGATACAAATTGTCAGTTCTTAATCAGATCATATATGCCTGTCACAATGTCAAGAGAGATAGAATCAATTTCTTCAAATCATTAAGCTGTCACAAGTTAAATCCAGGGCCCTTGGAGCAATAGTTGTTTTTTTCCATTCTTTCTTTATTGACACATGATAGTGAGTTCCAAATACACGGACCAGCCGACACGTGTTTCGTCTTACAAAAGACTTTTTCAAGGCAATAAGTTCAACGAGGTAGTTGATAAAGTATCCAATCATGTGGTTCGTAAACACGAATTCTCATGTAAAATCATCCAGTGTGAGATCACACCATCCAATGGTAGTATGTGCGCTTCTCTTGTCTCCAAAGTTCAATAAAACGTAAATACAAGCATCAAATAGTATCTTCCAATGTATTGCTAGATGTAAGTGACGTGCTATCTCCTTGATACGAGCGCACTCACTGCTTGTTTCCGCCGGTCGAGTGATCTAACAGCCTTCCGTCCCGTTCAACTACTGATTAAGAACTGACAATTTGTATCAGTTGGGTACTTTACCCATATATTGTGTGGGTGTGCAATATTAGTCTTCTAAAAATTGTAGTAATTCACGTTTGTATGTCTTGTACATATGGATGGTGTCCTTAGGTAGTGGACACTAATTGAAGCTTTAAGCACCCTACAGCCTTTTACTTATTTCTACATATTGTTGACGCCTAAAATTTATTCGCTAACTTATCATATATATGCATTTTGGTGTGCCGTTTTTCCCTGTTTACAGGGACACTACTACCTATTTTTCTTATTCCACACACAATGATGTCCTCATGTCCTGATAGTCAATGCCACAATGGAGCACATTTGACACCACTGCAGGATCCCTCATTGCAAGTTCAATGCCATGGTGCAGGCATGCCTGGAAAGTCAGTCATCACTGTCTCCTGTCACAGGGGCAGGGCATCCAGACAACAACAGTCTGCACTGTGTCACAATCATAGGTCATGGGTAAAGCAAACTCTGCAGCTGACAAACGCACTTGTCCATCCCCTGCAAACAACATATTCCGGACTCTGATGACCCCACACCATACAAATCAGACATATGAGTGACTGTGAACACAACTCCCTGAACATGAGCACCTCACAGTCTGCTGTGAATGAAACACAGCTGCCTGAACTTCACAGTTGCATACACCACTGTGCACAGTCAAGTGATCACACACCTATATGTCACACAGGTCTCGTCTCCTATAGTCACATCTCAGATGTCCTGCTGACCCTCAAACTTATGAACACCCCAGTTGTCCTAAAAAGGAAGCCACACCACAATGACACAGAGGCAGACACCTGAGGGCACATTTCACTAAGCACAATCTGTAAGTTGATACACTGGAGTGGAAGTACAGAGTTTTTTAATGCCTTGGAGTAGGCATGACTGCCCAGGTCTACGTGAAACAGTGTATAGCCCTGGACAGTAGGCAGGTGGCTAAGCAAGTGTAACTCACTTGATATATATACTCCTGAGTCCCCAAAATTGGCATCACCTGCTGCTTAAATACCCCAGGCACATGTGGCGAGTCAGACCAGCAATTGGAACACATATCAAAGGCACACACAGATCACATGTCAGATCTCAGGCATTGTGTAAACAATTGACCAACCCACGAAGCACACAACAGAGTCCTGGTAACAGATGCTGTCCGGAACCTAAGCATAGCTGACTGCAGGGACTCAGTGCCCAAGTGAAACAAGTCACAGACTGTAGGGGTCACACCTGTGGATCAGATGAGGAGGGTGCATTACACAATTGAGGGACATGAGTCCTGGACTGCAAGACCGACGTAATGTGGAAGTGTAACCAGGCCAAAAGACTGCAAATAGAGTGTCAGAAATAATTCAAAGATTAGACATGGACTTACCCCCTCCTTGCTGCTGTCTGGCTTTCAGCTGCCGCTCCAGGTCTGGGAAGACCACTGCCAGAATCCTGAGCCTGTGGGGGTCAGGGTCCAGTGTCCGCCCCTCCTGCGAGGAGGCAACAACTTCAGCTGGACCCTTGTGATGCTCCAGGTCACAGCCCCGAAGGTTCTGCCACCTCTTCTGGCAGTTGTGGATCCGGTGCCTGTAGATCCCCACTGATCTAACGGCCCGGGCGATGGTCAGCCAGATCTCCTGCTTCTGGTGGGCATCAATCTGTGAGGATGACAAAGTGAAAAGGCCATTACCACACATGCCACATATTTGTGCTGCACACAGTTGGATATACATGTAGTCATCACAAAGGTAAATGAGGTACACAGGTAGTGCACCCATGGAAATGGACACTTGTCCTGCATGTCTCACATGGTAACATTGCCTGGGAAGTTAAAGCTTGCACAAATGCACTTTTGCAGCAGAACACCTGTTCATCACATGTACCTACACACTTTGGGGGTTGAAAGTACTCAGTGAGTATGCTTGCCAATGGTGTACACATTGCTAGTACTGCTAGTCAGACAACATGGAAGTGTAAGGCAGTGGACTGCCCACTCACCTGCTCCCCTGGTTTCCCATGCAGCTTGCAGTACTGTGGAAGGAGCCCATCCAGCAGGGCCTAGTACTCCTCCTCTGTGAAAGCTGGGGCTTTCTCCAGAGTACATGCCATAGCATTAGCCAGAGGATTCAGCAGCAGTGGTAGCAGAGATGTGGTCCTCTAGCATGTAGTGCAGGCAAGTGAGCTCTCTCAGGGCCAGCCAGCCTTATATCTGTGCTGCAGAGGCAGAATCTATGCCATATGTCCTAAGTGATAGGTCCAACACGGTTGCCTCCTATGAATCTGGCCAATCCATGGAATTGTACGACTCGTACACGTCTTCCACATCGTTCAAAATTTCACCTTCATGACACCCTAGGAATTGCAACATTGTTGTAGGCAGCCAACTGAATTTCCAGCGCACGACTCATACAAGTTTTGAAACCGCATCTGTCTCCATGACAGTCCAAAGCCAAGGAGTGCGCACGGCTCGGTCAACTAACTTTACGACGCGTAGTTTGAAAATCCACATGCACCCGTCGCCATACGATTCAATGGGCTATGCGTGCGCACGGCTCGGTCCATGCCTGCATGAAGCGTATGCATAAAAGTCACCCGCATCGGTTAACATTGCAGTCAATGGCTAAGGCGTGCGCACGGCTCGGTCCACAACTGTGCAATGCGTCTCTGTAGAAGTCACCCGCATCGGTTGACATTGGTGTGACTGATTAACGGATTCCACACACAATTACTTGCCAGGGACTCAGGTGCACACCTACCACACCATAGCATGTGCCACACTGTTTCCTATGGCATGTAAGGCTGCATTACCTGTGTGTGTAGGGGGGCAACATTTAGTTTGTTGTGTGACACTTTGGTGAAGCCACTCCCAGGCTGTGCATGGGTTCATGGGGACAGAATCCTTTGTGTGTTGTGCACATTAACTGTGATGTGCAACTGTACATTTATGGGCATGAGTCATGGACACAGCTGCAGGTTGGATATGTGTATGACATGTCACATACTCCCTGAGTCCTGGGTGGGAAGGTATGTACATCACAGCGAGACCCATAGCCACAATTCTGATGTACACCCACAGTCTGTGTGCATGTTTTGTCTCAGATGTGTCTGATTCGACGTGCCCAATGGGAGACAGTGGTTTGTGCATCAACATTGATGTTGTATGTGTCTCAGAGACGTCCATGTATGGCCTGCAGAGACAACAGGGGCCACTACCTGTGGGACTCATGGTTGTTTTGTGGTGTGTACCTGATACGTCATGTCATGCTAGTGTCCATGTGGCAATACAGGGACCCTGGGTATCTGCCTGTCAAAGAGCTGTGATGCCTGGGAGACATCACTCCTCACTTGTCACTGTGGTGTGTGTTTGGAACATGACAGCAGTACATAGGTACTGTGACACAGCTTAATGATTTGCCATTGCACTACATGGAACTTATGTAGACATGTTGACTTGAGATGTGAGATGATCTGCATGTAGGTGACATATGTGTCCATAGCCAACAGCACACACCTCAGTTCATTGTGTATTGTCATGATGTATCATGTGATACTTTGCTTGGTCATAGCCACATGGGTGGATGGATGTACAATCTTCCTTTGTTCATCTCTGTACTGCAGGGCATCAGGTGTCCATAAACCGTTCCCAGACCTTGAAACCATGGTGGAACGTGACTTCATCCG
Organism: Triturus cristatus; assembly: GCF_964204655.1. NCBI lineage: Eukaryota > Metazoa > Chordata > Amphibia > Caudata > Salamandridae > Triturus > Triturus cristatus. The sequence goes on along the minus strand of NC_140585.1, from coordinate 492,270,163 downwards.
AGGGTACCGCTTCACCAGGCCACCGATTGAGGAGTTGGCGGAGAAGTTGGCGCCACATATGCTACCTGGCCGGACATGCCCTACAGCACTGACCCCAAAGGTAAAGATGATGGCAGCCCTGCACTTCTTTGCTACCGGTACCTTCCAGTACACTGTGGCTACTGCTGGTGGTATTTCGCAAACTATGTTCAGTCGTGTGCTTCGCGATGTCTTGGAGGGGATGTTGCATTTCCTTGACCTGTACATCAAGTTTCCTAGCCCAGGTCAACTCACCGACATAAAGGCTGCTTTTTATACACTGGGGAGGATGCCGAACGTCATCGGATCTTTTGATGGACACATGTGGCCCTGGTACCACCACAGGCACATGAGCAGACATACCAGAATAGGAAACATTTCCACTCCATCAATGCCCTGGTGGTATGTGTGTGCAAGCTTCCCCGGTTCTGAGCACGATGCCTACATCATGAGGAGTAGTCGCATTGCGACGATGATGTCACAGATGCCAAACCAGTGTGCCTGGCTTGTCGGTGTATACTGACTGTTTACCATTGTGTGTGTTTGGCAATGTTGTATTCCACCCTCTTTCAAAACTCAGCTAATGTGCTATTGTTTATATGTAGGTGACTCCGGATACCCCAACATGCCGTGGTTACTGACACCCCTCAGGAACCCTGTGACACCAGCCAAGATGCGCCACAATGAGGCACATGGTCGGACCAGGAGAGTGATCGAGCGGACATTTGGTCTCCTGAAAAGCCGCTTCCGCTGCCTGGACAAGACCGGAGGGGCCCTCCCATAGGACCCTGCAAAGGTGTTCAAAATGTTCATTGCATGCTGCATGCTACACAACATGGCAGTGCGGAAGAAGTTGCCTCTCATCCTGGATGACGATGACCTACATCTGCCACCTGTGGAGGATCCTGGCCTGGGCCACGATGCCAGTGATGATGATGATGAGGGTGACGTCCGCACACAGCTCATCAACAACTTCTTCACCTGAATGTGAGTTTACAGGGTTGTTATGTCAATGTATTGAGTTCGCATGAAATGTGTTGGTGCTGCTCTGTTGCTGTTTGAGTGTGTCTGTTTGCTACTTGACTGGATGCATGCAGTGATGTGTCCTTTCAGGTAGTCTGTACTCCACAATAGTGTTGACATGCTAACTTGTTTCTGTGTAGGTTTCTTGTGAGATGTTTTGTGCATGTGTATTGGATTTCTATCCTGTTCTGCTGTGCTTTTGACTGTGTCTTATGTCTGTCCCTCCCAGTGTACTTTGCCTGTTGTTTGGTCAACTCTGACCCCCAACACCCAGAATCCAATCCCAGGGTGGAAGTTGTCGATTCCCATCAAGTGATGTACCACACACCCCTGGACTTCAATTCTTCGTTACTTGGTGACCGTGTGTCCACTGTCACGTAGAATTACCTTGCAACTGTTGTGGAATAAACATGTTGCTGATGTGTAATGAACCTGTGCTTCACTTTGTTATGTGCATTGTCTGTCTTCACACATCTGACTGACATTTGCTTACCTCACCTGTGGGCTTGTTACCACTGACTGTGGATAGGTGTGGTGTCTGTGCATTGCACTGTATTTCTGGTCAACATCATTGTAGGCGATGAGTTACATGGCCATGGTGAGTATGTGTCGTGGTGCCCTAGAGGTGTGTCTCCCTCATATGTGGCACATCACCATGACTCACATAACGGTGATCTCATTGCTGTAGTAGTTAGCATGTACTGTGTTCTTTAGCAGCTCATCATCTCCATGACACATACCAAGTTAGAATCACAACAGAGGCATAGCGTAATAGTGAGTTTATTTACAAACATGTGTGAGGATAGTGCACAGGATGGTGGGTGCTGTACATTGGGTTTGGAATCCAAAATTCACAGATGAGTTGAAAGTGTTGGTAGCAGAAATGTCCAGAGTAAAGTCCATAGTCATCTGCTACATTAGACCAACATAAACCCTCCATGTCATGTTGGCGAGTTGGGTAATATACAACAAGGTGAATGGTTTGAACACTAAGAACATTTTCCAGAACAGGTTTTGTGTCCCTGGGGGATGTGCATGGCCATCTGCGTCTCACTTGTCCTTCTTCGGATGACCCCTCTTCTTCCGGGGGGGATCCTCAGGTGCAGGCGTCTGCGGTACAGAGGACTCTCCACCAGAGTCATCCTCCCTGGTGGCATTTGCAGATCTAGCGGCAACAGTTGTGGGCACACAGGGAGGTGTGGACATGTTGGTGCTTATCTGGCGTGTCAGTATGTCCCTATGCACTGGAGTAAGTTCATCCCATTTGGACTCCATGCGAGCATGATGGGCAGCCTGCTCCTGTTGAATGTCCTTGAGGATTCCCACTACCTGGCCGAATCCTTTGGTGCTATCCTGGTATGCATCTATGATGCGTACCAGTTGGGGGTCATCATGCAGTCCAGACCCCTCTGCAAGCCGTGACGTCTGCCTATCACCCCTCCCACCACCCCTAGCCACATGGGCAGGACCTGCGGTGACCCTGGGCCCCCTTGGGTGTTGTTACTGGTGGTGTTGTCCGTAGCTTCCTGGGTGGCCTGTGTCCCTGTGCTGTCGGAATTCTGTGTCCTTGGTCTGTCCATGTTGGTGGGGGTGCCCTGTCTGTTGCCAGATGTTGGAGGCGTGGGTGCAGGGGGTGCAGATGTTTGTTCTGCTGGTGCTGCATGATGAGTCACACCGGAGGTGCCAGGTTGTTCTTCGTCATCCGAAGAGGACAGGGACTGATCCACACCAGAGAGCTCAGGGTCCACCGGAGTCTGGGACAGGGACTCCTCTTCGTTTGCTGCTGTGTCCCCAGCATCAGTTATGTTTCTACAGGCATCAATGGTTCACATACATGACATTTGCAACTGTACGTCTGGGTGTATGTGAGAGTGCTTTGGAGAGGTGCTAATGATGTGAAGGTTGTGTGATGGGTGAGTTGTGAGTGTGTCTGTGGTTGCTGTCTGATGGTGTTCTCTGCTGGCTGAATTTGCAAAGGATCATGGTAGTGATTTTTGGCCTTTATTATAACCCTGGGCGTACTTCGCGAAGTAGCACTTCGCGAAGCTACGCAAATTGCACTTCGCACTACGCGAGCTACGCGTAGCACTTCGCGAACTGCGTAGTACCTTGTTTGCACTGTGCCAGATGTCGTTTTCAATGATTGCACAGTGCGGACAAGCAACCGGCACTGTGCAATCATTGAAAATGGCATCTTGCACAGTGCGAGCTGTAGTTTTCTGCTGCTCGAGTAGATTTTTACTCGAGCGGGCAGCTTTCTCAACGCGAACTGGTAGTTTCTCATCACGAGCGGTCGCGAGCACACGCGACCACTCGCAATGAGAAACCTGACCTCCTCGCGTTGGGAATCTCGCTGGGAGGTTTATTTTCCATGCTCGCGATCGCCATCTTGATGTTGCTGATCGCGAACAAGGAAAAAGTCTCGCTGGGATGTCATTTTGCTTGCTCCTGGTCGCCAACTTGACGTTGAGGACCGCGAGCAAGCAAAAAATGACCGCAGCACTACGTTACACTACGCTACGCGTGTTCGCACTGTGCTACGTGCAATTCGCGTAGTGCCAAGTAGCGCGAACTTCGCAAACTACGCGAGCGTAGCGTAGTGCTTTGCCCAGGCTTACTTTATTATAGGTCAAGTTGTGGGTGTGTCTTTATTCCAAGTTTTTTAAGAATATTTATTGACTTTCTCATTGCTTGTTTGGGCCTTTTTTTTGTATTTTTTCCTTTGTGTTTTTCAGGCATGAAGGAGACGTTCTTCTGACCGAGACCGATGCTGATATTGGCTCATGCGGGCTTCTGCGAGTCTTTCATGCTGACTTTCTTCTGTGTTTCATACGTGTCAGTCGTGGAGATCTCTATTGCTTCAGGTCCCTGTTTTCTGTGCGTGTCGGTCATGCAGCTTGAGCTCCATGTGAGTCGATCTGGTTTTACACGCATTGCATCGTGCTGTGCAGGTCGGACATCGCGGGTACGTGTCGGTCGGGTTCATTCCTGGTGCGTGTCGGTCGGTGCGAATTGCGTCTCTTTTTCGGGCGAATCACTGGTTTCCGTATGCCTCAGTCATACGGCTTGTACTCCGTATGAGTCAGTTGTACGTCACAGGCGTTCCATCGTACTACACGGGTCGTACGGTGCCTGTACATGTCGGTTGGACTCCGTTCCCGGTCCATGTCAGTCAGTTCGATTCCCAAACGGAATCGGAATCGACCCCTTAATGTAACCATGTCCATGTAGTGACAGGCCCCAACAGTTATTTTCAGTTTAGAAGGCTTTGGCTGTCCTATGAGCAAACTAGAATACAGATTAAAATATTAATTCTGCTATCTCTGGCTTGGAATTAGCTACAAAAATGATTCATCCGCTATTTTTAATATTTATTAAAAAATCAAATATAATGGCAAAGCTACATTATTAATACACATTTAGGAAAAGTTACCTTTAGAAAGTGGAGGCTAATTTGTATTAGCCTTCCTGCAGCTGCCAAGTCAGTGCTTGACCTTAATGAGGTGTGAAAATGCTCCTAGAACAGTAACAATGGTCTTGATGTGCAAAAGTGATTTTCTTCCCCTTGCAGAAAGCCCAGTTAGGGTAGACCCAGGAATTTCATTAATTTGTAAAGGGGCCTGTCCTTTCACAAGTAAATGTAAGGTGAGACCGGGAGAAGGCAAACCTTTCTTTCCCAAGCTCGAATGGCTCCAAACTCCTAATTAACATGACCACACCTCTGAGTGGGCACATAGGCTATGTACAAGGAAGAGCGTTTTTCCTCATCTTGGATTTTAGGAGTAAAGAGCACTGTGGAATTGATTACAGTAGGACATGCAGGACCTGCTCAAAATATGGCAGGGTTGCCCTGGAATATTTTACTACTATGGTTATGGAGAACTCACCCTCACCCTCTAGCTACTGCCAGCCATAAATGTGTCACACCAAGGAATCCCTCTGAGAACACTTTGTGGACTTGTTGAAGAACAGAAGGACTACACCTGCAGCTTTAGTCCTAAGAGAAGACTGGCAGGGCTGCTCACACTTTTACCAGGACAAAAAAGTAAACTGCAACAGTCAATTGCCTCACCTCCAATGTGGCTACAGTTACACATAAAGCTGCAAGTGCCCAGGGGGGCGTAGCCAACTCCCTAAGATGGCAAACACACATTGAGATCGCTCCATGCCCTTTCCCTCTGTTATCCTGGCCATCCTTTATCAATCAGCCTACATTTGCGCAGAAAAAGTACAGTGTGCCTTGTCTAGGGATCGGAGAGTGCAGCAGCGTCTTGCACGGGATGAGGAATGCCCTGACGCCACCAATGCATGAGGCGTGGCCTGCTGAGATGCAGAACGCACGACTCAGCCTGGCCCGGCTGTAGGGTTACATGGCAGAATGAAGTACCTGGTGTGGACTGGGTTGTGGAGGCAAGCGCAGTGAGCTGTGCCAGATGCGGGACTCTGGAGGCCTTGGGAGGTCAGAGCCCCTAAGAGAGATAGCCCGAAAGAACAGCTCTAAGGTCCCGAGCAGAAGGTGAGGCAGGAGGCCTGCTGTGAGCAGTGGTGCCGCCAAGAGTGGAGCACCCTCTTGAGAGGGGGATGAGGATTGTGTGTGCTGGTGAGGGGGGGCATGGGAGCCCTGCAGCCTGTGCGACCCAGTGCCAAATTGATGGCGACGTGTGCAGCCAGAACTGGGGCTGCGACCAGGGATCAGCAGAAAGGTCCTGGCCCACACTGACCTGCAGCACCTCAATGGCCCTGGAGAACAGCAGAGCAGTAGATGACGGAGGCATTACTTGGCGAACAGGGCTTGGGACCTGACGCCGCATAATAGGTGAGCTGGGCGTGGGAGAGAGGTGGTGGCGAAAGCGCTTAATGGGGAGAGGTCCGGAGGTTGATCGGGCGTAGGCTTCCCCCCAGCACCAACACTGATAATGCTCAGAGAGGAGCGCAGTGACTGAGAAGTAGACCGGGGACCTCTGTGACACACCCTCAGGGACAGGGTTTGAACCGCATGTTACAGGACAGTGAGGGGGTGGTGGCACGATGGTCGGCTTGGGCCTGGGCCACCCCCCTTCACATCGCAACTTCCTGCAACCTGAAGAGTGTCTGAGTCACCGTGACCCTAATTGTGGGTGCCCTCTTTCACAGCCTAGCAACGCTAAGCGGGCATGAATAGCAGATGTTGCCGTGGCGTTCTACCCTGTAACTAGCAGGGGGCCCTCTGGGGAGGACCAAAGCAGGAGACATTGATGCCACCAGCAGAGGAAGGCGCGGAGACCCACTGTCCCTCCGAGACCTGGCTCCAGTGGGAGAGGTGGCCATACCCAGGGAATTTTGCTGCTGGAGCTGGGGAGGCAGCGGGGGATCAGTGGAGAGGTCCTATCCTGCCCCCACATGAAGTACCGGAGAAACCCTCAAGAGCAGCAGGTGCCAATTAGCTGGAGGGGAGCACAAACAGGCACCATGGTGAAGGTGAGCCAGGCGTGGGAGCAATTTGGCGGCGAGCGCACCTGAGGGGGGAGGACCCGGAGGTCTGTCTGACCTAGGACCCCCCCAAGTAACAGCCCCGGTGTGATGCCACAGACAGCCCGCAGCGGCCGGCGGAATAGGGGCTCCCTCTTGGCCTTCACCGCACACCACTAGACAATGCAGGGGCAGTGAGACGGGGGTCAGATTAGGCCTGGGCCGACCCCCCCCTTTTTATGCATCTCCCTGCATCCCCAGGAATAACTGATTCTACGTGTTGCCTCTTGTTGATGCCTCCCTTTCATGACCCTGGTGATACAAAGAGGGCCCATGTCCCACGGCATTACGCCTCTGTGTTAAGGTGACTGATCGGCACCAGAAGCCCGACACCCTCCTGGGATGTCGAACTGTCTACGGACCACCCACAGCATACTGTGGTACAGTGTTAAACTCCACGAGTAGAGGTGAACAAAGGTGGCAGGATTGGGTGGCGCAACTGGGAACTGGGGCAGCTGATAATCTCCCCTGCAATAAATAGCAAGTACTGGTGTATGAGAGCGGCCAAGTGACACAGTGAGAGGAGGCTTGCCTGGGACATCCACCCCTCAGTGCGGCAGGAAACGCTCAACTGTTAACTGGGAGGGACACCTGCGACTTGGGAGCGGGGGTGGCTTTGAAGGTACAGGACCGGTGGACTCGCAACAGTCAGACCTCTCATCAAAAATTGACTCTGTACTGGCCACGGTTGAAAAAATTGTCATGACACTGGTGCAGACACGTATCTCCCTGGGACCAGGCTCGACAAGCTAGTCTCAGACTTCACACTCCTGAGAGCTGACCACCAGAAATTGTCTACGCACATCCATGCAACTAAGCTTATGCTATCTGACCTACTGCCTAATCACACAGTGGCCCTCCAAGATCTTCTGGACCGTGTAGGTACCCTTCAGTACAAGATTGATGACACAGAGGGGTGGTCCTGTCAAAATAATGTGTGGGTGGTGGGACTTCCAGAGGGGGCAGAAGGAATAAACCCTGTGGAGTACGTAGAGGTGGCTGAAGGAACTGCTCCTGCCAGGTGTTCTTTCACCTCAATTTGTGGTAGAGCAGGCCCATAGAGTACCTTCCTGCCACCTGAGTCCAGCCCCGACCATTTTTGTTCAAAGTCCTGAACTTTAGGGGCAGAGACACAATATTGAGAGAGACTCGGAAAACCTCTGGGGCAAGGTACAAAATGCAACAGTATTCCTTTTTCCAGATTACACTGCTGTTTCCTGCCCGGTTATGGGTAGTAAAGGAAGTAACAGCTCAGTTTTTGGCATGCCATCAGATGCATGGGACAAGCTCGAGGGGGCAGGCCTGGCAACGTCAACCAGACCACCCAACAGTGGACCGCTGCCCAGGAGGGGTGGGTGTATACGGCGAAGAGGATGGAGAGGAGGGGCAAGAACAAGGGTTCGTCAGTAAGGGCGCTGGACCCAGGAACAGATCCTGACAGAACGGCAGGAGGCCCTACAGGGGTAATATTATTACTTGGAATGTGAGAGGGATTCATTCCCCCTTGAAGAGGTACTCCATATATGCACACTTGCAGTGCAGAGCCGCTGGTATCGCCCTACTAAAAGAGATGCATCTGACCCAGCTAGAAGCTGCCACATTGCGGCATGGATGGAGAGGTCGAGTGTACAGCACTAACTTCTCATCCGTGGCCAGGGGTGCATTGATCTGGGTTAAGTCGGGAGTTGCATAGGAGGAGGAAGAGGTGGTAACAGATGCCGAGGGCAATACATACTCCTTAAGGGCAAGCTGAATGGGCAGCTAATACTGCTGGGGTCCATATATGCCCCTAATGTGAAACAAAATGCTTTCCTGGGTGACTTATCCAGGGTCCTGTCTCCCTGGAGTGACGTTCCCTGGCTTCTAGGCAGTGACTGCAATGCAGAGCTAGACATTTCGCTAGATCGCTCCTTTCCACCCCTCACACACAGCATCATCTAACATACAAGCATTGAGTAACTGGCTGGAGCATTGGTCTCTGTCCGATGTCTGGCGGGTGCATAAACCTGATACACGTATATACTCATTCTACTCACCAGTCCATAACTTGCATGTGTGATTAAACCACATCCTTGTCCCTCCCGCACTGCTCCCCTTGATCTGAACCATGGAAAACCTGGGGTGCACACATTCAGATCACAACCCCCAATACTTGACAGTTAGCTGGGAGGGAAGGGTTCCCTTGATCCCCATCTGGAGGTTGCAACCTGCAGCGTTAGAGGACCCAGCATTCCGAAGCTCCCTAGGGGCATCACTGATAGACTATTTTGAGTGCAATGTGGGCACCACAGATTCCCCATCCACCAAGGAAGCCTTCAAGTTGGTCACACGGGGACATTGCCTGGGCCTGACGTGGAGCATAAGTAAACAATTTGACACCTCCCTGGGCACCCTCAAAAGCAAACTCCTACGGCAAGAATCCCTATTGGTCACACACCCTGAGGCTAAGCTGAGGCTCGAAGCCATGCAGGCTGAGTGGCTCACTCTTTGGTAAAGGGTGCAATGTCATAACTTCTAAGCCCATTCTGCATGCACGCACGCCACAGCAGTTAAGGCGGGCAAATTACTGGCTTATCTTATACGTCAGAAGCACCCTTGCTGTCCAATACACACCATACGGGATGACACAGGAATCATGCATAGAACACAGTTTAACATTTATATGGCCATGACTCACCACTATACCTCCCTTTATGCTTCCCAATCTCACGGGTCTCCTCAACAAATCAGTGCCCTTCTTGAGTGAGGTCGACCTGCCCACATTGGCCCTCCATCAATTCCTCATGATAGACTCCCCTATCACGGTAGACGAGGTGTCTGAGGCACCTTCATCCCTAGCATCGGGGAAGACAACGGGACCAGATGGGCTCCCAACTGAATTCTTTAAGACATACGCTGATAAAATTATACCTCACCTACACACCCTCTTTACCTCCTCAGTTGACGATTCCAAGCTTCCTCCATCGCTATACGGAGCAAATGTGGTCTCGCTACTAACACCTGGAAAGGACCCCATGTTCCTGAATTCCTATAGGCCCCTGGCAATCCTGAATACTGATTATAAAATATTAGCCAAAATTCTGGCCAACAGGCTGGCACCTTGCATCCCCTTCCTGGTTCACACTGATCAAAACGGATTCTTGCCGGCCCACAGCACTTCCCTCAACCTCCGTTGTTATTCAGAGTGGATGAATATGCCCCATTGGAGTGGCCGCATTCAGGCAGTCTAGTACTTGATCTAGAAAGAGAATTTGACTTGCTAGAATAGGACTACCTGTTTGCCACATTGTCTAAATTTGGCATCAGACCCTTTTTGATAGGGCTGATCCATATGTTATATAGACACCCAATCATTTGAGTCAGAACTGGCCGGTACATCTCAGAATCCATAACAGTGGATTGTGGGACTAGACAGGGATGCCCCTGTCACCCCTACTTTTCTCACTAGCGGTGGACCCGTTGGTGGCGTGTATCCGGGCTAGGGTGGTCACGGGGATTCATGCATACAGTTTCTTTGCATACAGATGATATTCTACTATATATCAGAGACCTCCAGTCCATCCCCCTGTCATTAGATCTGACACTGTCCACATTTGCTGATGTATGAGGCTTGCGGGTTAACGCCTTGAAATCTATTCTGTTTCCCTTCACAGAGAATACCTTCAGACCCAGGTTATTCACTCAGAGCCGGCCGGTGTCATGGTGTGTAACCATGTCCCGCTACCGGGGTATTCACATCTATTGTCAAAAGACAGGCCTACTGGATGGCAATGTTACCAGAGCCATGTCTGCCATTCAATCCCAGATCCTCTTTTGGGGATCATTGCCGTTGTCCATCTCTGGTAGAATTGCCCTCGCTAAGATGGTGATACTGCCTCAGCTCCTCTATTATTTTACAAACCTACCGCTTTACTTACCTCCAGCCTTCTTCAGCAAGCTGGAAACAAGATTTTTTCTGAGGTGCCTCTAGGCACAGAGTCTCTATTAAAAAGCTCTATCTGCCCGTTGGAAAAGGCGGCTTGGCCACTCCCAATTTTGAGCACTACTATCTGGCTGCCCAAATGCAGTGGATATCTAGATGGTTTGCCTCTCTCTACCTCGCTGACACTGCTTATACACTTCCCCCTATTTCACGTCTAGCCGTCCTGCACTTATTTAACCCATGCACATGACCCAAAAGCGAGGGCTCCCTGCTGCTCACAGTAGCCTATAGATGCTTTCGGAGATGTCTGTTTCTCTCCCCTGTGCCATAAAACCTTATGCCACTGCTATTCTCACCCAGGGGGCAGCAAATCACCTCAGAAGTGTGACTGAGAAACTGGGACACAGCTGACATCCAAGATACAGGAGTATTGTTCAGAGAGGGGTCCCTGATCCCACACACGGAGCTAATGGAGGGAGAGGACCTCCCCTTGGGCAGCTTCCTTCTACACAATTCGTTTACAACCTCTATATCTTCTAAGTGGGGGTGCCTAACCAGGGAGCCCCCCTTATACCACACTGCATGTTATAGGAGATGGGGACCACCTGATTCGATGGTTCACAGCACCACTCTGGCAACATACTGCAATTTCACTAGACCCCCTGGAGGCACACCATGGCCACCATCCGCACCGATCCCCTGCTCTCCTGGACCAACATAAACGATGATGACACCATCAAAATCATGAAAACCATCAACATCTCCTTCGAGACAGCGCCCTTTCCGGAGAGCTGGAAGCATGCCAAGATCAACGCCTTACTCAAAAAACCCAAGGCTGACTCTAAGGACCTCAAGAACTTCCAACCCATCTCCCTGTTCCTGTTTCTGGCGAAGGTCATCGAGAAGACGGTCAACAGACAACTGACCCGCTACCTCGAGGAGATCAACATCCTGGACCCATCCTAGTCCGGGTTCCGCAGCAAACACAGCACCGAAACTACCCTCATCACCGCCACCAATGAAATCAGGGCCCTGCTGGACAACGGTGAAACAGCAGCCCTTATCCTCCTTGACCGGTCAGCCGCCTTCGACACTGTCTGCCACCGCACCCTATGCACTCGCCTCCACACCGCTGGAATCCGAGACAAGGCTCTGGACTGGACCTCCTCCTTCCTCTCTGGCAGAACCCAGAGCATTCCCCTCCCCCTTTCTGCTCTGAAGCCACCAAGATCATCTGCGGTGTACCCCAGGACTCATCCCTCAGCCCGACATTGTTCAACATCTACATGGCACTGCTCGCCCATGTCGCCCGACTGCACGACCTCAACATCATCTCCTACGCCGATGACACCCAGCTGATCCTCTCCCTCACCAAGGACCCCCTCACTGCCAAAACCAACCTCCATGAAGTAATGAAAGCCGTCACCGAGTGGATGAAGAACAGCCGTCTGAAGCTAAACTCGCACAAGACAGAAGTCCTCATCCTCGGCTCCACCCCCTCGGCCTGGGACGATTCCTGGTGGCCTACCGCACTTGGAACAGCATGAACACCCACTAACCATGCACCTGGGGTTCATCCTCGACTCCTCCCTCTCCATGACAAAGCAGGTCAACACCGTCTCGTCCTCCTGCTTCAACACCCTCCGCATGCTTCGCAAGATCTACAGGTGGATCCCCACCGAAACAAGAACGGGCACTCTGACCCTCGTCAGTAGCAGGTTGGACTACGGAAATGCCCTCTATGCAGGAGCCTTGGCCAAACTCCTGAAACGACTACAATGCATTAAGAACGCCTCTGCACGCCTGATCCTCGACATCTCTCGCCGCAGCCACATCACACCCTACCTGAGAGACCTGCACTGACTTCCTGTCAACAAGAGGATCACCTTCAAGCTTCTCACCCACACACAAAGGCACTCCACAAAACCGGACCAGCATACCTCAGCAGACGACTCACCTTCTACACCCCCAACCGCCAGCTCCACTCCGCCGACCTCGCCCTCGCCACCGTCCCCCGCATCCGAAGAACGACCTCTGATGGCAGATCGTTCTCCCACCTTGCCGTCAAGACCTGGAACACCCTCCCATCCTCCTACGGCAAACCCAGGACCTGCTAACCTTCAAAAGACTACTCAAGACCTGGCTATTCTAACAGTAGCAGCTCCCCCCCATCGCCTTGAGACCCTCACGGGTGAGTAGCACGCTTTACAAATGCTCTGATTGATTGATTAATAGATTGATTGATTGATTGAGGGCAAGCTGGGACAGATGTTCTCTGAAAAAGAATGGGTCATTGCCCTGGAGGGCCCCTCCCACGTTCCTCGTAACAAGAGGTTTCGGCAGATACAATTCTTCTTACTACACCGGGCCATACTTCACCCAGCGAAAATAAAGAGATACTTTAATTGTGCAGATGCTTACTGCCCAAGGTGTCACTTAACCGATGCTGACCTTTTTTACACTTTTACTGGCTTGAGGTAACCACTGCTTTATCACATTGCACGGGCTGGTAGTACCTTTTAGCTGGGAGGTAATATCCTTCACTTGTTTGCGAGAGGGAGGAAACACAGGGTCACTTTCCGCTTCCTGGACCTGGGCCTAGCTGTAGCCAAGCTCCTAGTTACAAATCATTGGAAGGCTCCAGGGGCTCCATACGTAACAGCCTGACACCACTTTCTACTCAATTGGGCCAGGGTGGAGAGTGCTGCCCTCCGCAGAAAAGACCTGCTGGGGCACAGCAAATTCCTGCTGCCCGCGGGATTAGAGACCGTATTGTCAGAGTTGCGGGGTTTGGATAAGACAGTGGTGGGCTCTTCAACAGAAATAGAGGGTGTCACTGAGGCAGAGGCACAGTTGGGGGGGCTACACTAACAACCAGCCCTAGGAGGTGCAGCTAAGGCTTTTCCCTACCTACCACACCAGTTGGACAGGGGTGGACATGAGTAGGCCGCAATACGTATAGCTCGCGCATATGGATAAGTACACATAGTAAAAAGTGCAGCAGTGTCCCATTTACAGCTACCCCAACCTTTCTTTATATTGTTTTGTCCTCATTTGATTGATACCCATATCCACAGTTCATATATATGTCATAGCAGTTCTAGGAAATGTAACATTTGTATGGAATAGTGCGAATAGCAAATGGGAAAAATTCGGAAGCTACAAGAATGTAACACTGAGTAATGTATCTCTTACCATATGTACCTGTACATTCCGTAGGAATCACATTATTAGCATTTGATATACTGTGAAATATATGATGTGATGGAGATGTATGCAATGCTGTTATTAGCTGATAAGATATGTATAACTTTGTACAATGGTAATAAAAAAGATTTTTTTTAAAAGCTGCAGGTGCCCACCTGACCAGTTGCAACTGCATCTGGACTGGACCCTACTGGTGGCTAGTGCAGGAGTGAGTCCTAACTACTAAGTGCTGTCCCTGAGGTCTTGGAGCTCCTAGCTGTGTCCAATTAAACTTCTACAATCTCTGAAAAGCTGTGGAACTCAGAAAAATCCTGACTTCCTACTGCTGTGGGATGGTTTCCAACCACCTGAGCCTGCCTAGCCAAAGCCTGAATGTGTCTTCCTGAAGGAACAGCCCATTCCCTCTTGGAGTTTCTCTGTAGCAGCAATCTCTTTTAGGGGGCCCACAGCAAGAAGGTGTCCTGCCTTGTGAAACTCATTAATGGATACAGTCTGTGGCCTTGTTCCACTCGAATATTTCTTTTTTCTGATGACAAGACTAAGTACAAATGTAGAAATCTTAACCAGGAGAACTTAGAAAAGCATCTGGCCACCGAGAGGTTTTTCTTGCATGTGAAATTGGAACTTTTCACACTCTGAGCTTTCCCCCCCAAAGCCAATTACTTCAGCTGGACTTCATCCAGTGGCTATCTGGCTACGAGAGGACTTCCTTAGATACAGGCTTCAACCTTTCTCTGCTGAGTATTTTGACTTCCATTTCACAGACCAAGATAAAATCTTTGATCGGGACAAACCTGCTTGTTGTATATACCCACACTCCATCGCAGTCATCCTGAAATCATGCGTAGGTGCTGGTCATCCACAAAGAGTGACTACTGATTGGCGCTTTACTTTGTCCTGACACTTTTTGCATTAAACCTTTAAAAAATCATATCTCAATTTCCCATTGTGGATTTCATCACTTTATTTATGGAATTTTACTCAACTTTTATTAGTTGGAGTGGGATTTTCACAGTGTTGTATTTTCAACTTTTTTAACTGTTTTGGTGCTTGTAAATGCTTTGCATATTTTTTCTATGCAAAGCCTGTCTGCTCTGTGCTGTAGCTACCAGGGCTTAAGCTCAGGTTTATACAACTGAAACCTCTGCCTGGAACTGACTGGTTTTTGTGGTTTTATTACTTGTGGTGAACTACCTCCACCCCAACTCATAATTCACTTTCTTACACCCTTGCAAAACACTTGTGCAGCTTCACCTGATTTTAAATTCTTAAGTTAAGGTGCTGTCTATACATTCCATTGTACAGGTGTATCAGGCTGATTAATGTGCATTTTAATGGCATTAACAACACTTATTTCTTTTTAAAGTTAAGCCTAAAACTCATGGAGCCACATATGCAGTCTCAGCCAGGTTATATTTTTCTAAGTGGAGATGAATTGTGAAAGCATTGAAAACTGGAAAAAATGTATCTAGGAAAACTTGAAGAGTAAGTCTAGACTGAGTTGTTTTGTGATATGTTCCTGTTAGTCTTTGTTGGTGATTATGGGTGCATTATTCTTCTTGTGAGAGCAATTGCTTATTCATGCTTTATGTTTGGTCTCTAATATCACTTAATTATACCACTTTTCATTAGTGTGTTAAAATCTTTATCGTTCCCAATATAACTATGATTTAGGGTACTGTTTACTGTGAAATGTAATAAAATTGTATTTTAATATAACATATTGATCGGCTGTTGTTAATATTCCTGTGTTTTGTATTATGACTAATACTTTTACGACAATTAAATAAACCATAAAGATTATGGGCCTGATTCACAAAGGGCCTCCACGTTCAGGGCAGAGGCCCCACAGTCGTGGGAAAGTCTCCGCACTTGGAGCAAAATCTCCGCAATGAGAATCATCATTGCGGAGATTTTGCCACGAGTGCAGATACTCCCCTATGACTGCGAGACCTCCCCTAACTGTGCGGAGGCCCTTTGTGAATCAGCCCCTATATCTTTTCTCTTAAGCTACTCCGGCTCCATTAACTTCTATGTTAATGTCAAGGCCTATTGTAGGTATTTATTTAATAATTTATATTTGCTTATTAGCATGAGTCGTTTTCAATTAAAACAATAACGGTGTAATGTAAAGAACTTTGTTTTCTTGGCATAGGCCAAGCTAGACCTTAATTAGACCACAACTCCATCTTTTTTTTCGGAGCATCCATAATATTCATTGTGAGTTTCAAATTTTCTTTGACCCTCCATGCAGCAGCAAAATGTGCACTATGTTTATGATGGCATGATGTTCTTAAAGAGCTCCAGATGAGGCCATTAGTTATTTTTCCCAGGTCTTCATGCTTGTTCAATCTAGGATAATAATATACAAGCCTTTTCATTGTTTATGAAACCAAATTTGTTCAAACCCCTTCTATGACATTAGGTCAGACGAGGCTCATTATTATTCATTTAGGGGGTTGGTCCTAGGATGGTAGAATTGTACGACTTTAAATAATGCTGTAATGTGTTTTGTTGATGTGTTGTTACATTTTATCACCCCATGCTGACTGTGATTTCCATTGCTCTCCACTGTAAAATATATATATAAGAGGACTTGATTTTGAGGGCAATCCAGATTTGTGGGCTCTTCGGTAGGGATGCACTCCATTTCTCTATTGATTTATTGCACACTTTGGACTTAGTCCATTATGCAGACTTTGCTCATTGCTGCATCTATTTTAAATGGTAGGAGCCTTTATGGCAATTAATTTCTAAACTTATCATTTACCAAGACTATCCATATTTTACTTTTGTATTGCACTTTAATATATTATTACACCTCAATATTTTTCTAAATTCCTGATTTCAAGCCTTTATGAGTCAATGTCTATTTATTGACTGTTTTTATAAATGCTTATCTTTAAAGACACATTGCTTCATCTATTTTTGAGGACAACACCATCCCCGAACCCGAAAACATGCTATGACTATCATGTGCATTACCTAAGCAAAAGTGCAGAAAGGCTCATTTTTTTTAATGCATGAATTGAATTATCTTTTTGATCTATGCTATTAGACGTGGCCCTCTCTGCAGGGTGCTCCCCAAAATTTTGCCTTCACTCTTCCTGTTTCTGAACCCATTTTTGTTGACTTTTAGGACTCTGTGCACTTTACCTCTCCTAACCTGCAAATTAAATGCTACTAGTGGGCCTTGAGCACTTTTTGTGTCACCTACTTAGGTAGCCTTTCTAAACAGCCATTGCAGCCTGTGTGCAGTTTTAAACTGCATGGTATTGCCCTCTAGGTGTACTCCTTACACCACAGGATAGGGAACATAGGGAAGAAAAACCTACATGTGTAAGCACCTTCTCCCCAATTTCTTCTTTGGTTTCCAAAAGCATCAGAAAACATTGGAGGCTACTGGCCGCTGGGGACTTTGCTCTAGAATGATTCATAGTTTCTTATTAGAATTGAACGAATCTCAATGATCACCTTGTCCGGGATATCTTGACATCAGATACATCACCCAAAAGATTGGCGGAATATTGGGGCCTACCCCCAGCCATTGGCCATTTCAAATGCAGGAGTTGTAGTGTATGCCTTTTTTCTATAGCATCCTTAATGTTTGTGCATAACATTGCAGTACCCTTTAAATGTGTTTATAACTGCAATACTTCTAATGTGGTGTATATAATAATATGTCCATACGGTATACTTTACATTTGACAAACCACATAAAAAATGTCTACAATTTTGTCAACATCATAGCCGCATCCACTGTAAGGTCCTCACTGCTCCTTTAGTAGAACACTACTTAACCGAGAAAATGATATTCAATGGCAAGTGTTCAGTGTCTTCAAAAAAACTAAAAAGAGGAAGCAATATGGAAAAATTACTCAATAAAGAAGAATTAAGATGGATTTCGAAGATGGACACCATGAAAATCGGGCTAAAATGAAAGTAGGAATGGACTAATTTAATTTGAACTGGCACAGAGACATTTTTCCTTAACCTAATGGACTGGATATTGTCTGGAATGTCTTTATGTGCATTACTGGGTATTCTCAATAGGTCATATCAGTTTGGAATCAATTATGTACACTGCAGTATTTCATTGTGACACCTTTTTTCCTTTAATTTGTAATTCTTGCATGTGTTATCTTTCATAATAATACCCTTTTCTTTCTCTTTTCCCATTTATCTATATGTTTTTTGATTATCTTTCTTATTTGTAGCCCCTTTTCCACTATGTCAGCCACTAGACATAAAATCTCCTTTTGTATACACTGGGCTGTACTTCCTCTACTTTCATGATCCGGGTGTGCATATTTAGGGCAGTCCTGCCTTCATTTCTATTACCCAGGAAAAACAGCCATTTTATGGAGCGCACCCAACCGACTTCACTCGGCTCTCCTTTCAAGCAGTAATGTCTGCTGTCCAGGATGATATCATGGTACTCCTCTGGAGGCCGTTTATATTTTAGAAGTGGTCCACTCTGCTCCGTTCACCTTACAAGGCATACACCCTTATGATACAGCATTTAGTCCTACATAATCTCTTTAATCAGTGATTTTTTGATTGACATTACATTCTGATACCTCATTTTATATCCCCCTGGATTTACTCTAATCCCATTCACTATGCCCCCCTCTCATTTTTTCCCTTCATTTTGACTGATGTCTTGTGTATTTTGAATATATAATGTAACTGAATTGAGTCCATTGGCGCCTTTAGGAATGTTTTATTAGTGCCCAGTGAGTATGCCCTCACTGCATACATTGGAATTCCATGCTATGGCCTTCACTACTGTAGAGCTACATTTTCTGTGCTCTCTTTCAGTCATCCATTTTTCTCACGCTCATGTATTTTTGTGGGGTATTGATGATGATGCTTCTATCTTTTTAAAGGATCTTAGCATTGTCAACTAGTTCTACGGACCCAGTTTGATTGTACATAAGAATAACATGGGCCTTATTGTTCTTACTTGATACACACTCTTGATCACGTATTGTCACATGTGTGTATCACTAGTATGAGAGCACATTTCTCACCACACACTCACTGCACTGTGTCATTGTTTTTAATGTTTTTTTAAAAAAAATATACAATTAAATAAATTGAGCATTTTATGTATTTGTACATCGATTGTGCTATCTTTGGTCTCAGAACCACTGTTCTTTATGTTTAAGCTTACCCAAAGTCCCAGACAACACTCAGGTGCCCTTGTTACCCAAACCCTACACAGCCCTTTGGGCAGAGTTCAGTGTATTAAAAAATTTAGACATATACTTTTAAGTTTTACGTGTTCTGGTAGTGAAAAACTCCTATATGTATTTTGTTACTACTGTGAGGCCTATCTCTACAATGGGATAACATTGGGTTATCTTAGTACATTTAATATGTGATAAGTTTTGATTGGCAGAACGTAGAAATGTCACGTTTATGCTCATATTAAAAATCCTCTTTCTTGCAAAGGCAGATTTTAGGTCACAATTCCTAAAAGCTTTTTGTCCTAAACATTTGGCACCTGCAGCCTGTATCCTGGGTCATATCCCTGGGTGTTTTTGGCAGTTGGCCCTTATTTATGCCTCCCAGACATTGAGATAAAGGGGGACAAGAAGTTGGCAAGCAGACAAACAGCAAGTCAGAAGTGTTACACAGGTGCTTAGGTTTTGAGCTTACGTGGCAAGAAAATTGGTTGCAGGGTATTTGAGGGTTCGGAAATGGAATGAGGTAAAAAAGGACGTTCTGGAACAGGTGTTGAGCTCGGGCTTATCTGTATTAGACAGTGATAATCATATAGCAGCCAACCAATTTGACAATTGGATTAGAACAGCCGCAGATAGTATTGCCCCTGAAATTAATAATACCACTACAAGAGCAACTGCTACAGCACCCTGGTATAGTCCGGAGGTAAAAATACTAAAAATGAAATGCAGAAGGACAGAACGGATCTGGAGGACAGATTATAGTACGGAGCACAAGCTAGTTTATAATCAATGTCTGGAGGAATATAAGTAAGGTATTATTAAAGCTAAAAGGGCTTACTTTACTACTAAAATAGGAGATGCAACACACTCCTCAAAGGAACTTTTTAAAACTGTGTATACACTTGTCAAACCCCAGCACACAGCCAAGTTCAGACCAGATCAAGCCTTCTGCAATGTGATGGCCAAATTTTTTCAAAGCAAAGTACAAGTGATCTACGATGACCTTTTAAATTCGGCCAATACTATGCCAGGTAATACTCCACTAAATATAAATGTATGGGCAGCAACTGGCAGACTTGCACGCTTTAGGGCACATACCGTGGAGGAGGTCCATGACCTCCTGATATCCACAAAATCTGGCTCACCAAATTATCTCTGTCCCCCAGCAGTCCTCAACTTGGTACCTAAGATCATTAGTACACACCTCACCCTTCTCTTAAACCAAATCCTCGAAACGGGTAAATATCGCAATGCCTGGAAAAAGGCCTGTATAAGGCCAATTCTTAAAAAGCCAGCCTTGGACCCATTAGAACCAAAAAACTACCAGCCAATTTCCCGACTACCTCTACGAGCAAAAATTCTGGAAAGAGCCGTAAATAGGGAATTAATTCACTATCTAGAAGACAACCTTCTGCTAGACCGCACACAACACAGCTTTAGGCCCTGTCATTCGACAGAAACAGCGTTGGTGCTGGCCACAGAGGGGATTTGGAGGATTGTAGATGGGGGTGGCAGAGCGATCCTGGTTTTATTAGATCTCTCGGCGGCGTTCGACACCGTAACTCACAAGGTGTTGGTGCAGCGGTTGAGAGATATAGGGGTGGAGAATACTGCACTAACTCTCCTCTTCTCCTTTTTAGAAACTAGAGAGAAAAACATACATTGGGAGAAAATACAGTCTGGAACTTTCCAACTCCCATGTGGTGTTCCGCAAGGATCTGCTCTGTCACCAACCCGCTTTAACATATATGTGTCCTCACTGGCCAGCTTAGTCAGGAAACATGGGTTTTCCTTGATTATGTACGCCGATGACTCACAGCTCACCATCTCAGTTTCCAAACCTTCAGAGCCAGTGGCCATCGACTTTCATGCATGTCTGAAAGATATCATGTGCTGGATGAGCTAAAATTTTCTGAAAATAAATACGGATAAAACTGAGGTCCTAGAATGCAGTAAAGGACCATCGTTATGGAACACTAACTGGTGGCCCACAGAGGCGGGAGTCTGTCCTACCCTGGTTACCAAAGTAAAAAATTTGGGGGTGACCCTTGATGAACAGCTTAATCTGTCGGCCCATTTCAACCAACTAACTTCCTCCTGCTTTTTCCTCTTAAATACATTGAGGAAAATCTTCCCGTTCATCGCATATGAACTCCAAAAGACAGTTGTAGTTGCACTTTGTTTATCCAAATTAGATTACTGCAACGCACTCTTTATGGGAATTGATAAAGCACAGGAGAGGAAGTTACAATCATTGCAAAATGCGGCGGCCAGGTTACTCATGAACATCCCTAAGGGTCGCCCCACCTCAGAGACCATTAGTGCACTACATTGGCTCCCTGTCCATCAAAGAGCCAACTTTAAGGCTCTCTGTTTAGTGCATAAGGCCATCTATGGAGGCATCTCCGGGGAGGTGCGGAAACTTTTTACCAGGTATTCTCCAGCAAGAACTCTTAGATCCTCTACGGAGGGCCTTGTCTGTATTCCAAAAACACGCAAGGTAAGATGGGGGGGCCGCACACTGTCTTTTTGTGCTGCAAAACTCTGGAATCAGATGCCATCTACCTTGCGTCGCCAACCAAATCGGATGAGGTTTAGGAAAGAATTAAAAACCTGGCTGTTTGCTAAAAACTAAACATCCAGAGTCAGGTTGTTCCAGTTACCTATGTATCGCAGTTAGCGCCAAGACGCCTCTGCAGTCGCTGCACTCTATAAATAACAATTCAAATTCAAATTCAAGGTCAGATTTTCAAAGACTTTGCATTGGGTTTGCATTACTTTGATAATGCAAACCAGACACTAAGAGGCCTATTACGATCTCGGCCGGAGGCTTTCCGACTAAGATCATTGGGCCCGATTCACAGAACAAACTTAAGACAAAATCCTAAACTTAGTACCATTTTGGTATTCACAGAATGCACTTACTACTTCTGGTATTCACAGAATGAACTTACTACTTTTGCGATTCACAGAATAAACTTACTACTTTTGCTATTCACAGAATGGATTTACGACTCCTAACTTTACGTCCGCACTCGGGCCGGAAATTCCGTCCCGGAGGCGGAGCTTCCGGCCCGGAGGCGGAGCTTCCGGCCCGGAGGCGGAGCTTCCGGCCCGGAGGTGGGGATTTCGGCCAGTGGTGAAGCTCCGCCTCCGGACCGGAAGTTTAGGATTTTGTCTTAAGTTTGTTCTGTGAATCGGGCCCATAGTTTTCAATTCTGACGGCATAATTACAAGGGTCGGCTGGATTCCGGTGGGCTCAAGGAGCCTGTCAGCCAGTCAGACACCGGCCCGTAATCCCAATGGTTGGCGTTTCCGCCATTGTGATTACAATGCTCGGGTTCCCATAGTGAGTGAAATTTTATTGTTTAATTAATAAAAATTATTACAATGGATATTCAAAAACAGCCAATATCTTGAAACAGAGACATCACCCATTTTGAACAGATACAATATAAAAGTAATTTAAAGATATTGTACCATACAAGAACCATGAAATCTCATAAAACTTTATAAAAAATAGTATTCGTTTCAAAACTTAGTTATATCAATTCATTTCATTATTAGTGATAATGTCTAGTTATAAAATAATACCTGCCATATCAACAATCATAGCTTTCATATTCAGATATCAAAATGCTGTTACACTGTCCCTTCGAGCGAGCTATATTTGCTGCAAACACATAGCCATATATGATAATAATAAATAGTAACTTAATCTATAAAGTGCATCCTGTATTCAACTGAGTCCTGTTAAAACAACCTGCCTACTCCTATATTACAGACAAAACATCATCCTGGCTCCATTTTTTCTCAGCTATCAGGTTGAATTTAACAAAGTGCAATGTTAGATTAATAATGTGCCCTAAAAGGCATACTATAATTGCTTGGCGGCACGTTCTCCTAATTCCTTGAAACTTGGCTTTAACAATGTGTCCCTCTCTTGCCACAAACTTGGGCAGGTACATACAATATGTAGTAACGTTTCATTGACATAGTCACATAGTCTACAGTGTTGTTTTTGCCAGTTTTTCACTTATCTTGGCGTCCCATCCTTAGTTGGACTGCAACCAAATCTTAACATAAGTAGTACATCCCTCACCACCGGTTTTAAACGAGTGATTAGGTAAGATTGGGACTCGATTTTATTATACAAGTTAATAATCGACCAGGCATGCTTTTTTAAAGTTTGTTTTAAGACAAGTTTATTTCTACCCAGATGTTCAAATTGCAGGGATTTAAAGGTATTTAAGCTCTCTGTTAATTATAATCTCCAAGCGCTGACATACTCTTTCTCTTTTAT
Organism: Triturus cristatus; assembly: GCF_964204655.1. NCBI lineage: Eukaryota > Metazoa > Chordata > Amphibia > Caudata > Salamandridae > Triturus > Triturus cristatus. The sequence continues at coordinate 492,246,990 of NC_140585.1, read as the reverse complement.
TTCTTGCCAGCATAAATCTGCATAGAGCTGGGATCCGATAAAAAAAGTGAAAATAAACATTTAAAAATGCGGATTGTCTCACCAAATATATTTTTCAACAGGCCAAACTCTAATCTAACATTGGTGTGCCTTGCATTCCTCGGAATCTTACATACTGATTTACAAACTTTTATTTGTAAATTATCAAGGAGTTTGCTATCTTTGCCACGGAAAATAATTGAACCATAGGTGAGCGAGGGAATCAGTTTTGCCCTCATTACCTTCAGTAAGTGTTTATGACTCAGGCTTACCAGCTTATCTCTCAGTGATCTAAAAGGAGAGTGAGGTTGCTTTGGCCTTTAAGTTAATACAATGTTGTTTAAAATTAATTCCATTGTCCAACATAATTCCTAGGTACTCATTGATTTCCCATATTTTCTTGGCTGATTTATTTGATCCTATCTTCATAATTTTCGTTTATTTGATATTCATTTGAAGACCATTGGTTACAATATATTGATTAAATTATGCTATCAGACTTTTAAGCCCTATTGGCGTGTGGCTTAATAATATGGTGTCATCTGAATTTTGCCAATATTTTACAGATAAATCTGAAAAGTTTGTAGAGCGAGCATTAACATTTTGCAGATGGTGTGGTAAATCGGCCATAAACAGGTTAAACAGACATGGGGCAAGTACACAGCCTTGTTTGAGGCCACAATGTGTCTCCACACAGCATGTGGTACAACCTCCATCACCCAATTTAACCTGCACCCATGTATTTGAATACAGTAATATGATCATATCTAACAGCTGCTTCAGTACACCCCATGCTGATAGCTTTGCCCAAAGTAAATTAATAGGGACTGAATCAAATGCAGCTTTTAGATCGACAAAACAAATATAGAGGCTTCCCATATGCTTTCCCTAGCAGGGTCCCCTCCTCTTTACGGCCTCTGACTGGGGGTCAAGAGGGCACCTATGGTGCCCCCCTGTTGATCGTGACATGTCTGCCAAGCGGTGCAGGGATGAACACAAACTCCCATTTCTCTAAGGGAGCTTGTGATACATCTGGTTTATGGCGGCAGCACACGCGCCCATAGGGAAATGGGAGTATGCGACTGCACATGATGCGATCACATTGTAATTCTGCGGTCAGAACCACTGACTGGATGTCAGTCGGTCCCGTTTCGCACATCATAATCGGGCCCAAAGATTTGTATTGGATCGTAACTAAAAGTAATGCAAAGCTTTGCAATGCACTGTCTTGGTTACATTGCATAAAGGGGGCATTCCATGGATGTTGCATGGGTGTACTCATGCAACACCCATGGGTTCGGAAAAAAATCTCTATCCACAAATAACTGTGGACAGTGATTTGCATCAAAATCTAATGCCTCCCTGAGTCAGGCGTAACAAGGAGAAAATATTTTCATTTCTTAGTGTTTTTCCCTTTTTGCATGCGTCCTGCATTCTGCAGAACACATACTAACATACAAAGAGGAAAACACCTCAAAGCATAGTTTTTGTACAGGGAGGAACTCTGTCCTCTACAAAAAAAACTATGTTTACCACAATGGGTGTCTGTGTTGGTGAATAAAGTGAGAGCAGAAGAGTGTCACATCTTAGTAGATATGGTGCTCTTCTGCTCTTTCTCATTCACTCAACACAGCAGAATCAACTTTACTTGATGGACTGCATTGCTTGATCTCTTAGTAAATGTATTGTCTACACCAAACTTCACAATTAAACATGGGCTAGGTTAGAAAGATAATGGTCAGTTGATTTAAGTTCAGTGTCAGTCTGGTAATAACTGGTCTGACTTACTTTTTTAGAGGCAGGTTTTAGGAGCTCTGTTTGCAAATGGTGTTGCCCATTACACTCTAGTAAAGCAAAATGCCAAAATGACAAATGTATATCAGCCAAAGCTTGTCCTATTCAAACTTTTAGTGATGTAAAGGAGGTCACATAATAGCAGTGTGTTGTTTAGTGTTACTTTAGAGTGAATTGGTAATGCTGATACTGGAAAGTTGCATTTCCGCTCCACTGTACACTCACAGAATCAACTCCTGCATCTTCTTTACCATTGCGTACTTATACACACACCACACAATGACAGAGATAATTAAAACAACTATTAGTTTTTGCTTAGACTTACCTATTAAAAATATGGCTTCAGATGTAGATTTCCCATAGAGCTGCTCCACGTACTTTGGCATAAAGGACATCATGCCAGCATAAGCGAGAAACTGCATTACAGTCACACAGAGGAATAATATGTAAACTGAGTTACGGAAAAGGCTTCTTAGGAATGGTATAAAATCTGTAATGGTAGAGAGAAATATTATTATAACTCACCAGGGTAATGAACACACAAGTGCTGCATGAGGCAATTCACTGTTTTCAGTCAAAGAAATATCTTGCCGGATCAAACAACATTTTGGCTGACTATATTTATCATTCTCAATGGTAAAGCAGTGCTTGGTTGAAACACCTTTCTACAATAATATTGTGAGAGCAGATTTTTGAAGATGGTAATGTGTGATAAAAACATTTGCATTGTGGCACTTGTCTGTGCTATTGTAAATGTGTATTATGGTACTATTGCTACTCGTGTGTTATGTTGTATTTTTTGTGCTGTGCCATTGTGTTGTTTACATGCTGTATCGCTGTGTTACACGTTTATTATGTTTTGGGTCTTTATATTGTATTGCTGTTGTTGTGGTGGGGTGTAGCTGTTTTGTGTTATTGTGTTGCAGTTGTTGTGGTGATGTTGCATTATGTTGTTTTTTGCTGTTCTGTTATGATACTGCATTACTGCATTGTTTGGCTAGTGAGTTGTGCTTTGTTTCGAATGTTTTGTTGTACTGTACTAACGTGCCTTGTAATGTTTTGATGGGTTGGTACTAATCCTTATTCAGTTAGTTTTAACCATAAAAGATGTTATTAACTCAAACATTACATGCATAAAATATCAATAAAATTGCTATATTAAGACATAAATGCAATAGTTCATGAAGTATGTAAACTACATCAAAATAATTTGTCTTCTGAAGCTAATAGTGCAATTAACAAATATATCCTTTAAAAACAAATTGATACATCATGCAGTTGCTGTAAAAATAGCAAAGGTTAAATTTTCTAAAACCACATTTCTTTATTATTGTTCTTATATAAGATATTTGTTCCACTTTATAAGATTTTCAAACCAATACATCAAGTATAGTGGTATGCATAGAAATTCCATGACAGGTCAATGACGAGATCACATAACTGTTCACCTATTATGGGAAATGCTACTTTAAAATTAATTCTGTTAAGCCAAAAAAATGTAAAAAATTACCTATGAGCAAAATATGTAAATTTAGACAGATAAAACTGCATGCCTTCTGTGATTAAACATATGAAATAAGCAAAATTCGAAGACTTTTAAAAGTGCCCTTGCATCACGCTTTTTCACAAAAAGAGCCTCCAATACATTATTGGAAGCCTGACACAAAGTATCAGGGTCACTAAAACAGGCTGGTTGTTCAAATAAAATATACCATTTCATTGTAAGCCAACCATGGGATACGGCGCACATAATCTAGAGCAAAAGAGTCCAGTGAAATCAGATGATTGAATGCCTTCTCTGGTTTGGTGCTTCAGTCCACACGGCATGCCATAACAAAAAAGGGAATAACCTGATAAGATCTTCAAGATATTTTAGGCCTAGTTCTAAATGACTTATCATGTTTGAACAACTTGTTAGAACCACCAAGAGTCTCTCAAGCACAGTATTTTCAGCTTTTTAGAGGATTCCACAGTCAACATAGCCCCAAATGCCAGCTCTATAACTCACCACAAATACGCATTTTAAATGATAGAGTATACACATTTCCAAGACTTTTGGCAAATCTAAATATTGATTCTACTGAGCTAACAAACTGTTGCTTCCTTATATCTCTCAGATGTAACCAATTCCCTTCTGGATCAACTGTACCCCAAGATAAGTAAAAGTATGCTCAATCTTAGTGCCAAGTACAATATGAGCTCATGTTTTAGCACCCTTAGTCCACATGTCATGGTGAAGGATTTGGCCAAATGTGTTTTTAAATCACCTTCTTCCATATAGTTTGCAAAGACATCCAATAATCTCAATGGGCTGTTTGCGGTTTTGAACATCAGAACCACATTGTCTGCATAAAGCAGAATAGAAATGGCATGAGCACCAGCTTTGACCACATCCAAACCTTCTTAGATATGGTGAGCTTCCAGGCCGTTGATATATAAATTAAATAGAAAGGGATATAACACACACTCCTGTTTCATGCCTCTTTGTATCATAAATGGAATGGAACCTTCCCCATTCAACTCAAACTTCAAACTAGTATAAGCATTTGAATATACTCGCCATGATTTATGTTTATTATTCTCATTTGAGAAGTTTTTGTTGATTTGTGCAATTACTAGAGAAAGTGTAAAGGAGGGTGAGCTGAGTGAAATTATATGTCATAGTGTTTCGCGCTGGGATTGGTTGGTTGGTGTTCTTTTGCGCTGGGATTAGTTGGTGACGTCAGTGTGCCACCTGTCATAGAGCACAGATATTGCATTGGGATTTGTTAACAGGACATCAACAAAATAGCAACTATGACCAATTTGAAGTAAAGAGGATCTGATGTTTATGAAACGGAATCAAAATATTGAATTGAAATTGTCTTTTTTTTGCAATTTGACAGAATTGTGGGGTGTTTTAAAGTTTGTGGCTTTGTCAATGATGCAAGATGATTGAGAAGGAAAGTGCATCAATATTTCCAAAACCCAGTAGCTTTGAGACTAGAATTACTGAGAAATTGAAAGGAAAATTGAACAAAATGAAATTGTCCCCTACACCTACACAATATGAAACCTTGAGCATGTGGGAAAAGGTTGTCTGAGAGAAAGAAATGGAGAAATATCAGAAAACAAACAAGAGAGCAATGTGTATTAAGATGTTTGATGGGATGAAGGACAGCAGAGATGGAGAAAAGCTATAATTGAAGTTACTAGATTGTATTGAGCTATTTCTACAGAAATTCCTGAGAAAGGGAAAACGAAAATTACCCAGGAAAAAAAGAAAGAGAAAAAAGAAAATGAGAATTAGACATATAGTAATTCATGTGGAGCTATTTTAGAAGAATTGTTGGCTGCATGATCCCCCCTCCATATGCAACACCAAGTGATACAAGCAGTACAATAACCACTGCCCCTGTAGAAACCGGAGTAAAATCAATTCAGAGACCCCATCAGGTATTATAGATTGACCCACCACAAGTTGCCCCGGCACAGACTGTTCCTCCACCTATGGTTAATTCACCTGTTATGCATGGTCAGGTGTACGTGCTGCAACAAGTAAGTGTACAGACAGTACTTACACCAGTTGTAAATGCACCTATTAATGTTAATCTTTCTTCAGAGGCTCAAGGAGCATTAGGAGGTTTCCTAACTACAGGATTTATTCCAACTTCTCAGAATTCACATATTGTTGTGTGGTGACCACCCAGACAGTCCAGGCATTAAGAGATGGGAGAAAACTTGTCTCACAACATCAGTAGCTCCCTGGGGAACAAATTTGTTTCAATAGGACACTTTTCTACCATGGTTTGAAGAAGCTGCAGGAATTTCGAAAATAGAAAGCACAGTGCATCAGGCAAGCCCCAAACCTGGATAGAAACCATTAGATATTTCCAAATGAAGAGTTGAATTGGAAGACATTTTTAGGGGATGCCTAGAAGTAGATCTTTTGAGTTAATATCAAGAGAAATAATAAATTTACTTGTGTAAAGAAATTATAAGACGAGTAGCAAATGTATGGGATGAATTAACTGAATTGGCTCGGAAATATGAGATGGATCTTCATAGAAAAGTTACAGGGTTCACCTAGATGATAAAGCAATTGAAACAATGCGTTTGTCAGGAATGAGGTTGCACATTATAGAATTAATAAAATGCATTGGTAAATGCAGAGAAACTGAAAAATTAGAAAATATATGGGCAATAAATCATGAAAAAAAGAAGGGACTTGAGTTAGTAGGGGGGGAATAGAATGAACAGAATGAGGAAGGAGCTTCATTTTATCCCTTGAGAGAAATAGTGGGGGGAGTGTACGTCCATGTATCCTGCAGTAGAGGAGATCTTGCAGCTTTTACAAGCAATTTCCCAAAATTGAAAGACAATCCTGTACAGTGATACACTCAAGTTGAAAGATTTCGGAAAATGTCAAAAGTGCTGTGGATTGATTTGAATACATTCTTTGATATTGTGGTACTGAGTGAGTGCAAGACTGCTATACAATGTCCACATGAAGAACCAGCAAGAGCGGCGCACACTAAGGCACTATCCTCTGTAGTAATGGAAGAATATTAAGCAGTGATTACCTTTCTGAAAGGTAGAATGCCTCCAAAAGATCTAGATTGGCTAAAAATTAATTGAACGACACAATAAGCAACAGAATCTGTTCATGAGTACCATGAGCAGTTGTTACAGGTGTTTCAGCGGCATGGTAATGAGAATACCTTGCTGAGAAAGACATGGGCATTTTTGGATCTCAGTTTGTTCTAGGATTGAGACCCAAGATCTGTCTGCATATAACCCAAAGTGTAATTTGCTGGCAGAGTAAATCACTTGATGAGACCAAGAGTTATGCAAAATATTGTAGAGATGAAATAGAAATTCATATTGGCCCAGATGAAATTCACACAGAAAGGTTTTACAGAATCCTTATTTTGCAGGAAATCAGGGAGGTATGGAAGGTGTTTTTGCTCCACATGTAGGTTTTCAGGGACATCCAGGAAGGTTTGGTTTTTCACAAGGTAGAGGCAGAGCTGTATCAATTGATACAGGTTCAGGAATGGATGTTGCAATGCTGAAGAAAATGACGCCGTGTTATGTTTGTAACAGGGACGGACATTGGAAGTGAGAGTGTAGATTTAATCCTAATAATACAAATGAAAATGTGAAAATGCAGAAGGGAGTACAAATGCTAAATAAAACAGTACAGCAAATATAGAAGCCAATCCAAAAACAAGTTCCAATGATGCCCATAAGCTCAAAGCCTCCCAAAGAATATGAGAAACCAAAGATTTTATTTGAATGAGATGCCAAGAGCTAATCAAAAGACATTTCAAGAATTTCCCAACACAAATCAGAATGCCTCACAGCAGTTTCCTGTTTTTGCTTGGTGCAGTCTTAGAGGTAGACCAGAGTGGTGAGGTGAATAGCCAACCCAAATATTTTCTTATAGATACTGGTGCTACCAGGCCCACTGTTAGAACTCTGGAAGTCTCAGACCTAGCCCTCTCGGGAAAAGAGTTCCAAATTGTAGTAGTTTAAAATAAACAGATTTCCAATCCAGTTTCAGAGAAGTTCCTAGTAAAAAAAGGCTAATTTGAAGAAAATCAGCAATATGTCATTTGTGACACAAGCCCAGTTAATTTATTAAGGAGAGATTTACTATTCATGCTCAATTGTACAATTTAGTGTACACTGGACAGTGTTGAATTCCAGACTCATGGCGAGGATATGGAATTTAAAATGGCTCAAAAAAAGACAGCTGTAGGATTGTTCCCATCAATGAACTTTGAAGTATTACTTGCTGATTTGAGGGAAACTGTGAAGCCAGAAGTATGGGATTGCTCAGAGAAAGATATCGGACTGATTAAAGGCGTAGAACCAGTCCAGAATACCTTAAAGGCAAATGCAGTGTTTCCAAGAACACTACTATAGAATTTCATCCCAGAAACAATTGTAGAAATAACACCTGTATTAGAAGACATTATAAGTCCATGTAATTCTCTGGTCACAGAAACCCAGTGAAAAATAAATATAGGATTGCCCAAGATCTTAGGAAAATTAACAGCGCAGTTGTTCCATGTTGTCCCGTGGTACTGAAACCACCCACAAAAATTGTTCCAAATTCCTTGTATTGCAGAGTGGTTTACTGTCATTGATCTCTGCCAGGCTTTCTTGTTACTGCCATTGCATGAAGGTAGCCAATTTCTTCATTCGAATATTTTTCAGCAGAGAGTGTCAGCATGGTGCTGACTCCCACAAGGGTATAAATAGAGTCCATCAATCTTTAATCAGATTTTGAAAAATAATTTAGAATAACTACAAATGCCCAATAGAGCAGTCCTTGTGCAGTATATAAACGATCTGCTTAGAGCATTAGAAACATAAGAAGTCTGCAAACAAGATTCTATTGCTTTGTTGAATCACTTGGCCAAAAATTAACATAACGTGTTACCAGGTAAACTGCAGCAGTGTCAGAGAGAAGTTCAATATGTGGGACACATAATTTCGAAGGGAGCTAGGAAGTTGTCACCAGAGAGAGTGGAAGAAATGCTTCAGATGATTCCACCTCAAACATAGAAAGAAGTCAGGATGCTTCTGGAAATGGTTGGCTACTGTACTCAGTGGACACTGAACCTTTCCCTAGTGACAAGCCCTTTCCTGAGGCTGACACAATAGGATGTGTCTGAGCCACTTCCTTAGGACAACAAGTGTTTAAAAGACCTCATAGAGCTGAACGAAAAACGTTTTTGTGCCCCATCATTTGAAATGCCAGATTACACTAAATTCTTTACCTTATTTTGCAGAGAGAGGGAGGGCTGCAATCTCTCAGTGCTGAGTCAAACACATGGTGATGCTTGGCAGCCTGATGCATACTTCTAGACTACCCTTGATACTGTTGCCACAGGTCTGCCAGCTGCCTTAAAGCAGTTGCCGCGGTGAGCGCTAGTCTGGAAAAGAGTGAGAGCATGGTGATGAGATATCCTTTAACTGTAATGGTCCAAAACTCTGTGGAGCTTCTACTTACATGAATAAAAACCCAATACGTGACCCATAATAGGCTCACAAAGTATGAGCTAAGAATTTTGTCATCTGACAATGTGATTTTGAAACACTGTCAAGTTGTTGATCCATCAACTTTAATGCCAATAAATGGCTAGATGTCCCCTGACATCTAGGATGAACCCCTGATTGAGCCTAACCAGGTAATTTTTATTTTTGGCTCATTTTTTAAGAAATAATGGAGGTACCCCAGGAGCAGCTTACACTGTGTGTACAATAAATGATGTTGGTGACGCTTCATGTCTCCAAGGTGTTACCTCAGCACAAGTTGCAAAATAGATTGCCCTTACCAGAGAATGCTGGTTTTTTTCCTCCACATAAGACCTCTGTAGCTATAGCAACCTCTTGGCCTGATCCACCACTGCTGCTTATAACTTTGTGGTTCCAATCTCAGCAGATGTTCCTACGAGGATCACCCGCCGCACACATTTCGAGCTGACCAAGAGGTATAATCATTGGCGCTTATCCATTAAACTAGATTGGTTTAATCGGGATCTAAATCATCTAACAAGTTCCAAAATAACCCAGGGTCTGATCTTTCTCTGTATGCATTGACCTACTGGTCTAAATCTCTATAGTATTTTACTGAATTCCACCAAGCACTCCACATTGGGGGCAGCACCTGACGCCATAGTTTACAGATCTCTCTCCTAGCTAACAAAATCAGATAAAATACCAGTTTGTTCTGTAACCCCATAAGGCCTATGGTGCCTAACACCACTTCAGGCATCAAAAGAGTACCAAAAAAAAATTACAGTATGGCTTACCTTAACCTCGGTACCCAGAGCCTTGGAGAGTGTCTTACCCACATTTCCCCAGAATTCTTGTGTCTTAGGACATGCAGCAAACACATGGATATCATCCGCCTTCTGGGCACCACATCTCAGACACCTGGCTTCTCCACTGTCTTCCATTCTGGATATTTTAAGTAGGGGTGGGTGGAATTTGCGTAGTCGCGCTACGCAAAACTCCGTGAAACGGTAAAAAATCTCCGCGAGCGCGCAGAGTTCCGCGAACAAGCGGAATTGCTTGTTCCGCCTGTTCGCAATGCTTTTTTCCAGTTTGCGAACGCTGTTTGCATGCTAGGGAGGAAATATCTCGTGAACACACATTTTGAAGGCACGAACAAGCAAAAAATTCCACAAAGCCGCAGATCGTGGAATTTTTGGCAATCCCGCGTTCTCCCCGGAACGCTAAACTACCCAAATTCCGCAAGCGGAACGGAATTTACCGCCCAGGTCTAATTTTAAGTGGGGACCAATATATCCTATGGAGTGTAAAAAAGTGGTTTCTCCTGAGTGAGGCTGATTTAACCAATGGGTAAAGTGTGTCTTACAGACACTTGTCATAGATCTCTCCCAGACCACTTATGGATGTTCCAGTTTCATTTCAGCAGCAACAAGGAGATGATTATACCATTGTGCTACTTCTTTTTTGGGGGGTCAGATCTTGTAACTCATTTTCCATAGAGTTGTCTTCCAAGAGTGGCTAATGTAGACTCTTACACCATGATGAGATTTGATAGAACTTAAACCTGGAAAGAGCACCACTGGTAAGATTCCACCAAAAGTCCCAGGAGTGACAGTTGTTATCCACCACTATGTCCTTCCAGTGTTTGACTCCCACCTCTTTTAATGGCTGAACTAGGGCGTCCAAAAGACATTCCGGTGTACCAGGGGAGTCACACACTGGGGCCCAATCACTATAGTAGGAGAGACCCAAACAGACCCGAAAGTCCGACTAGAGCTTGGCCACCATATACAACGTTTTTAGCCAGACTTTTTAAAAAAATTCAGAGTGCCAAATTTATACATAAATCCTACCTCCTCTACGTCGGAAAGCATGGCTTGAAACATACTGCCAATCAGTAAACTATCTAGGCTAAGGAGTATCATCCTACAGGTTTTTAACTGGTAGGTCCAACAGTACAACAAAAAATCTGGTAAGCCCATCCCCCATGTGTAAATTTGCATCTTAATTTCTTCCAAGGCAGCCTGATCCCTTTACCTGCCCAGATTAAAGAAGAAATCTTACCAAACTCCAGGGGAATATTATTAAACAGGTATGCATACTTCGGGAGCACACACATTTTAACCAGATTCACCCGCCCATACTGGGTTAATGGGATATTCTGCCATCTTTTTAATAGAACATCCATTTCTTAGAAACTATTTCCAGGTTAGTTTTTGGGATCTCTCTGAGATCTTGCGTTATTGTCACTCCGAGGTATCTTAGCTCCTTAGAAAACTTCACCCCTTGATCTATAATGTTCCCTGCCATGATCTCGGCTTTATCACTATTGACTTCATAGCCAGAAAGTTTTCCAAAAACCTGGACATCAGTAAGAAGCTCCGGGAGTGTAATATTAACATTTGAAGATAGTAAGATTAAATCATCAGCATATAATGTTAATTTCCTCATATGCCCATTTATTACAAAGGGAGTGATCCTTACATTCTGCCTTAGACTCTGGATCAGGGGTTTGATATATAAGTCGAAAATAATGGGAGAAAGTGGGCAACCCTGCCTAGTTCCACGTTCTATTGTGACCATTCTTATATTGAATTGTTATCAATTGTAACAATGTCATTGTTTTTTACATGCAAATGCTTTTATGGTTTGTAATTGCCTTACCGAATAAAGCTTTTAACTTTAACTAACTTGTGACCACAGGAGAGAAGCTGCCATTTACCAAAATTCGAGCCCGGGGAGCTTTATACATTTTCCTAAGCATCTTCCTAAAACCGTCACCAAAACCAAAAGCCTTCAATGTCCTACTTAAATAGTGCCAATTCACTCGATCGAAGGCTTTAGCTGCATCTACGGTGTGATTGAAAGAGGGAGGTCCCACGCAGTTGCCATATCGAACGCACCAATTAAGGTGTACACCAAATTTGACATCTGCCTGCCCGGAAGGAAGCCCTTTTGGTCTTCATGAATTATCAGCCTTACGATCTTATAGAGCCGGGCATTCAGAATACCTGTAAAGATCTTGTAATCAGAGTTTAGTAATGAAATTGGCCGGTAAGACTGGCACTGGGTCGAATGCTTCCCGAGCTTCAGAATCAGCGTGATAACAGCCTCACTCCATGAGTCGGGCAGAGGAGAAGCACCTCCTAGGATTTTGTAAAGCAATTGCAACCAAACCGCAATGATTTCTTCCATCATTAGAAAATAGACCTCAGTTGGAATCATGTCAGGCCCTGCAGCTTTCTCTTTCTTGGCTTTATTCAAGGCGGACAGATTCTCACTCCCTGTTATATCTTGGTTAAGAATTTTTTGGCTATCCAAATTTAATTTTGGAAGCTGTTTCTCGTTGAGCCACCTATCAATGTCCGCTTCCTCAGCTTAGAGAGTTTCCGGATAAAGCCCTTGAAATATTCCGCAAAAGCCTGCTCAATATCCCCTTTATCCTCTGTAATTTGGGTGCCCACTTTAATCTTACTGATATAATAGCAAGATTTATCAACTCTACGTTTCATGGCAAGAAGTTTGCCACAATTCTCATCCTGATCAAAATCCCTCATTTTGCTTACCTCCCATTTTTGAAGTAGTATCTCTTCAGACTTAAGTCTAAACTTCAGCTGGAGATCTTCCACTCTCATTAGTTGGTTTTCATCTCCTACACCAGAGAGCTGCCCAGCCTTTGAAACTGCCTCAGCCCCTGCTAGCCGCATCTCAAAATCAGCCATCTCTTTTTTTTCTGATCCATCCCAACCCACAGTTGCCCCTTTTAATATCCCTCTCAACCAGGCCCTTAAAGCATCCCACACTATATGTAGGGAGGCTGACCCCAGGTTATGCTGGAGAAAGATAGCTGTTTCCCTCTTTATTAGGCCTGGGATAGAAAGTTGTAGGAGAAGTTCCCTATTCAGAGTCCATCTCCTTTGAGAAAGCTCTGGGGGAAGTTCCAAATTCAAGGCTATAGCTCCATGATCGGAGAGGTGAATGGGAAGATATTCAATTAGGTTTACTTTAGCAAGTTCTGGATGTTCCATAAATATATAATTGATTCAAGAATAATGGGAGTTCTTCATACTTTAAAAGGAGCACTCCCTGATGTCCCCCATTTTTTTCCGCCAAACATCACAGAGATTAAAAAATGCTAATATTGTCATGAGATGGGCTTTAACATGTGGGGCTGCTATCTGAGTACGAGGAGAAGATCTATCCAGCTTATTATCTAGAAGCACATTGAAGTCTACACCTAATATAAATGGAGCCTCAAAATCTGCCAAGGCAAGACAAAGATTACTCAGAGGAGTAGTATCATCCTCGTTAGGGCCATAATAACTAACCAAGGTATATTTAGCGTCTTGAAATTTAACTTCAGCTATTGCACAACACCCTCTTAATAAGCTCAACTTCAGAATTCACTTTGAGAATTATGGTGACCCCCTTAGAGCAGTATTGTTGATCGGATGCTACAATCTTGGCCACCCATCTTTGTTTATTAAACCATGCCTTACATTCTGATTGTAGCAGGTGAGTTTCCTGAATCATAAGGATCCTAGCTGAACTATCTTTAAGATACTTCAGGATCACACGCTGTCTTCTTCTGACTCTTAGACCATTGACATTCCAGCACAAAACTTCAAGAAATCTACTTCCTCCACGGGTTTATCTATCCCCCATCAATGATGGGTGGCCAAGATTGGAGCATCAATGTCCTGGTTCCACCCCCGACTCTGTCTACAGGAAGTTATTACGTCACATGACGTCCCTATTACGGATTTTTGTTGTTGTTGATTTTTTCCCAATGCTCCCCACCAACACACGTGCAGCACCCCTCAAACCCCCCGAACCCCACACCCCACCCATGGGAACCCTCCCTGATCTCTCATTGACAATTGACAATTGACAATTCGAGCCGATGGCCACTAACCTCTTAAACAAAACAAAAAAAAAACGCAGTAACTTCTCCACAAGACTGCACTCCCTCAAACTATAAATGAAGTTTTATTTTGTGCCAAGAAACTGTCCACTTCCTCTGGAACCTAAAATATACATCTTGTTAGCCCATACTACTTTAAGAAAGGCAGGAAACCTTAACTGTACTTGAGCTCCAAGCTCTCTCAATGCACCCATCCGCTTACCCAGCTCCCACCTTTCATCCTCTGTAACCCGCAAAATATCTGACCTTATTCTAAACTAAGCATCTCGGACCTGTATCGCCTTTAAGTTTAAGAGTAGCTCCAAGTAGCTGTTACTTAAGAAGGTGGGATGGAATATATAATAAGATTTTCCTGGGCTTTTTCCGGACGGGGTTCAGCTTAAAAGGGTCCCTGTGAACTCTCTGGATCTCAGTTTCCCAGACCGATGCCGCAGCACCCTGCGGGAAGGCTTTAGTCAAGATGACTGTGACATAGGTTTTGATGGTATCTTCTTCCAGCCCTTCTCCCAAGTCCTGGCATTGTTTTCAAGTCCCTCCAGTCTTTCCAACAGATCCCTTTCTCTTTCCTTCAACCTGACCACCTCCTGAGTGTTATCCTTCATCTCCAACCCCAACTCCCCCACTTTACTTTCCAGGACCTCCATCCGATGCGCCAATACAGACAAATTTTCCTCTAAGCTGGTACAAGTGTCCTGAATCTTCTTTTGATTTACTTCTGAAGTAGAGAAACGTTCTTTAATCTTCAGGAATAGCTGACTCAACATCCCTTGTAGTGTATCCGGGCTCTGGACTGCTACCCCCGGGGACACAACTTCTGACTGATCTCCTTCAGTTTGATCGCTCCCCCCCAGAATAGTAGCTGACTCTCTTAAAGGGGAAAATCTGTTAGTCAAAGAGATGGCATGGTTTGATAGTAAGGGGGCCCCTGATACTGGAATGCCCTGTTTAGCTTTTTCCATACTTCCCTGTACGTTAAGCTTGAAGTAGGATCTAAGTGAGGGGGTCATTTTTGGGGGTGCCTGATTCGTCTTTCTTTCCTCTCCTTTACCGGGGTGGCTTTCTCAGCCTTAACTGCCTTAACTGCGGACTTCCTGTGCTTATATTTATTTACTAAGGCCTCTGAAGCTTGGAGGGGCTGTACCGCTAGTTGAGCCGGAGGATCTCCCCCAAGAACATACTACATCTTAACTAATATCTTTTGGCCAGTAATATCTCGCTGTCCATAGTGTGGTTGGCAAAAGGAATAGGTAAGGGCTTTGGTAGCGTTGGAGGACCTCCCTTAAAGAAGTGATTTTTTTAACCACCTCGGTGAACAGTTAACTCCATAAATATAGGGGCCATTTCATCCTTTTTTGACTGGATTTGATCTATAGAGGGGCTAACTGCTAAGAAGCTCCCTTCCAGAGCACCCAAGAACAGAATACCCGGCTATGTGCCCAGTTCAGGATAAGGCTGACAGATTTTCTGTGTTTTGCTACTGAAATGCATGTCCCGTGGGTATTAGATCCACCGCAATCAGCCCATTGGCAGGAGGGCAAATCAAAGAAATGGCACTGGGCACGACGGTACTCAGCAAGTGCCCCGGCAGCTCTTAGTAGCGGAAACACAGAGCTACCGCACATCCCAGGTCCATTCCTCTATCCCCTAATTCAACAAAGATTAAAAAACGACTCACTGGGATCACTGCCCCTCTCACCACAATGGCATGGTCGTCAAAAGGCAAACTCACAGTTAAGAGACAGGAGAGTAAAACTGGAGTATTAGGAAGCAAACACAGGGGGGCGAGCACCGGGTGAAATGAAACTAACCAGATACTGAAAAAAAGAAGAAGAAAAGATGCCTTCCCAAAGGTTTTAACATCCAACACCCCCAGAGGAAAGCTGCCAGAAACCCCAACCGAGTCCAGCTCCAACAACTCCTCCCCACTGCAGCAGCAACATCAGCTTCACTGCCCCATGCAGAGCACCTTGATGGAAATCGGCAGCTCCCTTGCTCTCAGAGCCTATGGAGCATGAAAGGTGACACACGATACTCACGGTACTGAGACCCAGGCACTCGATCTCCCAGCCGCGCCAGCCTGCTTGCTGTAGCACACAGAAGTGCACAAACGCCAGAGGGAGCGGGAAAAATGGCCCAAGTTCAGCGGCAGAATAGAACCCCCGAGCACGGCTGGGACACCCCCGGAGGCACGAGAACCCAAATCCCCACAAGGAAAGAAGGAGCAAAGAAAAGTCTCGCTCAGCACAGCAACATAGCAGTCCAAATCAGCAGGTTAGTGGGAGTCGACTCGCGACCGGCTTACTAGCTGGTCGCCATGTTCCCTCGAGAATGCTGTTTGACTACTCAAATGAGAGTGACCATATTTACGGATAGTCAGCACAGCTTTGGTGTTGCCCAGGATTTTTGGAAATGATGGTCCAAATGAGGTTTCATAACCTCTTCAGTTACACTAATCAGAAACAGTGCCCTAGTGCAAAATGTACTGGAAGACTTACAGATGCATGCAGAAATTGCTGTTGTTAAATCTGCATGTCATCAATATGGGATTGGCTACATTGCCATGGGATATAAGTATACAGATTCAGTAGCACGATATTTTACTGTACATTAAATGGAAATTTCACATGTAAATATGAGGTGTATGTAAGGGTGTGTACTCGTTTTCAATGTTGATGAAAGTAACAGATATTTGGGATGAATTGAAAGAAAGTACAGGAAAATCTTTCAGAAACAACAAAGTTGGATCAGAGCAGGTTGTGTGAAAAATGCAAACGATATATGGATGTAAGCTGATGGGAGACCAGTGTTACCTGATAGTTTGTTATTCCCAATGACACAATACTTTAATGGCTTCACACATTTAGGGTGGGATTCCATGGCGAGGCTCTTTTCCACAGAACTTGTTTAATCTTAGGTTCAAGCTGCTTGCAGAAGTGTGTCATTGCTGTGTGACAAATGAATGCAGGGAAAAGAACACATGTTACGTTCAGTCAGATAGGGATATCATGTGGTCCGAAATGTCTGTTTGCAATGGGCTGAGATACATCCTTGTCATAGTATATGTCTTCTTGAGATGGGTGGAGCCTACCCAACCAGAGGAAATGACAGTCTCACAGCAGCAAAACTTTTATTACAAGAACTGATTTCCAGGTACCGAATGCTGGTGTCTCTGGAATCAGATAGGGAGACCCACTTTAACAATGAGGTCCTGATGATGTTTTGCAGATTATTACAGATTGATCAAATACTACATTGCAGCTATCGACCTGAGGCTTCAAGTATTGTTTAACATATAAGCGGGACTATTAAGTCTCGACTAGCCAAAGCCTGTGCTTCAACATCACTGAAATGGCTGACTGCTTTACCTTTGGTGCTGATCAATATTGAAAGTATTCCTGATAGGAAGATAGGGTTATCGCTCCACAAGATTCTGATGGGCCACACAATGAGGCTGCCTGCTGTCCCTCCAAATGTACTTTATAATACCACAAATTATATGGTATTCGATTTTTGCAAAGGAGTGGCTGATGTGTCCAGTTCCTTTTTACCAGGTTGCAGCAGCCACTAAGGATCCTTATCAAGAACAGTCCCACAACCTCAATCTAGGTGATTGGATCATGATCAAGAAGCACGTGTGGTAGACCTGTTTGAAACTGAGATGGAAATTTCAGTTACTTAAAGTGCTATTAAATGCCCTGGAGTGCCAAACTGAGTTCATGCATCCCACACCAAGAAGGTGACAAATCCCGAAGAAGGAATTGTGCTCTTTCATCTAAAAAAACCCGAGTTTGCAGTGTAAGAGTAGTAATAACAATTTAGAAGAACAAGGAGTAGGGTTAAGGATTGTCTATGAGAAGATTGCTTGGCTGAAAGTTACTCATCTACTTTGTACTTTTGAACTTGACTGCATGTAATCTGCTTTAGGAGAAATGTGTGGCCTTAGAAATAAGTGTAAATATATTATGTGTTCAATCTTCCTGATAACAGTAACAATGATTACAATAGTGCTCGTAGAATTTTACCTAACTCTCAAGAAAAGATTCAGAAATGTGAACACAGCAAAAACACATATATACCTGAATGATGAAGTGGAATTGAAAGCTTCATTTGTCGCTTACAGTAGAGAGAATTACCCAGCTAACATTTATTCTAGGATAGTGCAGCAATATAAATATGATTTGGTGCATATAACTGTTATGTCTGTGCTCATTTACCTTCATCAGAATGAGTCACTTATTATCACATGCCGTTATCTTAGGGAATTACATGTTGAATACTACTTTCATAATCTTCCCTCCTGACTGTACTATCATGGTTGCGTCAACTGTCCGCTTCACTCAATAGACCATCAATGTATGTTGACATATACATGTCTGTGCTCTGCATACTCAAGTCTGTCCGGCACATCCCCTCAACCCTTTGCATTGTATACTTTTATAATCGAGAATCACTTGCCACCTTCGCACATACTTTGCTCCCATCTCTCCCTGCATTCTGCATTGTGTGGCAGAGGTGCCATGCCATGTTTGGTTTGTGTACATGGCTAGCCACGGTTCCCACAGTACGTAGGGTCGTTGTGTCTGCTAGGTGCATATGTTGTTTGTCATGTTGTATGTGATTATATAATTCAGCGCGTTTATACACGAGCAGTGGTTTCTCCCATTTACATATCGCTGTCTTAAAGAGGATACAGAAGTTTTTCTCAAAGGTGAAAAGTGCGACCACAACGGCAGTCATTCATTACTATTCAAGAATGTCCAACTGGCCTTCAATACCTACTTTGAAAACAGATTTCATTAAACTGAGTAAACTGAAAGTGTTTTTGTTTCAAACAGAAGTGTCCCTCACTTCTGCAAAAGAAATTTATCGACTGCAGATAGCACGAACTTCAAGTAAAATACAGTCCCTTTTAAATATGAACCTCCCATTACACTTTGTGATGCTCAAGGTCTGGCACACTTTTTTAACACTGTCTCCTCCGGCCTTATCACAGGCTTTCAAACTGTTTTTGGTATAATACCAGGCTTCATTCATTCGGTCATCTCTGGAATAACAGGAACAGTGCCTATAATTCTCGCTCTGTTTGCGGCTAACTTACTACTATTTTTGCTTGTAAAAAATGGCTGCGCTCCCTGTGGTAACAAGCATGTCCGACAGAATACACCTCTACGCGAAGCTACATCAATACCATGAAAAAATGGAACAACTTTTCGGCTGCCTGCCTCTATCTATTATTGGAGCCAGCTACAACATGACATTTATTTACACATATGCAATCTGTGTGCAACCTTCTTTTTATTGCAAAACTTGCCCATTCGACTGCCGAATGGATCTATGCCTTGCCAACATCCCAACAATCGCTCCCGATATCCAGCAGGTAATGGAGTATCTTGAAAACCATGAACTTGATTGTTCGGGCAGTGGAGCAATGGCGGATGAAGCGCAAAAAGGTATCCTGGCGGAATGGGATTTCTGAGCCGTTGCAAAAGATCTCCTGCAACGTGCGACCTTTGACAACATCGCAGATTGCCTGCTTATTCAAATTGCCACTCCAACATTCGAGGAACATTACTTTCCCTTCGAGGATATGAATTGGATCGCTTCACTTTTCTCACACGATGGCAACAATCGCCTCTTGGAACATTACGAATCTCAAGCCGCTGAAGAATGTCTGAACTGCAATCTCCAAGACTTGTAAGAAATTCACGTTATCCTTGGATTGATTTTTCCAACTTTTTTTACTTTTTCCTATAATTTTTTTTTTTAATACACTTCAATTGAACTATTTTCATATAATAATTTTCTAAGTATGCTCAGGCATTTGAACTCTGTTTTCATTATTGCCCCTTACGTCTCCAGCCTAAACAGGGATTGTTGATATATGGCTTATGGAAATACGCTATTTACTTGCTAAATTAGCCTAAACCCGACATACATTTTGACCCCATGTCTATTCTTTGTGCACACCTCTCTCTGCCTGCCTGTTATCCATGAAGCCCTTTCACACAAATAGCTCATCCTCAGCCTCTGCTCACGAGCTGGCGATCAAGATCAAAAAATACGTCATTGTTTAGGAACTGGTTGGCACAGTGTGGTAATCGTATCCTACCTTTATTTTCATTATAGAATTTAGTCATTCATCTCTAATAGCTATTGTTTATGTCACGTGGAACTGTAACATGTAAGAGATTGCTGACTGTTCTGCTGTTGATAATTTTGTGTTACAAAAAAGGAGTACCAGGGTACCTAGAAGTTAGATGATTACATTTTGGAATAATTTTTTGTTGCTGTTTTTTTTTGTTTTCTTAACATGTGGTAATCGTATCCTACCTTTATTTTCTTTATAGAATTTAGAGTCATTCATATCTAATAGGTATTGTTTATGTCACATGGAACTGTAACATGTAATGTGGAATTCACTAATGCAGGAGCTTAGGTTTGAATACAGCAGAAGCGGTTGGAGTTTGCCTCAGCTGGATGTCTTAGCTCTTGCACCAGTGGGTCCATTTATGGCACTTAAATAAAGACACTTTTTATATAACTTTCAGACTCCATCGCTTTATTACACACAGCCACCTTCTTAGACACACCTGATTTCACCATTTTTCTTCTGTGGCATTGCAACATTCTGCATTATATTCTTCACAATTATTTATGTATTCCTGCTTACTAAAACACTGCATTCGAGTCTTCAGACTGGTAGGGGTGAGTAGTTCGCTTCCCACTCCCTGTATAGTATAAACGCATACTAACACTACTTACACAGGTATGCTACAGTGGCCAGTATCCTACAGTGCCCACGGCACATCTTTTTACAGCAATCAGCTCACTGCTTAGGCTCACGGTTTGATCCCCGAGTCTTCAGACCGGTAGGATTGAGTAGTTTGCTTCCCACTCCCGCTATATTCTAAATGCATACTAACACCACTTGCACAGCTATGCTACAGCGGCCAGTATGCTACCGCGCCCAGAGCACATCAGTTTACAGCAACCAGCTCACTGTTTAGGCGCACGGTTTCATCCCCGAGTGTACCGGCACCTCATCCCAGCACCATATCACTCAGGGAAAAACAGCACTTTTACACCGGTGCGGGTGAATACTTCGCTTCACACTCCCTGTATAGCACACCATTACCACCCCACAGAGCTCACAGCGCTCCTACCCTCCTCTTTCCTACTTTTTTCACCCTTTTTTCCCCTTACTCGCTTCAACGGAATCGCAAAATGGCTGACAACACTTCCTAGTTGCAACTGTTCGCAGCCAATAACCAGCAAGATCGTATCGATATCTGTAAATTTAGATATTTCTCCAAAACTACTGAACGGATTTACACCACATCAACAAAAGCGTGCTTTCTAGACCAAATTTGGGGTAATTCTGCTCACCCGTTCGCCCTGCAGCCATGTCTAAAGTTTCCTATGGAAATTGCATGCGGAAAACACGTTTTGGGACCCCCCCTTTTTTCTCGGCCCCCCCTTGACGAATCACCCCCAAACTTTCAACATAGGAGCTCATGTGAACAAAGAATTAGTTTGCAAAATTTCATGACGATTCATCAAATGACGCTAAAGTTATAAGCAAAACAAAAAATGTCCTTCCCATGGAAACTTAGTCCTAACTCTAACTACCTACTGGCGACCGCCAGTACGTAATAAATATATATATATAAATATATATATATATACATATATATATATATATATATATATATATATATATCACAGGAAACTCTTTCACACAAAGAGCATTGGCCAAGGCAGGGGAACTTCCGGAGGCATCTTTATTCAACATAATGGCGAATGCATTTCGGCTAGATTAGCCTTCTTCAGCGCCAGGAATATGACAGGGAAGCCGGCCCCATCGTGGATTTAAATGTCCTGCCACATACCGATTGGTTGTAGTCCGCTCCACCCTTCAGGCAGTCCCCTCATGCACCTGCTGACAATCATCTGATGCGAGGGAACTGCAAGTCCCAGAATGCTGTGTTTATTCCGGTAAGTTACACGGGGGTGATGACAATTCATAGCAGGTAATGGGACACCACGATGATGCTTGTGCTTGTTTCCTGTTGTTCACTAGAATTCTGGTGCCTCCTCGAGTCCCCCGACTGCATCTACCCCCAATGTTCAGGAGTTCAATTTGCGGGGGCAAGTTTGGAAATCCAAATCGCCCGACGTGGAGTCAATGTCCCCAGCACCGCCTCATCTCATCCCGAGCCCGGGGGTGGGCTTTGGACCTTCCAGACCCCTGGAAATACAAGAATTCCGCCGTTGCAGATACCAGCAATGCCAAGGCCAGCTTTACGATGCAGGGGCCTCTGAAGCGCGTTTCTGGCTTGCGTGCTGAAATGCCACAGGAAACTCTTTCACACAAAGAGCATTGGCCAAGGCAGGGGAACTTCCGGAGGCATCTTTATTCAACATAATGGCGAATGCATTTCGGCTAGATTAGCCTTCTTCAGCGCCAGGAATATGACAGGGAAGCCGGCCCCATCGTGGATTTAAATGTCCTGCCACATACCGATTGGTTGTAGTCCGCTCCACCCTTCAGGCAGTCCCCTCATGCACCTGCTGACAATCATCTGATGCGAGGGAACTGCAAGTCCCAGAATGCTGTGTTTATTCCGGTAAGTTACACGGGGGTGATGACAATTCATAGCAGGTAATGGGACACCACGATGATGCTTGTGCTTGTTTCCTGTTGTTCACTAGAATTCTGGTGCCTCCTCGAGTCCCCCGACTGCATCTACCCCCAATGTTCAGGAGTTCAATTTGCGGGGGCAAGTTTGGCAATCCAAATCGCCCGACGTGGAGTCAATGTCCCCAGCACCGCCTCATCTCATCCCGAGCCCGGGGGTGGGCTTTGGACCTTCCAGACCCCTGGAAATACAAGAATTCCGCCGTTGCAGATACCAGCAATGCCAAGGCCAGCTTTACGATGCAGGGGCCTCTGAAGCGCGTTTCTGGCTTGCGTGCTGAAATGCCACAGGAAACTCTTTCACACAAAGAGCATTGGCCAAGGCAGGGGAACTTCCGGAGGCATCTTTATTCAACATAATGGCGAATGCATTTCGGCTAGATTAGCCTTCTTCAGCGCCAGGAATATGACAGGGAAGCCGGCCCCATCGTGGATTTAAATGTCCTGCCACATACCGATTGGTTGTAGTCCGCTCCACCCTTCAGGCAGTCCCCTCATGCACCTGCTGACAATCATCTGATGCGAGGGAACTGCAAGTCCCAGAATGCTGTGTTTATTCCGGTAAGTTACACGGGGGTGATGACAATTCATAGCGGGTAATGGGACACCACGATGATGCTCGTGCTTGTTTCCTGTTGTTCACTAGAATTCTGGTGCCTCCTCGTGTCCCCCGACTGCATCTACCCCCAATGTTCAGGAGTTCAATTTGCAGGGGCAAGTTTGGCAATCCAAATCGCCCGACGTGGAGTCAATGTCCCCAGCACCGCCTCATCTCATCCTGAGCCCGGGGGTGGGCTTTGGACCTTCCAGACCCCTGGAAATACAAGAATTCCGCCGTTGCAGATACCAGCAATGCCAAGGCCAGCTTTACGATGCAGGGGCCTCTGAAGCGCGTTTCTGGCTTGCGCGCTGAAATGCCACAGGAAACTCTTTCACACAAAGAGCAGAGGCCAAGGCAGGGGAACTTCCGGAGGCATCTTTATTCAACATAATGGCGAATGCATTTCGGCTAGATTAGCCTTCTTCAGCGCCAGGAATATGACAGGGAAGCCGGCCCCATCGTGGATTTAAATGTCCTGCCACATACAGATTGGTTGTAGTCCGCTCCACCCTTCGTGCAGTCCCCTCATGCACCTGCTGACAATCATCTGATGCGAGGGAACTGCAAGTCCCAGAATGCTGTGTTTATTCCGGTAAGTTACACGGGGGTGATGACAATTCATAGCGGGTAATGGGACACCACGATGATGCTCATGCTTGTTTCCTGTTGTTCACTAGAATTCTGGTGCCTCCTCGAGTCCCCCGACTGCATCTACCCCCAATGTTCAGGAGTTCAATTTGCGGGGGCAAGTTTGGCAATCCAAATCGCCCGACGTGGAGTCAATGTCCCCAGCACCGCCTCATCTCATCCCGAGCCCGGGGGTGGGCTTTGGACCTTCCAGACCCCTGGAAATACAAGAATTCCGCCGTTGCAGATACCAGCAATGCCAAGGCCATCTTTACGATGCAGGGGCCTCTGAAGCGCGTTTCTGGCTTGCGCGCTGAAATGCCACAGGAAACTCTTTCACACAAAGGGCAGAGGCCAAGGCAGGGGAACTTCCGGAGGCATCTTTATTCAACATAATGGCGAATGCATTTCGGCTAGATTAGCCTTCTTCAGCGCCAGGAATATGACAGGGAAGCCGGCCCCATCGTGGATTTAAATGTCCTGCCACATACCGATTGGTTGTAGTCCGCTTCACCCTTCAGGCAGTCCCCTCATGCACCTGCTGACAATCACCTGATGCGAGGGAACTGCAAGTCCCAGAATGCTGTGTTTATTCCGGTAAGTTACACGGGGGTGATGACAATTCATAGCGGGTAATGGGACACCACGATGATGCTCGTGCTTGTTTCCTGTTGTTCACTAGAATTCTGGTGCCTCCTCCTGTGAATATATATATATATATATATATATATATATATATATATATATATATATATATATATATATATATATATATATATATGTATGTATGTATGTATGTATGTGTGTATATATATATATATATATATATATATATATCCAAAAACCACTCCAAAGCGCTTCTCGGCACCATGAAAGAGAGACGGACACCTTCTTCTTTGTTTGAAACTGCAGCCGCAGTAACGAATTTATTTAAATCATAGATTCAGTGCATATGAAATGGGAAGACGCGTTTCGGCCAACTGGGTGGCCTTGCTCACATGATTGCGTTGCAAAGGAGTGACGTATTTATACAAACCAGAAAAAAAGGGAGGTAACTTTGCTTTCATTACTATTGCTTAATGTCTGTCAACATAATCATAGACATAGTAAAAACACCTCACGTATCAAATGGTTGTTGTTGACTCATTACATTCATTGAAATGGTGACTCCAATACTTATCTCTGTGCTAATACATAAACAACATTTCATAGATACAATAGTATTTTTATGTTTCTATTCTTGTGGTCGGAAAAACAAAATTGAAATTAAAGATTGAAAAAGCAATATGGCCTTAGGGTTCAATCTGGAAAATTCCTCCTGAGACAATGCTTGAAGGCTATCGCTGTGAATACATAGCAGAACCTACAGCATTACATATTGACATTGGATATTCATATTTTTTTAGTACGATAACCATATTAAATTCAAAGTACAAATACTTGATGGAAACAACTTATTTTCCGAAACCACTGAGTAAAACTTATCTATATAATTCATTAGTAACAAGCACAGAGCCTATTAGAACGTATCTTATTTTTATTTTTTGTTTTATATTTGTGCTGTGCAAAATATGGAGAAACCAAAAAAGTGCTAACCGTGTAAAGTGCAATATGTTTATAAAAACCCAAAACAATTAATTGGGCATGTATCAATAAAGTTCCCTTAACCCAGTTATGTAAAAAGCTATTGTGTGTTTTTATTGGTATATAGTGAGATAAAGTCAGCGGACTGATCTACTGCAACACAGCCCTAAAAGTTGGATCACACAGATATAGTAGTTTATATATAAAGATAACATTTGGGAAGCCAAAAGACCAAAAAACCAAAAAAACCATTAGACTGGCTAAGGTTACAAAACGTTCCCTACAGAAAAACTGGATCAAAATGTACGGTAATTTGTGACAATGAGTCTAGATGTTTGACGGGACAATTATAAAAAATGAAACAAATCTTCACACAGATTCAAACCTCTCGGAGCCTTAGAATCAAGTTCCATTATATATTTAGTTTCTAATTGCCTTAGTTGCTTTTCGCGGTTTCCCCCACGTTTGTTCAAGGGGACATTATCAATAACAAAGTATTGCAGAACATTGAGATTATTGCCATGTTCTGAATTTATATGACGGGCCACAGGATAGGAAGGATCGGAATTCACTATGGCTCGTAAGTGCTGCAAAATGCGCACATAAACCTGCAACTTTGTGCTACCGACGTAGCGTAATCCACAAACACATTGTAAAATGTACACAGCATAATCTGTCCGGCATGTAAAATGCCCTCTGATATTGATAGACTCATCAGAAAATGGAGTAAAGTAGGATTTGGTGTTAATGCCAAATTTGCATGCCCTACATGTGCTGCATTTAAAAAAAACCTTTTTAGGGGATAACCAGATGCTCTTAGTGTCTAGTTCTGGACTAGTTTTAACTACGTCACTCCGCATGGAATGTGCCCTGCGGTAAGTGAAATTCGGCTGTGTAGGCAAAGTTTGTGAAAGCACCATGTCAGTTAAAACAATGGGCCATTGAGATTTGATAATGGAACGGATTATATTGGCCTGTCTACTGTATGTTGAAACAAATCGACAAATTGTTTTGTCTTGATTGACATTATTGTTGTTGTTACATTTCATGCTAGGTGGACCCAAGATGTTGGTGTTAGGGCTAGGTGTGGTAAATAGTAGGGTTTGTCTCTCTTTACTGTTTGCCTTGCTTAAAGCTTTCTCTAGTTTGTTGGCTTGATATCCTCTCTGTAGAAACCTGATTTTGGCTGCTTCCTGAGCTATAAGTAGTTTTTCTTCATTGCTACAGGCTCTACGTATTCTCAAGAATTCCCCGTAGGGGAGACTGGATATAGTGTGCTGCGGGTGAAAGCTAGTGGCGTGGAGCAAGGTGTTACCCGCTGTTGGCTTCCTGTATAGGCATGTCTCAATAGAGTTGTTATGGATATAGACAGTAACATCCAAAAAATTATCTGTCACTGGGTCTATATGAGAAGTAAAGTTAAGGTTTAAGTCATTGCAGTTAATAGCTCCTACAAAATCTTCAGTTTGTTGTGATGTACCGTCCCAAATATATATATATATATATATATTCACAGAAAAAACCTTAGGTTTTAGGCACGTTATAGTTAGGAATTAGCATATAAAAAACCTCAAAAATTCACTAAAAAAACCATAGGTTTCAGGGGTGTTATAGTTAGCTGGACTTTTCACTTGTACAAAACCATTGAAATTCCCCCGTTATAGTTAGTTCAGCTAACTATAACTGGCGCGCCCTCAATGCACTGCTGATGACGTCACATATTACATCACTCATGACATGGTCAGTGACATCACTCATGACATCACTGATGACATCTCAAATGACATCACTGATGACATCACTGGTGACATCATCCAGTGAATGTCTGTTTTTCTGAAAATTAAATATGTTTTATATATGTATATCTCAAGGTCGATGGAAGAATAAATGGGTATATAAGTGTCTAAATGGATGATTTGTTTTTGAAAAAGTGATTGTGTAACTGACTGATTAAGTGTATCATAGTGAATACATGGCTTAGTGAGTAATGTTTAAATATGTAAACATCTGTATGAGTCTCTCACTTTGTGTATAAGTGGCTGCATGGGTTGGTGAGTAGCTACATGGGTGTCTATATAGGTTATTCGTTGGTTTTTTGAGTATCAGTCTGAGTGTCTGCATGGTTCGGTGGGGGGTATTACGTAGTGCATAGGTGCATGAATGAGTGACTCACTGTTTGTATGTGTTGAAGACAGCATGTGTGCAGGACTGTATGGGTGGATGAGTGTGTGTATGGGTGTGTTAGTGAGTGAATGACTGTCTCAATAGTGTCTTTATGAGTAACTACATATGTTTTAAACTAGTATATGTGACTATTGGTGTATATAAGTGAGTATATGTGAGAGTGAGTGATTGAAAGAGTTCCTGTATGAATAAGTATGTGTTTCTATAAGTGATTGTTTAAAAGACTAAGTATGTGTAAGTTTCCGTAGAAGTAAGTGTGGTGGTGTGTGTATAACTGTATATGCAAGTAAATGTATGTTTGATTCTTTATTAGCATGAGTGACTATCTGTGTGAGTAACTCTATGGATGAGTGGCATTGTGTAACAGGATGTATAGGTGTATGAGTACATATGATGAGTGAGTACATGTATGAGTGACTGTATAGGACTGTTGGTGAATGAGTGGATGTGTATGTGGATCTTAGAATTACTGAGGTTGTTGTAACTGGTATTGGTATGTCCATTGTTTTGAAACTTTTAGTCTCTATTTTTGAATGTGTGTATCAAAGGTTATATTAGGGTGAGAGGAGGTCTGCCACTCTATCACAAGGATGATGTCATCAGTGATGTCATCAGTGATGTCATTTGAGATGTCATCAGTGATGTCATGAGTGATGTCACTGACCATGTCATGAGTGATGTAATATGTGACGTCATCAGCAGTGCATTGCGGGCGCGCGAGTTATAGTTAGCTGAACTAACTATAACGGGGGAATTTCAATGGTTTTGTACAAGTGAAAAGTCCAGCTAACTATAACACCCCTGAAACCTATGGTTTTTCAGTGAATTTCTGAGGTTTTTTAAATGCTAATTCGTAACTATAACGTGCCTGAAACCTATGGTTTTTTCTGTGAATTTCAAAGGTTTTTTAAATGCTAATTTCTAACTATGCCTACAGAGATAGGACATGTGAAGAATGAAGAAAAATGCACAGAAAGAAAAAAAAGAAGTGCAGAAAGAAGCAACAGAAGTCCTCAAAGACGAAGAAAAGTGCAGGAAGAAGGATAACGTGCAGAAAGAACAAAAAGAAGAGCAGAAAGAATCCTTGTTGCAAAATCATCCTGTACCCTCAACTTTTTCAGACGGATACTGGTGGTAACTGAGTCTGACTAACCAGTCCTAGAGCCAGTGCTATGTTAAAAGACACTTAGAATACAGTGAAAACACCTACATACACTAGGGAACATTATGCGTTGGGGTCCCCCTGTGATTAGCATGACCTCCTCTGTAAGCCCCTAGTATATAATAGGGCAGGGGGATTAAAACTACCTCTTAAAACAGGCCACAGGGCGTTTTTGCACACGTTAACTCAGGCCTACTGCTTAAACTCTGTGCTTAGCTTGCTGCCCATATTCTCCTTCACCCTGCCCTCCGATGTCTTTGTGCATGCCCCTGCTCCATCCTTTTTGCCCACCATGTTCCATGGACCTGCCACTCCTATCTACTCTGAGTGTTCTGTTGAGCTGCCACTCCCCTCCCACCTGCCTAGCATTGTCAGATGACTGTAACCTGTCCCTGCCACCTCCCCCTGCCTGTCCACATGCCATGCCCCTATCCTCTTCCTCCTGTCCTACATGGTCCATTATACTGCCACACCCTTCTGCCCTCCCTGGTCTGTTGTGCTGCAACTGCTCCTCCTGACTGCCCCGTGCGGTCTGTTGTGAGGCCCCTTCCCCTGAACTTTCTTGTCTGTGCACAGGTCCTGACCCTCCCTTCTATCCTCCATCGTCCTTTGTGCATGCCCCTGCACCCTCCTTCTTGCCCATCATAGCCATTGTGCTGCCACTAACCCTCCCACTTGCCATGCATGGTCTTCTGTGCTGCCAGGGCCCCTCCCACCTTCCCTGTGTGGTCAGTTAGCTGCCCCTGACCCCCTCCCACCTTCCCTCCATGGTCTGTGTGTATGCCATCACAGTCTCACTGTTGCTCTTCATGGTGTGTCTTGCTTCTAGTGCCCATCCTGTCTGACCTCCATGGCTATCTTGCTGCTCCTGCCCTGCCCCCTTGCCCCCAGCCCTCTGTTTACATGTGCAGACCCCTACTCCCTCCCTCCTGGCTTGTCTGTTCCATTGTAATGCCCCTGATCCGTCCCTCCTGCCCTTTATGGTCTGTTATGCTGCAGCTTTCTCTCCTGTCTGTCCATTATGGTCAGATAGCTACCATTGCCTCTTGCCCCTCTGTTCTCTGTTGTCCATGTGCATGGTCCTGTCCCCTCCCTCTTGCTTTCTATGGATTGTTGTGCTGCACTCCCGTCCCACATGCCCTGTGTGGTGTATTGTGCTGCTGCAAACCCTGATGCCTGCCCTGCAGGGCCAGTTTGGTGCACCTCTCCATGTCCCTCCTGTCCTCTGTTATCCAAGTCCATGTCCCTACCCCATTTCCTTCCATGATCCAATGTACCATACTTGCGAACATTTTGAACTTGGTAAGAGGGAGATTTTGAAAAAAAACTGGGGTATTGATTTTCCCCTTTGAGTTTGAAAAAGAGGAGATTGTAGACAGGAGACAGATCAAATAAAGCCCATTTGAGCTTAAAAACATTGGACGTTTCCTGGCTGAATCGGGTCTGTTGGCATGTATGGTTGTACTACCATTGCCTCTTCCTTCTGCCCACAATGGTCTATTACATTGCCACAGCCTCTCTTGCAAGTCCTGTATTGTTGGTTTGTTGCCCCTGCCCCCCTTTCCACTGCCCTCCATAGTCTGTTGTGCTGCCACGGCCCTTCCTGCCTGCTCAGTGTGGTTAAATTGTTGCCTTTGCACCCTCCTACCTGCCTTCAATTTTCAGAGTCCGTGCCCCTGGCCTCTGCCTCTCAACAGTATCCTAATGAACAACTAGATTGCTAACATTCTATATTTATTACAAAAGTGTGGAACGCCTGACGTCATCTTGATGTAATCAAAACTGTAATACCTAGAGCATTTCCTTTAGAAATTACATATATGAGAGGGTCTTATTGTCATCAAAATTATGGTTAGTGCTCTAAAAGACTAAAATAAGGACATATTTTCTGAGTTATCAAATAGCGACAAAGCACTTTTAAATTATTTGTTATCTTTATGTCTTTTTATCCAGTTGACCACTTGATTAAATGTTGCACTTAGGGGAGAGGATGTGGTGTTACTTCCAGAACTGCAGACTTTGCAACTGGGGAACCAGGTTGGAGTTTCTGCTTTAGCTCGACATTCTGTGATTCTGGTCAAATCACTTAGTCTCCCCATGTCTACAACCAAAATGAATTTGTTCTTGTGTGATGTAACCAATGCTCAGGTAAAGCACTCCAATACCTGACAAGTCTGCACTATATAACACTGCAAAAACACAAAATAATAAGTGTTTTGCACACTTCTGTCATTGGGCTATATTTGGGCTACATCTGGGTGATTTTGGGCTACATTTGGGCTCTTTTGTCTCCGGTGGCCATCTTGGGAGATTTATTTGTTATGAAGTTTCCTAATTTCCTCATGTACTGCAGTCTCCTCAGTAGGAAATGCTTTCAGTTTTTTACTTTGATTCCATCATGAAGGTATTCAGATATGTCACACATTTGCCATAAATTCTGAAAGTTAGCACTCTAGTTGCTCATTAGATCACTGTAGTAAAACTACTGTTCACCATGGAAGTCTGCTCCTGTTATTAAAAGTGCATGTTTCAGTCTGCATGTCAGAATTTTTTAATGAAATAGAAGAGGATTTGAGAAGTCACTCAAAATGTGCCCTCATTTTCTTTCTTCAGCATTAATCATAATTTCTATGGCAAAATGAACCCCCTCATTGTGTTCCTTTTTAAATTAAATTTTTTAAGTGTTACCAGTTTATTCCAATCAAGATGGCTTCAGGTGTGCCATACTTTTGTCATAATGAAGACAGTAAGCACTCTAGTTGTTTTTAAGAACACTCTGGAACATTCTGTCATTGGGCTATACTTGGGCTACATCTGGGTGATATTTGGGCTACATTTGGGCTCTTTTGTCTCTGGTGGCCATCTTG
Organism: Triturus cristatus; assembly: GCF_964204655.1. Classification (NCBI taxonomy): domain Eukaryota; kingdom Metazoa; phylum Chordata; class Amphibia; order Caudata; family Salamandridae; genus Triturus; species Triturus cristatus. The sequence goes on along the minus strand of NC_140585.1, from coordinate 492,215,523 downwards.
GGAGACTTATTTGTTATGAAGTTTCCTAATCTCCTAATTTACTGCAGTCTCCTCAGTAGGAAATACTTTCAGTTTTTTACTTTGATTCCATCAAGAAGGCATTCAGATGTGTTCCACATTTGCCATAAATTCAGAATGTTAGCACTCTTTCTGCTCATTAGATCACTGTAGTAAAGCTACTGCTCACCAGGGAAAACTGCTGCTGGTATTGAAAGTGCATGTTTCAGTCTGCATGTCAGAATTTTTTAATGAAATAATAGAGGATTTCAGAAGTCAAAATGTGCCCTAGTTTTTCTTTCTGCAGCACTAATCATACTTGTTATGGAAAAATGAACCCCCTCATTTTGTTCCTTTTTAAATTAAATGTTTTAAGAGTTACCACTTTAATCCAAGCAAGATGGCTTCAGGTGTGCCATACGTTTTTCATAAGTAGGACTGTTAGCGCTCTAGTTGTTCTTTGGAACACTCTGGGAAGCTGCAGTAGAACACAAAGGAATCAACTGACAGTCTCTGCCCTTGTTGGATGTGCATGTTTTACTGAGAATGTCAGACTTCATTCCCACATGACTGAGAAAGATAATGTGAATCTACAGAAAATAAGCTCTCAGTTTAGCTTATAGATCACCTTCCAAACCTCGGTGGGAAAAGGTGGAGAAAATATTTTTCTCTCAATCATGATATCCCAGCAGAAGGCTTTTTCACATGGTGAAATCACCTTAGAACATACCACAATTCCTAAAATGAGTATGGTACCATCAACAAATGATTTATAATGTAACTAAAGTCTTAAAACCTTCTATTAACTGCAATGCTTTTTAATGAGGTGCTATCATGTATATTGGTCCCAAGATGGCTGCCAACACTTCTTGGATGAAGTGCTGACAGCCAATCAGATCTCAGGATGAGATGTGTGGTTAGGCTCCGCCCACATATATATATATGATTTTACTTTTGATTTTCTCAGGAACTACTGAACAGATTGACACCAGACCTGCAAAAGGCACTTCCCTGAGCTGAGGACTACCTCTCTGCCAAATTTCAAGTAATTCTGTTCAGCCGTTCGGGCTGTACCTTGGACTAAAGGTCCCTATGTAAAATTGCATGGGGAAAACGCGTTTTGGGACCCCCCTTTTTTCTCAGCCCCCGCTTGACGAATCACCCGGAGACTTTCAGGGTAGGAGCGGAGCGGAGTGCCCCACCTATTTTGAAAATTTCGCGAGGATTCGTCAACCGGCGCCAAAGTTATTCCAAATAGAATGTTGCGGATTTCCTATGGAAACACGGTCCTAACTATAACTATCTACTGGCGCCAGTAGATAGTTGTAGTTAGGACCGTGTTTCCATAGGAAATCCGCGGAGCGGAGTGGAGCGCCCCACCTATTTTGAAAATAGGTGGGGCGCTCCGCTCCGCTCCTACCCTGAAAGTCTCGGGGTGATTCGTCAAGCGGGGGCCGAGAAAAAAGGGGGGTCCCAAAACGCGTTTTCCTAATGCAATTTTCCATAGGGACCTTTAGTCCAAGGTACAGCCCGAACGGCTGAACAGAATTACTTGAAGTTTGGCAGAGAGGTAGTCCTCAGGTCAGGGATGTGCCTTTTGCAGGTCTGGTGTCAATCTGTTCAGTAGTTCCTGAGAAAATCAAAAGTAAAATCATATATATATGTGGGCGGAGCCTAACCACACATCTCATCCTGAGATCTGATTGACTGTCAGCACTTCATCCAAGAAGTGTTGGCAGCCATCTTGGGACCAATATACATGATAGCACCTCATTAAAAAGCATTGCAGTTAATAGAAGGTTTTAAGACTTTAGTTACATTATAAATCATTTGTTGATGGTACCATACTCATTTTAGGAATTGTGGTATGTTCTAAGGTGATTTCACCATGTGAAAAAGCCTTCTGCTGGGATATCATGATTGAGAGAAAAATATTTTCTCATGCTTTTCCCACAGAGGTTTGGAAGGTGATCTATAAGCTGAATTGAGAGCTTATTTTCTGTAAATTCACATTATCTTTCTCAGTCATGTGAGAATGAAGTCTGACATTCTCAGTAAAACATGTACATCCAACAAGGGCAGAGACTGTCAGTTGATTCCTTTGTGTTCTACTGCAGCTTCCCAGAGTGTTCCAAAGAACAACTAGAGCGCTAACAGTCCTACTTATGATAAACGTATGGCACACCTGAAGCCATCTTGCTTGGATTAAAGTGGTAACTCTTAAAACATTTAATTTAACAAGGAACACAATGAGGGGGTTCATTTTTCCATAAAAAGTATGATTAGTGCTGCAGAAAGAAAAATTAGGGCACATTTTGAGTGACTTCTCAAATCCTCTTCTATTTCATTAAAAAATTCTGACATGCAGACTGAAACATGCACTTTCAATACCAGCAGCAGTTTCCCCTGGTGAGCAGTAGCTTTACTACAGTGATGTAATGAGCAAAAAGAGTGCTAACATTCTGAATTTATGGCAAATGTGTGACATATCTGAATGCCTTCTTGATGGAATCAAAGTAAAAAACTGAAAGTTTTTCCTACTGAGGAGACTGCAGTAAATGAGGAAATTAGGAAACTTCATAACAAATAAGTCTCCCAAGATGGCCACCAGAGACAAAAGAGCCCAAATGTAGCCCAAATATCACCCAGATGTAGCCCAAGTATAGCCCAATGACAGAATGTCCCAGAGTGTTCTTAAAAACAACTAGAGCGCTTACTGTCTTCATTATGACAAAAGTATGGCACACCTGAAGCCATCTTGATTGGAATAAACTGGTAACACTTAAAACATTTAATTTAAAAAGGAACACAATGAGGGGGTTCATTTTGCCATAGAAATTTTGATTAATGCTGAAGAAAGAAAATGAGGGCACATTTTGAGTGACTTCTCAAATCCTCTTCTATTTTATTAAAACATTCTGACATGCAGACTGAAACATGCACTTTTAATACCAGGAGCAGACTTCCATGGTGAACAGTAGTTTTACTACAGTGATCTAATGAGCAACTAGAGTGCTAACATTCAGAATTTATGGCAAATGTGTGACATATCTGAATACCTTCATGATGGAATCAAAGTAAAAAACTGAAAGCATTTCCTACTGAGGAGACTGCAGTACATGAGGAAATTAGGAAACTTCATAACAAATAAATCTCCCAAGATGGCCACCGGAGACAAAAGAGCCCAAATGTAGCCCAAAATCACCCAGATGTAGCCCAAATATAGCCCAATGACAGAAGTGTGCAAAACACTTATTATTTTGTGTTTTTGCAGTGTTATATAGTGCAGACTTGTCAGGTATTGGAGTGCTTTACCTGAGCATTGGTTACATCACACAAGAACAAATTCATTTTGGTTGTGGACATGGGGAGACTAAGTGATTTGACCAGAATCACAGAATGTCGAGCTGAAGCAGAAACTCCAACCTGGTTCCCCAGTTGCAGAGTCTACAGTTCTGGAAGTAACACCACATCCTCTCCCCTAAGTGCAACATTTAATCAATCAAGTGGTCAACTGGATAAAAAGACATAAAGATAACAAATAATTTAAAAGTGCTTTGTCGCTATTTGAAAACTCAGAAAATATGTCCTTATTTTAGTCTTTTAGAGCACTAACCATAATTTTGATGCCAATAAGACCCTCTCATATATGTAATTTCTAAAGGAAATGCTCTAGGTATTACAGTTTTGATTACTTCAAGATGACTTCAGGCGTTCCGCACTTTTGTAATAAATATAGAATGTTAGCAATCTAGTTGTTCATTAGGATACTAGTGAGAGGCAGAGGCCAGGGGCACGGACTCTGAAAATTGAAGGCAGGTAGGAGGGTGCAAAGGCAACAATTTAACCACACTGAGCAGGCAGGAAGGGCCGTGGCAGCACAACAGACTATGGAGGGCAGTGGAAAGGGGGGCAGGGGCAACAAACCAACAATACAGGACTTGCAAGAGAGGCTGTGGCAATGTAATAGACCATTGTGGGCAGAAAGAAGAGGCAATGGTAGTACAACCATACATGCCAACAGACCCGATTCAGCCAGGAAACGTCCAATGTTTTTAAGCTCAAATGGGCTTTATTTGATCTGTCTCCTGTCTACAATCTCCTCTTTTTCAATGTAACTCAAAGGGGAAAATCAATACCCCAGTTTTTTTTCAAAATCTCCCTCTTACCAAGTTCAAAATGTTCGCAAGTATGGTACATTGGATCATGGAAGGAAATGGGGTAGGGACATGGACTTGGATAACAGGGGACAGGAGGGACATGGAGAGGTGCACCAAACTGACCCTGCAGGGCAGGCATCAGGGTTTGCAGCAGCACAATACACCACACAAGGCATGCGGGACGGGAGTGCAGCACAATAATCCATAGAAAGCAAGAGGGAGGGGACAGGACCATGCACATGGACAACAGAGAACAAGAGAGGGGCAAGAGACAATGGTAGCTAGCTGACCATAATGGACAGACAGGAGAGAAAGCTGCAGCATAACAGACCATAAAGGGCAGGAGGGACGGATCAGGGGCATTACAATGGAACAGACAAGCCAGGAGGGAGGGAGTAGGGGTCTGCACATGTAAACAGAGGGCTGGGGGCAAGGGGGCAGGGCAGGAGCAGCAAGATAGCCATGGAGGTCAGGCAGGATGTGCACTAGAAGCAAGACAAACCATGAAGAGCAACAGTGAGACTGTGATGGCATACACACAGACCATGGAGGGAAGGTGGGAGGGGGTCAGGGGCAGCTAACTGACCACACAGGGAAGGTAGGAGGGGCCATGGCAGCACAGAAGACCATGCATGGCAAGTAGGAGGGTTAGTGGCAGCACAATGGCTATGATGGGCAAGAAGGAGGGTGCAGGGGCATGCACAAAGGACGATGGAGGATAGAAGGGAGGGTCAGGACCTGTGCACAGACAAGAAAGTTCAGGGGAGGGGGCCTCACAACAGACCGCACGGGGCAGGCAGGAGGAGCAGTTGCAGCACAACAGACCCGGGAGGGCAGAAGGGTGTGGCAGTACAATGGACCATGTAGGACAGGAGGAAGAGGATAGGGGCATGGCATGTGGACAGGCAGGGTGGAGGTGGCAGGGACAGGTTACAGTCATCTGACAATGCTAGGCAGGTGGGAGGGGAGTGGCAGCTCAACAGAACACTCAGAGTAGATAGGAGTGGCAGCTCCATGGAACATGGTGGGCAAAAAGGATGGAGCGGGGGCATGCACAAAGACATCGGAGGGCAGGGGGAAGGAGAAGAGGGGCAGGAAGCTAAGCACAGAGTTTAAGCAGGAGGTCAATGATGGGGCATATAATTGGGCAATGGAGGGCAGGAGGAGTGGACTGGTACATCATGCTAAATGGAGGGCAGTGGCAGCACATCAGACCATGCATGGCAGGAGGGAGGAGGCTAGTCCATGGATTCACACAACAGAGGATAGGGAGGAGGGGGATGGGGCAGCAAGCTAGCTGTTCAGAGAAGGCGGGTATTAGGAACTTTATTGTATTTAAAACGTGTGTCTGTGCGAACTACTTAAAATATGAACAAGTATGAAGCATAATCTCACTTTTATTCAGGAAGAAGAGGACGTTTGTGACTGTGACTCCGGGCTCACTTGGCAGAAACACCCCCTGACCCTCCACCCCCTATCGCAAAATGTAATGCCCGTGAAAAGGGTAGGTGAACACAGTGTTCTATAGAACATAGTCCTGAGAGCACAATTGAAAATGAAAACTAGATATAGTGTATGGTATAAACTATGCACCAAAAATTGTGATATAAGATGAACCGGGCGTGAAATATAATATGCAATACATTGTGCGCAATGACAGATTCATTGGAGAGCGCGAGATAGCACAGGTACTAGCACGTGCTATGCGATATGCGCCTTGGAGTGTAATATGCACAGGGCAGTGTTGTGTAACCTAACTAGTCTCTAAAGTTGTAATATAAAATATGTGCTGGGGAGTGTAACGTTGCATATGCACTGTGACAAAGATATGGATCCCAGATTGTAATATGTATGGCATAGCACTGTGCGTTATAACATAGGCATCGAGGAAGGCACGTTAGATGGGGCAATATAACCCGTGCGAAGACAAGTGTGGCATGACATATTCACGGGGTGGTGTTACAGTGCACATGGGCTAGAGAGTGTCATAGCATATGCACTAGCTAGTGGAATACAACACAGAGTTGTGTGGCACTCAGCAGGCAATGGTGGGTGTAACACAGCATTGGGCTCTGTCAGGAGCGCGCTGTGACTCTCAAGTGATGTTCGTCCTCTTTCCAGAGAGTAAAATAAAAAGTATTACACATCCGGCAGTGGATGTGTGTTTTATTAACCGTTAGGGGGGTTTCTTGCATAGTTTTGGTCGAATTTTTGTCGAATCCCCTTTGAATGGCTTGGTGTGCATGTGTATTAAATGTGCCCGTCAATAGCTACCCATGTTTGTATAAATAAACGACAAGGGTGTCTACCGGGATTAGGCACGGTAGGGCATCAAACATGTCAGAGCTTCACTAGTGGTGTAAATACATTCCACGTGGATTCATTGTATGCATAGTCGCCTTTTAATGAATATCACGCAAATCGTCATGGTGATAGGTACGTACGGTTTGTCCAGCATGTCCTAGGTGTGTCTATAAATATATATTTTTTAAAAATAATAAAAAACAGTGGCCGGCCCTGGGGATTGGGGTCAAAAAAATATAATTAGGAGACAGGCCCTGGGAGATGGGGTCATCAGGGCCAATAAATTAGAAGAAGAAGGGGAACCACACAGCCCCCCTTCTTAAAAAATTAAAATAAATAAAAGACTGGCACCATGCCGGAGGCCACGCCCCCTCCTTGCAGCACTCTGCAAACGCGCCCCCTGGCGAGTTGTAAGTTGGGGAATTAATTCCTCTTCAATACTGAGGGTCCCTGAGGGCCAACTAGCCCAACAGGAATCTCCAGTATGCGCCAGGGAGCTGCGCTGCAGACAGGTGTTCTGAGGCCAAGCCCCTTTTTACACCTCTCTGCAACGCAGCTCTGTGGCGCTTACTGGAGGTACCTAGTGGTCTAGTTTGACCCTAGGGACCCTTAGGATTCAAGGGGACTTAATCTCTCAACTTAGAACAGCCACAGGGCGCGTTTACACAGTGGTGAAGGGAGGGGACGGGGCCTGAGGTGACGTGTGCAAACACGCACTATGGCACGTTTTAAATTGGGGATATCATTTCCCTTCAATACTGAGGGCCCCTGGGGGCTAACTAGCCCACCAAGTGCTTCCAGTAAGCGCCACTGAGCTGCATTGCAGAGAGGTGGTCCAGGCCGTGCCACTTTTTACACCTCTCTGCAACGCAGCTCTGTGGCACTTACTGGAGGTACCTAGTGGGCTAGTTGGACCCTAGGGACCCTCAGGATTCAAATGAACTTAATCTCCCAACTAAAAATGGACACAGGGCGTGTTTACACAGTGGTGAAGGGATGGGACGGGGCCTGAGTTAACGTGTGCAAAAACGCCCTGTGGCCTGTTTTAAGAAGTAGTTTTAATCCCCCTGCCCTATTATATACTAGGGGCTTACAGAGGAGGTCATGCTAATCACAGGGGGACCCCAACGCATAATGTTCCCTAGTGTATGTAGGTGTTTTCACTGTATTCTAAGTGTCTTTTAACATAGTACTGGCTCTAGGACTAGTTAGTCAGACTCAGTTACCACCAGTATCCGTCTGAAAAAGTTGAGGGTACAGGATGATTTTGCAACAAGGCTTCTTTCTGCTCTTCTTTTTGTTCTTTCTGCACGTTATCCTTCTTCCTGCACTTTTCTTCGTCTTTGAGGACTTCTGTTGCTTCTTTCTGCACTTCTTTTTTTTCTTTCTGTGTATTTTTTCTTCTTTCTTCACATGTCTTAGCTGGACTTTTCACTTGTACAAAACCATTGAAATTCCCCCGTTATAGTTAGTTCAGCTAACTATAACTCGCGCGCCCGCAATGCACTGCTGATGACGTCACATATTACATCACTCATGACATGGTCAGTGACATCACTCATGACATCACTGATGACATCTCAAATGACATCACCGAACCATGTAGCGAAATCAAAAAACCAACACCGGGTTTTGGATCGAATTACCGTTTGTTTATTTCAGCATCCAGCAAAACCTAACGCGTTTCGGTCTCTACGGAGACCTTGCTCACAGGTAATCCGTTTGGCAAAATTTGTGCTTTTTAATTCGAAAGAAAAGGGGAAAAACCAATTGGGTTACATCACTTCCTGTAAGTTATACAGGCCTTATGGGACATGTAGTTTGTTAATTCAACGAATGGCGAAAACGATGATTTTTATCTTTTTACACAGAAAAGAATACTTTCAAACTATGCAGTTTTTGCATTTAACTCAAGCATTTGTTGTCATCCTAGTTAACATAAAAAGTTAAATTCACAGACCCACAAAATTATATCAAAGCCCTCCAGTGGGCAAACCTATTTTGCATTGAAATTTTTTATCGTCAATTTAAATGCTAGTGCAAGAGTTCACCAATATTTTTTTGAAATTGTTATCATACATTTCCATTGGTGTGTTATTTAAACGACTTAAATAAATATAACCAGGCCCACTATGGCGAGAATACTCCTACCATTAAGGGCTACTGGACAGTCTCCACCTTTGTCATCCAGTTGACCTAACACTGCTCCAACTCCTTACTGAGCATCATTGGTCTGTACAATGAAAGGATGTCTGTAGTGAGGTGCTTTCCATGCAGGTACAGTGCCTAAAGCCTTCTTTTGGTCCTCAAATGCTTTCTGACACTTCGCAGTCCATATAACTTTTTTGGGCTGCTTCTTGGAGGTCATAGTAATCAATTGGGCAACTGTATTGCCATAGTTTGCTGCAATGTTCCTGTAATACTCGGTGAGTGCTCAAAACCCCCTCAATTCAGTCTGTATAGTGTCATGCACTCACCCGGTCCCTACAGCACAGATGAAACTGAAGCCAATGCTGGACCTCCTATCCCCCAGAGGACAATGCATATCCAGGAACTGAAACCTGAGAGTCCACACTGTCCCCTGGGGACAAGGGGGTTATGATAAAATATGAAAAGAGAGCATTGCAGTACTTTATCTGATCAGCGACTGTGTGACACTACATAACAGGAGTTGTGACTTCTTAGACCTTCTACGTTTGTGAGGTAGATGTGAACTGGACCAGAATCTCTGACTGTGCGATGTTGCAATGTACTGAAAATAACACGAAGAGGCAGTTACCATCAGTACACTGAAAGTCTCTACATACAATGAATGATACATGAGCTTCAGCAACATAAACTTACAGGTTTCATCAGCAGCTCGGCATTAGAGCAGAGCAATCAAAATCACAGATTGAAGTATGGCACTCCTATGAATAAACTTGTATTATTGGTTGGAGTTACTTGCACTCCTAGGGATAGAGTCAGAGCAAAGATTGGAGTACCTGCACTCCTAAAACTACTCTTGGAGCAAAGGTGGAGTTACTTGCACTCATAGAGATACAATCAAACACAGTTTGGGGTACAAGGTTGATGCATATATCAAAGGCTCTGAAGTACTTTCTCTTGGCACTACTCTTCATCAGAGAAACACAGGACTAAAATCTAACCTCCTTGTGCAGTGATAGTTCTAGAATTAAGGTTGTAGAAGTGGTCTGGAGTATAAACACACAAGAAGTGCTGGACTAAATCACAGAGAGGAAATTGAGGAAATGTTGATGGTCTTTGAAGAAGAGGATATTTAGTCCTATTGTGGGAGGTTTAGTGCACACTAATCTGATGTTAAGTACCAAGCCCAGTTCTTCAACTTGTTCGAAGAAGATCTCAAAGCCTTGACTTAGGGAGAAGTGAGGGGTCCAGATTAGTTGTGCAGAAGGGATCGGGAATAAAGACGTTGAGGGATCTGGTGCCAATGGAACCATTGGTTAGGATGGACATGAGGGACACTGGAGCTCTTCTTGGTTCCAACAGAATTCTTCAGGTGAGTATGAAGTGTGAAGCTTGTCTCACAGGGAGTGAGGCCAAACCACGATTTGGGCTTGGGTGGGGTTTATACACCCTCTTGAAGGTGCAATGGATGTGGCTAGATCAAGTGGGACATGCGGCCATCTGTTTCTCAAACCTTGGGGAAAACCCATTCGTACACTCTCTATGATATTACAGAATGGGTAGGTGTAACTTGTTGATCGAAACCAAATAACAGGAAATAAATGTAAACTTTTTGCTTGAACATGAGAAAACAACACCAAGGCCCCAGTAACAGCGATAGCAAGACTTGCCATTGGCTCACGGGATTCTGGGGGAAACTTGCAGGGATTTAATGGAAAACCACACCAAGGCACTAGCAACAGCGAGAGCAGATAATCTATTGGTTAATGGGACTTGGGGAACGCTTGTAGGGGATCAATTGTAATGGAAATTATGGGTGCTGGGGAAGTATCAGTTATGAGGGTGCTGGGAAAGCATCAGTCATGGGGGCACTGGGTGAACACTAGCCAAGAGGGATGCCAGGGGTTCATCAGATGTGAGGGGGCTGAGGGGACATACGCCATGAGGGATGCTGGAGTGCATCAGTCATCAGGAAGTTGGTGGAACATCACTTATGAAGGATGTTGGTGAAGCATCAGTCATGAGGGTGCTGTGGGTAACACTAGCCATAGGGATGCTGAGAGTGCATTAGTCATGAGATAACTGAGGGATAGATCATGAGGATGTTGGGAAAACATCAGTTATGATATCACAGCATGCATAGGGTGCCATGGGGTTAAGCAACATGAACCCTGTGTGCTGTGCAACTATGCAGAGAATGTAAGAGGGGGTTTCGACAGAGAAGGAGCAGCAGAGGGTTGTTGGCACTTCCCACTCTATCACAAACTGAATCTTGGGATCCAACCAGCGAATATTCCCATACCCCACTGTATCACCAAGCTAGAGTACAAAGGACTGCACCACCTGACACTTGGTTGCCCTGACGGTCTGTTTAGCCTCCTGTTTCCTAGCAAACACCTGCCTTAGGTGACTCAGGTTGTTCGATAAATTGCTGAGGACCGCAATCTCATCCAGGTAAGCCACACAAAACACTTCCAGGTTTGCGAAAACATGGTTCACCAGGTGCTGAAAAGTGACAGTAGCATTCTTCAACAGAAGGGCATCACCTTAAGCTAATACAGCCCTACTCACATGTAGTCTTCTCATTGTCATTTGGTTAATGTAATGTTAATATTAATGAAAATTTGTAAAGCGCGCGTACGCCGATTGGCTTCATGGCGCTAAGGCTCAGCGGATGACAAAAAAGGCAAGGAATAACCCTGTGAGAACAACCAGGTTTTCAGGTATTTCCTGAATTGCAGAGGGTCAGTGCAGGTTCGAATTTCAAGCGGAAAAGTATTTCATAATTTAGGCGCAAGAATAGAAAATCTGCGACCTCCTTGACGCACCCGTTTAAAGTCCAGAGTGATGAGAAATGAGAGGTGAGCGGACCTTAAATTACGGGTGGGAGAATATCTGAGTATCAAATTATTTATAAACTCAGGGCTGGTGCCATGCAAAGATTTAAAGATAAGGCAACCAGTCTTAAAAACGCAGCGCTGTGATATTGGGAGCCAGTGTAGTTTCCTCAACAATGGAGTGGCAGTATGCCATTTAGGTTGGTGGTAGATCAGTCGTGCTGCCTGATTCTGAACCATTTGTAGGCGCTTGATCAGGTAGTGGGGCAGTCCCAAGTAGACAGAATTGGAATAGTCTAAATGAGATAGGACCGTAGAGATCATGGCTTGATTCAGAGCGTCGTGGGTGAGGAACCGATGGATTTTCCTAATTTTACGCATTTGGAAAAAACACTTGGACACCACGGCTCCAACCTGAGTTTTCAAAGAAAGATCACTATCCAGAAATACTCCTAGTGTTTTAGCTGACGTGGAGGGGATAGGAGAAGGGCCGAGCTCTGAGGGACAATAATGGGGGCCCCAGTGCTTATGGCTAACACTAGTAAGAACTATCTCTGTTTTACCAGGATTCAGTTTAAGATGATTAAGGTCCATCCAAGTTTGGATATATAACATAGTATCCTGGAATTCCGTGACAGAATTGCTGGAACTATCGACCCTAAGAATAAGCTGGAGGTCATCAGCATAATTAAGAACCAACACGTTTCTGTCTCTGAGTGACTGAATCAGGGGTGCCATATAGATGTTAAACAAATGGGGAGAAAGAGCCGAGCCCTGGGGGACCCCGCAGGTGGTCGTATGAGGAGATGATAGAAACTGACCCAGACGAACGGCTTGTGAGCGATCCTCCAGAAAGGAAGTGAGCCAATGAGCCGCAGTTCCCTGAACACCCGCCATTCTCACACGGTCGACCAAAATACTATGGTCGCCTGTGTCGAAGGCTGCAGGCTGCAGAAAGATCCAGCAAAACCAGAGCTCGGGGACAGCCTCTATCAGCATTGTCCCGCGGGGTGTCCACAACCTTCAAGATCACAGTTTCGGTGGAATGGGCAGGTCGAAAGCCAGCCTGATAAGGATCCAGATACTTTGACGACTCTAAAAAATTAAAGAGACATTTTGCTATGTGGCCCTCTACAATTTTGGCCAAGAAAGGAAGTAGGGAGATTGGCCGGTAGTTGGAGAGGAGCACAGGGTCCGCTCCCAGCTTTTTCAGAAGAGGAACCACTATTGCTCCCTTGAAAGCCGAGAGGACTGTGCCAGAAGTAATGGATTTGTTCAATAATGCAAGTGCAGGCCCCGGATGGATTGCAAGGCACTCCTTCAGAATGCGAGGGGGACAACAGTCAGAAGGAGCACCTGATTTAATTTCCACTAAAAGATCCTGAAAGATCCTATCACTAATAATAGGGAAAGAGCTAAGAGTTTTCTTATTGCAATATTCCACAGGGGAATCCAGATGGGGAAGGTGTGTAGGAATACTAGCTTTTATTAAAGTAATCTTGTCGATGAAATAGTCATTTAGCAAGGTGCATAAATCTTGAGAGGGGACAGCCTTCAGAAGGGTCCGCTCAGGATTAGAGAACTCATCTATTATGGAAAATATTACTTTAGAGTTTTTGTTCGATTTCAAAATACGATCAGAGAAGTAGGCTGCTTTGGCAGTCAAGATACTTTTCTTGTACTCTTTCTGAGCAGAGATGTACCGTGTCTTTTCCTCTAAAGAGTATTGCAAACGCCATTGACCCTCCAATTGGCGTAAAGCCAATTTCTGGGCCTTGAGATCGTCCGAGAACCATCTGTTTGCCTCCGCTTGGCGTGCTAATTTGAATTTCCTAAATGGGGCATGTTTATTATTAGCTTCAACAAGCCATTTGGTTACCTTATTTTCCAAGAGATTGACATCATGGTCATGAGATGGAGAAGTATCAGCTAGTGTGTTAAGAAAATCTTCCTTAATGATGGAATTCCACCGCCGTGCCAAAGCAACCTGGCAAATAGCCACTGGTCAGATCCAAAGTGCTCAAGAACCTTGCAGCATCTAACAAACCAACAAGCTCTTCCACTATTGGAATTGGATAGGCATCGATTTTGGTTACCTCATTGAGGGCTTGGTAGTCTAAACAGATCCACAAGTCCGTAGACCCTTAGTTTGGTGCTAGACCACAGGACTAGACCAAGGACCACAACAATGACCACCATTTTGGCAACTTCCATCTTAATGCATCCCTGAACCCGGTCAGAAATTCTGTACATTCTGCCCTTTACTGGCAGACAGTTACCCATGTGTTTGTAATACACACAGATATATGTTAACCCTGGAGTCAGGAAGAAGAGTTTGGCAAACTGTCCCAACATCCCTCTACATTATCTCTGCTGCTCAGGTGTTAACTCAGGGACTAACTGGATCCCTTTCACACTGCCATCTTTCATGTCCCTATGCAGCAGGTCAGCAAGAGGCTCAATGTCTTCCTCAACTTACTCTGTCATAGCCATGACATCCATTGTGTAATTTCTCTAGAGTTAAGTCGTCAGTCTGTTCACACTGAAACACTCTCTTGGGTTACCTGTGTCACCCATGAAGTTTTCCTCAGAAACCTTCCGAACTACCTTGTATGACCCACACTATTTGCCCTCCAACATTTGGGACTAATAGACTTTAGCACTGACCTTCCTGATGCCCACTCAGCATAGCTTTCTAATCATACAATTCCTTATCATCCCTTGGCTGGAATGAAGGTTTACCTATCCCTGACTCATGTATTACGCCATCAACTTATTGAGGCCAATCACATCATCTACCACATCCTTCTATGTAGACTCTGAGGTTCCTTCCTACCTTTCTCTGAGTAAGGTGAGTGGATCGCACAGTAGGGGCCCAATTCACAGAACTAACTTAAGACAAAATCCTAAACTTACTACCATTTTGGTATTCACAGAAGGCACTTACTCATTTTGGTATTCACAGAAGGCACTTACTCATTAATGAGTAAATGCCTTCTGTGAATATCAAAATGAGTAAGTGCACCTACTCATTTTGGTATTCACAGAAGGCACTTACTCATTGATGAGTAAGTGCCTTCTGTAAATACCAAAATGAGTAAGTGCACCTACTCATTTTGGTATTCAAAGAATGCACTTACTCATTGATGAGTAAGTTCCTTCTGTGAATACCAAAATGAGTAAGTGCCTTCTGTGAATACCAAAATTGTAGTAAGTTTAGGATTTTTTCTTGTAAGTTCTGAGAATCGGGCCAAATATGCCCATAGAGCAACTCAAAAGTACTGAACCATACCCTCTTCTGGGAAATCACTCAGTAAGCAAATAGGAGAAATGTCAGAAGACCCCACTTCCTTCTGATATTCTCTGGCAGAGCTCCAATCATGCTCTTAAATGTTTTGTTAAACCACTCCACAAACCCACTGGTTTGTGGGTGGAACACTGTGGCCAAGTGTAAGTTACACTAGCTTGCTCCCACATCTCTGTCATTTAAAAGGAGATTAAGTTGGTTCTCCGGTCAGAAATGACCATCCTTTGATATCTGACCATATCAAAGAGCCCCAGGAGAGCTCTCACTACCACCCATGTAGTCATGCTCCTCAGAGGTACACTTATCAGATACCTGGTGGCATGCTCCACCATCACTAAGATATAGTTGTTATCTGACTGTGGGGGGATTGGGGGGTGAATGGACCAACTATGGATATTAGTATTTGTTCAAATAGAACACCTACAACTGGTAGAGACACTATCGGTGTCTGAGTCCTCCATTCTGTCTTACCACTCCTCTGGTAGCAAGACAGGTTCTACAGAACCTCTCTGTGTCTCTGCACACCCCTGGCCAATAGAACAGAGGGTCCAATCTATCCTAAGTTTTTCTGATCCCCAAAGGATCCTGTTAAGGGCTCTTCATGAGCCAGTGACAACAGGAAGTTCCTATGCACTAATGAAACCACTAGCCTGGTTCCTGCAAATCCTGAATTATCCCAACCCTACTGTTAGACTGATGTACAGCTTGTGCTCTGCTCAACACAGCTGGTGCTGTCCAAGCCATAAGGCATTCTGGTCCTGTCACTAAGCCAGTGGCAATCATAATACTGCCCAAGAGACATCCAGCACCTTTATTTCCCTTACCACAATATCAATTATGACACACTATGCCCTTCCCACTGGCTATGAAACCTGTATCCTTGCTCCCAGGTAGCATCTCCTGACCTCAACCATAGTGTGGAAGGCTGCAATATCACCCAGGGCAGGAACTTTCCTCCCATTGATACTAACCTCCTGCACAAACCCCATCATGTTAGATGAATTTGGCGCAGACAATTTTTCTAACTCTCCCAAATGTCAATAGCTATTAGGTTGAGCACAACTGGGCCCCCTGGGTCCCTTCACCTATGTGTAACATATTGGCTACCACAGGTGTTGCTGAGTCAGGATCTTTCACCTGAGAATCTCTCTCAAATTGTCCCACCTGGTGGCACGTGAAGCAAGTTATCGCCTTGGAATTGGCAGTACTTCCCTGTACAACCTTCACATCATCCTCCCATGTGTCATGGGCCCACCATGGGTCTCATGAGAATTAACCTGTCTCTCACCCTCTGGTTTAGAACCAGTCCGTTGAGAGGTCTTTTTCCCCCTTTGCTTAGAATCATGTTGCTCTAGTCCTTTGTGAACCCTGTTGGCTACCCAACTGTCAGCTAACACTAAAAGCTTCTCTGGATCCCTCTCTATCAAATACGACAGTGTGCAAGATTTGGTGGTTGGTTGAATGGGCTGTTAACCCTGACCAAGCAACAGCAGTTATCCCTGTTAGGGTGAAACAGAAAAGTCACTAAATTAACCTATGCTTAACACTCTAGCAGCTCGGCAGAAAAGCAGTCAGGCTTAACTTAGATGCAATGTGTAAAGTATTTAGAGAGCACACAACAGAGTGATAAAGTGAAAACACAACACAAGAAAAATCCCACACCAATTTAGAAACATTTTGTAAATTCTAACAAATTATGTGACACCAAAGCAACAAAATTCAATTGGTAGAACCAGAGTTATGAATTGTTAAAGTTTAAGATAAAAACTAGTGCCTAAAAGTTCATAGCGCCAACTATGGACATGTAGTCGCACAAGAGTAAAAAATATGACTGATTGCGACTGAGTGCAAGTTGGAATCAAAAAGTGGATTGGTCCTGGTTGACGCTTGCCTTTGGACTTGGAAGAAATTTCAGGAACAATGTTCTGAGGAGGTAAAGTTCAATGGGGCAAGGCTGAAGGCAGTATCCAAGGAAGAGGCATCTTCATCAGGGAGACGCTGGATGAAGTCTTTGTGAAGATTTCTACGTTCAGACTTAGGGTCCGATTCCAATCTTCTTCGGAAAGCATACCGACCGAATCGGTTCCGGAATGCTTTCCATACCACTTGAATCGGGGTAGACCGACCGACCGAGTATGATGCATCTGTATGCATCTGGATACGATTCGGTCGGACTCCCAATGACTTCAATGGGAGCCTGTGTTCCAAACGTGAACACAGGCTCCCACTGAAGAAAGGGGTGGCTGGGGAAAAACATGCACCCTGTGGTGGGCGCCCCATGGTGCCGGCCACACTGTGCATGATTGGGAAGAGGTGACCCATGGGTACCCCCACGGGCCCAATTCAGAGGGGCCCGGTGAAGGGGGGCCTGCTACTTGCCCCCAAAGACCGATTCGGACAGCCGTTTTGTTCTGGGCAAACCAAATCAGAAATGCTGTTAGAATAGGTCATCGTACTCGCTCGTTCAGAAACCAAATCCATAGACCTGTACGAGAAAAATTTGTATAAAATGTTGTACATTTTTTTCATAAAGGACAGGTGTCTCCGCTGGTCTTCCTTACCAGTTTGTTCTTGAAGTTATTTGAATTGAGTACTCTTCAACCAGTGATTTTCACCTTCACCTACCTAACACGAGCACGCCCATTCCCCCCTTCCTTCTTCTTTATGCAACCTTGTATTAAATACATAAATTGTGATGTAAGCCTAGCATATGGAATAAATAGACTTTAATTGAATTTTCTCTGGCGCTTTTGTTTCACATTTTATTGTATGCTTTTGTAATATATTCTTGTTTCCATGGAATGTAGTGGTCTCTCTACATGGTATTAAATACTAGTGTTGAATGTAAATGCAACACACACTAGATAGATTGGAATTTAGTTCTCCTTAAAGGAGTCACGGACCAATTATTTTATTCTCGTATTGTACCCAGGTCTGGTGACGATTTTTGGGTTACCCCATTATTTGTAATGGGAAAGGATCAGGAGCACACTTCCCGTGAGGAAGTAGAGCTCAGGTCTCACCTGGAAATGTTGGCCTTACTTGAGTGGGTCTGTGTAATCACCAGGCCCATGGCTGCCAAGAAGGGGAGATGAAGAAACCTGGAGCTTGGAAGAATGGCCCAGGTAGCTGACAAGAAAGGGAAGGGTAGGGGGTACCTGAGGAGGCCATCCCAGAGGCTAACAGGGAGAACATTGCCACCCTTGAAGATCTGCCTAAAATAGCTGGATAGCAAGGAGACGATGGGTCCAACAGAGTTGAGTTCTGTAAGACACAGAAGGAGTTCCCGACCCTAGAGGACATCAGGCAGCGGGCTGAAGCCCAGGAAGCTGGTGACACCTCTGGAGAGAACCTCATTTATTAGGAGAATTACCTCATCTATAGTGAGCTTAAGGCTTCTGGATATGCAGCATCACATGTGTTTGTGGTCCCCCGATAGTACAGGGCCTTCCTACTGAGCTTGGTTCATGAATTTCCCCAGGCAGGACATCTGGGGGAAGTCACGCATTCTCTACCCAAGAGGGCCACTTTCAATTTAAAGGGGTGCATTTTGTATTGAAGAATGCCCCTGCCACCTTCCAGTGGCAGGTAAACTAGGTCTTGGCTGTGATGAAGGCCTTTAGTGCTGCTTCCTTGTATGACAAAGGTGTCTAAAGAGAGCTAGGAGGACCACTTTTTCACCTCCAGGAGGTGTTTCAGGCCATGCAACAGGCAGGCCTGACTATCAAAGCCAGTAAGTTCCAGATAGAGCACGGTTCTGTGGTATACTTGGAACACCTTTGTGGAGGGGTAAGGTTCAGGCCCTCCAGGCCAAAATAGAGATTATCCTGGCCTGGGAGTCGCCAAAACACAAAGAGAAATTAGGGCTTTCCTAAGCCTCAAGGGTTACTCCAGAAGACTTGTTAAGAGATATGGCACCATTGTTGCCCCCATCTGATCTGAGTTCAAAGAAGCTGCCCAAAAAACGTGACCTGGAGAGAGGACTTTCAGAAAGCTTTTGACGCACTCAAACAACCCATGTGTACAGCCCTTGTACTCAAGGCCCCTGACATTTCTCAGGTATTCTTTGCGCAGACTGATGCATTAGAGCATGGCATGGGACAGTCTTATGACAGTTAAATGAGGAGGACCTAAACCAACCTGCAGCTTTCATCTCTAGGGCGCTACGTTTCAGGGAACAGAGGTGGAGTGGTATGTAAAAGTGAGTCTTCACAAGTAAACTGTGATCCCAAAGGGTTTAATAGGTGCTGTACAACATAATCCTCATTCATCAGTTCATTATGAAAGCCCAGCCCTTCACAGCATTCAAACCAATATATTCCAATGCCTTAGCAACTCTACAGCTGTTCCAGAACTGGATGACAAGCTGTCACTACAGGCACATGCCAAGGATACCACACACCTCCCTACCAATACACCAACAGCTTAAACAAATGAACAGTGTAATCAATACATAAATGCATATTATAAATTACATCTTACAAAACTGGAAAGGGCACAAAAGCACTAATATTAAGTGGAAAGTGCACTGAATCACAATACAAATTACTGTATCATAGTAACACCAATGCAGGCAATTACACATAATCTTTCAAACTAACTGGTTTTTTTAGCTCTTCTTCTTCTCCATATGAGGTACATTCTCTGAAATATCTTAGACCCTGTCACATCCCTTGCATTCTTTCTACACTGCTATCCATCCCAAATTCCAAATGCGATGATCACTGTTCTTGACAGCATTCTTCAATAACTTTATGACCTATCTTGTCAATGAACCCAGCTATCCTTGGATTCTTTATTTTAATCCAATCTCTAATGCACACCATCTGCCTATCAAAATTCTACTTCCTTTTCCTTACCACCTCGGTTGCCCTGCTCTCCCAACTCTCTTTGGTTTTAGATCCTCAACCTCCTCCCAGTTCTTTCAACTTATTCACCCACAAGGGATCTACTTGATTGTTTGGAGATCTCTTCTTGAACAAGAATAAAGGGGTAACACTGGTTGAGGAGTGTGGTGTCATCCTGTGCATGCACACTTAAAGTTGTTTCATCCAATTAAGCTTGTTGACCAAAGAGTGCTGAATGCTTTCTTAAACAGCTTTGTTAGAGTGCTCAATCATTTTGTTTGCTTCTGGGTGATATAGTGATGTTTTCATATGTTTTATACCTCTCTTCCAAAAGAATGCCTCCAAAGACTGGATGTTAGTTGTACTCCACTTTCTGTCAACAGATATACAGGAAATCCATCTCTTCCAAAAACTCCCTCCAAGAAGTATATGGCTATATTGGTCTCTACTGAGTTTACGACTTTAATCTCTGGCCACCTGGAACACATGTCCATGCAAGTAATTATATATTTGTCAGTGCTAGAAATCTTTAAAGACCAAATTATTTATAGGGCCTCTTCAACCCATGGACGAGATGCTCTGTCTCTGACCACCATGGGTTGAGTCCTACACTTGAATATTTTGTCACTTTGCTTACATTCTATGCACTCTCCATTTCGAACATGAGATCCAGGCCCAGCCACCAGAAACTTTCTGTTACCCTCTCTTTAGATCAACAGATTCCCAAATGACACTCATGTGCACACTCAGTCTACTGATGAGACTCAATGGCGGTAGTAGTCTACTGCCCCTCATAATCAGTCCATCTTCCACTGAAAGCTCCTTCTTGACTTTACAATATTCTTTGAGAGTACTAGTCTCCTTTAAATGACCACCCATGCTTCACCTTGTTCTTTTCAACCTATAAATCCTCATCCTTCTCTTGCTCTTTCCTCCATTCTTCTTCTTGCTCTATACTACTGAATACTTGACACACCTTTAAGTTCTCATTCCCAAATTCATCTTCGCCATCCTCCTGTTCTTTATTCTTGTCATTCATCACATACAACCTTGAAAAACAATCCGCCACTGTATTCACACACCTGGAAAATATGAAACTACAAACGTGAATTCCTGCAATGCCACTACCCATCTTCTTATCCTTTACTGCCGAAAATCTGTACTCAAGGCTTGTGGTCAGTCTTCACCTCAAATAGCCTACCCCACACAAACTTCCTGAGTTTTCTGGCCACCCAGTAGACTGTTGATGCCTCCTTTTTGATTACTGAGTAATTAATCTCAGTTCCACTCAACCCTCTTGAGATAAACAAAATTGTATTCACCTCCTCTCCAGTCACCTGTTCTAGCAACGCTCCAAGAGCCTTGGTGCTGGAGTCATTTCTTAAGATAATTTTGGCTCCTAGTTCAAAACTGCACAGAATAGATGTCCATTTAAGTTCTCCTTTACTCCTTGAAACTCATCCTCACATGTTTCCATTCACTTAAACTCTGACCCCTTTTTTAATAGCCTCCTCATCGTACCATATCTCTCTGCAAAGTTAGGGACAAACTTGCTGTCAGCTGTCTCAAAAATGTCAACAATTCATCCTTATTAGGTGGCTTTTGGCATGGCCACAATCGCCTTTACCAAAGCTGTTTTAGGAGGAATTCACTCGCCTGCCACTACATATCCTAGATAATCAATTGCTGTCACCCTGAACTTACACTTCTCATGCTTTAATCTAATGTTGTTTGCACTGACCCTTTTTAGCACTTCCTTTAGCCTCTCATCATGCTAACTATGTATCTTACCATATACAAGAACGTCCCCTTCATACATTTTTACTCCCTTGATGCCATTCAACACATAGAGGTTCCTTCTATATTGAGAATAAGAGGTAGAAGACCGGGCAGTCTACCAAATCCAAAGCTTAAGGATAAATATCTGCCCTATTTCCTAATTAGAAAATCCCTTGTTCCTGAAATACAACTTTTAGACTTTGAAGACATTTGTCCCTAATATCAGTGTTAAAACTAGTGGGTATGACTTGCTACATAAATCATAGAATATAATACAGTACCATAAGAAGACCAGAGAGCCGATGACAAACAATTTTCATTCTTTTACTGATGCAAATCCACACTCCATATCACCCACAGTTGCCTTAAGAATAAGAGTTTAGTTGTTATGGATTATCGCTGTCACAAATGTTCGTTTTCTGGCACTTAAACAAATTCAAATTGACGATTTGTCACATTGTGTTACATAATATAATAAAACACAAAAAATAAAAAATAAATATATATAAAAACTTACCTTTGGCTATTGATTGCTGATTCTGTTGAATATTAGTTTCCGTATATTCTTTAAGATTTCCTAACAGTTCAGGTTTATTTTCTTCTCCCTCCTTTGGAAGGGAGTTTGGCAGGAAGCAGAATGGAATTGCAGAGAGAAGAATCACTGCTCCATTTACCAAATAACCAAGCCACCAGGCTCCGACCCAACGAGCATCATGGAGGTCTAATGTCACATCAGCTGAATCAGAAGAGAATGAATTTATTATATTTTCCCTTGAATTTATCGTTCCTTTATTTAGCATAACGAGTGTTGTTTTTTTTGTCTACATCACCCTTCACTGTATCTGGCTGAGACATGAGGAAATAATTTTTCCTTGCATTTATAGTCACAGCTCTGTTGGTAAGGATATGTTGCTGAAGAAGCCCAATTGGGGTGAATCAAGCAGAAGATCTTTATTGCCTTTAGAATAAATGTGTGTTCAATGCAGCATTAGAGTTAATCACCTCTAAGATGCTAATGTCTGTGATCCAGTGGTCTGGCTCTGGGGTAAGGGGGCATGTCTGGCAAATATGTGATCAAGCTCTCCCCTCATAACGGCCATGTCATGAAATTGTGTGTGCTTCACTGTGTCGCTCAAACACTCAACCTCCACCCAGTGCCAGCTTCCAGGCATGCATTTGGGAAACTGTAAAAGAGAATACTCTGCTTAGATTTGCAGTTGCAAAAAGAACAATTGATGAACAAATTGTTGAATAATGTCAAACATTCACCCTAGTACAGAGATCTGGGCCTAATGTCATTCCAGTTAAAACCCAGCAATATGCAAATCAGTCTTGGCCCTGCTACCCATGGGAACAGTCCAGCCCGAACTGCCAGGCCAGGTCCTCTGTGGACTGGACTGGAAACAATCATCCTATAACTGGTTTCAGTGTATCACCCCTCATCAGCCAGGCTGACTCCAGATTGACATTGACTTGTGGATCTTCACTCAAATTGGGGAGAATGCACATTCTAGTGATTAAAAGATCTGTCCAGTGCTCCCTGGAAATTTTATTAATGTGTCCATTTGGGTTCTACTACCTTTTGTGAATGAAGAAACTTTGCAGAAATTCCAAATAGCAAATGTATTCTTCACTAGACTCAAGCAGAGCTAAGCCAAAATCCACCACATTTGAAAATCCACTTAATCAGCGGATAATAAAACTGGGATACTGGTCCTGCTTTCCTTGAAATATGTTCCTTAAACTATAAGAGCTGTTTAAGTGTTTGGCTAAACCAAGAATAAATATCTTAGGTCATGAGTTAATTGATGGAAAAAAAGAAAGAGAAGGATAGACAGAGTGTGTGTGCGTGCACGAGAGAGAGACAGAGGGAGATATGGAGATTGTATGTGTTGCTAAACGAAAGCTTAACTATGGGTTATACAACATAGGGGTTGCTATGCTGCATGTGTTTTGAATGAACAACAGCGGTGGAAATAGGCAAGGGTAGAGGCACTTACTGTAATCAATCACATGCGCATGCTGCCTCACGGGAATACTGCAATAACAAATAGCAAGGTGTTCCAAGGCCGACCGCCAAGGGAAAGGTAAATTAAAGATGTGAGGAGTAAACACTAAACCACTAAGTAGACCTTTCTAGAACTAGAGACAAAAGAAGTAGAAGGGGTATGAAACAAACCTCTGTAATTGCGGCTGTGAACTTTATATAGTCAGACAGCAGACAGCAAAGTCGTATTTAAAACATATGAACCAGTGTCCATAATGCAATCGTTTTGTACTGTCACCTCAGAGGCATCCAGATAGAAAAGGCAAATATATAACTAATGGTGTTGTTCAACACTGATGGTGACTACACTGTCTTAGAGAAAAACACCAAAGGGTGCATTACTCATGTTTTCTGCAATAAGGCTCGCCATCTTGGAAGAGCCACTCTGCTTGCTGCGTTAGCTCGGCTTCATAAATGGGATTTCGTTGTAAAGGAACACAAGGAAGGGCTCTTTTGTGGAAACGCACAGTAGTTACTTTATTTATGTTCACCGATGCAGAGATGAGTGAGACTGTGGGTTTTGCTTGTCCATACCTGACTAGGAGCACTTCTAGCTAGTTCTTTTTTTAAAGGTCTCTAAACAGTAGAGTACAATAAATATCATAGTAATCCTTTTCACGTGTACCAGACTAAGCCGCTCATATAATGCGCGTTCTGTGAAGACACGTGACTGCTGTTTGAAGTACAAAATGTTGTGCAGTTTTAAGAAGCAAAGGATATTAGTATCTGGATTAATTTAAAAAACTACATGGAATCCCTTTTGCCCCGTTTTTAGTGCTGTTTAGTGAAAACAAATCAATGCTTTTCTATGTAGATGAAATATAAACACTGATTTTTGCTGCTGAAGAACAGCAATGGCCAGTAACAAAAAATAAAAGGCAATATAGCATATCCCCTACAACTTTGTAGTTCAGTAATTCGTAGAATCCAATTTGCAATATACCATCACTTGGGCAGTTTATGTAATCGAGTCCCAGATTAGAAGCCTTGGTGTATATTTATTTCAAACCAAATCCTAATGTTAGAGGCAATTAATTTAAATAAAAATGAACGAGCCCTAGTCTCTATCAGAAATTAGGAAGGAGAAGTGTGAGAGTTTAAAAGGGGTACTTTAAGAATAAAAACAACTCCCGAACCCTAAATACATTTTCATTACCAATATGTATATATATTTTATTTACCAAGCTCAACCGATCCAACGTCGACATATAGTTGTGCACAGAAGGCCGCCAGCAAAGAACCAATCAGAGGACCAAAAATTTCTACAGTATGTATAAATCCTGAAAAACATAATAACAAATGCAATGTTAGATTGACGTCATACAGGCTTACTTCATTTTAAACATCTGTCTGATTTATGCACTATACTCTTTTACTTGAACAGAAAATAAATTCCTAAATGTCGTGTAGTTCCCACTAATCAGTAGGATCTGCACGTGTGTGGACAACATAAACTTTGGGCGAGGTGTCTAGACTGATGCCATGCACGTCCATAGTATATGCAGGCCTAGAGACCAGCTAGCTCACAGTGCCACCACAAGCCCCCCTAACCTAAGCAGGGAGCAAATGGTTTCTGGCAACTACTGAACATGATAACCTTGACCCCTCAGGGACCGTGGTAACAGACCTAGAACCCTTTCGCTCAGTCACTCGGGCGATCTCATTCTCCGAGAAATATACGGAGAATACACAATGGGACGTTCTTCAACATATTTATTGAGCCGACGTTATTCTTGTATAGAGTACATGTGCAGCGATGATCAATAGACAGAAGCATATGACAGTGATTACAGGCCCCAAAATAGTAAACAGAAGGTGTAGTTCCATCATGGTGCTAAGAACAGTGTATATATGCAGGCACATAAACAATATAGTAATCAGATGTACTCCTGTTATGCAATCCCTACCCTACGTGCATCCAGGGTGTGTATGTGTGAGTGTATAGCCAAAAATCCCCCTACAGGATGATCAAACCCCATTAACTGGTGGGACAGAATGTAGGACCCCGTCTTGGTCATGAACTGGACACCCCTTACCATGATGTTAGGCAGCTGCTTGCTGAAAAATCAACATGCAGGGACCTCTCAATGTCAGCAGAAGTGTCTCCCCTGGCAAATACCTGGAAATGCTTATTTATCTATAATATAAAGCTTCATTACTACGTATATATATATTCGCATTGCTTTGGGTTTGCAGTGGATGAAGATAGAATGACATTGTACAGTGTGTGCAAAGGCCTTGTACTCGGTGTTCGAGGCACCATGATAATGTCGCGCAAAGCGAAATTTTGTAAGCAAAGCAGTTTAAGAGAAACTAATCCAACATTGTCACGTACACAAATGTGTGCAAAAGATTATCGTAAAATGCTGTTGTGCTGAAAGAGGGCAATCTAAGAAAATGTGCAGCCTTGCTACATGGGCCCAACTCAGGCGCATAACACCCATTCCTCATACTAAGGCTCGACCTAAATAGCAGGCTGTATAAAATGATCTAGCATTCATATAACTTTGGTTTGACACTAATTCTGGTATTTCTACAAACCAAATAACTGATGGATTCTTCATTTACTTTGACACGTTTTTTAAAAACCTTTCCTGATTAATTTTACTTCCACTAATATGGCCATTCTTTACATAGAACTAAATGAACAAAGAAATGTATTGAAAACCCGGGCTTTATGTACATTGTAGTTGCTTGGGTGAATACTGAAAAATTCTCAGGCTTCCATATCTCGTTACAATAATATTTTGGTGTTGATGTGCAACTTTAAAAATTTTAGCACAACTGCCTCCCGGATCCCACAAGAACTAATGAGTAGGCTCCTCGCATTTCCTTCTTAGGCGAGGAACCAGTGTATTTTAGGTGAGCCACACTGCCACATTTTAAGCACACCCATTCTATTTGTCACCAAGATATTAATCAATAGTATCTCCTTAATGATTTTGTAGGTTGCTCCTCCCTCTGTCCTGATGTAGATTTAATGGCCCTCCACCTTTCCTGGGGTTTAAACGTCGAGATTTCACAGACATGTACTTGAAATCTATCCACATCTAGATCATTGAAATTCATATACTGTATCTCATAATTGTGGATTTTGTAATATGTAATATTTCGTCAGACAGGTTTAATTCAAATTATTTGTAAATATTGTATTTAATTGCACCTTTTTCCCATCTTCTCACAAGCACTCAATTGAACACTTGGGGGGAGAATTACAATAACTGGCGCATCCCTGCATATTAGCAGGGATGCGCCAGTTATTTTGCGTGACTCAAGTAACCTCTTGCGCCACCATGGATGCACCGCATTTACAATGCGGTGCACCGTGGCGCAAGGATAGACAGATGCGTGACGCATCTGTCATCATAAGGGTGACGCAGTGCTGGAGTTGTGTTGCAAGCGCGACACAACTCCAGCACTGCTCAGGGGTGCCCTGTACCTAATATGCTGCATCACTCCTTATGCCTGCTTCAAGCAGGAGTAAGGATTTGACGGAGCGGGGACGTAAAAGTGACTTAGTGAAATCTCGTATGTTTCACTGCGTCACTTTTACTGGGCTTCCTTGCGACGGAATGCCCACCCTGCATACATTATACCTGACGCAGGTATAATGAAGCGCAGGGCTTTACAACGTGACGCATCTCACTAGATGCGTCATGTAAATATGTCGCACAGTGGCGCATTGTTTACGCAGCCGCTGCGTCACAAAAGTGACTCAATGGCGGCGTAAAAGTGTCAAAAGGGGCTTGTAAATATGCCCTTTCCTTTTTTCACATGTCTTGGAGCAACTGTACTATACAAGTATGCTGCACAAATTGATTGTGTCATAAGAAATACAAAATAAATTGTGGAATTGAACTCCATTTTTCGAATCTGTGTTTGTCTTGGATGTCAATGATCTAAAATACCCTTATAAGTAATCTCATAAAAAGGCCATCATACAGTTTGAAAGACCAAGCACAAAGAAACCTAAGGTGCCTAGAGGCAAAATAAAACATCATTTTGTTCCTCTTTTTGCGAAAACAACCCAAATAAACAGTTCCTACCAAATAGAATTGCCAACTTTTTTTGTGTTCCGAGTGGTAAGTGCAACATTGCTGTCGCCAGCAACCACAGACGAACTTCCCAGAGATGCACCACGAAGCAGGTTTATAGAGGAAAGGTGGTCCTATCCATCCACATAGAAGCCGCCAAGGAAGAGACTAAATCCTGTCAGCATTCTCCAGAGCTGGTATTCAGTTCATTAGGAGCCAAAGCGTCCCAGGGTGACTCTAAGAATGTGTTCAGCAGCAATGACATATGCTGAGGACCTCAATGCCCAATGGCACAACCAAGTGCGATCCGAGGCAGAAATCCAGTACACATTCATGACTGCACAGCAGACAGCGGAATACAGGTTGTATGCAGTGAGGCCATACACGCCTGAACAATAAGAACCAATGATCATTCAGTTCTCAAAGCCGAGGTGTGCCGAAGCAGTGTATCATATACTCACGGCATTGCAGCAGAGGCAGCGCTGTCTCCATTCCGCTTTGAACTGTGACATCCACTGCAGAGCAGAAAAATTTAAATAAGAATCCCTGCCACAATTAGCAGGATAAGCATAAGGCCTCTAAAAACGGTTCCCAGCACCGAGTGTATGAATGATGGATTACCCTGAAAACTGTCTGATAGGTATTAACCAATCCAAAGCCAATACATTTAAAAAAAAGTGTGCTAGTCTCCTTGTATCAGATATAATAAATACACGGTGAAACAGCTCCCCAAAATGCAGTGGAAGTTAATAAGAAGAGGCATCTGTATTTCGGACAAGGGCCTTTCAACCTGGAGATGAAAAGTCTCTTTGGCGAATGCTGATGCCACATCCTTTTGAAAAAGCATGGCTTTCAGTTTGCCCAGAGAATCAAAGCGTACGTTGAAAACATTTATCGAAGCCCACAATGTTGCCTCCCTAACTATGAGGGCAGGTAGAAACAGTACTATGGAATTAACTGTTAGAGAAATGCGATGGCAGGTCCATTCTACAGCAGCCTTGATCGGATACATGGATTAACCAATCCGTGGATGGCTTCTCCGCAACAGTGAAAAGTGATCATTCTAGTTTTTTAATGTGTAACGTGGAATACTTTGCATTTTTCCGTGTCATTAATATGTGTCGTTCAGTTAGATCCTATGAAGAAAACAGATTGGTGGTGTTAATATAACACCACGATACATGGCAAGAATGTAAGGTTGGAAGTGTCTAGCTTTATAACACAATGGGCCAAAGTTGCGACTGTCCATGTTGTAAAATATACACGTCTTGCTGCATTATGTGAATTGTAGATGAGACTATATTGCTCAATGAATATATCCTAGAGGATAACGTGGTCATGCCATTGTCAACCACTGCCAAAGCTTTTCCTAAATTAATCCTACCAATCTCGCCCAGTCTCTGAGGAGCTTCCCGTTGAGAAACATTCGATAGTTCATTGTGTATGGCATATAAGAAGCCTAACAAGAAATCCTTAAGATCCAGGTCATGTGACAGAAGTGATAAATGTTGTTTCACCTGAGACAGTGTTGAGGTCTTTAGCAAGTCAAGGCATAACTTCCCAGCATTGATAGATGTCACAACCTTTGAGTGTTTAGATTGTACATAAAGTTGGTCAAGTCTATTGATCTTAAACCTTCTGGTGTTACCTAGGAATCTGGACTGACACCCATTAGTGTCTAAAGGCTAAACCAACCACTCCTTTCAATTTGGGTCTGATGAAATGTAAGAGCAATTGCGTAGCACGGCATCTAGTGTATCCTCACTATAGCATGTAAAGTGTTGCCAATTTTTAAAAGGTGCAAATGTGGGAATTCATGTCGTGTTCAAGTCTTTTATCTTCGCTATTCCCAGACATGATGTTTGTTGCACTGTTTTCTTCAGGAAAATCATTTGGTGTGGTATTAGGCATGCTCTAAAGAAGGCTTCAGTCCCCTGACTTTGTATCTATTGTGTCTTTCCAAAAGTTAAAACCCTGTTCAGACACCTTGGATAGATAAGAAGCAGAATATATCAGCTCGGTGTTTGAAGGCATAGTTTTCTCTGCAGATGTAGGTGCAAGCCTGTAAAAATATGAGGTTGGGTATGATGTATCAAAACCAGAAAAATAAGCAGACTTCTGTGCAAATTCTTTTGAACTACCTTGTGGTGGTGTCGGGCAGTGTTCCCATTGGGTGTAATTATAAATGGCATGTGGGATACTTGCTTTATGCAGAAAGTGGTGACCATAATGTTGATACTAGAACATATCACCGTAATTTGATGTGCCATTATACAATTCATCAGAAGAAAATACAGTTGATTGCTCTAGATCTTCCAGCAAATTATGCACTGTATCAATGTCCCAATCATCCGAAATAGTACTAGGGGTGATGAATTTATTCAAAGAAATTTTAAACCAACAAGTAATTTGCAAAAGTTCAGTAGAGCCATACACATCATACAATAGCCTGTCCCACACTATTCCTTTGGGAATTGAAACTGTTATAGTGTTGAACCAGGGACAGGTCTCTTTGTTCATTGTGCGATGATACACCAGATTTCAATACCTAGTTCAAAAGTTGTTCTGCAGAGCTTTTTGAGAGAAAATATCTATTCAGATAGTCACCAACCCAAATCTGAGGTCCAGGAATAGTAATCCAATTGTAATCCAAAGGTGTAACCAAGGTGTAACAAAGTATGTCTTTTTCAGCCAAAGACAGAGAGCATGCACTTGTAGCTTGAAAGGGAGAGGTTGCGGTAGTGGTGTCTCAGGTTCATTTGAATCCGGTGACAAGTCATTATAATCCACTAAGTAGCCAGATGCTGCGATGGCAACACGCTTCTTCGGTGTTGCGGGATGCTTCTTGTGATGCGATGCAATGCAACAGCTACAGCGGTGCCACCCTTGTTCAGTGATGCGACGACAGCGGCTGCGCCGGCGTCATGCTTCTTCTCCGTGAGTTGCGCTTCCAGCTCCTTATGATACGAAGT
The DNA here is from genome assembly GCF_964204655.1 of Triturus cristatus. Classification (NCBI taxonomy): domain Eukaryota; kingdom Metazoa; phylum Chordata; class Amphibia; order Caudata; family Salamandridae; genus Triturus; species Triturus cristatus. The sequence goes on along the minus strand of NC_140585.1, from coordinate 492,185,091 downwards.
CCCTCAGAAGGCCCAAAACAGCAGCAGGCACTTCTAAAGAACTGGTGGTTGAAGTCTGTTGTCCCTGAGACTTCAGCAGGAGGCAAGACTTTTTTCCAAACCCTTGGAGATCCTTACACAAGTTGAATGAAAATGGACACAAAGTCCTTTCTCCTTTCTTTGGCAGTCAGGCAACCACTGCAGGCCAATCCCCCAAGCAGCACTTCAGCTTAGGGATAGTCTCTCCTCAGTTTATTGTGGTTCCAATCCTCAGCAAAGGTTTCTTCTTGTTCCCAAAGTGATCTAAAGTTCTTGGGTTGGGGTCCCAATATTTATACTAAGTTTTTCTTTGTTCTCTGAAGGCAGAGAGGCCTTTGCCTAGCCCAAACCAGTTCTGGTCAATCCTGGAGCACTTTGTTTACATGACTTCTTCTTTCCTTTCAGAGTGCAGGGCAGAGATATCAGACACACCACAGGAGGTGGAACCAGCATTGTGGGGGGAAGGCACAGCCCTATTCAGGTCCCAGGTTCAAGTCCTCCCTCCCATCTAGATGCAGATCTCTCAATTCACCACTGGGCTGCCTCACCCTGTCTTCATGAATTCCCCAGCCCTGTCACTCAAACTCCAGACAAGGAATACACAGCTTAGCAGAGGCAGGTTTGAATGGTTAGACAAGAAAATACCTACTTTCTAAAAGTGGTATTTTCAAACACAGAACGTTAAAACCAACTTCACTAAAAGATGTATTTTGTCATTCTGAGTTCAGGCATACTAAATCAGAAATTTCTACCATGATCCCTGAGTCAGTTAGGATTATAAGATGTAATAATCAAACTGCCTATTCAGGCCTATGGAAAACAGGTAGCCTTGCAATAGTGAAAAACTAAAATGGCTGTAATTCACTATTAGAACATGCCACACACACCAGGGCATGCCATACCTTATCCTTACAATGCACCCTGCCCTTGGGCCTACCATAGGGGTGTCTGATATGAAGAAAAGGGAAGGTTTAGGGACTGGCAAGCGGGTGCACTTGCCCAGTCAGCATGACAGTACCAGACTGCATGCAGGCTCTGCAATGGCAGGCCTTTTTTTTATTTATTTTTTTATTAAATTTTCACAACAGCATAGATAATTGAACGAGCTTAACAAGGCATACATGAAGATAGAAAAAGAAAAGTTAACACAATTGAGAAAGAAAAGTTTGTCTTCTCTTCTAAGACTGAATCCAGTTGCTAATAGGGGCCCAGATATTTAAACCTAGAGCTCTCTTTTTCTTCCCTTTTAGCCGATACACAGCTTGCTCTAGCTGATAAGTATTCAACAATTTCGATTGCCATTGTATAAATGATGGAGAGTCAGAATCAAGCCAGTGGGAAGTGATACAGTATCGAAAAATAGACATAGATATAAATAAAAAGCCTTCTTCAGCAATTGTCCATGCTTTAACAGGATTTGATTGAACACCACAAATGACAAATTCAGCAGAAAGAATAACGGATGAATTCATAATATTATTCAAAAACATTTGGATTTCGGAAATAAATTGAGTTAGCTTTGGACAGAAAAAAAACATATGTGCGGCATTTGCACCAAGAAGATTACATCGGCTACATTTATCACCCCTATTAGCTTTCCATTTCATCAATTTAGCTGGAGTATAATATAGATCAAAAATACTCATAAAGAATTGGCTTTTAAAAGATCCATTAATTAGAACTAAATCAAATAAATATAGAGCATCAGATAAGTTAATAATCTCTATACCCAAATCCTTTTGCCATTTTAAATTGAACAAATCAAGATTGTCTTCCTTCCGGGTCAGCATAGTCTGATACATTATGCCAATTCTATTTTGTTTCTTACAACATTCGAGTATATCAATTTTCCTAATGTTATTAGTATATAACAAGTTCTTGGTGAGTAGAAAACTACGTATTTGCAAGTACTTAAAAAAATCTTTTTGAGGAACATTATAGTTTTGTTGTAAATACAAAAATGAAACAAATCGTCCTTCTTGATAAAGATCGCCTAAATTAAACATATTAAGTCTTTGCCATTGCTGAAGAATCTGATCTGAGAATATTGATGGCAGAATCGAATTATTATACAATGGTGTATAATAGGTAATGTTATTAAAGCAAAACTTTTTCTTACATTGTCTCCATACCTGAAAAATGGTCAATATAACTTTAAATCTTGTTTTTTTATAGTAACTTGGTTCTGAAAAACGTACAAGGCATTGACGTGCTTGCACACCTAAGATCATTTCATAAATAGTTGGATAAGTAAGGTCCTTGGGTGGTGATTCTTGAAAAATTAGGACTCTCATAAATTTAAGTGATATCGCCAAGTAGTATAACCGGAAATCTGGTAGTCCCCAACCTCCTCTATAAGTAGGGAGTGAACACCACTTGAAAGATCGCCTAGCTCTCTTATATCCCCAGAAAAATCTTGAAAATATTCTATCTATTTTTGTAAATAAAGTAGAGGGAAATAATAATGGTATGGTGCGAAAAAAATAAAGAAATTTGGGGAAAAAGAGCATCTTGATTACATTGGTACGACCATAAAGGGAGAGATGGAGATTATTTAACCTTTCGAGAGATCTAGAAGTTGAGACGAGTAGTGGGTCGAGATTAAGATTAACAATATCCTCAACCTTAGCAGAAATTGTTACGCCCAAATATAGGGCTGTTTTAGCATATGTCAGGTCCGTTGGTAGACTAGCATTAGAGTGAATTATTTGTGTTTTGGCTATATTTAATTTATATCCAGAATATAAACCAAATTCTCGAGCTGCCTCTACAATTTTAGGAAATGCCAGACTGATATCTGAAGTAGCAATCGCGACATCATCAGCATATGCAAAGATTTTATACTCTACTTGATGAATTATAACCGGTAGGATATTTTCCTGATGTATTAGTTTTTGCAAATAAGACTCAATATAAAGTGCGAATAAAGGAGGCGAACATGGGCACCCTTGCCTGGTCCCCCTTGTTATTGATAATATAGTAGATGTCTCAGAAGCAATACGAATTACAGCCTTGGGTTGATTATATAAGGCTTTAAGAGCAGATAGAAATTCAGCCGGGAATTTTTTCCAGATCAGTACTTGCCAAAGGAAACCCCAATCAACCCTATCAAATGCCTTCTCAGCATCAAGTAAGACAATTCCGACTGGGGATCCCGTGGCTTGCGCCCAATCTAGCAAAGTAATGATCCTTCTAACATGATCAGTTGTATCTCTCTTTTTAATGAATCCATGTTGCGACTCAGCCACTAAATTTGGCATTAAATCATTTAATCTATTAGCTAATATTTTAGAGAAGATTTTACTGTCTGATGTTATTAAGGATATAGGTCTGTATGATCCAAGATCCATAGGATCCTTCCCTTTTTTTTTTAATACGACAAAAGTGGCTAGAGACCATGATGGAGGTGGCCGACCATTAAATGCTTCTTGAAATATTTTCAATAACTCTGGTTGTAACATATTACGGAATGTTCGATAAAATTCTAGAGGGATATTGTCTGGTCCGACCGCTTTACCAGATGCCAAGCCTAGAATAGCCCCTTCTATCTCTTCCCAAGTAACTGAAACGATTAGTGTATTTTTTTGAACTTCCGTAAGAGAGGAGAGATGTTCAATTTCCGGAAGATAGTTGGCAGCATCTTCACAAACACTAGTACCGTCATTTGATCGATTGTACAAAGATTGATAGAAATTTCGGAATGCTTCTAAGACATCAGACTTGGATTCCTGAATAACCCCTTCCATATCCAATATTTGAGATATATCCGTAGCGGTTGCTTTCTGTCTCAATCTCTGGGCTAATATTCTGCCGGTTTGTTCACCTAATTCATAACAGTCCTTTTTAAATAATTTGTACTTCTCAGCTACCTGATTGGCTAAGAAAGAGTAAACAGTCGACCGTGCAGTGGCCAGCAATTTTTGAGCTTCTTGTATCGCTAAACCCAGCCTAACACAAGAGGCTAATTTGATTTCTGCTTGCCTTATTCGATCCAGACTCTCTCTGAATGCGGCTAATTGTTTCTTTTTACGAAGATTCGAATAACTCAGGGTCTCACCCCTTATTACCGATTTAAAAGTATCCCATACCATTTGTACAGAGGCAGTATTATTATTCTTCGCAAAAAATTCCTTGATTACCAGGGCCATATGAGCTAAATAATCTTGATCTAGCAATAAATTTCTCTGAAATGTCCACGGTCTTTTTTGTAAAGAGGCAGAATGAGAAAGCAACAAATCTAAGACAATAGGATTGTGATCAGAGATGATTTGGGGTAGAACTTCAATACTGCTATTACTGACAAGTTGAGTAGAAATAAAAAAATAATCCAGGCATACAAATTTTTGGTGTGGGGCCGAGAAGTAAGTAAAGCCTGATTCTAAAGGTCTAAATTTGTTCCAGACATCAACCAGTCCGTTATTAAATGTTAATTCTCTAAGAGCTTTAAACGTTTGAGGTTTCCGATCTCTATAATTCCTAAAATTCCTAATATTACAATCAGCATTAATATTAATGTTGAAATTGCCACATAAGATTAAAGGATGATCCCAAACTGCTAGTTCAGAATTAATTGTATTAAATACCTCCTTATCGTCTAAATTCGGCCCGTATAAAGAACAGATAGTCAATTTATTCCCATCAATAATAATTTCTGCAATCCCCCATCTCCCCCATTTGTCGCCTAAAGATCTAGTACATTTCCCAATCCCGCGTTTTGTAAGAATAGCGACACCTCTAGTTATTCCCATTTGTTTAGAACAGACTAGTAACTCTAGGTCAAGATTTTTGAACAAATTCCTCTTGGACCAAGGGATATGTGTCTCCTGTAGACATAAGATATCAATTTGAAGAAGTTGAATCAAGTGTCGCAGTATCCCCACCTTTTTAAAATCATTCAGACCATTAACATTAAGAGAACAAATTTTAATTTTCCTCACCATATTGAAAATTTTTGAAGAGTACCATCAATCGTAACCGATTTAATTGAATCAAAAAAGCCTTTGCCGATAAACTCTCACATAACGTATAAAGATCAACCCACCAAAGTTTGTATAGCCCATCTCAATCATCACTGCTGTTTTATGCCACACCACCCACCACCAACCCCACCACCCCCACCACCACCTCAACCCCCAGGTTGAGGACCACCCACCCAACCCCCTCCCCCACACATGAGGCTCAGGAACTAACAGTTCCTGTGTAAGATGGAATGCCATATCTCTCTGGCTCCGACCCTTACCAAAAAAAAACAGAATTCTGAAAGCAGATAGCGCTACGCTAGACAGATACATATATAAAATGTCCAATATCTAGCACTGACCATATGTTATAACATGAGTAAAAACTCTTTAGCTTTGATCTCTGAGAAAAAGAATTTTGTTTGATCTTTCCATACAACTTTAAGTTTGGCGGGATTCTGAAGATAAACCGTGGCCCCTTTCTGCTGAAATTGAGGTATTAGCTGTCTAAGCTGCCATTGCTGGGCCACTGTTGACTGGCAGAAATCTGGCCGTACGAAAAAAGTACAGCCTTTGGCAGATATCTTCTTTTCAGGTTTTGCTAACATTGAGAGTTCCTCTCTTGCAAGAAAGTTATTAAAACTGACAAGAATTGCTCGCGGATATGGCTGGTCACCCTGTCGAGTATTCTTCATAGAAAATGGGAAGCGATGGGCTCTTTGAATCTCCTTTGTCCAATCCCATGTTTTTAGATCAGGGAGGGCTTCCTTTAGAAGTTCAATAATGAATTGTCTAGTATCTAGTCCTTCTTTCTTTTCAGGAATGCCCAAAAATCGCAGGCTGTTTCTTTGAGCCTGATTTTCTAGCCCGGTTAACTTATAAGATAAATCATCCCTTTGTGCTTTGACGCTCTCCAGTTCAGTTTTCTGAGTTCGAGACTCCTCCTCTAGCACCGAAATACGAGTCTCGGCTTCTGTGACTCTATCAGCGGTCTCCGTTGAGACCTTAATCACTCTACGAATAGAATTCTTTAATTTAGCACATGTAGCTTGAGTACGTAAATTTTCCGCTTTACTTTCTGCACGGTGTATCATCATAGTGTTGTATATAGTGGTTAACGTAATTTCTGGAGGGCTTTCACTTAAATTAGATCTGTCTTGAATATTAGTCGATACATCTTCCATTTCGACCTCAGATCTGTTTTTTAGCGCTGGATTGTCAGGAGCTGAAGAGGGGGATCCCCCAACCTCGATTCTGAGTTTAGTTGTAGCTCGATTATGAGATCCCCTCTTCTTTAGTTTTTTAATTGTCGCAATACTTGTACTTGGTGAGACACCATCATCATCGTCTTCCCCGACAACACTGCTCTCTGCAGTATAATCTGCCCACTCCTTACTGTGATTTGGACTAGGACTGTCATCCGATGTGCAGTCAGATAGGGAGTAGAAGTTTTCACCTGCTTCTTGACTGGTTATGGCTCTTTCTAGGATATTTAAATCTGAATTAATGGGATTTTCGACTAACCCATTAGATTGTAAAATATTACTTAGAACTCCGACTCCCACAACCCCTTGCGGGCCAGAATCCTGATTGTCTAGTTGCACCGCTATGTTTGAAGCAGCAATATTGGTTTCAAAGATAATATCTGCAGTTGCTGGCTCAAGAATTTCAGATATAGGTGTTGGTGAAACAATATCTCTCTGTTTCTCATTTTTTTCCCCAAAGAAATGATGTATCGGGGTGAGCCCTTGATTTACAGCAGATTGAGGCAGGGAGTCTTTCTCCAAAGTGCCTACAGCGGTAAGACTTGCTCCTTTGTCAGCAGTAAAGGGTATAGATTTATTCAAATCTGGTTGAGATGAGGCACCCTTTCCCTCAGCGGGTTGTTTAATCCGCACACTCCGAGTATGAGGCTTTGACTGGTTTTTTGGTGGCATACTTTGAGAACTCGGCGAGGTACTACCCCCGTGTATTATTGACCAGTGAGCGCCAGTGAAACCAAAATAGCGCCAAAACAAAAAACAGTTCCGGTACTCGTGAGCAAAAAGCAACATTTAATGCAGATTTCTAATTAATTAGTGCTATAGATAGATTAAAGTTCAGGAAAATTTAGTTGTGGTAGACTCTCATTCCTCTCCTCTCCTCTGAGTACAATGTCTTTAACAGTGAGTCGAGATATATGTATCCATGCAGCGACACAATGTTGCAAGCCTCTTTCTTAAAGCCACAGTGCAGTTGGTACCAATATTCTTCTTTCTACGATTTTCAAAAAGCGGAACCGGAGGCTCCCACAGACGCCGTCCACTTCAATCTCAAAACAGAGAGGAACTCAGGTCGCGCTGCGCCACCCACACAGTCAAACAGTTTCAGCTCACTCACGCTTCTCTCCGAAAGAAAAAGCGGCTCCACAGCCTCACCCCGAACGGCGGTGTCTCCCGAAGCGTCCGCCTCCGAGTCAACGTCCGTGCTCAAGCCGTAGTCCGATTCCCGCCTCAAGACCGCAATCCTTCCCTGCGAAATCTCCACAGCACCACAGCACCACACGGGGCTCCAACAACGGCTAGCTCCTCTGCCCCCCAGCGGTGCAGATCAGTCTCCCTGACTCATCCGGTCCACATGGCAGCGTCTTAGGTAAGAAAGCTCCAAAATAACGCTCTTCGTTTCCACCGGGTACGGAGCCAGAGTGAAGAGCTGCTTACACAGCCCACGCCACGGCCGCCATCTTGCCTCAGCAATGGCAGGCCTTACACACACTTTTACAGGCTGCTTCTGTGGGTGGCACAACCAGTGCTGCAAGCCCACTAGCAATATTTGGATTACCAGCCCTGGGCAATCCTGGTGCACTGTACTAGGGTCTGACAGGTAAACCAAACCAACTAGACATGGAATCACAAATTCATACATCAATTTACAATAGGGAGCACATGCACTGTGGCACTGGACAGCAGTGACACAGTGCCCAAAGCATCTAACACCAGCAAAAACACATGAGGCAACAACAAAAATGGAAGGGAGACCCATGCCAAGGTGCCAGGTCTAACACATGTCCCCTCCAGCTGAAATGCGGGGAGAACTACTCTACCTCCTGGGAGTTCTCATCACTAAGGCGGAAAAATTTGGACAGACCATCAGCGTTCTGTACCAGGGCGGTGTTCCACCGTGACATCTATCCCCTGTAGGGAAATGGACCACCTCAACAACTTTGGATTCTCACCCCTCATCTGCATCAACCATCTGAGGGGCCTGTGGTCTGTCTGAACACGGAAGTGAGTCCGAAACAGGTAGGGTCTCAGCTTCTTCGGTGCCCAGACCACAGCAAATGCCTCACGCTCAATAGCACTCCACCTCTGTTCCCGTGGAAGTAACCTCCTACTGATGAAGGCTACGGGTTGATCTAGGCCCTCCTCATTCATCTGTGCCAGAACAGCCCCCACACCATGCTCTGAAGCGTCTGTTTGTACTATGAACTCTCTGGAGAAGCTGGGTGCCAAAAGCACAGGCGCCGTGCACATAGCAGTTTTTAGGGCCTCAAAAGCTTTCTGACAGGTGTCAGTCCAAATCACTCTCTTAGGCTGCTTCCTGGAAGTCAGCGCAGCCAAGGGTGCAACAATGTTGCCATACCCCTTGACAAACCTCCTTTAGTAACCCGTGAGTCCTAAAAAGGCTCTCACCTCTGTCTGGGTTTTGGGCGGCTCCCAAGCCAGGATGGTTTCAATCATGGGCTGCAGGGGCGCCACCTGGCTGCTTCCCACCTAGTGTCCCAAGTACACCATGGAACCCTGCCCGATATGGCACTTACTCGCCTTGATCGTGAGGCCTGCCCTCCGTAGCGCCATCTATACTTCCCAGAGGTGGCGCAGCTGTTCTTCCCAACTGGCACTGAACACTGCGATGTCATCCAGGTAGGCGGCACTGAACTCATCCAGTCCAGCGAACACATGGTTGACCAACCTCTGAAAGGTGGCAGGGGCATTCTTCATCCAAAGGGCATAACCCGAAACTGGTAGTGCCCATCTGGTGTGGAGAATGCTGACCTCTCTCTTGCCCCATCAGTCAAGGCGATCTGCCAGTACCCAGATGTTAGGTCAAACGTGCTGAGGTACCGTGCAGCCCCTAGCCGATCTATGAGCTCATCAGCTCTGGGGATGGGGTGGCGTCAGTCTTGGTGACTGAATTGAGCTCTCGGTAGTCCACACAGAACCGGAGTTCTGGTGTGGCACCCGGTGCGTCAGCCTTTGGGACCAAGACCACTGGGCTGGCCTGTAGGAAAGTAGGATCTGCTTCACATGTTTACCCCCACTTTTTGCTGGTGTTTCACTGTTTTCCGACTTTAGTCTGGCTGGAACCCTGCTATTCAGGGCCCCAGCCTAGCTGCTTCCTCTTTAAAATGATTCCATGTACTTTAGGTACAGTTCATATTGGATCTGAGGTCCCCTTATATGGTATACTATGTACCCAGGGCATAGTTACCCCAGAGACCTACCAGGGGCTGAAGCATGTATTATGCCACCCCTGGAAAGCCACCCAAAATGACACCACAGGTCTGCTACTGCAGCCTGAGTAAGGTGGTGCATGCACCCCTTACTGAGAAATAGGTTAACTATATCTCACCATATACTGCACATACAAACCTATCAGTCACCCCTATGGCCGGCCTTATCAATCCTGAAGGCAGGGTGCTTGGTTATATGTGAGAGGGTGCCCAGGCATGAGCTGAGCCCCTCTGCAGCCTTTGGAATCTCTTCTCCGGCGTTGTCAGTAGTGCAGCCTGACCATATACTCTTAAGTGCATTATAACCAAACGGTAAATGCTAACTTTGGACTGACTGCACTGAAACATGTCGTATTTGGTGTCAAACACCTTGAAATCATACCCCCACACCAGTAACTGGTGTGGGAGTATGATCCCACCTTTCTAGAGGAAGAGACATGACAGCACTGGTATACCCGGAAGAAATTTAATAGAGCCCTGGCAACACAAAATCGATGCTACAGCCACAGACACAGGTCTGGCCTCCTGCTGCTGACCGAAACTCTGGCAGGGGAGGCCTGGACAATAGGTTTCCTGTCACAGGAAGGTGTATCTATATAAAAAGAGAAGAGGGGGGGACAAGGAGCTTGTTATGGTCCAGTGTCTATGCTCCGTGTATCGTCTGTATCAATCAAAAAAGGAGACACTGTTCCAAAAAAGTAGAGAACAAAAAGGAAACTAAAAAAGCGTGAGAAAAGAGGGTCCTAGGCTATATAAGACCCAAGTGTTGGAAGGGGAAGCAGAGCTTATTTTCTCTTGTTGCCCTCACACACCCCGGAAGGTGTCATGCTTCATCATCGGGCGTTTTGCTCCTCGTCGGACCGGCGCTGCAGTGCCCTACGGGTCCCCCGAAGAGTCACTTTAGCGGAGATCTTTTTAGAGAAAACGCCGTTTGGTGCATGCGGGTGTGTGGTTTGGGTCCTAAAAGTAGTAGTGGTGCAGTCGTGTGTGTGATGTGGTAAATTAAAATTGTCTAAGGGTTGCTTGAAAAGTATTGTTTAATAAAGACAAAGGAATGGCACCCTTGACAAACTAAAAAAACCCGTAGGTTAGGTGTTACCCTAATGGGGTTAATGTCCCATCAGGTAACTAAAATGTAGTCAATGTGGTCGACATGTTTCCCTCCCCTGCGGTCCAAACGGATCGCTGGCGCTTCCTCAGGACCAGCTAACAAGTGCAGTGTGAATAAAAGTGATCTGGGGTATAATACCCGCAGTGTATATCCGGGCGTTCAGGGATTCAATGGCCCTGCTATCTGTTATGTCAGATTGAAAGTCGCTCCTGGATATAAGCCCAGGTGAACATAAAAGACAAAAGAAAAGAAAAAAAAGCAATATGTCAAGGTTTAGGGTAAATATGCCCCAAATCTGTCCATAAACTGGACACGAATAGATAAAAACTGAGTACACGGTTGCGGTGTTCAAGAAACACAAACTCCACTCACGAGTGACTGGGAAAGTGGGGTCTCAACGATAAGCAAAACGGATGACCATCCACAGGATAGGTATCCTGGTGTAGGTGGCCTCCCACCGCCGATCGGAGTCACCCACTCATCTCATGAATCTACCGTGGAAGGTCTGATGAAACTCAACATTGTTTTACAGGTAAGAATTAAGCGGGGGTGGTTACAGCTCATCTCCCAATGGTGTCTGAGCCACACTATAGACACCCCTAAAGTACATCTCACATCACTCACCTAAGTATAAAGAGAAAGTTGCTCCATAGACTAGGGGACGAGCGTTCACACCTTCTTGTGCTGAGAAAGGAACAAATGGACGTCCCAGTGAGTAATGGCATATAAATAAGTTTAGACCCTGTGGTCTAAATATGGGTAAAGTCAGCGACTGGTACCCTAGATGCCCCTTGGGTATTTACTTACCGTTTTGCTCCGGTGTGGCCTCTGACGATCCTACCCCAACCGTCCTCCTGTCTGGAATGGAACCGCATGTTTCCATTTGTAGTCCCGGCAAGCATTGTGAAGGCGGTACCTGTATCCGGTCAAAATCTGTAACAGGTGTGTGTTCGGGTGTATTTTAGATGATGCGCATGCGCGATGACCAGACATGCGGTCCTCGCGCATGCATGGCCAGAGTGAGACTACGTCTTCAGAATCCACAACAAGTGTGTGTTTGAGTCTATTTTGGATGATGCACATGCGCAAAGACAAGACATGCGTGGCCAATGTGAGACTCCGTCTTCTCTCATCTGTTACTTACAGAACGTATGGATTATACAGTGAATTTAAAGTACAATTCAGTGACGTGATTTCCACAGGGGGAGTAGTTCTTAAACAGATGTAGGGTGTCATGTCAATCTAATTGAGGACATCTTGTCTGCATGTAAAGAAATCTCCCGATTCTGCACGTGTGTTTGTGCCACGGTAGCTGATAATAACCACATGCGCTGTGGACGCACGTGCGTGTGTGCCCTCATATGATAAAAATCAAAGTAGCATATTACAATCCACAGTCCCCAATGAGAAAGGGTATGTGGAGAACGATGCGAGGAGGGGGAGAGGAGGATGTAAGAGAGGGGCAAATATGTTTAGAGGTCTGAAAAACAATACCTGACTGTGCGCAATACTATCGGTCATCTAATGATAGTAGATATAGATGGCCTCGAGCGGGGTCAGATTGTATAGATAGTCTCTGTGGGTACATGATAATCAGATTAATTGTCACGATGAGATGGTCATCTCATCTAATGATGTACTCTGTCTAGTGCTAAGCTTGTGTGTGAACTCCTCGGGGAAATAGCGTGGTATGACGTTATCTTCCCCAATACCAACACTGTGCACAAGACAACGATCATAAACGGTTAGTACCCAAACAAAAATGTATACACCCAGACTCTCATTATTGAGTATATCATTAACAACACTTACAACCAGGGGTGTATCAAAGCAGGTGTAAAGGCAGACCTAGTGTGTTGCTCAAGAGGGAAATGTGACTTGTATGTGTGTGGCCAGAGATGGATATAACTGGCATATCAGCTGAGTGATGTCTAAAGGTTGTAATAGAATTACAGTTCAGTCCATGGTATCTCATCATTGAGACCTTGTTCATTTGTTCGTAGGCGATGTACCCATCGTTGTTCTCGGCGTAGTAAAGAAATACTACTCCACAGCTGGTTGCTTTCCAGTATTGTCCATCTGATGTCATCACATGAGTGGCCTTTCTCGATGTATTGATTAGTAAGTCTCGTGGCTATTCTGCCCCATTTGATTGTGCTTCTGTGTTCACTAATCCTAATTTTGACCTGTCGTGTAGTCATCCCAATTTAGTGGAGTGCGCACGGGCAGGTAATGAGGTAAACACAATTCTTGGTGTTACAGGCCCGATTCACAGAACTAACTTAAGACAAAATCCTAAACTTACTACCATTTTGGTATTCACAGAAGGCACTTACTCATTTCGGTATTCACAGAAGTTAGTAGTCCTAAGTTTAGGACTCCTAAATGCCTTCTGTGAATACCGAAAGTCTTAAAATTAGGATTTTTCGCAGTTTAGTAGTAGTATAGTTAGGACTCCTAACTTTAGGACTCCTAAATGCCTTCTGTGAATACCGAAAGTCTTAAAATTAGGATTTTTCTCAATTTAGTAGTCCTAAATTTAGACTTAGGACTACTAAATTGAGAAAAATCCTAATTTTAAGAATTTCGGTATTCACAGAAGGCATTTAGGAGTCCTAAAGTTAGGAGTCCTAACTATACTACTACTAAACTGCAAAAAATCCTAATTTTAAGACTTTCGGTAGTCACAGAAGGCATTTAGGAGTCCTAAAGTTAGGAGTCCTAAACTTAGGACTACTAAATTGAGAAAAATCCTAATTTTAAGAATTTCGGTATTCACAGAAGGCATTTAGGAGTCCTAAAGTTAGGAGTCCTAACTATACTACTACTAAACTGCGAAAAATCCTGATTTTAAGACTTTCGGTATTCACAGAAGGCATTTAGGAGTCCTAAACTTAGGACTACTAACTTCTGTGAATACCGAAATGAGTAAGTGCCTTCTGTGAATACCAAAATGAGTAAGTGCCTTCTGTGAATACCAAAATGGTAGTAAGTTTAGGATTTTGTCTTAAGTTAGTTCTGTGAATCGGTGTTTCCGTTGATCCCATGTGACTTCGTCAAGATCGAGGGATGTGGTGTGTTTGGTGAAAGGGCACACACCGCACATCCCGCACGGGTAGTGGCCTTTCACAGCAGGGAGATCCCATAGAGTAGGTTCCTGTCGGTTAGTCTTGGGTCGTGGCCTGGTGTTGATCAATTGGTCACGTAAATTAGTGGTTCTCCTGAACGCAAATCTCGGGCGTTCTATCGTGAGACCACCCGTGTTGAGAATCCTCCAGTTGCGATTCACAATGTTTTTGATTTTGTTCGAGAGTGGTGTAAAAGTTGTCACGCATGTGATGATGTTATCAGCTTCCTTGGTCCTGTCCTCCAACAATGCTTGGCGATTATTATTCCTGGCTCGTTTACGTGCTTGCTTCACAATCGTTTCCGGGTAGTTCCTCTGTTTGAGGTTCTTCGTCAGGGTTTGGCCTGGGTGTCATATTTGTGGATGTTACTACAGTTCCGGCAGATTCTAAGAAATTGTCCGAAGGGTAAGTTTTCCCTCAGTGCTTTTGGATGATGGCTGTGGAAATTCAACAAGCTATTGCGGTCAGTTGCCTATTTGTAGATGGTAGTTTGGAGTTTTCCTTCCTCCAAAGTGATGAGGAGATCCAGGAAAGGAATTTCTTTTTCACTCTCTGTTTTGCTGAAGCGTAAGTGGGGGTTCAGATTATTTATCCACTCATAAAATTCTTAGCAACTATCAGCATCCCCTTTCCACAGGATGACACCTTCCGGGGTGTGTGAGGGCAACAAGAGAAAATAAGCTCTGCTTCCCCTTCCAACACATGGGTCTTATATAGCCTAGGACCCTCTTTTCTCACGCTTTTTTAGTTTCCTTCTTGTTCTCTACTCTTTTGGAACAGTGTCTCCTTTTTTGATTGATACAGGAAGGTGTAACCACCTCCCAGACAGGCTTATGTGTATTGGGGCTGGGTGGGAGCACTCTCTGAGTGCTTTTAAGTCCTGCACTGGGGGCACATTTGGTGTCCCTGTGCATAGTCCAGCTGAAACCGGTTCAGAGGCTTCCAGTCCCTGCTCTGGCGCAAAACTGGACAGAGGAAATGGGTGTAGCCACCCCTCTTTACAAAACCTCCCATAGGTGGATCCCCAGAGTATGTCCAACCCCCTACCTTAGTATAAGTATGGGACCCCAGTCCTTAGGACTTTAGATTACCCTGGACAAAACTCTGAAGCTGAATCCTGGACCTTCGACGCTCTGCTCAAGACCAGAGGACTGAAGAAATCTCCCTTGTGGTCAAGGAGTGACTCCCCTGCTTGGCAGGCACCAACAAAGCAATTTGCCAGTCTATATCATCGAACCTCCTGCCGGACTATGAAGTATTTTCAGCCCAGGAAGAGAATTTCCAGACATCTCAGAGGCCGATCCAAGTCCCCAGCAAAGCTGAGACCCACAGCCCTCATGAGTAGCGTTGAACCTTAACTCCTGGTCATCATGCATATCTGCAAGTGGATTGACTTCTCAACGTCTCTAGAAGTTGTGCTTGGGCTGACTTGTAGCCCTCACCTCGAGCACTGAATCCACCGAAGATTGTTGGCCTGGTCATTCTGAGTGACCTGTGATCCACCATTTTGTGTTTCGTCTTGAGGTCCCTTTGCGACCCCTGGTCTGTTGACTGGTGGGTCCCTGAGGGGGTAACTTTGTATTTCCTTGGATTTTCCTGGTTGCTCCAGATGTGCCCCAACTCCCAACCAAGTGGTGAGTCCCAAAGACCTTGCTGGTCTGCACCGAAGCATCTTTCTTGTTTCTGCATGGGTTGCTGTTGCCAAGGCTTGTTGTGTCCAATCTGGGCACCGACACTGCAGCACTTTGTGGGACAGCTTGAATCCAGCTCCTGATTGCCCTCGACACCTCCTAGTCCTCGTGGCTGAAGAGTCAAGCTTCACCTCTTTCACCTGAACTCACCTAACATCGGTGGGCATCTGCTCATCGCCTTCCTGGTCACTGGCTAAAGACCCAGACTCTGTCCCCTCTGCTTTCAAGTTCTTCTCATCTTCGATCCAAGCTTGGATCTCTTCGGACACTTCGCATCTTCATGGCAGCAGCACTTCTTCGCCAGCTTCCATTGAAATTGACGACACAACCCGACACCAAAAGACACCTATGCACCCAGCTTCCCTGGGTGAGGTAACACGAGTACTCCGGTGCACCCGTGGGTGCTAATCCTAGAACTTCCTAAGTCCAAAAGGGTTTGGTCCTGACTCATTTCTAAGTGTCCCTAATCTTAAAAAATCTAACCGCAACTTTCCCCATAGAAGCTAACGGGAGCTCACGGCTGTGTTCACACACTGCACACCGCCCCCGTGGGTCCCCTGTGTCACTACCTTAGGTGGTTCCCTGTGGTCCCAGCAATTCTACAGGCTCTAGGCCTTGTGTCTAGTTAAGTCGTGGTTCTTATACCACTATTTTAGTATATGGTTTGGCTCGCCCCTAGGGCCTGACGTGTATTTTTGCTATTTTACTGTGATTATTGAAGTATAACTTATGTGCTTTGACCTCTAGTCTCATAAATAGACTAGGAGGGTGTGTTTAGTAATAAATACATATATTTTATATATATACCTGGTGTGGATATCTTTCATTTAGTGGCTCAAGAGATTATAGACTGGTAAAACAAGCTGCTTTGCATTTCTTCAAGACTTAGCCTGAAGGCTTCTCTCCATAGCTACCACTAGGATAGCTTTCAATAAAGGTTGTCTTTAACCTATAGCCAATAAGGGGTTGTTTGGACTGATATCAGGTGCCCACTAGAACAAGTGGACAGCATATATCAGGCCAACTTCTCACACGGCCCAAGGACTGTTAGAGGACTCAATCACCCCTAATGCAAACATCTTGGAGACCTCCTCCTTGATGCAAGCTCTCACCCTGTTAGTCATCTGTAGGTTTTGTGCCTCACAGGTGTACTATCCCCATTGTCCACATCATGGACGCAACAATTAGTGACACCAGGAACCCAGGAGAACATATCAGAAAACTGCCCCAGAAACTGGCGGCAGTCATTCTGTTGCTCAGGGGTCAGGGTGGAAGAGAGGTTGACACCATCCACTGACCCATCTTGCTCTGTCGCCAACAGGAGGTCTGTCAGAGGCTTGGTCTCCTCCTCCATTCCATCATCTGTCGCTAAGAGCATGCCCACTTGGGACCTCTCCAAGTGGGGCTTCAGGCGGTTGACATGCAGGACCATCAAAGGGTTCCTGGGAGACCGCAAGTCCACCAAGTAGGTAACCGGACTTTTGGGCTCCACAACCTCAAATGGTCCAGTCCACTTATCCTGGAGCGCGCAGGGCTCCACTGGGGCCATGACCCACACTTTGTGACCAGGCTGAAGCACTACCAGAGTGGCATTCTTGTCGTACGACCGCATCATCTCCTCCCGGCTGGCTTCCAGATTCGCCTCAGCGAGTTGCCTGAGACACCTAGTTTGGTTCCTAAAGGCCAGCATGTAGCTATATACATCCTGGGGAGGTTTCCTGGGAGATTGCTCCCAGCCTTCTTTAACCAAACTCAGAGGTCCTCTCACTGGGTGTCCATAGAGAAGCTCAAAGGGGCTGAACCCTAGAGATTTATGTGGCCCCTCATGGGAAGCAAAGGGTAGGCATGGTAAGAGGACGTCCCACTTAAGCCTCATGGGTTCCTCAAGACACATAATCATGCCCTTCAGGGTTCGGTTGAACCTTTCAACCAACCCATTTCCTTGGGTGTGATAAGGAGTGGTAAAGTTGTAGGTTACCCCACACTCCTGCCACAGGAACTTCATATACTTGGAAATGAAGTTAGTATCTCGCTCAGACACTACCTCGTGAGGGAATCCCACTCTGGAGAAAATTCCCATCAGTGCTTGCCCCACCACGGGGGGCGTCACTGTCCTCAGAGGTATGGCTTCCGGGTACCGGGTGGCATGGTCCATCAAGACCAGGATGAACCTGTTGCCCATGGCTGTCTTGGTGTCCAGTGGCCCCACAATGTCAATACCCACCTTTTCAAAGGGGGTGCTGACCACAGGGAATGGCTGGAGAGGAGCCTTGCGCTTCCTCCCACTCTTGCCACTTGCCTGGCAAGTCTGACATGTCCTGCAGTGAGTGTCTGAACTCCTGCACATTTGGGGCCAATAAAAGTGGGTGACAAGCCTCTCAAAGGTCTTGTCCTGCCCCAAATGACCTGCCAATAGCACATCATGAGCCAGCCCCAGTAGGAAGGCTCTGAAGTGCCGGGGTACCACCAGCACATGGGCTGACCCAGGCTCAGCAACCTTAGGCTCAGAATACAGGAGACCGTTCTCCCAGTAGACCCAATGTGACCCAGACTGATCACCTGCTGCCTGGTCTGCAGCCTGCTGCCGCAGACCCACGAGAGAAGGGCACTTGTTCTGCTCCTCACAGAACTTCTCCCTGGAGGGTCCTCCTTCTTGCTGTCAATGGGTCAGCTCAGGCAGGTCCCCTAGTTCAGCTACCTGCTCTCCTGTAGGCTCCAGGGCATCCCCCTCAGGGTCTGCTCCCTCCTGGACCGTGGGAACTTTGGGGGCCGGTTTCCCACGTCCCCTGCTTCCTCTCTCTGAGGCGGGTGCCTGGGCTCCCCTCTCAGGCTCCAGGTCCTCTTGAGAACCCCTACTGGCTGCCATGGACTGTGTAGTGACACACGCCCAGTCAGGCAGACCCAACATTTCCAAATGAGCACTCCGCTACACCTTCGCCCAAAGTGAGCTCTTCAGATCGTTCCCTAACAGTCAACAGGCATGGCGGGCCTCACAGCTACCTGAAGATTACCAGAGGACCCCCCCCCCACACTCAAAGGGAACCTGAGCCACCTTGCAGTGGCTCTCTGTGTTGTCAGCGGCAACAACTGGATAGAATGCATTGGGGACAACCTGCTCTTGAGAAACCAGGTAACACTTGACAGCTATCACACTGGCTCCTGTATCTCTAAGAGCCTCCACCCTATGGCCATTGATGGTCACCCACTGCCTGTATTTCTTAGTGTTATCAGGCAGTTGGGGCCTAGGTACCACCTCACAGTCTCCTATAGAGACAAGGGACATCTCTGCTGGCCCCCACCCACCTTGGGCACCCTTCTGCTCACCCAGGACCACACTAGCCATCTGCCGGGGCTGCACCAGGGGGTGCTGGCTTCACAAACTGCCAGCACCTGGCATCATTCGCTTTATGACCCAGGTCCCCACATTTGTAGATATTTCAGGGGTCCCCCTTAAACAGGAGGACCTGTAGGGGCCCCTGATGGTTTCTGTTGTGGAGGCTGGGAACCTTTCCCTTGGTTCCCTTGGGGATTACTTTGGGGCCTTCTCTTGAACTCCCTCTGTTTACCCTTGTCCCCCCCACTCTTCTGCTGGGGACCCTGCCCACCTTTGCCTGGATCTCCCACGTGACCCTTGTGGACCCTGGTACTGACCCAGCGGTCTGCCTCCACAGCAAGCTTCCTAGGATTAGTCAGCCTACTATCAATCAGGTGCTGACATAGCCCTGGAAAACAATTACTTGACACGTGCTCCCATGCAATCTAATCAAAGAGCCCATGAAAATCATCAACCTTGCTACCCTCACCCAACCATCCAATGCTCTGCAGAAAAAAGTGACATATTCCACCCAGGTACTGTTCTCTATCTTCTTGCAACCCCTGAACCTGTCTGTACACTTCAGGAGTTAAACCATACCTGGACATTAATGCATCTTTCATGTGGGGATATGAATTATAGACTTCAGAAGGCAAGTCTAACAGTGTGTCCCGCCCTTCACTAAGGAACCGCCCCCACAACCCCGCTCCCCTATCCTTCTCAGGGACCCGGTGGGAAGACATGGCTACCTCATAGACCTTGAACCACTGCCCAATATCATCATTCTTAAAAAATTCTTTCACCACATCTTTGGGAATATACACCCTGGATTCAACAGGCAATGACGGTGTGCTGACACCAGAGGGAGCAATCTCTAAGCTCCTGGCTTTCAATTCCAAATCCCTCAAACATTTCTCATGATCCAACTGCATTTTCTTTTCCTCTAGGGCCAATTTCCTGTTTTCTAATTCCAGTTGCCTACCCAACTTGAGCTTGGCCAGCTCCATCTCATGCCTCCTGCCTCTCTCTCTGTCATCCAACTCCTATGGACACAGACTCTTGGCAGAAACACTGCTACCTGCAGGGGAAGGTGTCTTCCTCCCTCTGGGGCCTACCGGCCCTTCCAGCTGTACCTCTGCATTTTCATCCTCATTTGCATTTCTTGCTTCTACCCAGGCCCTCAGCAGCTTGTAGAACTCCTCCTTCCTATTAAGCCCAACAGTTGGAACATTAAACTTCTTGCAGAAGTACTTCAGCTGCCTTACCCTGTAGCTTTCTAGTTTCTCCTCTTCCCATTCCAAATCAATAGAGGCGATGGACGCTGTGTCCTCCCTGGTGGCTAAACCAAAAATAAATCTACCAAAAGTATGTGGTTGCGTTTTGGTCTGCACTCGCTAGTTGTATTCACCAATTACTGTACATGAGTCACAAATGCAAGTCCAGAATCCTCACCGCTGACCACCAATGTTAGATTTGGAGGTCTCTAGTTGGCTCAGGTATGCACTTGTGACAAATAGGGACCATTGCCTTAGTCAGGGTAAGGGGGTACACTCCTAAAATAACCCCTGCTCACCCCCTTGGTTGCTTGGCACGAGCAGACATGCTTATCTCAGAGGCAGTGTGTAAAGCATTTGTGAACATGTACAGTAATCAAGTGACAACACTACAGATGGACACCACATAGTTTTTTTATCAAAAATAAGTATTCTCTAAATAGATTTAACACAAGACTATAAACAACAAAAATCCACAATACTGTTACTTAAAAATGGTAGAATGTAGCTTAGTTCTCTTTAGTTCTTAAAATGCGACACTCTTAGTTCAAGGTAACTTTAGATGCGACACGCAGGGCAACAAAAGTGTTGCAAGGACGGTGATGCGTTGAAGATTTTGGTGCAAAGAAATAAAGACATGAAGATCTTCCTGATGCGGCACACTTCTCTGATGTTGGTGAAGGCTCGACTCGATGCGTCAGCTTCAGCAGCGACACCCTTGTCCAGTGATGCGACGACAGTGGCTTTGGCGGCGACACTCTTCTCCGATGATGCAAGACGCTTCCGCTTGATGCGACAGCTGCAGCGACGACACCCTTGTTCTTTGATGTGATGGCAACAGCTCCGACGGTGGCACGCTTCTCCGTGGATGCAAGGCGCTTTTCTTGATGCGGTGCAATGCGACAGCTACAGCGGCGACTTCCTTGTTCAGAGATGCGACGGCAGTGGCTGCGACGGCAACACGCTTCTTCTTCGTTGCGAGACTCTTTTCCTGATGCGGTGCAATGCGACAGCTCCAGCGGCGACACCCTTGTTCAGCGATGCGGCTGCGATGGCGACACGCTTCTTCAGTGTTGCGGGACGCTTCTCGTGATGCGGTGCAATGCGACAGCTACAGCGGCGACATCCTTGTTCAGTGATGCGACGACAGTGGCTGCGACCGCGACATGCTTCTTCTCCGTGAGTTGCGCTTCCAGCTCCTTGCGATACACAGTCCCTCGGAAGGCCCAAAACTGCAGCAGGCACTTCTAAAGAACTCTGGGGAGATAGTGGTTGAAGTGTGTTGTCCCTGAGACTTGTTGTCCCTGAGACTTCAGGAGGAGGCAAGCTCTTTTCCAAGCCCTTGGAGATCCTACACAAGTTGAAAATGCTCACAAAGTCCTTTCTCCTTTCTTTGACAGTCAGGCAACCACTGCAGGCCAATCCCCCAAGCAGCACTTCAGCTTAGGGATAGTCTCTCCTCAGTTTCTTCTGGTTCCATTCCTCAGCAAAGGTTTCTTCTTGTTCCCAAAGTGATCTAAAGTTCTTGGGTTGGGGTCCCAATATGTATACTAAGTTTTCCTTTGTTCTCTGAAGCCAGAGAGGCCTTTGCCTAGCCAAACCAGTTCTGGTCAGTCCTGGAGCACTTTGTTTACATGACTCCTTCTTTCCTTTCAGAGTGCAGGGCAGAGACATCAGACGCACCACAGGAGGTGGAGCCAGCATTGTGGAGGGAAGGCACAGCCCTATTCAGGTCCCAGGTGCAACTCCTCCCTTCCATCTAGATGCAGATTTCTCTATTCACCACTGGGCTGCCTCACCCTGTCTCCTGGAATTCCCCAGCCCTGTCACTCAAACTCCAGACAAGGAATACACAGCCTAGCAGAGGCAGGTTTGAATGGTTAGACAAGAAAATACCTACTTTCTAAAAGTGGTATTTTCAAACACAGAATGTTAAAACCAACTTCACTAAGAGATGTATTTTATCATTCTGAGTTCAGGCATACTAAATTTGAATTTCTACCATGTTCCCTGAGTCAGTTAGGATTGTAAGGTGTAATAATCAAACTGCCCATTCTGGCCTATGGAGAACAGGTAGCCTTGCAATAGTGAAAAACGAAAATGGTTGTAATTCACTATTCGAACATGCCACACACACCAGGGCATATCCTACCTTATCCTTACAATGCACCCTGCCCTTGGGCCTACCATAGGGGTGTCTGATATGAAGAAAAGGGAAGGTTTAGGGACTGGCAAGTGGGTGCACTTGCCCAGTCAGCATGACAGTACCAGACTGCACACAGGCTCTGCAATGGCAGGCCTTACACACACTTTTACAGGCTGCTTCTGTCTGTGGCACAACCAGTGCTGCAAGTCCACCAGCAGTATTCGGATTACCAGCCCTGGGCACTCCTGGTGAACTGTACTAGGGTCTGACAGGTAAACCAAACCAACAAAACATGGAATCACTAATTCATACATCAATTTACAATAGGGAGCACTTGCACTGTGTCACTGGACAGCAGTGGCACAGTGCCCAAAGCATCTAACACCAGCAAAAACACATGAGGCAACAGCAAAAATGGAAGGGAGACCCATGCCAAGGTGCCAGGTCTAACAGTTTCCATCTGATCCTCCTGTGTTGTAGAAAGAGGAGAGCGGTGGCTACCCAGGAGCCCACAAGGCTTACTGTTGAGAATCTGCCACATAATGTGGTTTGATCAGATCAATGGAGACAAACCTTTTGTCTTGTGGACCGGCAAGGGGCGGAAGTAGAGTTTTAGTACCTTTGACAGCCAGGACAGGTACAGGCCCAAACACGTTTTTGGCCACAAAACAGAGCAAACAGAGCATCAGGATAGTCTTCACACAGTAGGTCATGTA
Organism: Triturus cristatus; assembly: GCF_964204655.1. Lineage (NCBI taxonomy): Eukaryota > Metazoa > Chordata > Amphibia > Caudata > Salamandridae > Triturus > Triturus cristatus. The sequence goes on along the minus strand of NC_140585.1, from coordinate 492,162,244 downwards.
CATTATCTGCATGTTTTGGAAGGGAGCGGGGTTAATCAAGGCTGCTATTAAGAGGGGTTTCTCTCTGGTTGACCAATAAGAGGTTGCTCCGTGAGATTAGTGCAAAAATCACATGAAGTGCACTTACTCTGTAGAAGACCCAGAGTGTAGGGGTTAAAAGGTGTACACGTAGGGGTTAAGGCCAGCTCTCGAAGTTCAGATGTGCTGTAGGAGAGACGGGGAGTACCTTTTTTGATGGCACTGGCATAGTGGCTGGCGCTGGACGCTTCCTGGACGCTGATGGGCAGACGGGCTTGCTTGGTGCACCAGAGGCACGCCCGCTGAACGTCCATGCTGCCTCCCTGCTTAAATACATTAGGGAAGCTATGGAAGCCAGAGAAGCCAGAGCGCGCACTCTCAGAAATGGCCGCTCTACTAACAGATCTGAATTCGACACAATGAAGCTTCTACTGAGCCATTGTTAAAACAGAAGGCATAGAATAAAATACAAGGTGCAGAACAACATTTTTGGATCAGTGCCACATATATCGGGGCAGTCTTTTATCCCGATCATAGAAGAAATTCGCAAAGTGCAGCTAACAAGGTAAACCAAGGATATATTATGTGCCATCATGGTCCATAACAGAGCCGTTAAAGCACACGGGACGCTCGGGGCTCAGGGCACATCAGGCTTTTGCAGCTCTCATACGAACCCATTTTGGCGGCAAACAATGCATTATAAAATAGTGGTGCAAAAGAGCATTTTGATCGATTACACATTGTAAGAAGACAAAGCAGAACAGTGCACAGTGCCGAATTTAAAGCAACATAATTGATAGCTGAAAAGCAATGGGAAAGTGCAATCATGACCGCACCAACAGTAAAGCAGCATATTTGATCGCTAGAGAATAATGTGCAACTTGCAATAGCAGCGTAGACCATGCCCAGCCCTTTTAAGGTGCATGATACAGGCAATGATTCCATATGCAAAGGAGTTTTGGAAAGTAACTTGTAGACCAAGACATTTTTGTGCGCACAAAAAAGCCCAATGTAAAACAAACAATATCAGATTGCACGAATATTACACAAATTTAGAGAAAAAAGTGCAATGTGCAAAACTGATAGAAGGTGTACTTAAAATGCAACACTTGACGTCAGCTTTTTGCAACACAGAAAGAATTAACATAGTCCAGTTTGTCTGCAGCCATCTGAAGAAACTTAACAGTTTTAACATTTAGTGGATGGGGCAAACCTCTAACAGAAGCAACAAGTAAAGTAAGATAAGATATTCTGTTTTTGGAGTTTACACAAGATTTTCAAATGCCCTACAAAACCTCAGAAATTATTGTTAAAAAGCACACATTTCAGGTTCAACCCTTCTAGCAGTGTAACCATTGTTTAGGTAATGTGTATAAGACATTATTGCCATTGCTTTATGTCGAACACTGCATCCGTGTAGCCACAGCATGCACAAGCCGGTCAGTGAGTGCTGGTGGACTGGCCAACAAGACATTATCGGTTTTGAACACCACAAAGCCCAAAATGGCCGTACTGGGCATCGGGCGGCGAGAAGCTATTTCCCTGGGAGGCTGGAGGGTGGGGAGCAGATTCTGTTAGTGGGACCAGTTTTGTAGCAGTGCAGCAGTTTTTAAACTTTAGGACTAGCACTAACGAGAGTGAAATAGCCATTAACTGTAAAAGAAAAGCATCACTAATGCGAGAAAATGGGTAAGTGGAAGCAATCAGAAGGTGATATAAGTAAAATGTAAGTCACTGAATATAATTACTGGGCAGTCCCTTTAATTCACTTTTAAAACATCCACTTTAGTATCAACCAATAGATAGAATTAGGAGGAACTGTGACATCAGAGAGGTGTACAGGTATATGTGTCTCAATTGCACCCACGGCTAGTATCACTCATTTAGGGATACGGACAGAGACTCCTGCACTTTACTCCATCCTAGATTTTTCTGTTGTTTGTAGTTTTAAAAGCACTGCAAAATTCCTTGTATGTTCAGCAGTTTTCAGGCAACTATAAAAGTGTCAAGTTAACTCTGGTGATTTATTAATGTACCTGCTGGAGAGAGATGGGAGTTTGGTCCAGTGGTAGTTTCACATATCTAAAGTAGCACAGAGGGTTATTATGCCTGCTGCAAAGAACGTATACAATACATATCAAAGAACAAGATTTTATATGGATCGCTCAGTGGTTTACTGCTTTTGTCACAGAGGTTCTGTTGTTACTGCCATCTAAGAGCTGCATGCAAGCTGCATGGTACTGGGTAGAAAGTTCTGTTTTTCCCAGTCTTTCTATCACGTTGTTGCTAGGAAAGGTTTGTTTGTGTAGAAATAAATTCATATTATTAAAGTCAACCCTAACCACTGCATTATGTTCTGATTCCTCTTAAAACGCACCTACCAATATAGATAAAAACTTGAATCCTCCACCTTGAAGTCTCCTTTGCCTTATGTAACATTTTCTATACACTGATTTACACATGTATGATTCATTGTCTCTGTATGTGTGTGATGTATTCTAAAAATGTGGAAAGTTTTGCTTAAGGAGCAGTGATTAATGTAGTCATTTTTAGGTCTCGCTGAGCCCAGCGCATGCGCTGGCTCGAAGAGACATTTTGTATGTGGGCTCCAAAAAGTGCTACCAGGCCAGCCTAGAGCTACAGTGCATGTGCGCGGGCGCGCGCGCCGCGTTTACTTTCACTTTCACGGCCGCTTTGATCGCGATCACTTTCAATTTCGCAGCCGCACGGCCGCTTTGCTGCGCAGATCCAGCCGAGTCATGGCCTTGAGTCAGTGGCTGGAATCCAGTTGTTTGTTCGACTCGCTGAAGGCACCAAGAGGAGAGAGACATTTGATTCACAGGTTGAAATCCATGCGAGTCGTCTCAGTCTTTCATTCCACACTGGGAGTCATCTGAACCACTGAGTTAGCATTATTAATATTACATCCTACCATCCATCCTTAGTGCTTCGAAGGTGCTAGCCCATAGCAGTAACCGCTTTATTGGATGAATGAATACACGCTTTTATGCTGTCTTTGTTCAGCACATCTGCAAACCAAGTCAGCCCAGTGCTCACTCTATAAAGAGACTTTGTTTTTTCCCTTCAGTGACATGTCAGCCTACACTGATTTCCATCTTTGCATCTACAGATCCCCCTACAATGCCCACATAATATACCGTGTTAGTGCCCTGTGCTCGCCTGTCTATCGGAAGCCCGGCGGCGGTGTCCAGGCTGGGCTTCCCGGAGCCAGGCGCCAGGGCTGAGGCAGGGCAGCGGGGTGTGTTTGCTCTTCTGCCGCTGATGCCGGCGTCGGAAGCAGTATGTTGTGTTCGCTCTTACAACATGGCAGATGGTGTCTGATAACGGGTACAGTGCAGCACAAAGGGTTCCACGGCCCGCCCACCGCCTTGGCACACAGGTGCGGCCGGTGCCTGTCCGGCGCCCTCAGAATATGTGCGTCAGTCTGACCAGCAGTAAGACAGAATTCTACTTCCTGTTAAAATACAACACTGCCTTTAAAAACGGGTCTAAATGCTGTATGCTACGTTATGATATTAGAATGCAATGTGTCAGCACTGACAGCTAAGTGGTCTCTGTGACGACAAAGTTTGAAAACTCGAGGACAGGCACAGGAAGTCACTTACCTGGGATCCCGAAATGTATTCGAGTGGTGCAGATAACATTAAACCACCTGATTCAAACAGCACAACATCGAGTAAGTACATCATATCTCTGTGGCTTTGTGGCACCCCAATAGAGCGAAAATAAAGTTAGTTATTTCAAATGTTAATACTCAATGTAAAAAAAACAAGCATTTGCAATGCAATAGGTCTCGCATTTACGTGTGTTTGAGGTATTGGCATTGTCAATGACAATGGCTTTTAGTTTTGTTTTCATATTTATGTTTTAATAACGAAAACAAAAATAAAAGGCATTGTTATTTGCAATGTCAATAGCTCAAACTCGTTTAAATGCGAGACCTATTGCATTGCAAATGCTTGTTAAATGTGGGATGCAATATCTGCATTTGTAAAGCAAGAATTTATGCCTTTGGGCATACTGGCTGTTAGATAAGATGTTTTTTGCTGGTAAGGTATGCTAATGCAGAGCAAGCATAATATTGTTCAACACAAGTACTGCACCAAAATAAAAGTGACCCCCATTTGCTAATTAAATAGCTTAATTAGTGACCCGCATTTGCAAATGAGAACAGTTTTGAATTTGTAAAGACATGCTGTTTGGTGATTTGCAAGGTATGAGAGACTAAATGTATTTGTACTTACTGCAGGCAATGTTTGTGATAATATCCGGAAAATCAGTAAAAACTAGTCCACCTGCCCATAAAACAGGCCCACAAACTGCTAAAAAACGGCCCACTCACTTATCTGTCAGACCAGCCCATCAGGCACTGCCTGATTGCCCTGTATGCCAGTCCAACCCAGCCTGTCACTGTGAAACTGCAGGTGATGCACGATGTTGCTCCTGTCTTTATCATTCAATGCTTTACCACATTTAAAGTCACTGATTATATAACCAAAAAACCTCATCTAAACAAAGCAACTTTGTCTGACAAAGTGTTTCCTATTGCCAGTGTTTGTACTAGTACCAGCGTGTCTGTTGGTTGTGAAAAAATGCTTCTTGGCTATTCATGTCTGAGGATTTTGAAGAGGCAGTGCTTTATTATAGCTATTTACATGTCTCATCAACAGTGAACATCTCCACAAAGAACAAAAGAGATTGGTTCGAACAGCGCTCTGAATCATGTTGTCAGAAATGTACTCAATATAACAGTAGTGGATAATAAACGTGTTCGTATCAAAAGTTACAAAGTGGAAAGCAAATATTTTCCCATCTGCAGCTTGCAATATTAATCAATAATGCAATGATTGATTCAGCTATTCATAATAATCAATGTTGTGTTTTCTTTGCCTTAGTTTACATGAGGCACAATCAGTGCTTAATTTGAGCCGGTGTTTGCAGGTGATGGCCTAAGGCACATATTTTTAGGGACCAGCAATATTTCCTTGCTTCAGATATTTACCGAGTGCATGAGAGGGAAAAACACAGAGGGGGAAGTGGCGGAGTGAGGCGTTAGCCGTCATAGCTTAACGCCTCACTTCGCTACTTCTGAATCGCAAGGCTGCACCACATTTACAAAAATATGTTGCAGCCTTGCGTTTCCCCCTGCGATGGCGCTACACTGAAGTGTGGAGCCAACGCAGGCACCCTTGCACCATAGTACAAGGGTGTCTGCATGCAGGGGAGAACTGTTTATGTGTAGGAAGGCGTCCCTTCCTGAACATAAACAATCCTGAAATGCCATTTTGTGGCTTTCAAGTGTGTTGCTTAATGCAGCACACATTAAAGTCACAAAATGGCAATTGTTTTAAAGATTGTTTATGTACAGGAATGGGCACCTTCCTGTACATTAACAATCCATGGCATTTTGCTTTTTCCATGTGTGCTGCACAAGGTAGCACACATGGAAAAGCAAAAACGAGGAGAAATAATGCATTTCTCCTCATTTTACCAGTTTAAGACCAGGTTTTACCAGGTCTTAATGTTGGCGCTGCCTCCTATATACACTGCCCTTGTACATAAGGGGTCAGCGTCAAAATCAATGGTTGTTGCGGTGGAACGCCCACCGCAACACCCACTGCCCACCCCTTTCACGCTAACCATAGCGTGAAAGGGGTCTTATTTACAAGGCAGCATTAAGCCACGTTAATAAGGCTAAGCCCCTATCTCCCCCACAACGTCGAATAAAGTGACGTTGTGGTGACGATAGGGGCTTGTACATATGGCCCATAGATCGAAAAGACGGAGGAAAAGAAATACGACAAAACCGTCACAAAGGGAGAAAGCAGGAACCTCAAGAGCAAGAAAAGGGGGCCGGGAGTGTCTGGGAGTGGATTCTATACTATCAGCCCTGGTATTCAACGGTCGACGTTGAAGTCCACTGTTCACCGGGCTCTAAACAGGGCTTCGGGCACTGGCACTCTTTCTTTCAGAAATTAAGCACTGGGCACAATAAATAAACACCTAAACATGGTATGCACAAAATGAAAGATTTGAATACAAAGAAAACATTTGAAGCTTAAATACTAATTTGCTTTAACATGGCTGTTGGAATATATCTACATTTGTAAACATGTTTTTACCAATGTATAATGGAGAGTTTTCTGGTCTGGCAAAGTCATCCAGGTATGAGATGCCCAAGGGAGCAATAGGTGTCTCACCCACGCCACGAAGAATGTTGCCCATCAAGACATACACCCACATGTAGGACTCATCTTCATTTGTACAGGCTGCAGAAAAATCAGCAAAAACATATCAGCATTTTCTGCATGGATGTCAAGCATTACATGCGTGGCATTTTAACACGATGCGTGCAACTTGAAAACAGTTAATTGAGGAGAATAACAACACAAACTATAAACGAAATAGTTTCAGGGAATCTAGTTGTTTTCTCTACGAACTACTCTGTGCTGGAAGAAATTGATTCTTTCTGCTGCGTTCCAGGGCAGCCTATGAGCAAATTCACTTCTCTCCTAATTGCATGCCCTGCGCATTGCTTTCGTTTTTAATTGCGTGTCCAAATATGGATGTAGTTTAGGTTTCTTTGTATGTTTACATCGTGAAGTTTCTTTTATATTTTACATCAGCATGACATTAACGCATAGGCACGCAATTGCTATATGCAGAGAAAAATCATGTTATTCACATTTCAGTAGAGCGCCATGTTCTTTTTCCATTACTGTGAGAAGCAATGTGCTCTTTCCGGGGTGCCTGTGTGATTATTGTGAAATGTTTTAATGAATAGCGCATTCAAGAAGACTCCTGCAGTGTGCAGACTGGTCCATGATTCTTATCCTGTTACAGATAGTGTAGGTTTGAAGGACACAGGGAGAGCCTGTATTGCCAGAAACCTTGAGAATTTAACAAGCATATAATTATATCATCTCGCTTTAATCTAATTGGACGGTTTTAAGAGAGTGAGTATAGCTGTGTCAAAAGTTTGAATTTATGTGTCTTTAGGGCAGGTGAGAGTAGAGATGAGATCAGAATAGAGCAGAGTAGAGTTGGGAGATCTTAGAGTACTCTCTTACACAGAGAAATTAATTTACTTCGTCCTTCATATGGAAGTGAGCCCATACTGGTTTATCCTCCGATTTATACAATTTTGATATCATTTGATTTGAATATTAATCAAAGCATTCACATTTTTGTTATTATTTGATGGTAACCTGATTTTGCCTTCCATAAACAACTATCCTTTAATAAATCCTTATGGTTTGATACTATAATATTCTCTGTCTTGCTTTTAGAGCCTAATATTCTTGAAATAATCCTGAATATATTGATTTGTTGAGCAGGCTCAGGAGGTTGAGCACTGAAATCCTGAGGGTGTTAACACCGTTCTCGACACTATGGTCCTCGAATTGCACAAAGAAAAGTCCTAACACATGCACATATTGATGTGATAACAATGTTTATTCACTTTATTCACTTTCCACTTTCAATGTCCAATTTCGGTCACCCATACCTTAGATGATCAGAATGATTAGGAAGGTTGGAAATGACAACAGGCAGAAATGTATATTACATTATACTATTTTAACCTTCCTATTTATTCTAATCTCAGACTAGGCTAAGAGGCTTTACTCACAGGCATGGCATGCATAAGCACACTGACAGACACATGCTTGAATATGAGGCACAAGAAGTGGAACTACCATATGGAATTTCCTTCCATCTGATTCTGCAACGGGCCCTCACCTGTTTTTATTGGTTGTTTAAAAACAGGTTCAATTTTACCGGATTACAATTCTCACCAGAACAGTCACATGAAGCTCTGGATGCAGCAGCAGCCAAGTATTTTTGCACATTTGTTCCTGGCAAATGCTCCACACTGCCAGAACATAGCTTCCCTTTCCCTACCCTACTTCCCAAATCCCTTCCTCCACCTCATCTGTCCAGAGGCTGCAGCATACATTTCCCACTTGCTCAGGGCCGGTAGTAAATTATATTTGTTAAATCCTGTGGTTAGGGAATTCTGCATGATTTTACGACCAGTGTCTTCAGTCCCACATGGTTATTCCCCATTTTATGGGGATTAATTTGTAATTGCACAGTTGATTTGGGCAGCGGCGATGCATGGAGATTCTTCTCGCACAGCGGTGTTGCGTCGAGAAAACAGCCGCAAGAAGGGCGATGTGTCAATTTTCTTGTAGTTGCATCGCTTTTCCAGCTCCCAACAGCAGAAACAACCTCCAGAGGCCCAACACAGTCACAGCCACCTCCTGGCAGGTCAGAGCTCCCAGCAAAGAATTCAGGGGAGCTGGGGGTAAAGTCCTTGGGTCCCTGAGACTTCAGAACAGGAGGCAAGCTCTTCTCAAGCCCCTGAAGATCTTCCTCTAGCAGGGGTCCACAGCACGCAGTAAAGTCCTTGGGCCTAATGTATGACCATTCCATTATGCGAGCCGCACATTGCGTGGAATTGCGACTCGCAAAATGGAATGTACAACAGTGTCTCAGACCCTGTATGCTATTCCCAATGGGGTCGCAAAATGCATGGCTCATTAATATTCATGAGGCAAACGCCGCAATTTGCAACCCCATTGGGAATGCTAGCACTCCCTTGGATGGTAGCCTGCTGTGGTCAGCAGACCACCATGTCTGTGACTGCTCTTTAAATAGAGCAGTTTTTATTTTACCTGCTGTCCGTTTTCCTTAAAGTTAACCAGGATGCATTTTAAAATAAAAATGAAACATTTCAGTTTCATTTTTTAAGGGCAGGCAGTGGTCCCTGGGACCACAGTCTGCCCTTAAAAAATATTTGTGCATCTGGCCCCTTGTCCTTTCCTTGGCAGAAACAGCTACTACAGGCCAATACCAGACACTACACAGCAAAGGGGCACTACTCCTCCTCGAGTTTCTCCAGCTCTTATCCTTCGCAAAGGTTCCTCTTGATTCCAGAAGTAGTCTAAATATCTGGGGTTTAAGACTTAATACTTATACCCCAAAATGTCTTTGTTCTCTTTATTCAAGGGTCTCTGAGCCCAGTCCAAACCAGTTCTGTCCTCCCTGGTGTAGTATGACCGCAGGGGGTGGAGACAGTATTGTGCTAGAGAGACAGGCCCTATTCAGCTGCAAGGACCTCTCCTCCCACTACCCTAATTTCAGCTAGGGTCTATTCAGCCCAACTCTGAGTCACCCAGGAAGGACCAGGCACACCTAAACCCCCCAGTGACTGTCTACAGTGAATGCACATCCCTAGCACCTGTCACTCCAAAGTCAGACAGTCAATACACAAACAGGCAGAGGCACACAGAATGGTTAAACAAGATAATGCCTACTTTCTAAAAGTGGCATTTTCAAACACATAATTTAAAAAACATCTTTACTAAAAGACGTGTTATTAAATTCCTAAGTTCAGAGAGCCTAAACTTTATTTCTCTATCTTGTCCCAATGGGAATTTATGCTTGTAAGATGCTACAAAGCCTTTTCCATTCTATCCTATGGGCAACATAGTCTTCCAATAGTAAAAAACAAAATTGGCAGTAATTCAGAACATGTCACACACATCAGTACATGTCCTACCTTTAACATACATTGCACCCTCCCCATAGGGGTACCTTGGGCCTACCATAGGAGTGCCTTACATGTACAAAAAGGGAAGGTTAGGACCTGGCAAGTGGGTGCACTTGCCAAGTCGACATGGCAGTTAACAGCTGCCCACAGGCACTGCAGTGGCAGGTCTGAGTTACCTTTTCAGGGCTACTCATGTGGGTGGCACAATCAGTGCTGCAGGCCCACTAGCAGCATTTGATTTACAGGTCCTGGCACACTAAGTGCACTTTACTAGGGGCTTACTAGTAAATCAAACATGCCAATCATGGGTAACAAATCATGTTCACAATTTACACAGAGAGAATACACCCTTTTGCACAGATAAGCAGTGGTAAGTGCTCGGAGTCCTATAGCCAACAACAACAGGTCATGGAAAATTAGGAGGAAGAAGCAAAAAGTGTGGGGATAACCCTGCAAAAAGGGCCAAGTCCAACAGACCATCTGGGCACTCGGGAATTCGCTGGACGTTGCTCTGGGCTTCAAGACTGCAACTGGGAAGACCCCTGCTGCTCCTGGTCTCATCGCCCTGCTCGTCTGCTGCAACGTCCATGCCTGTGCTCCATACAGGAACCTTCTAAGGCCTGTGGGCATGCAAGACACCTGAAGGAATCTCCCTTGAAGTGAAGGAGTCACGTCCCTGCATCTGCAGGCACTGGAACAAAGCTGACTGGTCTGCTGATCCTGAGCTCCTACAGACTCTGAACGGCTTAGCAACACAGGCGGTAGTTCTTCCCATCCCTTGAGGTCTGCCCTGTCATATCACCAAGTTTAAGGACAGTATCCCTTGTCGGAGCCGCAGGAACTGAACCCCTGTGCACTGCATTGACTTACTGTTACAAAAGCCTGTTGGCTTCCTTCCGCCAAGATCTTTGGGCTCCAAGAAGCCCCAACCTCAAGCATCTCAGGTTACAAAGATCTTGGTCCTCACTGCAACTCTTGCATCGTGGGCTTGCATCTTTGGTGAGCTGCTCGAGGTCCTCTCGTGACTCCAGTGCCTCTGCCAGTGGTTACACTTGAGGGTCATCTTTGAATTCCACAGGCTCCCCTGAGTGCTCTGTGCCTGCCCTGACTCCCGTGCTTGTGGTGAGTCACCTGGACCTTACTAGTCCCGACACTGTACCTTCCTCACTTTCCATGTTGATTGCAGTTGCAAAGGCTTGTTGGTGTTCTTGACGGACACTCTCGACATCCGAAATGTGGGGCAGCTCATGAACAGCTACTGGTCTTCTACAGTGTTGCCAGGTCCACTCAACTGCAGTTCCAAGGTCACCGTCAGCTCTCTTGCAACACTCGACATCGCGGTGCATTCGTCTTCCATGCCTCCTGTTCACTCCTGAGTGGCATAGACTCTGTCCCCTCTGCTTGCAGGTTCTTCACATCTCGAATCTACCTTTGGGTTCCACCGGACACTTTCACCTCCTCCAGAAGCGGCATCTTCCTGAAGTCCTCCATTGAGTTCGACAACGGTTTCCGACTCCACTTCACACCTATGCATCCGGCTTCCATGTAGGTATCCTGGTTCCTAGGGTATCAACGGCTGGGGTGGCTTTCCAACCTTCTGTCTTTCACAGGGTTTCTTCAGGGTCCACTGGAAAGGGTCCTTTTTCTTTAAAATTGCAACTACGACTTACCCATTGACTTGCATTGAGCACACCGTCATGTTCCTACTCTGCACATGGCCTCCATAGGGCTCCTGGTTACCTACCTCAGATGGTTCCTTGGGTCCCTGGCACTTCTATATCTTCTGGGTATAGTCTTGAATTGAGTCATGGTTCACATACCACTATTTAAGTATATGGTTTGGTCTCCCCCTGGAGACCACTGTGTATTGTGTGCTACTTAGCTGTTATCTAGCAAAGTATTGTGTGCATTGCGTATGTCTCTGGGTAGGAGATATTTGTATATGTTAGTGAGTGTCCTGTAAAAAAAATATGTGTATTTTTATAAATACACTGTGTGGTTCTTTTTCACTTAATCTCTACCTATAAGAACACACACTGGTAAAACAAGCTGCTTTACACTCTTTCTGGACTAAGCCTGAAGGCTGATCTCCAGAGCTACCACTTAGTGAGCTTTCTAAGGTTGTCTAAGACCACTAAAATCACTATATGGGTCATCTGGATTAGAGCAAGGTGCCCGCTTACACAAGTGTACACCATATACTAAGCAAGCTTCTCACAATTTGAAACATGTACCTCATCCAACCCATTTGTTACTAACCTCATAAACAAGTTCATTTGAAAGGATAACGTTGTTGCAGAATGCTGTGGAAAAGGTATGTGCTACAAAAAAATTGTAGTAAAACTATTAACTGCCAGAATATCTTCAATGTAAGTATATCTGCTCTGGTATTTTAAAAGTGCAATCCTAGCTAGGTACCAATGGAGTGCTGTACATTGGGTAAGTTCAGTAGGAATACATAGGGGAAAAGGGCAGAGGGGAAGGCAGGTTCTTCAAAAAGTGAGGTTATAATTTTTTCCTAATGGGGATGCATAAGTAAACAAAGGTTTGCTACTCCTAATGTGTGTGTGTGTGGGTGTGTGTGTGACCATATTTAGGTAGCCAATTTTTTGGCTACTCTATATTTGCAGCATAATGTCTATATCTACAATGTTCTGACATACAATCCAAAAGATGTGAGTCATGGAAACATTGCGGAGAGTCCTTCAGCCATATTCTAGGTCCAGATTGATCTCACTACGCTAGAACAGTGGCCTTTTTAATAGTCACCAAGACCTTAAGTTTGTGATATTTTTTGGCTGAATAGGAGCAGCGGTTCATCAATTAATAGATGCCACTACAAGAAAATAAAAAAGGTACAAATATATTTAAATAAAAATAATACTTTACTGGTAGATATCGGATTCATGGTTAGCTGAGGTATGCACCACGGCCAGGCATGAACGACCACTCTAGTCAGGGTAAGCTAAGTTATAGCTTGTGCTCACCCTCTCGAAGCTTGGCACAGACCAGACAGGCTTACCTAAAGAGGCAATGTGTAAAGTATTTGTGCAACACACACACACAGTAACACAATGAATACACCACAAAAAACTCCACACAGGTAAAGATGAAAAGAGAATACAAAGTCGATCAAAACGACAAAAATAGAAGTCGAGAAATGAATTATTAAAGATCAAATGCAAAGACAGAGCTTGCAAGCCAATAGCGCTAAAAGGCTACTTGTCCAAAGTCCAGGCTGAGCACAATCGAGGGTAGGCCAGCTACCAGACTCAGACAGGTCCCACTGACAAAGTACCTTGGATGGAGGAAAGTGTAGACGTAGAAGACTCGAGGCGAGGAGTTAAGGAGGCGCTGCATTGTCATCGATCAGTTGATGAAGGCAAGCATAGTTGCATATCTGTGCCATCGATAGGCGCTTCGGTGTCAAACCCCCTTGCGATGGAGGAGCTGTGTCATTGTTGAGCCAAATGTCCATCGGCGCCCAGCCACTCCGACTGCAAAATTACTGTCGTTAAGCGCCTGCTGGTTCGGCGTTGAAGACAATACTTCAGTTCCGATTGGTGCAAAGTCACACCCATGTCAAAGTTAATGTGGAAAAAGCTGCAAGAACCCTCTTCTGCGGCCCAGAACTTGGGATGGGCACCTCAGACAAGGGTAGGGCTCACAGATGGCAGAGTCCAGCAGCACCAGCAACATTTCATGAAGTCTTCTGTGTCTCTGAGACTTCAGAAAACAGGAGGCAAGCCAGCAGGGCCTTGGAGATCACTTGAAGGGAAGGTACAGTCAAGCTCTTCTTCACCAGGTAGCAGGGCAACAAACAGAAAAGCAGTCAGTCCAGAAAAGCAGTCCAGTTGAGTCTTTTACGCAGCACAGGAGTCCTTCTGACAGAGGGTCAGTTCAAGACCCAGAAGTGTCTGATTTGTGGGGGTCAGAGACTCAGTACTTATACCCAAAAGTGCCTTTGATGTATGGGGTGACTTCAAAGGAGCTCATCGAAGTGCACAAGGATCCCTTTCAACCCAGTCCTGTCTGCCAGCCTACCTATGGGAGGACATCACTCCTTTGTGTGTGGACAGGACACTACCTATTGAAGTATAAGTGTCAGCCCCTTCCATTCCTCCCTTCCCCTGAAGTCCCATCATAATGTAGATGAGTGCTCAAAATGCAGATGAGCATCACATTCCCATGTTTGTGGCTCACTAGAGGGAATGCACAAAGTGTAGTTGGCACCCAACCCAGACATGTATTGAAGACAGGCTGTCAGACACAAAAAGCAGTAAGTACAGAGAAATATCACTTTCTAAAAGTGGCATTTCTAAAACAGTAATGTTAAATCCAACTTCACCAAAAAGGAGGATTTATCATTACCATTCCAAACATATCAAACATGAAAAACCACTCCTCATTGATTAGGAATTACATCTTAAAAGTGTATCAAGGAATTCCCAATGCTGGACTATGAGAGGGGTAGGCCTCACAATAGTGAAAAATGAAATTGGCTTTCACTAACAGACATATAAAGCATAAAAACACAGGTCCTACCTTTTACTTGCATAGCACCCTGCCCTTAGGGTTACTTAGAGCCTACATTAGGGATGCTTTCTATGTAATAAAAGATACATTTAAGATGTGGTAAGTAGTTTTAAATGCCAAGTCGTAGTGGTGGTGAACTGTACACACAGGCACCTCAGTGGCAGGCTTGAAGCAGGGTTGAAGGCTACTTCTGTGGTTGGCATAATCAGCGCTGCAGCCACACTACTACCATTTAAAGTACAGGCCCTGGGCGTACAGTATACCACTTTTCAAGGGACTTACCAGTACAACAAATATACCAACCAGGTACGCACCAATGTCACTGTGGTTAGGGGAGAAGCACATGCACTTTATCACTGGTCAGCAGTGGTCAAGTGCTCAGAGTCCCAAGGCCAACAAAAAGAATCAGCAAAAATGAGAGGCAAAGGCAAAAAGCCAGGAGAAAGACCACCCTAAGGATGGGAGGTCTGACAGTTCAATGTTAGAACTGTCGAACAATACAGACCCAATGTTTCCATTTTTGCTTCTCTACACCTAAACCAGTTGAGTACTGCAAAATGATAGGACCCCACCTGAAAAATGTAAAAAGGGGCCCCTTAGCCTCCCATACCTCATGGATATTCATTGACCTTGGGCTGAGTGGGCTCCTTGAAAGATTGGGAAGGGGTGTCTTTCCCAATGGAGATTACCGGGGCTTGTGTTACGACCCTGACCTCAGAAACAACCTATGTTGTTTTGTGACCAATTAATTGTATTCTCATTCCAGTGAAGTTGCCCTTCATCACAGCCTGTTCTACAATTCCAGATGTAAATATGTGTTTCATTGAAACGTCTGTGGACTTGTTCAAGGCTGCTGGCTCCCCCTAATATTTTTCTAAACAGCAACATAAAATGGTTCATTCTATACCGGAATGGAAATGTACTAAAGACCCCAAGGACAGAGTGCCAGATTTCCTGGGCCTCAGTGGGCAGACAAAAATCTCCATCCATGTTGACCTCTTGTATTCAAGAGTAATGTGGCTAGTATCTCCGGTGTCATGATATGGACCTACAAATAGTAAACTCTGCATGCATAGACAAGTACAATCTCTGTCCTCAGCCATGTGAGAAAAATGATAGAAATACACCTGAGATGTCTTTAAAAATCAAACCTCAAATCCATCATGCTAAGGAATGTAACACAAAGGAGTATGCACAAAAAGAGAAAAGTTTCAATTTTAAAAGCAAACATATTGTTGCACTTTTTACCAGGTTTAGGACCACAACTTTTAAAATCTAGTGCTGCTTTAAGTATTGAAAAATTCTGCTGACATACATCTGCAAAGTCAAAATAAATATTCTTGGGCTATATTCATACTTTTAACAGAATGAATATTGCAGGTAAACTGGTCCACGTATTATCTAAGGTAAAACATTGCTTATTTGTTTACGCATGGCTATGTTAATAAAAGTGTGACTTTATGAACTGTGACCTGCTGGAAATTACCATCTTATGCGTGATATTCCCCCAGATTTTTGCCTTCTGCTTCTGAGCCAGTTTATTTTGGCCATAGAACTCTGTGCACTTTGTCAATGTCAGTAGTAAAGTGCCAGTGCTCTCTTTTTTAAACATGGTAAAATTGCCATATTCCAATTGGCATATTTATTTACTTGTACGTCCATGGCATATGATACCACCTGTACCTAAGGCCAGTAAATGAAATACTACTAGTGGGTTGCAGCACTAGTGCTAGCCACTGGAGTACCCGGTAAAACATGTCTTTAGTCTTGCCACTGTAACCTTTCTGACAGGTCTACACCTTCTTTTTAAATATCAATAGGTAAGTCTTAGTGCCCAATAAGTAAGGGTGCATGGTGTTCAAAAGTAGGACGTGTGGAAGACAATGTTTTACATGTCCTTGCAGTAAAAAACCTGCAAAGTCATTTTTCACAGTGGAAGGCTGGCACTGGGTTACATTATCGGTTACATTATTAGAAACTATAGAGCCTGGTTTCAGGTGGACACATGATTCAAGAACTTATTTTAACATTAATTTAAAATCATACTTAATGATAAAGTTGGCTTTTTTATTACTATTAAAGAAAAAACACTTTTGGAAAGTTATCTTTTTCCTGCCTCAACCTAAAAGGCCTTTCTGCCTGTGGCAGCTGCCTACTTATGGCTCCCCTGCAATGGGGTGTGGATTGCTCCCAGACAGTGGACAAAGGGCAAAGGGTGTGAGGAGGAATTTACCTACCTTGGGAGGGATGGCCAGGGGTTTATGTCCATCCCCTTCCTGAGCTTCAAAGTATGCCAACCCTCTCAATGGCAGATTACCCCCACGTCTGGACCTGCCTCTGTTTTGTCCTACTAGTCAGTCTGGCTCCCAACCCAATCGAAGAGGGGAGATTCCCGGTGATATATTTGGAAGTACACAAAGGTCAGCCCTCAACCCACAGGTGGGCACTGGGCATAAAAGTGGCACCCACAGACCTCTTCTCAGAATACTCCTGGGCATGTGAGGAATAAGAAGAAGGACTGCTCTCCTCACTGAAGAATCTGAAGGAAGAGTATTAATGCTTGCCTTAATCCCAGGACCCCAGCAGTTACACTCCAAGAGTCAGTTGAATGACCTCCTATGTGAGCTATAGGGATATAACAAGCTACCAGAGGATTTTTCCTTGTAACTGCCTAGTTGACCAGCTCCAACTGGACCTGTCCTAGATCCTGCTTCTGGCCTCTTCGGAATGAGTCCTAATCCCCGGTGGTGCCCCTAGGTCCTGGAGCCTTGACTAGTGTTTTACAGTGTACTCCTCCTGTCCCCAAACGGCAATAAGTGGTACTAGAAAACCTTTTGCCAACTTTTAGCCTTGAGAATCAACAGAGAATGGGCCTCATCTGAATTCAAATCACTGATTGGCTTCAGCTTTCTGGTGTGCCCCGTGAAAACATAGAGAGCTTCAATTGGACTGATGTCTAGAGTAACCAATCAACATTGAGGCCTTCCTGGGCACAGACTTCAGACTTTGTCCTCTGTTAACTTTTAGAACTGGTATCCTTGGTTTGGCACTACACTAACTTTTTACCTTCTCCCTCCTGTTTTGCTGACTTAGGTTTGCTGACTTTACGGCTCTGCGCACTTTACAAATGCTAACCAGTGCTAAATATTTAATTTACTCGTAGGTCCCTAGTAGAGTGTCGCTACTTGTACCCAGGGCCTGCAAAGTAAATGCTACTTGTGGACCTGCAGCACTGATTGTGACACCCACCTAAGTAGACCCTTCAAACATGCATATAAACTACCCTTAGAGTAGGCTCTGTACAGCTCAAAGGTCAAAATGCAGTGTGTTTAAAATGTTGGACATTTTAGTTTTACATATCCTGGTGGTGAAAAACCCTAAAATTTGTTTTTCACTACTGTAAGGCCTACCTCTCTCATCGGCTAACATTGGAGTTACCTTATTACATCTAATAAGTGATAATTTCCAATTAGAAGCAAGTAACCAATTCATGTTTGTTGTGTTTGGAATTGTAATGAAATCCCCTCTCTCATGGTGAAGTTGGATTTAGATTACAATTTTGACAATGTTCCTTATGGAAAGTTGGCATTGTTCTGCCTTAACAATTTAATGCTTGCAGCCTGTTTTGGGTTCACATGACTGGGTCTGGTTGGCAGCTGGGCTTTGTGTATTCCTCCTGCACAGCCACACACAATAGAGAGCTTAACTGTGCCTGGATGGGCCATAACTGGCAGGATGGGAGGGTGGAGATGGGCACAACCTGCTTACACTTGAATAAGCTGTGTCCTGCCTCTACAAAAAGGGCTGCATACCCCGTGTAGTTGGTCTGAAGCCAGGATAGGGAAGGCAGGATGCCAGGTGACTTCAAAAGGAACCCTATTTAAGCTACTCCCACTTAAACTGAAAGGCCAAGTATAAGTATTGGGCCCAGTCTCCAATTCTTCAGTACACTTCTGGACATTTGGATATTCTACCAGGAAGAAGGACTGCTGTACTGCTGCAAGTACTGCCATTTTGCTGAACTGCTGCCCTGAAGCACTGCTGCCTGCTTTGCTGACCTGCTGCTTGCTGCCCTTTTGCTTGGGTGAGAAGGACTGGACCTGCATCTATCACCAGAGTGACTCCAATGGCTAGATTGATGGCCGCCTGACCAGAGCCTCAGGGACAGAAGGCTGAACAGCCTTGAACCCGGCACCTGGACTCTGCCGTCAATGAGTCCTACCCTGCCAAGTTGTGCCAGCTCAGTCTTGAACCCTTGGAAGTGGTCCTGAAGGTGCTCTACCAACTCATCTGTCCATCCAGCAGAACCAATGCATCTCCTCTGCTTGCTGCGCAAACCTGAGCAGAACCGATGCATCATCTCTGTGTGAGGGCTCTCTCAGCACACAGACTTCTAATCGACATCAGAGTCCACATCAGAACAACTGCTGGGCAAAGCTTCAGTGACGCAGGCCTTCTCATCGCAAACCCTTTGTCAACAGCAGCCTCGAAACAGATGCGGGTACTCACATCACAGTCTCACAGCTTTTCGGAACCAACGCATTGCCTCAATGTACTGTTGTTCAACGGGCCTAACTGGGTCCCTTTAGCCATGCTGTGCTCCATTGCGGTTGTCCGAAACCTGTGTGTTTGTGCTGGTTCGGCATGAACAGGTAGTCACAGATGGAGCTTTATGCCCTTTGGTGCTATTTTCACTGATATCTTTAAAACCACGTATATCCGGTTCTACTTATAGGATTTTTGTTATTTTGGTCTTGTTCTATTTATAAAAAAATTACTCTACCTTTCTTAATTGGTGTGGGATTTTTCTTGTGTTGTATTTTTTCTCTATTGATTTTTAAATTTCTGCATATATACTTTACACTGTCCCTCTAAGTTAACCCTGAGTGCTCTGTGCCAAGAAACCAGGGGATTGAGCACAGGTTAATTTGGGGTTTGCTTGTGCCTCACACTGAAAAGGATTCTGGTTGCTGCTTGAGTAGGGTTTCACCCCCTCAAAGAGTAACCCAATTTCTTACAGTAGCTTTCCTACCTTTGTCGTCAACCACAATGGGACTCCTCTCTTCAGTAGCCCAAAGTTGTTGAATCCCGGTTCAGATATAGAATGCAGTTTGCCCTGCCAATGACATATCAACGGTTACATTTTCCCCCAAAAAACTTTTAACTCGAAAGATAAATGTTTCAGAAAGACAAATTTGGTGCCTGTAAACGACCAGCAATCTGTCCAGGTGGAGCTTAACTGTTGTTTTGACTCAGCTCAGCACAACCAGGTAGGTTGGTGCTATGTGCATTTTGGTGTTATTTTTTATTCCAACTTTACAAATTCATATCTCGATTTGGACTTTTTGTTGTTTCAGTGTCCTTTCTTTATTAAAATATTCCTATTTTTTCTATATTGGTTTGGGATTTTTCTTGTGTTGTGTCTTCACTTTATTACTGTTTTAATGCTGCATACACATTTTACACCTTACTGCTAATTTAAGCCAGTCATCTCTATGGATTGCTACCAGGTGCTTGACCTCAGGTGTATTTAGTTACTTTAGTGACCCACCCTGATAAGGATTGCGATTATTGTTTGAGGTGGGTGCTCACACCCCTCCCCAAACAAATACTCAATTTTCTTACATGGTCGTTGTTAGAAATGGGGTTCACCAAGACCCATAATCATGCCCTTCAGGATCCGGTTGAATCTCTCAACCAGCCCATTACCTTGGGGGTGGTAAGGAGTGGTGAATGTGTATGTAACACTGCACTCCTGTCATAGGGACTTCATATACTTTGATATGAAGTTGGTACAATGGTCGTACACCAACTCTCTGGGGAACTCTACACGGTAGAAAATCCCCATCCATGCAAGTCCCACCACGGGGGCCATCACAGTCCGGAGAGGGATGGCTTCTGGGTACCGGCTGGCATGGTCCACCAAGACCAGGATGAACCTGTTGCCCATGGCTGTCTTGGGATCCAGAGGCCCCACAATGTCAATGCCCACCCTCTCAAAGAGGGTGCTGACCACAGGGAAAGTTTAGAGACGAGCCTTACACTTCCTCCCACTCTTACCACTTTCCTAGCAAGTCTGGCTAGAACTACAATGAGTGTCAGAACTCTTACACATTTGGGGCCAGTAAAAGTGGGTGACAAGCCTTTCAAAGGTCTTGTCTTGCCCCAAATGTCCTGCCAAGGGCACATCATGAGCCAGACCCAGTAGGAAGGCTCTGAAGTGCTGGGGTACCACCAGCATATGGGCTGAGCCAGGCTCAGCAACCTTAGGCTCACTATACAGGAGACCATTCTCCCAGTATATCCAATGTGATCCAGACTGATCACCTGCTGCCTGGTTTGCAGCCTGTTACCGCAAACCAACAAGAGAGGGGCACTTCTGCTGCTCTTGGAAGAATTCCTCCCTGGTGGGGCCTCCTTCCTGCTGCCAATGGGTCAGCTCAGGCAGGTCCCCCAGGTCAGCCACTTGTTCCCCTGTAGGCTCCAGGGCATCCCCCTCAAGGTTTGCCCCCTCCTGGACTGTGGGAACCTAGGGGGCAAGTTTCCCATGCCCCCTGCCTCTTCTCTTTCTGCCAGGCACCTGGACCAATCTGTCAGGCTCCAGGTCCTCTTGAATGCCCTTACCGGCTGCAGTGTACAGAGTGGTCACACACGCCCACTCAGGCAGACCCAACATCTCCAAATGAGACCTCCGCTCCACCTTCACCCAAGGGGAGCTCTCCAAATCCTTTCCTAGCAGACATTCAACAGGCATGGCTGGCCTCACAGTTACTTTCAAGGTACCTGAGACCCCCCACTCAAATTGAATTGTCAGCGGCAACTACTGGGTAAAATGCATTGGGGCCCACATACTCTTCAGACACCAGCCGACAACTGACAGCTGTCACACTGGCTGTACTTTTTAGTGTTATCAGGCAGATGAGCTCTAGGGACAATCTCACTGTCTCCTACAGAGACCAGGGACATCTCTGCGGGACCCCACCCATCTTGGGAACCTGACTCCTCCCCCAAGGCTACACTAGCCATCTGTCGGGGCGGTGCACCAGTTGGTGCGGCGGTAAAATTTTTGGGACACCTAGGATTCCCTTGGAAGTGGACCACTTGACCACAACCATAACACGCCTTGGATCCCCTTTGAACAGGCTTACCTGTTGGGATCCATGGGTTCTCATCACTGGGAGGCTGGGAACCCTTACCTTGGTTCCCTTGGGGATTACTTTGGTGCCATTTTTGGAACTCCTTCTGTTTTTCCTTGTCCCCCCACTCTTTGGCTGGGGACCCTGCCCTCCTTTGGCGGAGTCTCCCACACAACCTTTTTGGATTCTTGTGCTGACCCAGCGGTCTGCCTCCTCAGCACGCTTTCTGGCGTCAGTCAGCTTACTTTCAATCAAGTGCTGGAATAGTTCTGGAAAACACTTATCTAACAAGTGCTCCCATGCAACCAAATCATAGAGCCCCTGCAAATCATTCACCTTGCTACCCTTCACCCAACTATCCAGTGCTCTGCAAAAATAGTGTAATTGTAACAATATCTCAGCAGGAATTATTGAATTATTTGTGGTCTTATGTACAAGACATTACAAACACACAGAGAGAAAAAGAGGCTGCAAATATTTTGATTAATGCGCCCATGGGCGTCATATATTAAGGGAAGATTAACGAAAAGTCAACAGATTATAACAGCACTTTTCGGTCTTAATACCAAAACAAACCTATGGGAAAAAGTGTACAATGTGCTCGTGACATAAGTGTGATGGCGCAAGTGACAACGTGAAGAAAACCATAGCAAGGGGCGCAACACAATATATACAAAGTATGTACAAATTCAAGGTTCCAAGCAACAGTTTCAATTGTTCATTTGAAAGTTCTCAAGGAGTTTTTTTCGGGAACCAAAAGATCAAAGAGCGCCAAAAGGATTTGGAGCTGATGGGCACAGGTCGACGACGTTTCGATCCTTAATAATTTCGGATCATCCTCAGGACCAGGGTCATAAATTTCAGGGAGTGCTGTGGCCCGGGGTAGGGGGACTCTGTCAAGGAGGGTTCCGGGTAGAATGATAAGAAGGTCACGGTGTGTCCAGGGGAGACATCAGAGGACTCGAGATAAGTTCAAGCGTCTCGCGGGCAGGAGCGGAGCTGCGGAACCGGAGAGGCGCAGAAAGGCGCTTCAGTGTTTTAGAAAGCAGGTCAGGGGAGTCGTGGTCCAAAATTTCACGAAGCTACATCAAGCCGCCATGGACGTGTGCGGAGCTCTACCGAAGCCAGGATCGAAACGTCGTCGACCTGTGCCCATCAGCTCCAAATCCTTTTGGCGCTCTTTGATCTTTTGGTTCCCGAAAAAAACTCCTTGAGAACTTTCAAATGAACAATTGAAACTGTTGCTTGGAACCTTGAATTTGTACATACTTTGTATATATTGTGTTGCGCCCCTTGCTATGGTTTTCTTCACGTTGTCACTTGCGCCGTCACACTTATGTCACGAGCACATTGTACACTTTTTCCCATAGGGTTGTTTTGGTATTAAGACCGAAAAGTGCAGTTATAATCTGTTGACTTTTTCGTTAATCTTCCCTTAATATATGACGCCCATGGGCGCATTAATCAAAATATTTGCAGCCTCTTTTTCTCTCTGTGTGTTTGTAATGTCTTGTACATACGACTACAAATAATTCAATAATTCCTGCTGAGATATTGTTACAATTACATTGTTATTACCCTGATCTCAGTTTGGTCTACGGGTTACACTCCTGTGGTTTTTTCTATACTGCAAAAATAGAACACATACTCCACCCAAGTACTTGACTCCAGCTTCTTACAGTTTCTAAATATCTGCATATAAAGCTCCGGGGTCAACCCATACCTGGCTAGAAAGGCTTCCTTCATGGGGGCATAGAACATTTCATCCTCAGTGGGCAACAGCTAGCAATGTCGCACTTCCTTCACTGATGAAGCGGCCCCACAACCCTACTCCCCAATCTCTCCCAGGGACCCCGTGGCACCTCATCGCTACTTCATAGGCCTTAAACCACTGCCCAATGTCCTCATGCTTCATGACATCTTTGATAACATTTGGTACTGTATACCTTTCCTTCCCCAGGCACTGATGGTATGCTGCCACCAGACGGATTGGTCTTTAAACTCTTTGCTTTCAGATCCAACTCCCTCAACCCTGTCAGAATGCTACCTCTGTTATATGAGCTGAAAGGGAGAATGCAAACCCATTCTGTGCAAGAGAGAATATACTACAATGGTAATTGTGAAAAGAACAATAGTTGTCTCAATCAGCAACTGATTTGCAAAAAACTCAAAATAAAAAAAATACTTCTCCTTTCAAAGCACACAATAAGGCATTACAATTTTTCGTTTTCCATTTCTGGGATGGTGTTATGTGTGCCAGTAAGGAAATGGCTGTAATTTTTGGCCTTTGGTCTGATCCAACACACAACTCTCTGCAGGAGGTCAATTCACTCTGTAGATAGACTTTAGACATGAGCAGCAGGTTTTAGCCACAGACAGCCAGGTCCTACATTAAAACCCGCAGTGCAAATCCAAACCCCACTATTAACAGAGGCTGGCCTTAGGGCCCCTCTGCACCATGGGTTGCCAGCCCCACTGCACACCACCTTTGGTCATATGCAGTGAGAGCTGGCTACAGGGATGGATTGCACCCAGGCCCTGCTTCTACCTCACTACATCGAGCCAGCCTCCTTATGTAATGATTAGTGAAGCAGAACAATAATGCAATGATTACTTTTTCCCTTGTTTTTTTACAGGATTATCATTTTATTGCCATGTGGGGTCCTTGCGGGGTGACCCACATCGGTGTGGGGGTCAGGGTATGTAGACCCTCATCTCTTATGCCCCTTTTCTTTTTACTTTTCCCAACATGGTGCTCAGAGCACCTTTTTGGGAAAAGATGGCAGCAACAAAAGGTTTTATGTACCTGACAGCTAGCCAGAGTACAGTGACTTAGCAAAACCACTGCCGGATTTGTGAATCCACAAAGCCTGACAGGAGAAAAAAGCTCCCAGTCCAATGGTGTATCTCTATTTTTTTAAATGATTCACAGATCCTCCCTGGTTTCATGAATTTGCAAAGGATCCCTGAATTAACAGTCTAGATATCTCAAAAAAGTAATTCTCCATGCCTAGACTATAACACTTTTTTAACTTAATTTCTTTGAAACAACTGAACAGATTTACACCAAACCAAGTATCTGCATTACCTTGAGTTCTATTTACATGCCAATGTTGTTGCTTGTTGCATGGGTAATCAGTACAGTGAGATGCAGACTCATAAGGAAAATGATAGTAGGCACTAGAGAGTTTTACAACCACACAATATTCCGAAAGGGAGCATCAGTGCTAACAAACAAAACAAATATAGAAAAATAGGCTGTTTGGAGGACAGTTTGGTACACAGTCATCTGACAAGGGGGCAAGGATGATCTTACTTGACAACAAAGGCAGGATTGTCATGTGGAGGAAATGCAAAGCCTGTAGGAATAGTATTGCTCATAAAGCCATAGTTGTTTGAAGTTGTTTTCAGCTGAACTGTTTCCTAGGCCAGTCCAGAGCAGCCGTCTCCCTCACTGTATATACCAAATGCTTGCAGCAGGAGTTCAAGTCAGAGTTTGGAACAACACTGAACTTTTCATCTAGCAGGCAAAGCATGCGCTCCTCTCAGTAGTGATGCAGAAATTGTTCTATAACTCTTCACTAGAACCTTGTTTGAGGGACAAGGGAGCCAAACATGCTTTGTTAAATGGTTCCAGTAGATTTTTCACTGATGTAGTTCTGATCCCACAATTATGGAAGAACGAAAGGCAATACCTAATGTGACCGAATGCATACTTAACATGAAGCAGCTGTTTCCAAACCCTAAATTTGTCTTTTGAAAAACAAGACAGACCCTCTTAATTGATAAAGATATCACATTAGCCTCTGGTATCATCCCCAGGAGCATTTATCATTTACCATTTACTGGCATATCATGACCGGTGTCTAAGAAGGACCTACAGCAAGTTAGACCAAGATGATATCAGTCCGTTAGCATCTAACTGACAGAGGCTGAGAAAACGAGGCCAGTCCACGCACTCATGGCCTTGCTTTGTGTAACATTTCTTTGAAGCTTGTACCGGGTAAAAAGTGAGACAGCACTGTTATACCTGTCAGCCTTAGGGTGGTCTTCCCCCATACCTTTTGCCTTCTCCCCTCCTGTTTTGCTGAAATTATTTTGGTTGACAAAGTCACAGGTGTATCCCAAATAGCAATGAAGCATGTGTTGGCTCTGTGGCTAAGAATAAAATAATTGGATCCTAGGAAAACGAAAGATAGAAGATTTGTTTGTGATTTCCCTTGAATATTGTTCTAAGGATGTTAGATTGCTTGTACTTTAGAATTGTGAGTGCTTGGGATAAAAGCTTTTCATATGGTAAAATATACAGAGTGAAAAATGAATATCAAAGAAATCTATCTATTTCTGAGATGGGCACAAGATATGGAGTTTAGGGACAGAGGTTATTAATACATCTCATAATTTGTGGCTCCATGCACTAGCATATGATTAAGATTGTATTTTTCTAAATGTCCTCTTTCTTACACACTGGCTTAAAATGTGAAGGCACAAATGCAGCCATATTCAATTGGTGAAAGCAAATGCTCTACTATTCTATGCTCCTACATGTCTCCAATACAAATGGTACCTCATTTGTGTGGGTAGGCGCACCCACAACAGAAAATGTCCCAAGCCACAACATAAACGCATCACATTTTTCAGCTGAAAACTGACCCTTTTTTGCAAAGCAGGCAGCTGTGGATTTTGGGCCCTAGAACAGCCAGCACCTAAGAAAACCTGGAAAATCTGTAGATTTTTTAAAACTAGACACCAAGTGAAACATGGTTTTCAGTTTGCTTTTTACCCAGAATTCCATGCAAACGTTAAACATTTAACTCAATAAACAAATTTTCCCCACATTTCTGTGTTGGAAAGTTCTGGAATCTGTGGTGTGCCAAAAAGTTCTGCCCACTCAGCATTTCCCCAAGTCTCCTGGTAAAAATTATACCTCACTTGTGGGGGTAGGCCTGGTGCCCACAACAGGAAATGGACCAAATCGTAACTTGAATACATCACATTTTTTTATACTCAAACCCCTTTTTTTTGCATGTGTCTATTTTAGGCCCTAGGTCAGCCAGCACCTAGCAAAACCCAGCAAACATAAATATTTTTTCATGCTAGACATCTAGGAAGATCCAGGATAGTGTGTCTTTTGTGGCTCTCATCAGGTTTTTTACCTAGAATTCCTTGCAAACCTCTAATTTTAATTTTTAAAAAACTTCCCTCACATTTTTGTGATGGAAAGTTCGGGAATCGGTGGGGAGCCACATACTTCCTTTTTTCCCAGCATTCACCCAAGTCTCCTGATAAAAATCGTACCTCACTTGTGTGGGTAAGCCTAGTACCTGCGACAGGAAACGGCCCCCCAAAAAGCAACATGGATACATCACATTTTCCCAGTCAAAACTGGCCATTTTTTGCAAAGTGGGTCACTGTGGATTTTGGGCCATAGCTCAGCCAGCACCCAGGGAAACCTAGCAAACACATTTTTTAAAACTAGACACGTTTTTTACCCAGAATCCAAACCCAACTGAGTTCCCACTTGACCCCTGAGAAGAACAATATTCCACTTGTGTGGGTTGGCCACTAGATCACAACACGAAAAAAGCACTACGTTGAGAGATAAGCAGTCAGGGTAAATGTAGTATTTGAGGGTGTGCTGTGGTGCTACCCATGCAAAGCTACAAACCACAGACGTTTTGGAAAACTAGACAACCAGGAGGTTCCAGGGTAGTGTGCCTTGCATTGTTTCCACAATGTTTTCCTATCCACAATGCTCTGCACACATCAAACTATGTCTGAAAGCATATAGTTTCCATTTCTGTCATAGAACCTTCTGGAATCCACAGGAATCCACAAACATCCTTCCAATCCGGTTGTCGACACATCAGTAAGCTGCAAACTTTGTGGGACACTCCGAATCCAGCTCCTGGTTGTCATCGACGCCTCCTGGACCTCGTGGCTGAAGAATCAAAACACCCTTGATCACCTGAAATCACCTGACATCCGTGGGCATCCATCTTCCTGTCCCCGGGTCACTGGAAAGTGACTGTGAACACTGTCCCTTCTGCTTTCAGGTCTTCTTCATATTGAATCCAGCCTTGGATTCCACCGGACACTTCTCCAGTCTTCACAAGCAGCAAAACTTGTTCGGCTTCCATTGAAAACGACGACGCGACCCGACACCAAAAGACACCTATGCACCTGGATTCCCAGGGTGAGGTAACTTGTGCACTCTGGTGCTCCTGTGGGTGTTGGCCCTCGAACTACTTACCTTGTAAGTGGCTTGCTTGTAGACTCTCTAGAAGTACCCTTAAACTTTAAAAATCCAACCGCGACTTGCTCCATTGAAATCAATTGGGACCCCGCGGCTGTGTTCTCTCACTGTACGCGTCTCCCGTGGGTCCTTTACTTACCTTCCTTGGGTGGATTAGTGAAGCCCCAGCGATTCTACAGGCCCTAGGCCTTGTCCCCTTGCAAGTCGACATTCCTAAACCTCTTTTTTAGTATATGGTCTGGTACGCCCCTGGGGCCCCAGCCATATTTGTGCTTAACTTATTGTGAAACGTTGATATATGCATATGTTCCTGACTTCTAATCTCATAAAGAGATTAGTAGAGTGTGTCTAGTAATAAATACATATATATTTGATATATATACCTGTGTGGTGTCCTTTCATTTGGTAATTCAAGAGATAATAAGGTAAAACAAGCTGCTTTACATTCCTCTGAGACTTAGCCTGAAGGCTGCTCTCCACAGCTACCACAAGGATAGCTTTCTTTAAAAGGTTGGCTTAAACCTATCTACCATAAGAGTAGAATTGGACTGGTGCTAGGTGGCCACTATAACTAATGACCAGCATATGACAGGTCAACTTCTCACATTGGTGGGCAGCGTGTGGGATTCCAGCTTGCCATTGTTTTACCAGAAAATCTCTATTTGAATTGCTAACTGAAAACCGCTAAAGGTACTCAAGGTACATACAAAAGTCAAGCTTAGTATCAATAAGTTCTACTGAACTTAGAGCTGTTTGTGAAGGGATAGCACACCCTTGCTACAGCTCAAGCTAGGATCATAGGCCACACACTAGTGTAGGTAGTACAACACTGCACAATACTAGAATGTCCTCAAAGGGTGGAGCCAGTGGGTCCACTCAGCCTCAGTATAAGGACATGACCTTCTTTGACCTGAAGGCCATGTGTGTTGCAAGACACCTGAAGCTAGGACAGAGTCCCTCCACACTAGTTCTGATAGATCTGCTGACAGCAGATGATCTGAGGTTGGCTCTAGGAGCTAACAGATCTGAATCAGGGAGTGGGTCAATCACAGTGTCTGGGTCAGATGATGAAAATCATGATGACCAGGACTCTGTGATTAAAGGGCCAGATCCAGAAGGGTCTGAACAGAACAGAGGATTCTCCCTAAGAGAATTGACAGAGTAGAAGAGAGGGTTAGGTCGCCTTCAAGGGAATCTGACCATTCATATCACGCTGGAAGAGAATCTGTTCATCAGAGGAGCTCATACTTTAATAGAAGAGAGACCTCCACTGAAAGAATGTACAAACTGCTACAGTATGAGGAAGCAAGATTTGCCCTTAAGGCCAAGCAGTTGGCATTCAACAAAGAAGCCTTGGAGCTCCAGAGAGCTTCTAGGAAAGAAGGGTTAGAAACCCCTGGTGGCAGCAACAGTGTCCCTAGAATCAGAGATTATATCCCAGACCATAGGAACCTGTCCAAGGTTGTTCCTCCCTACCAGAGTGGGGATGATATCCACAAGTGGATAACTGCTATGCAGAGGGCCTGTAAAGTACAACAGGTCCCCAAGAAACAGTGGGCAGCAACCTTGTGGCTCTCCTTTTCAGATAAAGGTAGAGAAAAGCTCCTCACTGTTAGAGAAGAGGATGCTGATGACTATGAAGCCCTGAAAAGTGCATTAATAGATGGGTTTGGCTTAACCACTGAGCAGTACAGGTTGAAGTTCAGAGACACCCAGAAAGCATAGAATCAGGACCGGACAGACTTTGTAGATTGTGCAACCAAGGCTCTGGAGGGTTGGCTCGTTGGTAGTAGAGTTACTGATTTTAAGGGATTGTAGAATCTTATGATGAGAGAACAGATCCTTAATAATTGCCAAAATCAGTTGTTGCATCAGTACCTGGTGGACTCTGATTTGACCTCTCCCCAAGAATTGGGAAAGAAGGCAGACAAAGGGGTCAGAACCAGGGTGAGGCAGAAAACCCAGAACCAAGGGGGTGACACTAAGAAGCAGGATACTAAAGGCTCTGAGAAAGGTGGGGATAAGTCAAAAGACCAGAAGTCTTCACAAGGGCCCCAAAAATCTGTATCTGGTGGGGATTCACAGTCTACAAAGGAAAATGGCCAAAAGAAGCCCTGGTGCAAATTCTGTAAACAGAAAGGGCACGGGACTTCTGATTGTACCAAGTCCAAAGACCAAACCACCACCACTCCTGCCCCTAAGGCATCTGTTCCCCCTAGTTCAGCTACTGGTGGAGGTGGTACTCAGAATAAGGGTGTAGTAGGGTTGACCCTGGGTTCTGAAGTGGACTCTGGCCTATTCAGAGTACCCACTCAGGCATTGCTGGTTTGTGATGGAGACATTGATATGTCCTTCCTAGTGAGCCCCAGTAATAAATGGCAAACAGGCTTTGGCATTCAGGGACACAGGTGCTAGTGTCACCATGGTGGCAGAGGATCTTATGGACCCTGGGCAGATCATCCTGGGTGAAATGTACCAGGTTACCAATGCAAGCAATGTCAGGACCAACCATAGTCTGGCAGTTGTGAATTTCTCCTGGGGAGGGGTAACTGGCCTCAAGAAGGTAGTAGTCAGTGCAGACCTCCCTGTCGAATGTCTATTGGGCAATGATCTAGAGACTTCAGCCTGGTCTGAAGTAGAGTTAGGACTCATGCTGAGATGTTGGGCATACCTGCAGAGGTATTTGCTGTGACCAGGTCACAGGCCAAAATGCATAAAGCTGAACCAGCTCTGGATCCTGAAACTATGGACCAGATTCTACCCAAGAGGAGGAGCAGTAGGGTTAAGGCAGTGCCTTCCCCTCTGTCTCAGATCTGATTCCCCTCCTGCGGGAGGAGAAGCAGATCCTGAAGAAGGAACTGCCCCAGAGGAACTTGAGCCTGATCAGGTTGAGTTCTTGGGGACAGCGGGACCTTCCAGGGAGGATCTGAGTAAGGAGCAACAGTGCTGCCCCTCTCTTGAACCCCTCAGACAGCAGGCTGCTGCTGAGGCTGCTGGGAGTGCTAGTGGGTCCGATAAAGTTTATTGGGATGAGGGACTCCTATATTCTGAGGCTAGAATCCTACCCCTGGAGCCACCAGGAGGTTGGTAAAACCTCAGAAGTTTAGGGGGTTCCTCTTGACCCTAGCACATGATTTCCCATTGGCAGGACACTTGGGCCAAAACAAGACCTGGGATAGGCTTGTTCCACATTTTCATTTGCCACACATGTCAGAGGACACCAAGGAGTTTTGTCGCTCCTGTGTCACTTGACAAGTCAGGTGGCACAACAAAGGCCCCCCTGATGCCACTACCTGTGGTGGGCATACCCTTTGAAAGGGTAGGTATTGACATTGTTGGTCCCCTTGACCCTCCAACCGCATCTGGGCACAGGTTTAGCCTGGTGGTAGTGGATCATGCCACCAGGTACCCAGAAACAATTCCCCTCAGGACTACCACAGCCTCTGTGGTGGCAAGAGCCCTCATTTGAGTTTTCTCCAGAGTGGGTTTCCCTAAGGAGGTGATATCTGACAGAGGGTATCTAAAAGCAATGTGGAAGGAGTGTGGTGTAAACTACAAGTTCACTACTCCCTATCATCCACAATGCAATGGCTTAGTTGAAAGGTTCAATAAAACCCTAAAGGGAATGATTAAAGGCCTCCCAGAAACGCTTAGGTAAAAATGTGACCTGCCTTCTGTTTGCATACAGAGAGGTCCCACAGAAGGGGGTTGCCTACAGCCCTTTTGAACTTCTGTTTGGGCATCCTGTAAGAGGTCCATTATGTTTGGGGAAGGAGGGCTGGGAGTTACCTCTCAAACCTCCCAAACAGGATGTGATGAACTATGTACTTGGTCTCCGCTCCCGGATGGCTGAATACATGAAGAACGGTACAAAAGGGGATGGTGATAGACGGAGCATCAGAACCAATCAAACACTCACACCCAGTCAACTGATCTGGGTTTGATTCATCACGGTTCTTTAGCCCACTCTGCCACCCCAGTTCAGACATGGCCATATGCAAATCAGTCTGACCCTGTGCCTCATGGGAACAGTCCAGCCCAAACTGCCAAGCCATGCCTTCCCTGGACCGGAAACAAGCATCCTAGGACTGGTTTCTGGCATTTCAGCTGCCTTCAGCCAGACTTGCTTGAATCCAGTGGCAAAGTGAGCAAGGGACTCAACGTCTGAGCATGCCCTGCCAACTTATGGCGAACAAAGCGGTACAAAAGGGGGTGGTGATGGACGGAGCATCAGAACCAATCAAACACTCACACCCAGTCAACAGATCTGGGTTTGATCCATCACCGTTCTTTAGCCCACTCTGCCACCCCAGTTCAGACATTGCCATATGCAAATCAGTCTGACCCTGTGCTTCATGGGAACAGTTAAGCCCGAACTGCCAAGCCATGCCTTCCCTGGACCGGAAGCAAGCTTCCTAGGACCAGTTTCTGGCATTTCAGCCATTTTCAGCCAGGTTTGCTTGAATCCAGTGGCAAAGTGAGCAAGGGACTCAACGTCTGAGCATGCCCTGTCAACTTAAGGCGAACAAAGCGGTACAAAAGGGGGTGGTGTTGGACGGAGCATCAGAACCAATAAAAAACACTCACACCCAGTCAACAGTAGGCCTGGGCTAAATTTCCGTTCCGCTTGCGGAAATTGCGATAATTCGACATTTTCGTGTTTCGCGGAGAGCGCGAAAATGTCAAAATTGCCGCATTCCGCAGCTTAGCGATAATTTGTTTCTTGCTCGCGCTGTAAAATAATACATTCTCGCTCGCGCGCGATTGCCTTACCTGAATCCCCGCGTTCGCCGACAAGTTTTCCCGATCCGGTCGTGTTCTCCACAAGATGTTGGATTGTTGGTAGCCATTTGCGCTGTCTCGCGTCAGTTCGCGCCCGCAGTAATGTCATTGGTCGCGCGATCATGTCTTTCTTCTCGCGATCATGCACTGTGAGAAGAGTGAAAACAAGATGGCCGCACCCGCAAGCAACCGCATGGGTAAGTTGGCGAGCCGCGACCATGCAGAAAATACCGCGAACGGGCGGGAAAAAAACGTACGCATCTTTGCGATATTTCCGCGTGTTTGCGGAAATTTGTAACATTTCCGCGATAATTTGCGAAAGTCAATTTCGCAAATTCCGCCCACCCCTAGTCAACAGATCTGGGTTTGATCCATCACCGTTCTTTAGCCCACTCTGCCACCCCAGTTCAGACATGGCCATATGCAAATCAGTCTGACCCTGTGCCTTATGGGAACAGTCCAGCCCGAACTGCCAAGCCATGCCTTCCCTGGACTGGAAACATGCTTCCTAGGACCGGTTTCTGGCATTTCAGCCATCTTCAACCAGGCTTGCTTGAATCCAGTGGCAAAGTGAGCAAGGGACTCAACGTCTGAGCATGCCCTGCCAACTTATAGCGAACAAAGCGGTACAAAAGGGGGTGGTGATGGACGGAGCATCAGAACCAATCAAACACTCACACCCAGTCAACAAATCTGGGTTTGATCCATCACCGTTCTTTAGCCCACTCTGCCACCCCAGTTCAGACATGGCCATATGCAAATCAGTCAGACCCTGTGCCTCATGGGAACAGTCCAGCCCAAACTGTCAAGCCATGCCTTCCCTGGACCGGAAACAAGCTCCCTAGGACCAGTTTCTGGCATTTCAGCCGTCTTCAGCCAGGCTTGCTTGAATCCAGTGGCAAAGTGAGCAAGGGACTCAACGTCTGAGCATACCCTGACAACTTATGGCGAACAAAGCGGTACAAAAGGGGGTGGTGATGGACGGAGCATCAGAACCAATCAAACACTCACACCCTGTCAACAGATGTGGGTTTGATCCATCACCGTTCTTTAGCCCACCCTGCCACCCCAATTCAGACATGGCCATATGCATATCAGTCTGACCCTGTGCCTCATGGGAACAGTCTAGCCCGAACTGCCAAGCCATGCCTTCCCTGGACTGGAAACAAGCTTTCTAGGACCGGTTTCTGGCATTTCAGATTTCTTCAGCCAGGCTTGCTTGAATCCAGTGGCAAAGTGAGCAAGGGACTCAACGTTTGAGCATGCCCTGCCAACTTATGCCGAACAAAGCGGTACAAAATGGGGGTGGTGATGGACGGAGCAGCAGAACCAATCAATCACTCACACCCAGTCAACTGATCTGGGTTTGATCGATCACCGTTCTTCAGCCCACTCTGCCACCCCAGTTCAGACATGGCCATGTGCAAATCAGTCTGCCCTGTGCCTCATGGGAACAGTCCAGCCCGAACTGCCAAGCCAAGCCTGGCTGAAGACAGCTGAAATGCCAGAAACCACTCCTAGGAAGCTTGTTTCCGGTCCAGGGAAGGCATGGCTTGGCAGTTCGGGCTGGACTGTTCCCATGAGGCACAGGGTCAGACTGATTTGCATATGGCCATGTCTGAACTGGGGTTGCAGAGTGGGCCAAAGAACGGTGATGGATCAAACCCAGATCTGTTGACTGGGTGTGAGTGTTTGATTGGTTCTGATGCTCTGTTCATCACCACTCTCTTTTGTACCACTTTGTTTGCCATAAGTTGGCAGGGTATGCTCAGAGGTGAGTCCCTTGCTCACTTTGCCACTGGATTCAAGCAAGCCTGGCTGAAGACGGCTGAAATGCCAGAAACCAGTCCTAGGAAGCTTGTTTCCGGTCCAGGGAAGGCATGGCTTGGCAGTTCGGGCTGGACTGTTCCCATGAGGCACAGGGTCAGAGTGATTTGCATATGGCCATGTCTGAACTGGGGTGGCAGAGTGTGCTAAAGAACGGTGATGGATCAAACCCAGATCTGTTGACTGGGTGTGAATGTTTGATTGGTTCTGATGCTCTGTCCATCACCACCCTCTTGTGAACCGCTTTGTTCGCCATAAGTTGGCAGGGTATGCTCAGACGTGAGTCCCTTGCTCACTTTGCCACTGGATTCGAACAAGCCTGGCTGAAACGGCTGAAATGCCAGAAACCGGTCCAGGGAAGGCATGGCTTTTTCAGTTCGGGCTGGACTATTCCCATGAGGCACAGGGTCAGACTGATTTGCATATGGCCATGTCTGAACTGGGGTGGCAGAGTGGGCTAAAGAACAGTGATGGATCAAACCCAGATCTGTTGACTGGGTGTGAGTGTTTGATTGGTTCTGATGCTCCGTCCATCACCACCCTCTTTTGTACCGCTTTGTTTGCCACAAGTTGGCAGGGTATGCTCAGACGTGAGTCCCTTGCTCACTTTGCCACTGGATTCAAGCAAGCCTGGCTGAAGACGGCTGAAATGCCAGAAACCGGTCCTAGGAAGCTTGTATCTGGTCCTGGGAAGGCATGGCTTGGCAGTTCGGCCTGGACTGTTCCCATGAGGCACAGGGTCAGACTGATTTGCATATGGCCATGTCTGAACTGGGATGGCAGAGTGGGCTAAAGAACGGTGATGGATCAAACCCAGATCTGTTGACTGGGTGTGAGTGTTTGGTTCTGATGCTCCGTCCATCACCACCCTCTTTTGTACCGAATACATGAAGAAGGCAACCAAAAACTTGGAGGCAAGCCAAGAACCACAAAAAACTTGGCATGACCAAAAGGCGGTGCTGACTGTATACCAGCCAGGGCAGAAAGTGTGGTTGTTGGAGCCTGTGGCCCCAGCTGCTCTCCAAGACAAGTGGAGTGGCCCCCATACAATTGTTGAGAAAAAGGGAGAGGTCACCTACTTGGTGGATCTTGGAACTGCCAGGAGCCCCCTTAGGGTGCTCCATGTCATCAGATTGAAACCATATGTTGACAGGGCTGACATGGGCTTGGTCATGGCCACTTATGAGGAACAGGAGGAGGAGAGTGACCCTCTCCCTGACCTGCTCTCACAGAAGACGGAGGATGGGTCAGTAGCAGGTGTTGCTTTGGCAAGCAGCCTCACTGACCATCAGCAAACTGAATGCAGACAAGTTTTGCACCAATTGAGACATATGTTTAGCCTGACCCCTAGTCAGACTACCTGGTGCACCCATAAGGTGGACACTGGAGACAGTCTGCCTGTCAAGAGTAAAACCTACAGGCAACCTGACCATGTCAGGGACTGTATCAGGACTGAAGTCCAGAAAATGTTGGAACTAGGTGTAATTGAGCCTTCAGATAGCCCTTGGGCTAGTCCAGTAGTCCTAGTGCCTAAACCTCATACCCAGGGTGGTAAGAAAGAAATGAGGTTTTGTGTAGAATACAGAGGCCTCAATGCAGTCACCGGGACTGATGCCTATCCAATTCCCAGGGCAGATGAGCTCATTGATACTTTGGCCTCAGCCAAATATCTGAGTATATTTGACCTAACAGCTGGCTACTGGCAAATCAAGTCAGCTGATGATGCCAAGGACAAAACAGCATTTTCAACCCCTGATGGGCACTACCACTTTGTGGTGATGCCCTTCGGTTTGAAAAATGCACCTGCCACTTTTCAGAGGTTGGCGAACAAAGTTCTGACAGGTATGGAAACTTATTGCTCAGTTTATCTAGATGATATTGCTGTCTTTAGTTCCACCTGGCAGGATCACCTGGTCCACCTCAGAAATGTTTTGGAGGCCCTGCAAAAAGCAGGCCTCACTATCAAGGCCACTAAGTGCCAGATAGGGCAGAGTCAGGTTGTGTACCTGGGCCACCTTGTAGGTGGAGGCCGGGTTCAACCATTGCAGAGCAAAATCCAGATCATAATGGAATGGGTCGCTCCAACCACCCAGACACAGATGAGAGCCTTTTTAGGCCTGACTGGGTACTATAGGAGGTTTGTTAAGGGATATGGATCTATATTGACCCCCTTAAATGATCTTACCTCAAAGAAAATGCCAAAAAAGATTCAGTGGACAGCTATCTGTCAAAAGGCATTTGATGACCTAAAGCGGGCCACGTGCACTGCCCCATCTTACAGAGTCCAGACTACACAAAAAAGTTCATTGTCCAAACAGATGCTTCTGAGATGGGTGTGGGAGCTCAACTGAATGATGAAGGTCAAGACCAGCCAGTAGCTTTTATAAGCAGAAGGCTGACCCCTAGAGAGAAACGTTGGTCAGCTATAGAGAGGGAGGCCTTTGCTGTGGTGTGGACCCTGAAGAAGCTGAGGCCATACTTGTTTGGCACTCACTTCATAGTTCAGACTGACCACAAGCCTCTCCTATGGCTCAAACAGATGAAAGGTGAAAATCCTAAACTGCTAAGGTGGTCCATTTCCCTAAAGGGGATGGACTATACCGTGGAACATAGACATGGGACCCAACATGCCAATGCAGATGGACTCTCAAGGTATTTCCACTTAGAACACAAAGACTCAACTGAGCAAGGTTAGTTTAGTGTCCCTGCGTTTGGGGGGGGTTGTGTAGGAGAGTAGGATCTGCACTTATGTTGCCCCCACTTTTTTTCTGATGTTTACACTGGTTTCTGGCTATAGTCTGGCTGGGTCCCTGCTAATCAGGGCCCCAGTCTCTCTGTTCTCTCTAAACAACTTGGAGTGCATATTAGATGCACTAGTGATTGGATACTGTGGTACCTTATGAGCCCCTAGTATATGGTACCTTAGGTACCAAGGGCATAGGTACTTCACAGGCCTACCAGGGGCTGAAGCATGTATTATGCCACCCCTGGGAAGCAGACTAAATCTGACATCACAGGCCTGCTACTGCAGCCTGGGTGAGGTAGTGTTAGCACTCCTCACTGAGGTATAGGTTCCTATATCTCACCTTACACACACATATAAACCTATCAGTCACCCCTAAAGCAGGCCCTATCAATCCTGAGGGCAGGGTGCTTGGTTTACAATGTGAGGGGTGCCTCTGCCTGAGCAGGGCCCCTCTGCAGCTGGCAGAGTCTATTCTCCGTGGCTGTTTGTGGATGCGGTGAAACCATATACTCTTAAGTACATTATAACCTACCGCTAAATGCTAACTTTGGAATGACTGCATCAAAACATGTCGTGTTTGGTGTCAAACAACTTGGGATCATACCCCCACACCAGTAACTGGTGTGGGAGTATGATCCCACCCTTCTAGAGGGAAAGACATGTACCTACTGTGGAAACACGGTAGAAATCTGAAAGAGCCCTGGCATCACAAAATGGATGCCACCAGCACAGACACTGGGCTGCTCTCCTGCTGCTGACTGAAACTTGAAGTGGAGGAGGCCCAACAATAGGCATCCTGTCACAGGGAGGTGACACCACATTCCAGACAGGATTTAGTGTATTGGGGCTGGGTGGGTGCACTCTTAGAGTGCTTTGAAGTCCTGCACTGGGGGAGCAGTAGGCTCCTCTACGCATTTCCCAGCTCAAACCGGTTCAGGGGCTACCTGCCCCTGCCCTGGCATGAAACTGGACAAAGGGAAGTGGGTGTAATCTTCCTCTCCCCTGACCCTCCCAGAGGAGTGGTCATAGAGCTAGTCCCTCCCTTTCCTTTAGTATAAGTTAGGGAACCCTTGCCATTGCAAGTTAGATATCCCTGGACGACGCTTTACAAGAAGAATCCTGGCCCTTCGATGTTCCACTACCTTTGGAAGACAGAAGAATCTCCCTTGGAGTCAAGGAGTGACTCCCTGCTTGGCAGGCACCAAAAACTTGAATCAACGGTCGCAAACTTTCCCGCTCCCGCTGGAGTCCGAAGTCCCTGCAGCCCTGAAAGTGGATTTTCTGACTTCTTGTTGGCCATTGTGAGTCTCCAGCAGAGCTGAGGTGAGTAGACCCCACGAGTGGCGAGGAACAGCAATACCTGGGTACCGTGCACTATTGTCAAGTGCAACCCCTTCACGATGTTCTACGAACTTGTGCATTGGACCACATATGTTCCAAGCCTCCAGCAGGATTTCCCTTGAAAATCAGAGCCTACCTCGTCCCGAGTGACCGTGGGCTCCTGTGAAGTGAATCATCATGAGGCATCTTCATGATCCCTTGCCTGTTAGCTTGTGGGTCCCCTGAAGACTTTCTCATCAAACCAAAGGGCTCCCCTGGTTGCTCCAGGACTGCCCTCACTTACCCTCGCTGGGTGAGTCCCTCATACCTTGCTGGTCTGCACCGCTGACTTTCTTCAATTTCCATGAGACTTGCTGTTGCCAAGGCTTGTTGGCTGTAATCCGGTTGCTGACACATCAGTAAGCTGCAGACTTTATGGGACACTCCGAATCCAGCTCCTGGTCATCGTTGACGCCTCCTGGACCTCGTGGCTGAAGAGTCAAAACACCCTAGATCACCTGAAATCGCCCAACATCCGTGGGCATCCATCTTCCTGGCCACGGGTCACTGGCAAGTGACTGTAAACACCGCCTCTTCTGCTTTCAGGTCTTCTTCATCTTGAATCCATCCTTAGATTCCACCGGACACTTCTCCAGTCTTCACAAGCAGCAAAATTTCTTCGGCTTCCATTAAAAACAACGACGTGACCCGACACCAAAAGACACCTATGCACCCGGCTTTCCTGGGTGAGGTAACTCGTGCACTCCGGTGCTCTTGTGGGTGTTGGCCTTCGAGCTACTTACCTTGTAAGTGGCTTGATTGTAGACTCTCTAGAAGTACCCTTAAGTTTTTAAAAATCCAACCGCGACTTGCTCTATTGAAATCAATAGGGAACCCGCGGATGTGTTCTCACACTGCACGCGACTCCCGTGGGTCCTTTACTTACCTGCCTTGGGTGGATTAGTGAAGCCCCAGCGATTCTACAGGCCCTAGGCCTTGTCCCCTTGCAAGTCGACATTCCTAAACCTCTTTTTTAGTATATGGTCTGGTACGCCCCTAGGGCCCCAGCCATATTTGTGCTTAACTTATTGTGAAACGTTGATATTTGCATATGTTCCTGACTTCTAATCTCATAAGGAGATTAGTAGAGAGTGTCTAGTAATAAATACATATATATTTGATATATATACCTGTGTGGTGTCCGTTCATTTGGTAATCCAAGAGATTATAAGGTAAAACAAGCTGCTTTACATTCCTCAGAGACTTAGCCTGAAGGCTGCTCTCCACAGCTACCACTAGGATAGCTTTCTTTAAAAGGTTGTCTTAAACCTATCTACCATAAGAGTCGAATTGGACTGGTGCAAGGTGGCCACTATAACTAGTGGACAGCATATGCCAGGCCAACTTCTCACAACTGATCTCGCCACATAGTGTTTTAGGGCCTTTTGTGTCAAGGTCTCCTGGCCCACCCACACAAGTCCCACTGTTATCGGGAGATTTGGGGGAATGATGGGTGGTAGGAAATGTGTGACTCCCTGTAGATTTCAGAGGTTTTTCTCACAGATATGTAAGGAAAGTGTGTGTTTTCTAGTAACAATTTGCGGTTTGCCGGGCATTGTGAGTAGGAAAATGTTGTGTTGTGGGATCCAAGAAAAGCACACCACCCCGGACTCCCCTTGGGTGCCTAGTTTTCAGAACTGTTTTGGTCTGGTAGGTTTCCCCAAGTGGCAGCCTACCCAAGCTCAACAAGTGCAGCTATTTGCTGTTGCAAGTGGGACGATATTGGGAGTTAGTCACACTATACCGGTTTGATAGGACACTTTACCCCGCATTTTTCACTCCGCATGTCATTACCCCACATTTTTTATTTCGCAAAAACTTTTACAACGCAGGGCTTTACAATGCAATCCGTTACAACACATTCCCCATTTCAACGCAATTGCTATTTTAACTCCAGGGGGGCGTTACTTTGGGGAATGTGTTGTAACAGTTTTGCGGTATAAAGCCCTGCATTGTAAAAGTAAAAACTGTGAGGTAATGGAATGCGGAGTAAAGCATGTGTGGTAAAGGATGTTTCCCAAACTGGTCCCTATGTATAGAGAACACCCGAAGGAATCAAATGTCCTCCTGTTTGCCATTGGGATGGGAAGCAGAAATACTGTTAAGGCTTTAGGGGAGGGTGAGGCAGATTTAGGGATGGGCCACAACTGCCCCATTATTTTATTAAAAAAATATATTCCTAGCATACATTTGGCGTTATGGCCAACAGGTGCTAATTGGGGCAAATCTCTTGTCTGCACGAGAATGGGCAAAAAGACTGGTTTGTTCTTTTTTTGGGGGTGGAGGGGTTGGCCAATGCAAGAGTGCAACACCTTCATCACTTTCTCCTTGCTCCTCCCTGCCCACATTCCCTACAAAAATACTGCCTAAATATAGTCTGTGGGCTTTCTACTCTCCTTAGTTGACAAATAGGGTTAATTAACTGAATTCATCCTCAAAGGAGGCAAAAATACTGTCTGTGCCCTTTTGCGATGGGGCCTGGTCATGCCCACAGTGGGCAGACCCCACTCCTTTGTTTTTTACCCTGGTGTTCAGTGAGCTTTCTGCCCCACGGGTGGTCAGATAGGGGTTAATCACCCCATCTACCCTCCAGGGGGCAGAAAGACTGTCACCACATTTTTTGGGTGTGGTGACATGGACATGCCCATAGTGGGCAGCCCCACCCCTATATTTATTTTTATATTAGGCCCTGGTGATGAGTGGGCTTTCTATCCCATGGGGCGAGGTAGATCAGTGGTAAATACTTCCATCTACCCCTGACTGTCTGTCATCTTGTTGGACTGGGGCATGGCCATGCGCATAGTGGGCAGTCCCATCTTTATATTTATTAGGTCTCGCATGAGCCAGCGCTTTAGCGCTGCTCTGGCGAGAGCTTTAGTAAGCGGAATTTGGAAGTGCAAACTAGTGGCTTTTGCAGGTCTCTAGCTACAGTGCATGTGCGCCGCCGGGCGCGCGCACCATTTGTCCGGCTGCGTGATCACTTTCGCGGCCGCTTTGATGTTCTCAGTGAGCCGCGCGGCCACTGAGAACATCAAAGCAGCCGCAAAAGTGATCACCATATGCTCTGCTCACATCTCCCTCCCCCCCTTTCGGAACATGGTTCGTGTGCGCTCGCTTTCGTGACTTGTTATTTTTGACACAAAAAAACTACATCTGTTCCGTTTGGCGACTGGCAACATTCAAAAACTACGACGTATTTGTTTATTTATTTATTTTAAAATGAACGCGCACGTTGCTGGGAAAATAGCTACACGTGTGATCCATGACTCCAGCCGTTCGTTTTTTTGTTGCTTTTTTAATTTTATTTATGTATTAATTTATATATTTATTGCCTTGCAAACCCCTTCAATTAATTTCCTCTTCCCTAAAAACACACTCAGCCACTCTATTTTGTACCGAACAGCACAAAGCGCATACATTATTAATGCTTCAATAGCTCCTTCCTGCCAAGAACAGGGACGCCGAACGCGCATCAATAGGGAGGATAAAAGGAATGAGCGCTGCTGTCTTGAGAAGTGGTTTGCCTTTGAAGGTTATGGTTCCCTGACTTGGCGCTTGTGGTAGAAAAATGTTTTTGAATGTGCCGTGCTGTGTGCTCCTTTGTTTTACTCTTGTTGATTCCAAGCCACCCAGGCTCCAGAAGTGGCCCTATTCATGCTGCAAGTGTTGCCACACGCACCAGCTGCAAGGAGACACCATTTATGGGCCAGCGTGCGATCCTACTCTTAATGGGCTCTGTAGTACGTTGCTCTAAATCGCAGCAAGTGTTGCCACGCGCACCAGCTGCAAGGAGACACCATTTATGGGCCAGCGTGCGATCCTACTCTTAATGGGCTCTGTAGTACGTTGCTCTAAATCGCAGCAAGGGATACTGATACAGCAGAAAGGAATGCCCATACAAGGCAGTTGTGCACATTGTCAATTAGTATTCCCTTTTATAATTATGTTTAAAACTTTTGATTAGCAAGCTAAACCAGTTACTCCTATTGTATTTGGCCTAATCTGTTGCATGAGTGCCGCACAAACTGGATTTGTAAAATTTTCCATCACATGCATTGAGTTAAAAAAAATGAATTGGACATGCCTTAGTGTGTCTTTGATGCACTAGCCAGTAGCCACCAGGATGGGACTGGGACAGAAAATAGGCCCAAACACCAAAATAAAATGTCCCCTCCCCCATTAATGAATTAGAAAGCTAAACAAGCATTGGCATAGCCAATAGGCCTCGCTTTTGGGACCATATAAGTATTTAGTCATGCAGCACAATATCCTTGGTGCAACAACAACTGTTGCATGGCAAAACACTTATGAGGTCCCAAAGGCGAGACCTATTGGCTATGCCAATGATTGTTTTTATTAATGGCCCTGAGGGGGGCGGAGCAGGAGTAATTATCCCACCCCCCCCCCCCCAGAGTGGGCAGAGAGATTGTATGTCCCCTTGTTGGGGGGGGGCTCTGGCCATGCCCATGGTCGGCAGCCCCCAAACCTATATTTATTTAAAAAATACATTTCTTTGTGTCAAGCAGGCCTTATTGGGGGTAATCACCATATCTGACCTCCGGGGGTAGACAGGAAGACTGTCACCTTTTTTTAGGGGTGGGGGCTTGGCCATGCCCATAGTGGACAGGCCTGACCCCTGTATTTATTTTTTTATTGGCCCTAGTGTCTAGGGGGCCAGATCAGGGGAAATTACCTATCTGTCCACTTGTTAGAGTGGGGCCTTTTTTGTATATGTATTCAATATAATTTGGGTTTTTCTAAATTGTCAATTTGATATGAATGTGGTTGAGTGTGTATGAGCGAATAGCGAGTAAGAGAGTTGTATGTTTATGTGGGTTTGATACGAAAGGTGGTGTTATACAAATGTAAAAGAAAACAAAATGTTCAATCAGCAATGTGGCCATTATTGTGAGACGTGCTTTTAGGTTTGTGGAATGTATCTTGTAAGAGAAATTTAATGTAATTCAAGGAATCTTTTTGATTAAATCCAACTGAAAAAGAAGTTGCCAGTGATATTGTTTGAGTCAATACACTTTGTGAAAGTTTATGTTGAAAAAAGTGCAGCACTGGCACATTTTTGGTATTTGACTTTTAGAAAGTTGGCATTTTCTTAGCCCAATCATTGGGTCACTTCAGTCTGCTTACTGGGTCACATAACTAGATGTACTTGGCAGATAACCTTAATGTATTCCTCCTAGGCAGACAGACAATAGAGGGACTGGATGTTGGGAGGATAAACCATCCTAGCGTGAAACATACATTGCAACGCAGTCATTACATTGTACTGCTTTTACAACTCAACTGTTACAAGGCAACTGCCTTTATATCACAAGCCATTAAAACGCATGCCATTACAACGCATGTCACTACAATGCATGCCATTACAAAGCATACCCTTACAACGCATGCCATTACAACGCATTATAAGGTAAGTAAGGGAGATTTTTAGGTTTTAGGGTGGGTATGTGTCTTGGGGTAGTTGAGAATAGTAATTTTTACCCCTACGCTATCCAACACTTTCCCTACTGTTGCACTCACTGGAGTGGGAATGGTAATTTTTACCCCTACACTATCCAACCCTTTCCCTACTGTTGCACTCACTGGAGTGGGAATAGTAATTTTTACCCCTACGCTGTCCAACACTTTACCTACTGTTGCACTCACTGGAGTGGGAATAGTAATTTTTACCCCTACACTATTCAACACTTTCCCTACTGTTGCACTCACTGGAGTGGAAATTGTCATTTTTACTACCACACTATCCAACACTTTCCCTACTGTTGCACTCACTGCAGTGGGAATATAAATTTTTCCCCTACACTATCCAACACTTACCCTACTGATGCAATAAAAGTATTATGCGTTGTAATGGTATGTGTTGTAATGGTATGCGTTGTAATGGAATGTGTTGTAATGGTGGTTCTTAAAAATGCGGTGTGAAAGCATGTGTTGTAAAAACATGCGATGTAATGGTAGTTATGATGTAAAAACTGCATTGTAAAAGCATGCATTGGAAGTGTTTGCATTGCAACATCATATATTCATCCTAGCAGATGAGGGGTGGAGCTCTACACAGCCCCAATTCCACTTCAAAGATACTGCCTTAGCACACACAAAAAACTTCACACTACCGTTTTGTGCCCCCAGACAGCTTGGTACCAGGGCAGGGAGGCAGGAAATTCCAGAACCTTCTGGGGGTAGGGTACTCAAGAAGTTTCTTCCACTTCAAAGTTGGCACCAGATATAAATTTAGGACTTTCAAACCCAGTCTTCAGATCACTTCTGTACCTGCGGGAGGACTCTCAGAGGACTGCCCTACTGCCTATAGCCTGCTGTATACTTCAGAAAAATTCCCTGCTGCACGTAGAGGACTGGCATTTTCCTTGAAGCCTGCCTTGTG
This sequence comes from Triturus cristatus, assembly GCF_964204655.1. Classification (NCBI taxonomy): domain Eukaryota; kingdom Metazoa; phylum Chordata; class Amphibia; order Caudata; family Salamandridae; genus Triturus; species Triturus cristatus. The sequence goes on along the minus strand of NC_140585.1, from coordinate 492,117,586 downwards.
CCTTCAGAGGACTGCCCTGCTGCTTGAGATCTGTTTTTCTGATTGTATCAAGGACTTCCAGAGTGACTCCGAGGGCTAGCATCGCGATCAGAGCCTCAGGGACAGAAAAAGCTCCATCCATCTTGAACCCACACGTTCACCCAGGCTGAATGAGTTCTGACCCACCAGGTGGTGCCCCTCCTTTACTGGACCCTTGGAGGTGGTGATAAAGATGCCCTGATAGTCCACAGCCAAAACTAGGGATTTGAAAAGATTTCAACAAAAAAGTGCTCTGACAACTGTGAGGAGACCAGGACCTACATCCTTGCCAATCCACCCAAGGTGCATTGTGAGCAGGCTTGGGCGTAGTTCGCTAAGTTTTGCTCGCGGGACTCCGCAAAGTTACAAAAAACTCAGCAGAGCGCGGAAAACTCCGCAAACTCCGCGAACGGAGCGGAGTCCACCACCCAGGCCTAATTGTCAGTCGGGCTGATTTCATGGCAGTTCCTGCTACGTTCTTCTCTGCAGCAGTAAATCCTGATTAGCTGCTCTTCCCAGAAAGGGCATCCGGTCTCGTGGAGCCCTTGTCCTCTATAGCCTGCAGCTTTGTCCCGCTGGAGATTTTTTACTTCTATAAGGGAGATGAAGCCAGAAAGTAGAAATCTTCACTGCAACTTCGTCAAGCAGCTCCACGAATATGACGCGTCGAACACTACCGACTGCATTGCCCCTCTGAACTTCCCCTTCTCAAACATTTTTCTTCAAAATGTCTTTTTAGTTGGAAGGTAAGGAGAGACCGGGCCCAATCCACTTTGTGTATCTGATCCATGCTGCATTGCAGTTGGAAATAGCTTTCAACTTTGCTCCTAGCTCTCGTGTTTCGATGTCCACGGTTGGAGCCTTAATTATTTAAGCACTATTTTCACTTTAAACATTCATAACTCCAGTTCTACCGATTGCTTTGGTGTAAATTAAATTTTTTTAAGTTGCTCTATTTTTCTAAATTGGTGTGGGATTTTTCTTGTGTTCTGTTTTCACATTATTACTGTTTAAGTGTGCATAAAAATAGATTACCTCTAAGTTATGTCTGACTGCTTTTGTGCCAATCTACCACAGGATAATTCCTTGTTAATTTAGTGACGTTTTGTGGATCACCCTGACACGGATTGTGGGTGTTGCTTAAATAGCATTTCACCTTCCTCAACCAACAATTTCATTTCTCACAAGAACACTTGCACAATGTTATTGTTTTTCTCACCAATTCAGAAGGGGCTGCTATCTGATTAATTTACCCTGGCTGCAAAGAGTACATCATCTTACACCACTTATACCTCAAAAATGCAAACAGATTTCTGTATTGAGTATTTCACACAAAATACATAAGCACTTTAAATATGTACCTGCCTCCATGGCTTAGATAATAAATCAGAGCAGATTTAGTACATTCGGAGGATCGAGAATGGCAGACAGACAGACAGACTAACCTTTTTATGTGTGCTACTGAATGTTTTCGAACTCCTGTGTGATAGGCTGCCATTGATACTGTACGTTTTCTAGGGCCTATGACAATCAGAGTAAGACAATGGACACATGCTGCTTCCGTGCTGTGTGTCCGCTCCATTTCTCACCCATTCAAAATAACCATACATCAAGAATGGTGGAACTGTGCCCCACAATATGATTTCAACCTGACACCCTGTAGTTGAGACCATTTTATAGCCTTTTCCCCCCTTCTGTCTGTGTGGTGGCAGACAGTGATTGAATGTCCAGGGATTCGAAGCAGATACCTGACTTTTACTATAAAGGCAATGAATAAGTGCAAGAAATCAAGTGACCCAATTTCCTTCAACATATAATAGGTCTCTATAAAAACAATGCTGTCACAGCCATGATGTCTCCGAAAGTTAGATATAAAGTTATCCAATTTTTTAGAAAGAAAGGCATCTGTGCTCTCCATCTCTCTAGATCACAGGCTCATAGGAGACCACATTGAGGTACTGAAGAGCAGAATAATGAAACTTGGGTGAAGCAGAAATATGAGGCAATAATTGTTTATGCCCACAAACTTGGTCTGCGTGCCAATAAATGCAGAGCTAAATTATAGTTAGTGAATTGGCTGTGGAACATGCAGAGTACAAACTAAAGTACTGAAAAGCCATCAAAAACAATTGACCTATGACGTGTCTATCATGTTTTTAAAATCCTGCGAATTATCAGGGGGAGACTGTACGAAATACCTGTAAAGTTAAATACAAAAAAACCTCATGAGGACTGAAATAAAACTGAGACCCAATAACTAGGGGTGGGCGGAATTTGCGAAATTAACTTTCGCAAATTATCGCAAAAATGTTTAAAATTATCGCAAACAAGCGGAAATATCGCGAAGATGCGGAAGTTTTTTTCCGGCATGTTCGCGAGATTTTCTGCATGGTTGCGGGTCGCCAACTTACCCATGTGGTTGCTTGCAGGCGCAGCCATCTTGTTTTGAGTTGTCTGGCGGTGCATGATCGCGAGAAGAAAGACGTGATCGCGCGACGCATGACATCACTGCGGGCGCGAACTGTCGCGAGACAGCGCAAATGGCTAAAAACAATACAACATCTCATGGAGAACGCGACCGGATCAAGAAAACTTGTCGGCGAACGCAGGGATTCAGGTAAGGCGATTGCGCGCGCGCGAGAATGTATTGTTTTACAGCGCGAGCAAGAAACAAATTATCGCCAAGCTGCGGAAACCGGAAATTTTGACATTTTCGCGCTCTCCGCGGAACGCGAAAATGTCAAATTATCGCAATTTCCGCGAACGGAACGAAATGTTCGCCCAGGCCTACCAATAACCCACTAAGGAGTGCAGGCGCTACGGCCATTACCAAACATGGCACAGAAAAGTACTACCCACGACCAGACAAATAGTGCCCTATCAGGGAATGATTAGGACACATCTACTTAGCAATTGACCAAATCATCTCCTTCGACTCAAGCAGTAAACCAGTACCAATATTTTGGGACCAAAATATTGTTCAGCTTTATGAACAAGAAGAGAGGCTTTCTGGGCCAGGCCAATGATAACTTGCGGTGCAGACTTTCACTATAGGTTTTATGTTTGCACTGTGAATCACTTTTTCCCCTGAGGTTTTTTTGCACAGTGCCAATGGTAGCTACTGCATTAGGACATGACTTTGCATTGTGTGGCCAATCGAAATGACTATTTCATGAGATTATACCGACAGCACAAACCGAGAATAAGGGGGATCTTGTCTGTAGGCTGTTGGACATATTACATTAATCTTTTTAGTGGTTTTTAGTGTCTGGCAAACTGAGAGCCAACCTCTTACAGTGGGCCAAAGAGTCCCTGCATCACACCAAAAAACATGAAACCATGGTAGGGACTAAACATTAGCAAAGCTGGTGGGTGGGAGACTTTAATTTTTACAGACTATTATATCATTACCACATTTCTGTCTGAGGTCACCGGATCAGTCTACAATTTTTTTCAAATATTTAAAAATGAACGCTATGTTTAGGGTATACAAACTCAGTCATTAGGGGTTGACAATAACATTATAGACAGACAGTGCTTAATTGGTGTCAATAGTTGCAGGTTATGAAAATGGACTCTCATTTATTATTCTGCCAGGGACTTATTTTCATCATAAGACTTTGACCCACAAAAGGAGGGAGAAAGGCAGAAAATCGAGAAATAGGGCAGAAAGCAACAAAGGGAGAAAGCAGGAATATGAAGGAACCTGCAAGGGTAATATGAAGAAACTAGAAGGGCAGGGCAATTGAAGAAGGAGCCATGAATTGGAGTCAAGAGAGGTAGATGTGGCATCTAGCAACTCTGGTGGTTGAACATGAGTATACTAACCACAAATATATTGTGCTACGAAAATATCATGCCACAATATTGAATATCAAAGTATCACAAAGGCAAGCAACTATAAGTACCTATTAGTGGGCCACATTTACAAAATGTTTACACAACCCAGTGCAGTAAGTAAAGTTACTGCTCTGTGTTGCATCAATGGAAGAGGCCAGAACTTCACCATATCTACTAAAAGGTGGAGTAGTTCTGCTCTTTCCCTGCAGTGGCACACTTTTGGTAGCCATGAGACAGTGCAGGAACCCTTGCTATCCAGCGCAAGGGTGTTTGCATAGTGGTCAGCATCATTTTTGTGCAGGAAGGGGTACAACAACTATGCAGTAAAGCATTTTCCTCTTTGTATGTGTACTGTAGAATGTAGCATGCATGAAAAGAGTTAGAAAAGGAGACAGTAAATAAATACTCTTTGTTACACCTGCATTAGAAAGTCACACGTTTTGGGGAGAAATCCCTAGGGATTTCCATTGAAACCGATGGGTGGTTGCATGGGAATGCCCATGCACCACCCTTGGAATGCCCCTGAACGTAAAGTAATAAAAGGCAGTGCAATGTGCTGCATTGCGTTACTTTGGGTTACAATCCAACATAAATCACGATTTGCGTTGAATTGTAAATCACACCATTAGATTTTGTGATGGGTCGGCGCTAAAAAAAGTACCTCAAACTCAACACAAAGCCTTTGCAAATCTAGGCTTTACTATTCATAACGCCACACCTATGTATTTGAATATTTAAAAATTGTCAAGCTACATTTATGTGAAGGTACATAGAGTAAATTTATACTTACCTATATATATTCCTTAAACTAAATATCCAGGTTAGATATCGACCCTGTCAAAGGCAGCTCCAGCACTGAACACATAACTACTTCTTAAAGAACTCCAATGCCTGTGATTTGACTTATCTCCTCTGGTGTTTGAGAATTATAACAATTGTGCAATACCTTTCGATAACATTGGTGCATCCTGATGACTGTCATTTGCAAAGCAAAGTGACATGCTGGAAGAAGAGTTGTTTGATGAGGTAACTGCTCTTTCATATTGATACCTGGAAAAACATGGATACAATTTGTTACATACATTTCCTATAGAAGATCGTGTTCTGTTGTGCATAAACAATAGTACCCTTTCACAACGACAAACTATGCTTTTATAAACTATCAAGAAAATCACATAAGGGAAGAAGACCACAAGGTACAATTTACTGTTTTATGATTCAAACACATTGGAATGTAATTTTTATGATTCTGATCATATCACTGCTCTCTTTGATCAGTTTTAAGTTGCCGCTTGTAGTGGGTAGTGATTTAAATGGGCATTCAGTTCATAGAATGTGAGGTATATTGAGCTAAAGTATAATCCCAGGTTTCCATTTATATGATAAAAATGCAATGCACTCAACCTAGATATATCCTGCTACTTTGGCCCTCATGTGTTCCAGTGCCACCCAATCCTACTAAAAACCACTCATAGCAAAGCACAGCCCAGTAAAAAAGGAAATTGATGAATGCAACACAAAAGTTGTGAAACTGGACTACATACAAATTGCTTTCCAATATTCAAAGATATAAACATATTTTAAGGCAAGACCACTGCTAGAAGAATACAAATCTAACAAAGGAAAACAAATTAGATGCATTTGATAATTAATGCACTGCTTGCAATGCACAATTAAAGGTTTGTGTGGTCCTTCTCTTGCCATCCTATTACTCAATGATTTGAATAGGACTGCGAAAATCTATGGTGGGATGTTGCGGGGATTCTGCATATATACAGAACTATGCACAGGAAAACAGGACCTTAGTGAATAGAGGTGTACCAACCTGCCACATTAGTACCCAAAATCCCAAACCGACTAGCTATAGTGTCTCATTCGTTCTCCATCTACAGCGAAGCTACCAATGATTAGACATCCCAGAACACGTCACTCTATCTTGGAAATCGTGGGAGTCAGACACTCTTTCGCTCACTCACTCGTACTTGTCCACAATGCGAGTAATCTGAGACGCAGTATAGTTTAAAATGTTTATTTCAAATAATGCGCTCTATGGTGCAGTACACAAGCCAATACTAGCAGCAAAATGCATAAACACAATATAGTCAGCATTGTTACAATACCATAGAATACAAACGGGGATATCATTTTCTAAAAATATGTGGAAAAGGACTGAATGACCTAACCACCCTCCCCGTGGTAAGAGATAGTTTATTATAAAAAAGAAGACCTCTGGGCTTTGTCAGCAGAACCCCATACCTCAAGGCATAGATGCAATGTTCACATCTCAGGACAAGCACAGCTCTTCTCTTAGGAAAGGTGTCTCTCTAATTGTCTCAAAACATGTTTTGTTTGCAATATGAAAGCACACGATTTCCAGAAGTGCAGCTGTGAGTAGCATGTTATGTCTATGTGCGGTGGACTGACCAAAACTGAATAACAAGGGGCATTGTTGTTTAACCTTGAACAGCGTGTGCAGACTAAACCTCAGAGCACAGCAGAGAACGTGCAAGGTAGATAGTTCTCATGTGAAAGGGGGACAAACAGGGTCTTGCGAAATATATGCGTGCAGTGTCGTGTGGCAAAGCAGCCTCATGGCAGCGAAGCTCATGCTAACTTAGCAAATGTCGACAATGGACCTATAAGCCATACTACTGGGACAGCTATAATTCACAACAATTTTATGAAATGCAATGCTGTAGATAGACTATCAATACACATTTTCCAACGTATTGCAAGCAAAAATCAACAGCCAACCAGTCCCCACTTAACTATCCTATCACTTGTTAGCTGTCAGCAAAACATTTGTCAAGCAAATCCTCACATTTAAGACTGATCATGTGATTATCTGGAACTAAAATATCTTCCTCAAAAACTTCAAACTACCTTTGGAGGATCTGAAGAAAACTGTTTTGTCACTACATTCGAAGTGTGCTTGTTCCTTACTCACTCCAAAGGCTGCTATAGAGGGGAAGATCAGGCTTAGACACAGATACCGGTTTATTTGTTAGATCACTTCCTTATCCCGTTCTCTCTTCCTTTCCTCTAAAGTCCTAACTTCAGGCAATCCAAAGGAAATAAGACAGAGGGACATTTAAGTTAACAGAAAGGATCCTACAACTATAGCTAATAAAATAACCTCATCCCTAGAGGTTAGCCCATGCTTGCAAAGCTGTACTCAGAATCCATAGGAAATATCTTAGGCAAAAAAAGGAAAAGAAAAACTCTGAAAATAAAAAAAAATCAACACAATGGGAATATAAAGACTAGAATTGTTGGTGCAACAATCCAACATTACAAATTCTAGGCACAGAGACACTACTCTTGAAGCCCCAGTCATTCAAAAAGTGAATCACTGAATCAATCTTTCTATGGTGGTGTTCCAAGGGTCTTGATTTCATTCCTTCAAAAATCAAGACCATATTGTTGCGATAGGTATGACTTTGCCATAACACTACAAGGTGTGCTTTCCCACCAACAGGTGACACGTGTGAACTTGGTTCAATGCACCAGCGATGAATTTGAAAGACAGGTTATTGTAGCCCCACAAAACACTATTCAATGTCTAATTGATATTGAAGCATTGCTTTTGCATTACTAACAATCCATAAAATCATCAGGTCACGATGGAAAACAGCAACAAACCTTATTTTGTTATTCACCATATCACACACACTACACTAACAAGAATGAATACTCTTAAGTTAAAAGCACTTATCACTTCAGGAACAATCTGTTTCTCAGTGCATCTAAAACAACACAACACAGATCTTAGAAATATAAGGTCAGGAGACATCTGCATCTAATAGCAGCTATTCCAATGATACTGCATAAATTGGGAATGATGGCGGCTTCCATTGTGTTAGAGGGAAGATGGCGATCTTCATTAATCAAGATAGAGTCGAGAGCTACATAAGAATGAGTCAGACATAAGGGACTTTACATCAATATCTTCTTAGGATACATTTAAAAAAGAACTGAAATGTATACCTTCTCCATAACACCTCACAAATAACGTAGAAGCTAAAATGTAGATTAATGTATATCGCAAGCATTCCTCCCCTCACCTTTGGTGTATTAGATGTACCGCTGTCAGCGGCAAGGGTATGCCCAGATATAGGTTCCTTGCTCATTGTGCCAATGGAACTAGGCTACACCCGACTGAAGAGCCCTAATCAGGGCAAAACCGGTCTTGCGGTGCTTATGTTCTGATTTAGTGATGACCTCACAGTTCGGGCCGAACTGTCCCTATCGGGGCAGGGTCAAGACTCATTTGCCTGGGTCTAAACTGAGGTGGCATTGTGGGAGATGGGTTAGAATACTATTCAAGCGATTGCCAGTGGATAGACAAATTGCAAGCATTCCTCTCATCAACTTTTATCAGTTTGATTAATATATACTGTTACATTTTTTCATCACTATGTCTATTATCCACAGCATATTATACTATATTTCACTTGCCTAGAGACCCTCTCAGGTGAGCAGTGGAGCTTAGCAAATACAGATTGATTGATTGACTGATTGCTTGATTTTATATCTATATTAACAGTCAATCCCACTTGGGCACCTGTAAGTGATGTGTATTAGATGGTAGTTTATGCTCTTTATTTATGAGTAATTTGCTGTTATAATTTATGTAGTATTTTCACTGGAACCTACTGCTTGTAACATGTCCTAATGATCTCATGTGAAGTTCTCAATCACCCTGTGGTGCTGTTCTATACTATAGAAACTGTTAATAAACCAATAAAATCCAAATACATTTCAAAAGGTTGGCAGATACAACATCCAATTTTGCATTTTCTACGGTAGGGAATAGCATTTTTAACTTATGGCGGAAAAAGGTTTCATCTTTAATGTAAGCTAATGCTTACCTCCCACAAAGTCAAAAACAAAATAAAAAAATCTAAAACTAATTAATTAAAGAGTTTTCTGTGTGCCTGACAATTCTCAGACAAATGTGCATTTATTACATGAACATCTGTACCAAAACAAGATTACCTTTATGAAAGACGCAAGTGACATTTCCCAAACCACTCGAGTTAAAAAGATCTGAAATTAATTATCAAAAAGACACAATGTATCCAAGGGTTTACCTATTCTGACTCTGATTTATGGTTTGAAGGAGATACTCAATCCATCAGGGCAGTGGGGGACATTACATGGGCCATCATAATGGACAACCATTCATCAAATTTAAAGAGACTGTTTCTTGAAAAAAAAATCCCCTTCAACCTGAGTTTTTTCCAGGGTTTGGGGGGGCGGGTATTTTTTCTGTCACTCACCACAGGATTTTTCTGATGGAAAAACTGAAAAAAGACATTATATCATCCTCTTTAACTAAGGTGGGCGGTCTCATGTCAGTCCTTTGATACTCCTTACTCAATCAGGCTGTCAGAGGAAAGTTTCCATTGGGAGAGTCAATGGGTTGACAGAAAACAAAAGCTCCACCCATCTCTTAATGAGGTGGTCATTCCTAGGTTTTGGCAGACAAAGTATTTGTTCATACTGGCATAGAGTACCCTGTCTATCAAGCTCTAAATCAGCCTCTCTGTGCCTATGAATTAATTGAAAGTACTCATTCAGCGTTATTAAAAAACTAATTGGGGTGCTTTTGGAAGATGGCAGATATGCCTTTGTTTTTGACTGTTTAATACAGACAACCTACTATTCCCAAGAAATTGGAAACAGACAATCACTTACTCATATCAGCAAATCTTCTTGTTTAAAAAGCACCTAGTAAAAATGTCTACATCTTCAGGATTGTCTGAGTAGCATCTTTCCTTGTACTCCAAAAGTTACTAAACTTTCACTGAAGTTTTCTTAGATAAAAGGTCATAGGTTCAATTATGAAAATATCTTTCAGGCTTTGTGTCAGATCCACATCCAAACATCCCAAAATCCAAATGTGCATTAATTCCTGATTTCTTTCTAGTCAGATACAGCTATCTCTGTCTTCAAGATGTTTCAGAATTTTCCAGCCTTAGGGGAGAAGTCCCAGCAGCATGCATGGACCTCTAGTTGAGACCTATAACCCATTGTCTTCATGGGACAGCAATAAGCTGGCTTATTTAGCCATCAGAGTTTCACACACAGATTTGGGTAAAGTTTGGAAAACCTCTCCACAGTCCTTCTCAAGGAAGATGAAAATTGTAGAGTATAGCAGGCAGTCTTCTTTTTATCACTATTTGAATCACTCTTAATTGAAGTAGCAGCAGTTTATAAACAATGGAACTGAACTTTTGTGAAAAAAATCAATTTGAACATCTAATACATTCTCCACCAAGGTTTGCTTAAGTGCAACCTAGCTCTTGTTTCACTAAGATATCTCACTATAAATATGATCTCTGATAGGTTTCTGTTCTTCTCATCAGTTTTTACACTGCAAACTCAGATATGACTTGGGGAATACCTGCTTGAATCTAGCAAATTCTCCAACTAGATTAACTAGAGTGGCAACCTGTTGCTGTCTCTCAATGTATTGTGCTTCAGCTTCCTAAATTCTCAGCTCTCATCCTCTTCCAACCCCACCAAAGGCCAGCCCACTCTTGTCTCCAGTGGATCAAATAAATCTACACCCTCTTGAGGATATTAGTTCCTTTAGGTTTTGAAGAATACTTTCTCTGGAATTAAAAATGTGTCAGACAGTCCAATGGCAGTTTAATGTTAATTAGGACCTGGCTGCACTGACAAGATTTTCATGGTATGGAGAGGACTGTGGAGATTGCAAGCGAGTCACCTTTGTAGGGCGTTAAGGGTGGTATAAAATCAGAAATACCTCAGCGCCACCGAAGACCACAACTAAAGAGAAGGGATTATGTCACCAGTTAAGACAGGTCAAAGTCTTTGGCAGATTTTTGACAACTTACCAAAAGTGATTGAGGCAGTGTAAACATAACATAGCAAGACAATAGATTTCCTCCATTACAGATGACTAGTAATGGATGTTGTGCATAAAACAAGTACACTTGGCTTTCTATTATTATCTATGCTGAAAATTGATATAAATAAACTAGGGCATGATAGCTTAAATTGTCTTTTGGTCTCAAAGCCTTAAAAACAAAAACTCTTGCAGCACCAAACCCATTTTGATAACTAGAAGCCAATCCAGTTCCAGTTATAACTATCATAGAAACCATTGTGAACTGAAAATGTTTGCTGTATTTGGTTGTATGTCGGAATGTTAAAAACAAATATATTGTGATATAAAAATATTGTCCTCAAAATATTGTTAACACAAATATTGATTTTACATGCTGTAAAGTAACAAACAAAAAAGCTCTAGGATCACTTCTTTCTTTCTCCTCCGGTATGCCAAAAAACCTTAGGTTGTTACGCCTTTGTTGGTTCTCAAGGTCCTCAATTTTACTCTGAACAGGGGCCAGGAGACTACCTGCTCCTTTAGCGAGACAACCTTGCTGGTAACTTCTGTGAGAGCTTGATGTATTAGTAGATTGTCTGCTTTGTCTTGCACATAATGCTCAAGCGCTTCTGTCCATCGAATCTGCAACAACTGGTGGATTGTGGTCAGCGAAGGCCCTTTACCTAGTACATCAGAGTCTCGATTCTGATCCAAGGCAATGGTTTCAGAGTTAGCAGCGGCATTTGAAGTCATCCAGGTGGATAGATTAATAGGCGAGTCTGTGTCTCTGCCTAAACCACTATCTGGCTCTGGGGTCAGAAAGGCATTCTCATTGTGGCTGCCGATGCTTTAGAACTGGGCATTGTCCCCTGCAGTTAATGAGAGAGATAACAAGGCCGGGTCCCTGTTTGAAAGCCGTGAGATCCAGGCCTTGACCTCACCCTTAGGGGTAACCCATTTACAGGGAAGGCTATGCTTGGACCCTCCCTTGGAGCTTTTGTGGTCAACCTGCCCAGAAAGTATTTCCAGAAATATCAGATCCCAGATCCAGTGAGCTCACAGACTGCCTATTGTTATGAGTCAATCTACCCAGGCCAAATACCAGCATCCTCATCCAATTCTTATCTATGTGGGTAACTTTTTGTTCTCAAACTCAAAGCCAGCCCTGCCAAACTGGTAAAGGTGGACTCTATGTCTATCTTTGTACAATCAGATTTATGTAAGAGCACAATGGACAAACACTGGAAGCTTCGTCAGCTAATCGATCTGCTGAAGGATGTCGGGGCTTAGGTACTTTTGCAAGAACCGGCACGACTCAAGGTTATGAAGGATGGACGGTCACAATTATTTTATTCTGATGCAGAAGCCTCCTTACTCTTGAAGCAGTGGCAACAATAACTCTGTCTGCGATATTGGCTTGTCTTAGATAATGATCAACATCATCTAGCCTATGCTAAATATAGACAAGCTAGATATTGGACTAGAAAAATGTCTTAGATATTAATCACAGAATATGTGGGCTCGTTTTAGTAATTTACACTGTGTTGGGTGAAGGGGTGGGGGGTGGCCGCATGGTGCGCTCCCATGGGGCTGTCATAATAGTTGACAGCGAAGGGGGTGGATGATTCCTTCTCTAGGTACAGGGGTTGGGTTTGTAATCACAGGAGATTGCACTGACATTTTTTACTTGGGAAAGGGTCAGGGGTGAGTCATACAAGCCAGAGTGTGTGGAAACAGCATAAAGGTTACAGCATGAATCTAGAGCAAGGGCAGGAAAGGAAGCATTCTTATTGTGAAGATAGGGAAGGGACCGATGATTGTAGGGAAACATGATGGTTAGTTTGAGAACTATGTGATGGAATGTCGCTGGGTTAAACCAAGCCAGAAAGCAGCATCTACTGCGGGAGGAATTCATTGTTTATTAACCACACATATTGGGAATAACTGAAATGCACTTGCACATAAAGATCAGCAACTCTTAAAGCAAACAGGATAAGATAGTATTTTTTGTAGATCACAATCAATTTATATACAAGGAGTGGCTTTAATAAAAGGCAGAAACTTGGTAGTTAAAATGGTAGGGGGAGGTGAGCCATAGCCCACTTAATAAACAATAACCAGAAATATATGATCTGTGTGGTTTACGATCCTAATTCTGATGACCCAGTTATTTTCAAATATTTAACTATGGAATTGTTATACTGGCTCGGAGATCTCATTGTCATGGGAGATTTTAATTGTGTAATGGAGTACAATATTGACTTTACTAATCGCCAGGCAATAGCTCGGATGATTAGAACACAAGCTTCAATAAAGTAATTAATAAGGCTGCATGGGTTAGCGGATGCTTGGAGAACACTATTCCCTGCAATCCCGGGTTATACTTACCATTCTTCTCCCCACAGGCAGTACTCCCGAATTGACATGATACTTGCCAAGAAGCAGATGTTAGATGGGGCGAAAATGGAAATATACCCTAAAGGTACTTCAGATCACAATGCCGTCATGCTGATTACTCAGAATCAGCAAGGAGTGGGGGGAAAGGTGTCGCCCATTTACATTTCCACGACATTAGCTTGAGTGTTTGAAAATACAGGGGCTATCTAAAACATTTATTGACAGACTATAAATGATTGCATAAGGGTACCACTACTGCTGCTATTGTATGGGATTGTATGAAGACATACATAAGGGGGGTGACACTTCAGTTTATTGTCCAACAAAATAAACATAGGCAACTTGAAATGGCCCAATTCCCGCAGAATTGCTTGATATACAGCATGTGCAGGCAATCCTACTTGGAGATAATTGGGCACAGACCTTCTGAGGGTGAATGAGATATGGCAAACGGTTAACAGAGGGGTAACCGAGAAGGTGGCGGCCAGTTACCAGAACAATACAGCATTCCAATATGAGTATGGCAAGAGAATTGGCTGCCTCTTGGCACATTAGATAGCTGGATTATAAGGTGATTTTGGGGGAAGATGGAGGGGAATACACTTACCCGCATGATATGGCAGAACAATTCACCTTCTTTTATCAAGGGGTATAGAATAGGCTGGATAATATTGATAAGTACAAAAACAATGGTCCTCAAACAAATAGAATAATGTTCAAATAAATAGAGTTCGGAATCGATACTATATTCTGGATGTCCAGCCGGACAAACAGTTTAATATTATAATAAAACAATGAACATATATAGGAACAAAATTCATGTGGGACACAGTCCTGTATCCCGTGAAAACAACATTATAAAACACACAAGGGCATTTCAGGCAAGACAGTAGGAGCTTTGTACATTATCAGATGTCTCAAGCTTTTAAAAAACAGTAAATGCACTTTTTTGCACAATGGATTAATGTGCACGCTGTTTTATTGGGGTCGACGACGTTTCGAACCTGTTACTAGGGTAGTAGGATCATCATCAGGACATTGATGAGTGCATGCCTTATTATAACAGAAATTGCCTATGAGAAAACAAAGGGGAGGGGTAAGCGAGGGTATAGAAAGAGAAGGTCCAATGGTGGCGTGGTGGATTTGTCACAAAAATGACACATGGACACTTGAAAACATGCCAACATCATGCCTGTGCTCAAGGAATAAATCCTCTGGTCAACTACAAATCTATCTCACTCCTACCATATCTGGCACAGGCTTTAGAGAAACTAATCAACTGACACCTCACTGACTACCAGCTCCTTGACACCATGAAGTCTAGATTCAGGCCCAATCACAGTCCAGAAACAGCATTCATCACCACCACAGATGATATCCACATAATCCTTGACCGAGATAACACAGAAGGCCCTATTGTTCTGGTGTTCTGGTTCTCTCTGCAGCTTTTGACATAATCTCACATGCCATCCTCATCAGACACCTGCACAAGATTGGCATCCAATGTCCTGCTCTCTGCTTGATCTGCTCTTTCTTAATGGACAAGACACAAGCTATCAGCCCGGCCCCTTACTCCTCAGAAACCCGCAAACTCACCTGTGGTGTTTCTTAAGTTTCATTGCTCTGCCCCACCCTCTTTAAAATATTTATGATCTCTCTGGCAACTCCATTCACACACACATCATAATCCTCTCCTATGCAGATGACACACAACTAACCAGCACAAAAAACTAGTTTACTGACTGCATGACTGAGGTTGCTAACTAGATGAAAGCAAAAACAACAATTGATGGACAGAATGCAGAACAATGTCATACATTCACCCCAGTACAGAGATCTGGGCCTAAATCCATCGTTTTTTTGCTCACCATGCCATTCCAGTTTGAACCCAGCCATATGCAAATCAGCCTTGACCCTGTGCCCAATGGGAACAGTCCAGCCCGAACTGCCAAGCCAGGTCCTCCCTGGACTGGAAACAAGCATCCTAGGACCGGTTTCGGGCTTTCAGCCCTCGTCAGCCAGGATAGCTGAAGAACAAAAGAACGATGGATTTAACCCAGATCTCTTGACTGGGGGAGAATGTCTGCATTGTCAGCATTCCGTCCATCATTTGTTTGTTGTAACGCTTTTCGCCCTAAGTGGGATGGGTATTCCCAGACGTGGGACCCGTGCTCACTACGCCACTGGAGTCAAGCTATCCTGGCTGATGATGGCTGATAGCCAGAAACCGGTCCTAGGATGCTTGATTCCGGTCCAGGGAAGACATGGTTTGGCAGTTCGGGCTGGACTGTTCCCATGAGGCACAGGGTCAAGACTGATTTGCATATGGCCATGTCTAAACTGGGGTGGTGTAGTGGGCAAAAGAACGATGGATTTAACCCAGATCTCTTGACTGGGGGAGAATGTCTGCATTGTCAGCATTCCGTCCATCATTTGTTTGTTGTAACGCTAACTAGATGAAAGCCAACTGTCAAGTTCAACATTGTCAAGGCAGAAGTAGTGATCTTCAGCAAGAACACCTCATCATGGGAATCCAACTGCCAGGAATCTCAGAATAATCGACAGAAAACTGGACATGACCGCACAAGTCAGGGCTGTTACTGCATCCTGCTTTCACTCCCTGAAGATGTTGTGGAAGATCTTCGAATGGCTCCTAAACAACACAAGAAAAACTATCACTTAGGCCCTAGTCAGCAAGTTGGACTATGGAAACACCCTTTACACTGGGATCACCAAGCAACAAACCATCCAAAACTCGGCAGGCTGACTCATCCTCAACCTCCCACAGAGAACTCACAACACCTCAGGTAACTACACTAGCTTCCGATACACCAACACGCTCATTTCAAAGAACGCACACACACATTCAAGGGACTACACAACTCAGGCCCCACCTACCTGAACAGTCACATCTCCTTCTACCAACCACCCAGACACGTCCACTCCATAGGATTCCTACTCACACACATCCCACCTATACACAAACCAGATCAGTAGGATGGGCATTCACTTACATCACTCCAGCAGGGTGGAACCACTTCCCACTCCACATCAGAGCCTTCTCCCCACTTCTTGAATTCAAGAAGCATAAGACATGACTTTTCAATTAACTAACCTACAATAGGCATGGCTAGGCACACACACTTGCTCAGTGCCAGGATACCCTTGTGAGTGATAGTGCATTTACAAATACACATAACATAACAGATGGGGATGAAATTAGCCAAGATGATAATAAGTGGGAGGTGCCAACTGAGCAGCACACATATCAAAGTCACAATCCTGAGTGGTATCACTTGTGGAACGTCATTGAAGATGACATCCTGAGTGGCAATGCCCTGAGCAAGCGGTGGAAGAGGTTATCATTAATCCCTAGGTCCAGAGGAAAATGGGAGTGGGGGCAAGCACATGTGCTACACCATGAAGGATATACTATTCTTACACAGTCCCACTAACATTGGTTTAAGTGTTTAAACTTCAGTCCCACACATGTTGGGGAAAGGTATATATTTAGGAGGTGCTTATTTATAATTCTAATCATGTCCCATATATATAGGGGGAAGTTCATTTATATGGGAATGTTTCATTTAATATTCTTATCCAGTACCACAAACATTGAGGGGGGAATTAAATATACTAATTTCAATAACACATGCATTGTTGAAATTGCATATGTCTGAGGGGGCACATTCATAATTCTAATTAAAATCTTATAAAGATAGAGTAAATCCATATATTGTGTAGGTTAAATTTACTGTTCTAACCCTAGTCTATTAGAATTAAGGAGAGTATACATAGTAGGGGTGTGAGATTCGCTATTCTCACTCAGGTCTCACAAACATTCAGGAAACTGCATATATTTGGGGAGAAGTGGTCAAGTTTACTATTCTAATGCCAGTTCTACAAATAAGAGGGATACCTTTTAGCCCACAAGGCAGAGTGCCTAGTATTTGCACATTGCACATGCAAGAATTTTGTGTTAGCATCTACCTACAGCAACTAGCCACTAAAAACTATTTACTCTGTGAAAGGCAGCAGCTATTCTATGGGGACATTTAAAGTACAGAATACAATATAGCTCTGCTAACTTTCATTTGGGACAAGCTCCTGCATACATTCTAACACTATTTTTAATGTTTATTAAAAATACAATTCAGTGGTGAAGTCCGAATTTTAATACTATTTTGAAAAAGTGACTTTTTAAAAGTTGGACTTTGTCTTCATGAACGTCCAGTAGGGTGCTGCACATTAGCTTGCTAACAACAGGATTGCCAGTACTTTCCCCTAATGAGGTGCGAAAACTACTTCTAGAGTAGAAAAAAATGGCTTAGGCCTTTAGGCCGGAAGACCTGGGTGTGACGTATATGACACATACCAGCTCAGGGAAGTTAGCTGGGAAGAATTCAGGAGGCTAACTATCTTGAAAGGGACAAGGGTCAGCCTGAACATTCAGGGAGACCTGGGGATGGGTAGCCTATTGTTTCCTTGGCTGTCCTTACTCATTGTAGCACGAGGCAAGAATGAGCTGGTCTCAGAATCAGTTTGGTGTACTTGAGGCAGATGGGAGTACTTATTTCACTAAACACACCACAGGCTGCCACACAGGCCACTTCCACGGGCAGAAAGGTTGTGCTATCTTGGATTTTACCTAGGAAAGTGCACTGTGGGATAGCCTGATGTACAGCACTCAGAATGTGCTGAAAATGTCGGAAGGGTTGCGCCTGGCATCGTTTTCCCATTAGTTCGATAATGCTCAGGAGACACTTGCATCCACTGGCTACATAATCCTACTAAAGTACCACATCACTCATAGCTCATCAGACCCCATGGAGACCTGAGAAAGAAGAGAAGAGAACTGGAGAAGCTGTCTGAGACCTTTATGGAGACCTTGAGGGATGGACCTGCTCGCTTGTGTACCTAGGACAGAG
This sequence comes from Triturus cristatus, assembly GCF_964204655.1. Lineage (NCBI taxonomy): Eukaryota > Metazoa > Chordata > Amphibia > Caudata > Salamandridae > Triturus > Triturus cristatus. Next base: position 492,099,544 of record NC_140585.1, on the reverse strand, counting down.
AAGTGGACTCCAAGAGTCGTTGGCTGATCTCTTGTGTGGTGACAGAGGCAGAAGGAATTGCAAGAGGCCTCTTTCCTGAAGTGCTCAGCTAACCAGTAGCAAATGGACATGAACTGGACCCTGGTGGTGGCCTCCACTGGAGTGAGTTCTGGCCCCTACGTGCTGTTCCTGAGGTCCTGAAGCCTTAGAAGTGAGCAAACATAGCAACTCTGGAAACTCAGAAAAGTGTGGACTTTTTGGCTTCCAGATCCTCTAGAGCATCAGCGGGAGCACGCTGCAAAGATATCTGATTTCAAAGAGACTTCATCAGATAAAGCTTTAGGCTTGTAATGCTAAAGGATTTTGGACTCCGGAAAAGAGTAAGTGCGTAGGTAGAAATCTTGACTGGGCAAAAGTGCAAAAAGTGTCCACCTGATACTAGGACTTAGGTGCCTGCAAATTTTTAATTTCTCCTATTCGGAGCTTTTCTCACTAATATCATAGGCTTCAGCAGGATCTCGTCCAATGGCTATCCAGCTTCAAGAGGAATTTGTCGACTACAGCATGCAATCTTCCCCCATTTAAGGTTGTTGACATTTTATTTATTTATTGCAGATTTATAATGCGCATGACTGCCACAGCAACGAGGCGTCCCAGAGAAACTAAGAGAGAGTCGAGGCAATTAGATGGTAGAAGTGGGGAAAAGCCATGTCTTCAAAGCTTTACGAAATGCCAGATGGTTGGCAATAGTTCTGATTGGGGTCGGAAGTGTGTTCCAAAGTTTTGCCGCCAGCCAACGGAAGGAACGCCCCCCGGCCCTAGCCCTCCACACTCGGGGAGTGCAGACCATAGCTAGGTCGGCAGATCGCAACGAGCGCTTAGGCACGTAGGCCTCCAACAGATGAAAAAGGCCCAACAGAGCCTGTCGTGACAGGATCTTGTGTGAAATGCACAGTGCCTTAAATTGTATCAGTTTATCCATTGGCAACCAATGGAGTTTGGGGAGAACCTGCGCTGCTGATAAATGTTTAGGTAATGAGACCAGAATCCGTGCTGCTGCATTCTGAACCCTCTGGAGGCGCTTGATGCTTGCCCTAGTCACTCCCAGGTAGAGGGAATTGCCGTAGTCCAATCTTGGCAAAACAGATGCCTGGACGATAGTCTGGCGCACCATAGGAGGGAAGAACCCGAGCAAAGGTTTTAGACCCCGTAGGAGTCTGAAACAGACCCCCGCAACAACTTTTGTTTGTTTATCGAAGGTCAGTCCGTGATCAAACCATACCCCAAGATTTTTTACGGTTTCCTTAGGAAGTGGGGCGGGTTTGAGGCGATCTGGCCAGCATTGTTCGGACCACAGCTCCCGGTCCTTCCCAAATAACAAGATCTCTGATTTGCCGGAGTTAAGCTGTAGGCAATTAGATGCCATCCAGTCGGAGATAGCTAGAAGATCATCCTTAAATTTGCCTAGATTGGTGGTGCATTTCTTTGAGAAGGATATCACCAATTGGGTGTCGTCGGCATACGGCACCAACGACAACCCCCTCTCCTTAGCCAGCTCTGCCAAGTGGCTGACATATAGATTGAACAAGAGAGGGCTCAGTATGGAGCCCTGTGGTACCCCCTGATTCAACGCTAACTCCTGTGAGGAAAAAGGGGGTGCCAAGACCTGAAAAGATCTTCCCGTTAAAAACGATTTAATCCAGGCCAAAGCTAAGTCCCTGATCCCAATGTCCTGTAGGCGTTTAAGAAGTATCTTATGGGACACCGTGTCAAATGCGGCACTCAGGTCCAGAAGGACCAAGGCCGCTGAGTCCCCTATGTCTAGACTGCCCCTAATAGCTTCCGACACGGCCAGAAGCGCGGATTCAGTGCTAAGCCTGGGCCGGAAGCCGTGTTATGAAGGATCAAATATGGCGTGTTGCTCAACAAAGTTAGCCAATGTGGAATTCACATGTGCCTCCACCACTTTAGCCAAGAAAGGCAACTGGGAAATTGGTCGATAATTACCCGGTTCAGCAGCATCCAAAGAAGGTTTTTTTAACAGAGGGACAACTTTTGTGTATTTCCATGCCTTGGAACTGATGCAGTCAGCAAAGACAGATTAGCCAGATCTAAACTCACGTCCGAAATCAGAGAATAAAATTGGCGGAAGTGAGTGGGGGTCACTGGGTCAGCCGGGGAGCCCGATTTACTTTTTAGGCATAACGCCTCAAACTCCAAAGGCGTTATGAGAGGAAGTGATACCAAGTTGCAACCCCCCAAAGCGTCACCCCCTTTTGGACCCACCTCCTATAACAAGAGAGCTGCCTTTGGGAGAGCCAGATAAATCTGCTCCACCTTGTTGACAAAATACTGAGCTAGTTCATCACACTGATGGTTGGAGGCAATAGGGGAAGCCCTGATGGCTCCTGTGCTCTTCATGCCATCCAACAAAGAGAAAATGGTCTTGGCAGGGTTAGAACTGCCCCGAATTTTACTAACCACAAACTCCGCCCGTGCTCTCCGAATGCTCTTATGATATTGCGTGAGGGCCATTCGATATTCAAGTTTTGCTGTTGCATCATACGAGCGTCTCCAAACACACTCCAGCTGCTTACAGCCCTTCTTAGCTAGAGAAAGGGCATCATTAAACCATGGGTTAGATGGCCCACGTCCTTTCCTTCTCCATTTAGCTGGAATACAGCTTTCCAGGCCAGCCATCAGCCATTCATGGAAACACCGGTTAGCTACGTCCACATCTGAAGATAGCTGAGGCCGATGGCCAGATAGCCAGGCAGAGAAAAGTTCTGGGTCAAGCCTGTGCCATAGGCGTTTAAAAACTTGAGCGTTGCAAGTTGGATGTGCCTTATTCTGCAATTGCAGAGAGAAAGAGACCAGGAAATGGTCAGTCCAAGCCTGCGGGATCGGGGGCGCATTTTTATCAAATAAAGGTTAGAAAATACGGGATCCAGCAAATGGCCGGCCACGTGGGTACCCTCGAGCACGTGTTGCCTCAGCTGGAAAGCCTCTAGATCTGCCAGGAAGCTGACGATCTCCGCTCTCTCTCCGTTCTCTAAGTGGAGGTTAAGATCCCCTAAGATAGTAAAATTTGCTGCCTTACTAGCGAAGTGTCCCACTTTGCTTAAGAGGTCTTCCCTAAAGCCGCTTGCCGGTCCGGGGGCCAATACATTAGAAGGCCAGATAGTGTGAAGTTGTGGGTTTGCCTGATTTTAAAAGAAGCGCATTCACAACCCACTATGTTCTCCCTATCCAGGCTGACGGTATGAACCTCCTTAACTACCACTGCAACCCCGCCTCCTCTCCGCCCTCACAATTCAAAGATTTCAACACGTAACCTGGCGGAAGAGCCAGCCAAGGCACTGCCACGGCGTCTTGGCTAAGCCAAGTCTCTGTAAGGAAGAGGGCATCTGGGGATTCATCGGTCAGGAGGTCAAAGACCTCTGCATGGTGCTTTGCCAAGGAACGGCAATTAAGGCTGAGGAATCTGAACTTCTTATACCCTGATAAACAAGTGTCCCTCTGTGCCAAAGTCAGTTCAAGCGAACAGAATTCGCAATGGAAAGAGTGTTCCTGCAAGGACCAGGGTAGGGATGGACAATTAGAGGCCAGGGCAAGGAGTTCCTCCCGCGAGTACCTGATGAGGTCAGTAGCGCGATCGACAGGGGTCCCGGCGCCTGGCGTCGGACCGGCATGGACCGGTGCAGACGAGCTTGCCTTAGGCGCGCCTTCGGTGCGCCAGCGGCCCGTCCGCTGCGCGGTCGCGGCTGCGGCTGCGGCTGCGCCTGAGTTTATGTGCCTCTGGGAGATCAGGCCTGAGCAGCTGCACTGCTAACTTCAACCCTTTCCAAGATGGCGGAGCTACTCCGACCGTCCCGGGAGAGTGGCAGCCCCAAGCCTCACCCACCGCCCACTGCGACTCGGTACCACCGGCAATTCCACAGAAGTGCCTAAAGCAGGTAAGAGTAAATTTTAATCAACTAAATAAACGGCGCGCTAACAAGATGTGCAAGTAGGAATTTTAAAACAAAATACCAAATGGCTGCTCGAAACTTGCTCCCGGCTCAAGCCTCAGGAGCCTTATACTAACGCGGTCGCGGCTGCGCCTGCATTTATGTGCCTCTGGGAGATCCGGCCTGAGCAGCTGCACTGCTAACTTCAACCCTTTCCAAGATGGCGGAGCTACTCCGACCGTCCCGGGAGAGTGGCAGCCCCAAGCCTCATCCACTGCCTACTGTGACTCGGTACCACCTGCATTTTCACAGAAGTGCCTAAAGCAGGTAAGAGTACATTTTAATCAATTAAAAAAATGGCGCGCTAACAAGATGTGCAAGTAGGAATATTAAAACAAAATACCAAATGGCTGCTCGAAACTCGCTCCCAGCTCAAGCCTCAGGAGCCTTATACTACATTACAGATATTAAGTCAGAAGGTAAAATCTTTGAACAGAACGACCAGTTTGGTGTATCTGACACATCCATCATGGTAGGCCTGAAATCTTGTCTAGTTCCCGGTAAACCAAAAATAGGGACCACTATCACTTTACTTTTTCTTTGCATGCTTTTGCCTAAAATACCAGGTTATGTTCATTGTAATTTTTGTTGTGTTTGTGTCAATTAGACCATTTAGGATTTCTATATTTTTAGAAATTGATTGTGGAATTTTTCTTGTTTTTTTTTTACCTTTTTAAAGGCTTTATTACTGCCAAATATTTACCCATTCTTCTAAGTTAAGAATGTCTGCTCCGTGCATAGCTATGAGGGAGTTGAGGCCTCATTTAAATATTTGAAAGGGTGCCTTACCCTGAGAAAATACTGGTCTTGGTATTTCTGGGTGACTCACATCAACCCCAGTTAATAGCCCACTTTTTTACAGCCTTCAAATGCCAATCTCTGTCATGTAGTAAAGGAAATTATGATTTTAAATCTTTTGGCAAATAAAGTATCAATTGTTAAACATTAGCTACTCAAATTTCTCAAATGTAACAGATTAGGAATTCCCATCTGATGCCACTGCTAACTAGCTTATGGTAGGGACACTCTTCTTAAGCCATGTATGCTCACCCTATAGTATGGATGTTCATTAAAGGCCAAGTGTGGTCACTTGATATCAGATGTGGCTTTCAGAGGCCAGTGGTCAACACCTAATGCCAGGGATGGATCAAGAAATAAATGGATTGCAACCAGGTCACAGGAATATTTACGTTCATCAAGGGATATCCACATCCTGCTAAAGATGGCAAGCAGGCTTCATCTGTACCCATTGTATGCCTGTGGCTACTATCAGATACTTCTGTATCCTAGATATGGCTAGCAGGTATGTGGGGTGCCTATCAGATGTCGAGGTTGGCCATCATATGATATTAGTGCCTACTAGATGTCCAGAGTGCCTATACTAAGCAAGGGGTGGTCACTTAATCCATAGTATTCCTATTTGGCGAGCTGAACGCCAGATGTCAGTGATACCCACATTAGATCAGGAATGTTTCCATTACGCCAGTGGTGGCTGTCTGATACCAGGTAAGACCAATCTGTGGTAGGTGTAGAAACTGGATGCCAGGGATGGACATCAGATTTAAAGGATAGATATATTTATGCCATGAGTGCCCAGCAGATACCACAGGGTGTCACCTTATGCTGTGACCACTGGCTGTCAAATGTTTTAACCCTCGTCTATGGGTCCCCATGTAGATGCCCAGCCAGAAGCAAGTGGTGATGTGAGGGTAGCCACCAGAAGTCTTGGCTGGTCACCAAAATAAGTTGCCCATCATATGTTACTCTATGTCTAGGATGCTGGTGTCAAGGCATACATCAAAGGATGCGAGGCAACCCACCTTATGAAAGGATCGCTACCAGATGATCTCAATGACATCGATCCATATAAACACAATTACACTAACATATATTCATTCACTTGGTCACATAAAAACATGTGCACATACATACATGTGAATTCATAACAAGAGACACTTAAAATATCAACACCAACCCACACTTCCTAATATTCTGATCAGGAATAAGAAGGAGGCACCCGGTTCTTGGCTTGCTAACATGAGGCAAGATGGAGATGAACTCTCCATCTCCAATAAACCTCTCGAGGTGATGGAGAGCTTAGCACTGTGAAGCATCAGGCCCACCTCAAGAATTTAGGCTGGCAGTACAGTAGCTGATAAGAAAGGAAGGGTGCTGCAACAGGACAGATGTTAGCTGATTGGCATCTTCTTCTGCACCTCGCTTGTAGATATTTCCTTCCTCTCATTAATGAATGATCCAGGCAGGCTCAACCAAAGAGGAAGAAGAAGAAGAAGAAACGTAGGAATCCTTGCCACTGCTGATCCTGACTCCATACATAATCTCCAGTATTGGTAAATCCGATGCCCCTCTTTGATATTCCATCAGTTTAGCGACTAACTGACAGTGGGGATCTGAAAGGAGGGTGCATCTCTGTTCCAGTAATCACTAATACGGCTACTCATGACTGCTAAATATACATCTTCACAATGTAAATAGTGCCTTACACTAGCTTCCATATAAGTATGAGAGCAACATCTGGAAATTGAAATCAGCACTTAACCACTTGCAGTCAAATCAATGTGAATGGATTATATTTAATTACCAATTACATTTGTATTATTTAACATCTGTCAGCCTCAATTAAAGAAATACATAAAGAGAAATATAGGTGGCGAAGAATAAAATGTCTTTAATTTAGAGGACAATTTAGGAACACCTCCCAAATATACATGCACACCATATGTCCCTGCAGACTATAGTTTATTGCATTCTGTAATGTACATTAAAAACTTTTATTTTGAGTACAGTTGCTTAGCCTCTAAGATCGATTTGCATTGATCTGAATCACGCAATTATTCATTGAAACAGTAGATGTTGCTGGGATTAAAGTAGCTTGTGAAAATGGAAGATGTAATTGTGATGTTTTGTTGCCCTACGTATAAAAGTACATCTTTACTAAGCCTACTTTGATCAAAGCGAGGTGACAGAAATGCCTTCAGGAGAATTTGGACGCTTCAAAAGTTATTGCTGTGATCTACTGGGTTGAACTGGCATGATAGATAAAAAGTCAGATTTTTTATAAATATAATTACAAGATGAAGTTTCAACCCATTAGTAGAGGTGGAAAGCAACATTTGATGCATAGAATTTCTGCATTTGAATACATGGTTAAATCCAATATTTAATATAAGTTCTAAAATATTTCTTTGAAAAATAGAATACAAATAATCCCTACTATTAGAATAAATATTTTTGAAGACAGGGTGAGCTGGTATTCCAGTGTGAGATGAAGGAACTACGGGTATGAATGAACCAGAATGTATGTTGTCTGAAAAGCTATTGAATACTCTTCTTTTATTTTGCGTGCACCATCCAAGATGGTAGTTACATAACAAAAAGACGCAGTCACCAACGTGGGTGGGAGTTCTAAAATAAGGTTTAACTGGTATCACTCTATTTTATCAGTATTCCTTTTTTAAATGAAAAAAACATGTTTCACAGATTTTTAAAAATGACATTTTCAACATTCAGGTAATTAAATTACAATCATGTGGCAAGGTGTATTAAGCCGCCTGTGCAAATGCAATTTTTTTTAATATCCACAGCGGAGAACGATCTACTCACATACCCCCCACAAATCAGGTGGTGAACAGGATTTCCTTTTCTACCATTTTTAGGATGGGACGAGACGGGCTAAATTTTTGGGAATGCCCACAAATGTGTATGTCTTTGTGTGGGTAGTCCCAAACCTCCAAGACAAACCATGACATGAAATGCTCACTTCCCACCCCTTGAGTGGGATTTACCACTGCAGATTTCTCTGCCTAAGTGGAGGAAAGATCCACAGTAGTGAATGCATTGTGCCTGCCAGGAATCCCTTTGTGAATTCCTTGCAGGTGTAAACAATGTTTTTTCAGCAGTAAACGTATATTTACGGCAGAAAATGCTTTGGCGATTAGGCCCCTTTGTCTCAATAGCACAACCCAAAACAGAAAGTGGTTAAAAAGTAATCACAGAACACTGAAATATTCCACTTACCTTCCCATCAGCAAATGAGGCAATGCTGTCAAACAGCATCCCAAACACATAACTAGGCATCCAAAAGCAATTATTCTTGGCCTGTGTAACTTCGCTCCAAAGTAGCTGACAAATGCTATCACGAACAGATTTCCTTAAATATTTTGAAGATTTGTAAAGAGAGAGAGAGAGAGAGAGAGAGAGAGAGAGAGGGGAGGCATAATGGTTACTTTAGAAAGACTGATATTTTGAAACAACCAAGTAATGGTGCTCACTCACTGCCCCAGTTCTAAATACTATTCAGCTTTTTATTCTACACACATTAATAAATGTTCTCCCACATGCTTCCAACTCTGATTTGAACAGCCGCTTTCACTGCATCTTATTCCACCGATCTATTCATATGGATCTTGTAGGAATTGTCATATTTGATAAAAACAGTGCTCCGCTGAAGTGGAAGAGCCTAGCACCTACAACAGGAATGGATCAAATTGGAGGCCATGCAAAGACAAATATGGTCCCCAGTTTGATTACTTCTCGGCACAAGAAGGGTACCGCTTTTATCAGAAGTGTGGGAATGCTAGGTGGTAGGAGTGTTATAGATCCCACAGACTTGAAAATTTCTATCATCTAAATGTGAGGAAAATGTGTGATTTTAGCCAACATTTCAGGCTTGCATTGAATACTGGGTAGTGAAACATATTGGGAGACATACAAGTCACAACACCCTGGGCAATGTCTTAGTTTAGTACAGTTCCCTATTGTTGGAAGGTGGATTATTATCAGGGGTAAACATACACCTACCACTAGCAATACGTTCATCAACGCAATATAAGGCCCAGACAAGGTCTCAATAAATAATTCCCTTGTGCAATCTTTGGTAGCTGGCACTGAGCAGGCAGGCTTAACTTAGGAGACAGCTGTGTAGAGCATTTAAAAACACCAATACACTAAATAAGTAAGACACCACCACCATAGAAATCCAACACCAATTTATAAAAATAGACAATACTTTTATAAAACAGCAAAACAACAAAAATCCTATGCAGAGAATCAGAGCTATGAATTTTGGAAACATAACCCCTCTCTAGTGTTTAAGAACCACTAGAGCAAAATCTGAAATCTGGTCATGCTTGATTGGGACAAAGTCAAAGTCTGAGGCTGACCACGATGGAGCCATGGTCGGATACACTAAGCGGGAGGCCCTAGTCAAAATTATACCTACACACTTAGAAACATTTCTGGGGTATTTTCTGTCAAGCGAGCCTCTCTAGCACCTCTGGAGCTTTCTGCAGGACAAACCTGAAATCTAGGACATGTCGCAGTTTGACATATTAGGATTGACTTTCGGCATCGGGTCAGTCAGTCAGTCACCTTATGGAGCTTTTTCCTAAAGTTGCACCAAACTTCTTCGAATTTCTGCAACTTCTTCCTAAAGTTCTTCTTGAGGGTTCAGAAGAGTCCAACACACAAATTGAAGTTTCCAGAGTCTCTGAGTTGCTCCTCAGAAGTTGGGACTACAGTACCCACTATGCACCTGGCCAAATACTTTAAAGTCTAGCTGAAGGTGGTCAGCTGGTTTCTTCTTGCTGGATATGATGCAGGTGGAACTATAATCATTTTTCGCTTTCAGGGAGTCCACTACTTCTCTTTTTGAAGCAAGGCAAAGTCCTTAGGGCTGTAGTTCCTTAGTGTGTAGCAGTTACAGTCATTCAGAGTGCAGTCCCCTTGGTGCAGGCCAGGGTTCTAGCAGGGCAGTCCTTCTTCTTCTTGTAGTTTCAGGCAGGGGATGCTTACTGTCTTGCTCTATTTGACGGCCAGTTTGTATACCCAGCCGCCTTCTTCGCCTGTTCCCTAAAGCTGCAGATCTGCCCCCACCACATATTGTTTGTCTCTGTGTAGGCCACTTTTCAAGTCAAGGCTGACCAATCAGGGGAGGCTGCTAGATGGCTGTATTTTTATTCACAGAAAAGAAAGTTAATTTAACAGTAGCAAGTTGTTGGATTTATCATTACCAATCTTTTAAGTCCTTAAAATAATATTTTAGTTCACTCTTGTCAATAGTTATACTTTATTACAGTATTCTATCGAGCTAACATGCTACAATGGGGAAAAATTTGTAGTTTTTTCCCCCACCTAGGCATATAAAACAATGTTTATTATGCCCCTACTTACTTGTGCATGGCACCCTGCCCTGGGGGTACCCAGGGTAGACCATAGGGGTGACATACATGTAAAAATAAGGTAGTTTCATACTTTGGAAGTACCTTTAAATCCAAAACCACATTTGGATATAATTTCAATTTAAAGGCAGACTGCAAAGCAGGGCTGACTTTTAAAATGACTACAGACAACAAAGCAGTGCACACTTAAGCGCATTAAATCTGCTAGGCCTCTAAACTTACATACCCTACCATAAAATAGGAACTTACAGGTAGGTTGTCAGTACCAATTGTAATTGCACATAATTGCCATATACCCGTTAGTCAGAGCACTGGCCCTGTGCCTGGTTAGCAAAGCCGAGGGCACAGTTGGTTACCACCAGTACCAGTCAAAAATTGGGGCTGATCAGGGCCAAAAAGGATATATTTCTCTCACAGCCCCCCACACCGAAAGAAAGGTGATGTGTAACTAACCTACACCCTGATAGTCCTTATCAGTAACGTGGACAAACCTGGAAAATCCATCTGCATTGGCATGAGCAGTCCCAGGTCTGGTTTCCACAGTTAAATCCTTCCCCTGTAGGGAAATGGACCACCTCAACAGCTTTGGATTCTCCACCCTCATCTGCATGGGCCATCTGAGAAATCTGTGGTCAGTTTGAGCACAGAAGTGAGTGCCAAACAGGTATGGTCTTTTCTTCAGGGACCAAACCACAGCAAAGCTACTCATTTACTTGTGCCAACACTGCCCTAATCCCTTCTTCTGAAGCATCTGCCTGAACCACAAAATATTTTGTTTGGTTGGGGGCCAGTAACAATGGTGCTGAACACATAGCTTATTTCCGAGTGTCAAAGGCCTTCTGACACTTTTGGGTCCAACCAACCTTCTTGGGCTGCATTTTTTAAGTGAGTTCTATCAGGGGAGTCGCAATGCACGCATAGTTCTGAACAAACATTCTATGGTGCCAAGTCTGACCAAGGGATGCCCTGACCTGTGTCTGGGTTGCAGGGCCTGAAGTACTCCCTGAAGTACTCCCTTCAGGTGGTCTTGCCAGGTGGAACTGTACACAGCTATATAATCCAGATAAGCTGCACTGAACCGTTCCAGCCCAGACAGGACCCTGTTCACCAACCTTTGGAATGTGGCAGGTGCTTTCTTTAAGCCAAAGGGCATTACTTTGAACTGGTAATGTCCCTCTGGAAGAATGCTGGCATGTCCTTTGCTCCTTGACTGAGGGCAATCTGTCAGTAGCCTGGGGTGAAATACAATGTACTCAGGTACTTTGCCACCCCTAACCCATCAATGAGCTCATCATCTCTAGGTATAGGGTAAGCATCAGTCTTAGTGACTCAATTCAGTCTTCTGTAGTCCACAAAGACCCTTACCTGAACTCTTTATTTCCCCATCAGGATTAGGTTTTGGGTAACGTTACAACAAACAAATGATGGACGGAATGCTGACAATGCAGACATTCTTCCCCAGTCAAGAGATCTGGGTTAAATCCATCGTTCTTTTGCCCACTACACCACCCCAGTTTAGACATGGCCATATGCAAATCAGTCTTGACCCTGTGCCTCATGAGAACAGTCCAGCCCGAACTGCCAAGCCATGTCTTCCCTGGACCGGAATCAAGCATCCTAGGACCGGTTTCTGGCTATCAGCCGTCATCAGCCAGGATAGCTTGACTCCAGTGGCGTAGTGAGCACGGGTCCCACGTCTGGGAATACCCATCCCACTTAGGGCGAAAAGCGTTACAACAAACAAATGATGGACGGAATGCTGACAATGCAGACATTCTTCCCCAGTCAAGAGATCTGGGTTAAATCCATCGTTCTTTTGCCCACTACACCACCCCAGTTTAGACATGGCCATATGCAAATCAGTCTTGACCCTGTGCCTCATGAGAACAGTCCAGCCCGAACTGCCAAGCCATGTCTTCCCTGGACCGGAATCAAGCATCCTAGGACCGGTTTCTGGCTATCAGCCGTCATCAGCCAGGATAGCTTGACTCCAGTGGCGTAGTGAGCACGGGTCCCACGTCTGGGAATACCCATCCCACTTAGGGCGAAAAGCGTTACAACAAACAAATGATGGACGGAATGCTGACAATGCAGACATTCTTCCCCAGTCAAGAGATCTGGGTTAAATCCATCGTTCTTTTGCCCACTACACCACCCCAGTTTAGACATGGCCATATGCAAATCAGTCTTGACCCTGTGCCTCATGAGAACAGTCCAGCCCGAACTGCCAAGCCATGTCTTCCCTGGACCGGAATCAAGCATCCTAGGACCGGTTTCTGGCTATCAGCCGTCATCAGCCAGGATAGCTTGACTCCAAACTGGAATGGCATGGTGAGCAAAAAAACGATGGATTTAGGCCCAGATCTCTGTACTGGGGTGAATGTATGACATTGTTCTGCATTCTGTCCATCAATTGTTATTTTTGCAATTGTCACCCCGAGTGGGAAGGGTATGCTCAGACGTGAGTCCCTTGCTCTCCATGCCACTGGAATCAAGCTATCCTGGCTGACGAGGGCTGAAAGCCCGAAACCGGTCCTAGGATGCTTGTTTCCAGTCCAGGGAGGACCTGGCTTGGCAGTTCGGGCTGGACTGTTCCCATGGGGCACAGGGTCAAGACTGATTTGCATATGGCTGGGTTCAAACTGGAATGGCATGGTGAGCAAAAAAACGATGGATTTAGGCCCAGATCTCTGTACTGGGGTGAATGTATGACATTGTTCTGCATTCTGTCCATCAATTGTTATTTTTGCAATTGTCACCCCGAGTGGGAAGGGTATGCTCAGACGTGAGTCCCTTGCTCTCCATGCCACTGGAATCAAGCTATCCTGGCTGACGAGGGCTGAAAGCCCGAAACCGGTCCTAGGATGCTTGTTTCCAGTCCAGGGAGGACCTGGCTTGGCAGTTCGGGCTGGACTGTTCCCATGGGGCACAGGGTCAAGACTGATTTGCATATGGCTGGGTTCAAACTGGAATGGCATGGTGAGCAAAAAAACGATGGATTTAGGCCCAGATCTCTGTACTGGGGTGAATGTATGACATTGTTCTGCATTCTGTCCATCAATTGTTATTTTTGCATTTGTCACCCCGAGTGGGAAGGGTATGCTCAGACGTGAGTCCCTTGCTCTCCATGCCACTGGAATCAAGCTATCCTGGCTGACGAGGGCTGAAAGCCCGAAACCGGTCCTAGGATGCTTGTTTCCAGTCCAGGGAGGACCTGGCTTGGCAGTTCGGGCTGGACTGTTCCCATGGGGCACAGGGTCAAGACTGATTTGCATATGGCTGGGTTCAAACTGGAATGGCATGGTGAGCAAAAAAACGATGGATTTAGGCCCAGATCTCTGTACTGGGGTGAATGTATGACATTGTTCTGCATTCTGTCCATCAATTGTTATTTTTGCATTTGTCACCCCGAGTGGGAAGGGTATGCTCAGACGTGAGTCCCTTGCTCTCCATGCCACTGGAATCAAGCTATCCTGGCTGACGAGGGCTGAAAGCCCGAAACCGGTCCTAGGATGCTTGTTTCCAGTCCAGGGAGGACCTGGCTTGGCAGTTCGGGCTGGACTGTTCCCATGGGCACAGGGTCAAGACTGATTTGCATATGGCTGGGTTCAAACTGGAATGGCATGGTGAGCAAAAAAACGATGGATTTAGGCCCAGATCTCTGTACTGGGGTGAATGTATGACATTGTTCTGCATTCTGTCCATCAATTGTTATTTTTGCATAGGTTTTGGGTAACAGCACTCCTGGACTGGCCCGTGGACTGTCAGAGGGTTCAATTACCCCTGATTCCAGCATCTGAGCTACTTATGCCTTGATGCTGACAACCAGTACAACTTGTTCTTGACAGGTTGACTGTCACCAGATTCAATATCATATACACACCAGCTGGAGATACCTGGGGTCAAAGTGAACAGATCAGCAAACACCTCCAGCACCTGCTTCCAGTCACTGTGTTGTTGGTCTGCCAATCTGGGCGAAAGGACAACTCCCTCCACTGACCCATCTTTTGGCTAGGTCATCTTCTCCTTACCTCATCAGTGACCATAAACGTGGTCATGTCTGCCCTGTCTTGGTGGGGTTTCAACCTATTGAGATGTAGGGCGCTGTGTGGGTTCTTGGGGGTGTTAATGTCTAGAAGGTAGGTAACCTCACCCTTTATCTCTATGATTGGATAGGGCCCCATCCACTTGTCCTGGAGGGCCCTAGGAGCCACAGGATCCAACAACCACACCAACTGTCCTGGACTGTACTCAGTCACAGTAGCCTTTTGGTCTTACCAGAGCCTCATGAGCTTTTGGCTGGCCTCCTATTTCCTGCTTGCTTTGTACATGTGCTCTGCCATGCAGGATTTCGGGTCTGGCACATATCCCAGCACATTGTCCCTGATTTCCTTGAAAGGCTTTTCCCAAGACTCCCTCACCATACACAATGGGCCTCTTAAAGTGTGTTCAAACAACAATTCAAATGGGCTGAAACCAACCCCCTTTTGTGCGACCTCCCAGTATGCAAACAGTAGGCATAGGATGAGAACATCCCATCTCCCCCTGAGTTTGTCAGACAAACCCATGATCATGCCCTTCAGGGTCTTATTGAACCTTCCAACCAGACCATTAGTCTGGGTATGATATGGGCTGGTAAACCTGTAGGTAACATCACATTCACACACAAGTGCTTTCAGATATGCAGAAATGAAATTTGTGCCTCTATCTGACACTATATTTTTGGGGAAGCCACTCTAGTGAACACATCAAGTAAGGCCCCAGCCACAGAAGGAGCAGTGACTGTTCTGAGGATTATAGACTCAGGACACCTTGTGGCATGGTCCATTACAGCTAATATATATCTGTGGGTAGGTCTAGGGGACCAAAACTGTCCAGACCCACTCTTTCAAAGGGAATCTCAGCCACAGGCAGTGGTATCTATGGATACTATGCCTTTCCCTTTGTCTTGATACCTGATGAGAGGTTGCACAGGAGCTGCAGAACTCCTTTACTTTGACAGTCATATTGGCCCGATAGAAATGGTTAACCAAACTTGTCCATGTCTTGCTTATACCCGATTTAACTGCCATGAGAATGTCATGGCTGAAAGTTATGAGGAATTCTCTGTACTTCTGAGGGACCACCAACCTCCTGGCAGCACCTTCTTCGAGGCCTCTAGCCTCAGTGTGGAGAACTCCATCCTCCCAGTAGACTTTGTGAAAGGCACTGACATCACCTTTCTCTTGTCTAGAGGCAGCCTGCCTCAGGGCCTCAAGAGTGGGATGCTCTCTTTGTCCCTGTCATAACTCCTCTCTGGAGGGTCCACCGGCACCTTGCAATTCTGCCAAGTTGTACAGATCTTGCAGGGGTGGAGTCCTTACCTTAAAGGTCAGATACTCCCCCTCAGGGTTAGAATCATACTGTTCCCCTAGAGTTGTTTTGGGCTGATTCCCCAGACCCTGTGCCCATTCTCTTGTCATTGGATGCTTGACCTATTGTACCAGGGTATAAGTGTCCAGAATTTCTCTTCTGTGTAGTCTATTATTTAGTCACAGCACATGCCCACACAGGGAGATCCAGCATGCTTGCATGGACCATTCTCTCCACCCCTGACCAGGATGAGCTCTTTAATTAGGAAATTGTGCAGCCCCCAGAATTATTCACTTGATTACCTTGAATCGAGTCCTCTAGTGCTTTCACTGAAATGTCCTCAAAGTCCACCCAGGACTGGGTATTGACTTCTGGGTGCCCCTGAACTTCACTCTCTACTGTGCTGGGGTGAGACCAGATTTCCTGACTAGACATTTCCTCATGTGTGGGTAGGATTCTGTGTCAGCACCCTCTAGTGTCCGGAGTCTATCCCTCCCAACTACTGGGATCAGCTCCCACAGGAGTGAACCCCAGTACTTAGAGTGGACCCTTCTCATCTTAAGGCCCGTTCAAAAACAGGCAGCCATTTGTCAATGTAATCCACCTCTACATACTGGGGAGCTAACCCCTTGGGAAGTCTGGGATAAAAACCACCACCCATGGACATCTCTTCATTTCCTTCTACTTCACTGCCACCATTTCTTCTCTCTTCCTCTCTTGCACACTATTTATCAGCTAGGGCCAGCTTCTTCTCTTCCACAGGTATGTAAGCTAACTGAGCCTCAGGCTTCTGCCTTATAAGGGCCTTATCTGGACCCTCTGTGGAGGAGCCTCTGGTACCTCTAATAGCTGAGTGTCGGAAACTGGTACTAGAGGCTAGGTACACGTTGTCATCGCTCTCCTCCTGGACATTGTCAGAGGGGTCTTCTTCCTCTCCCCTTCATTATCTGGAGCAGACTCTACCCAGGCCTTAAATGACCTAACCATCTCTGCCTTTCTGATTCTATTAACAGCAGGTAGCCCCTGGCACTACATTCTCCACTAAGCTCAGCTACTGTGAGGTTATTTAGATTACCCAGATCCAACTCCATGGTATCCCTGGTTTATTTTAGATTTTTAAAAAAACTTTGCAATCAAATATAGAATTATTTAGAAAAATCAAAAACTTAATTAAAAACAGTTTAATCCAAATCTCCCCCAAACAAATCAACGGGTTTGTTCTAAGTCAATTTAGAGTATTTTTAAAAATGTTAGCTTTATTGTATAGCACCCCTGTCCCCGGGCAGGCTTAACTTTGGAGACAGGTGTGTAAAGCATTTATAACACCAATACACTAAATAAGTAAGACACCAACACAATCAAAAACCAACACCAATTTATAAGAGTAGGCAAAAATGTTATGATTAAAATGACACCAAAGTAACAAAAATCCACTGTAGGGAACCGGAGATATGATTTTTTAAAGAATAGCCACATTCTAGTGCTTAAAAAACAATAGCACCAAAATGGGTCATCTGGTCGCGCTTGACCAGGACAATGTCAAAGTTTGAGGCCGCCCGCTATGGAGCCCTGGTCAGAAACACTAATTTGGAGGTCTCAGTCAAAATGTTATCTTCGCACTTATTACCTTTTCTAGAAGAGTTTTCTCTTGACATCGAGTGAGCCTCTCTAGCAGGCCGGATTCACAGCAACCTCATATGTGTGGTTCAGCGAGTATCCCCGGTCATCTCCTGGAAGTCTTGAGATCCGGAGCTTTCAGTGGGATGAACATGAAATTTAGGATGGGTCACGATTCGATGTAGTCGGTTTGACTCACAACGATGGGTCAGTCACCTTATAGTGCTTTTTCCAAAAGTTGTTCCAAACTTCTCCAAACTTCCGGAATTTCTTCCTCAAGTTCCTTTTGAGGGTTTATGCTGTCCAAACCACACATCCAAGGGGCATATTATCAAGCAAGGCGTTAAACGTATCGCCGCTTTAGCGGTAGAAAACTGCCACTAAAGAGGCGATAATGGGCTTGATAATATACCGCAGAGAATTCCCATAGAAGCCCATGTTGACACCAAAACATGGACTTCTATTGGAATTCTCAAGGGCATATTATCAAGTCCATTATCCCCGCTTTAGCGGCAGTTTTCTGCCGCTAAAGCGGCGATGATTTTACCGCCGTTTCTTGATAATATGCCCCCAAGTTTCCACAGTCTCTGAGTTGCTCCTTGTAAGTCGAGACTGCAGTTCCCACAATGAACCTGGCAAAATCCTTTAAAGTCCAGCTGAAGATGGTCAGTTGGGTTCTTCTTGCTGGATATGGTGCAGGTAGAGCACTTTTAATCTGTTGTTTTGAGGGAGTCTAGTCCTTTTCTTTTATAATCAAGCCAAAGTCCTGAGGGCTGTAGTTCCTTAGAGTGCAACAGGTGCAGTCATTCAGAGTACAGTCCTCTTGGCTCAGGCCAGGGTTCCATTAGGGCAGTCCTTCTTCTTCTTGTAGTGCTAGGCAGGGGAACCTCACAATCCTGCTCTCTTCGAAGACCAGTTTGTTTTCCCAGACCCCTTCCTGGCCTGTTCTCTTCAGCTGCAGATCTCCCCCCCACCAGATATCCTTTGTCTCTGTGCAGTCCACCTATCAGCTCATCAGAGCACTTTTGCACAGCCTGTCAAGGCTGGCCAGTCAGGAGAGGCTTTGCAAGGCTGCTAGAAGGCTGGATTTTGTCTCACAGAAAAGAAAGTCCTCTAACTTTGTTCTGTAATATTTTTGACAAATTCAACACTGGCAAGTTGTTTGATTTATTAGTAAAAATTGTTTAAGTCCTTGAAATATTATTTTGGCTCACTTCTATCAATAGTTATACTTTATTAGAGTATTCCCATGTTAGTCTATAGAGCTGAAACGTTACAATGGGGAAAAACAGAATTTGTAGTTTTTCCCTCACCAGGGCCTATAAAACATCTTTCAACATGTCCCTGCTTACTTTTATATGGCACCCTACCCTTCGGGCACCTTGCATAGACCTTAGGGGTGACATATATGCAAAAATAAGGTATTTAAATACGTTGTAAGTACCTTTAAATCCAGAATTGAATATTTACATATTTTCAATTTAAAGGCAGCATCCAAAGCAGGGCTGACTTTTAAAATGACCACAGGCAACACAGCAGGGCACACTTAAGTGCATTAAATCTGTTGGGTCTCTAAACCCACATGTCCTACCATATACCAGGGACTTACAGGTAGGTTTGCAGTACCAATTGCAATTTCACCTAATTACCATATACCTTCTAATCAAGTCAAGTCAAATCACTGTATTCCATTTCTCATAATAAATCATAAAAGCACATACAGTTAATGTACATTGAAAGCATTAAAGATCAATTAAAACATTTATCAGTAGAAATGGTAAACTCCTGCTAATTACCAAGACATATAAAAACAAAGAACTGTATAACTGTCTAAAAAATGTAGGTAAATCAAAGCTGGTCTTGCTTGTGCACAACCCAGTGGTCGCAGTAAAAGGGCGAAAATATTTAAATCCTAAATTTAAAAAAATGGGGCAAATAAAAATGACATGTAAAGTGTCAAATACAGTAATTTTATCACAGGTACAAGTTACAGATTCTGAGGGACAATGCCAGTGGACTAATAATTGGGTGAACAGATTAAGAGAAAGATATTACTAAAGACACCTGTGAAAAAGCAGCACATCAAGTGTTAGATACAATTCACATTCGCTTGAAAGTATGACCATTGCGTAATGCCGACAAGCTTTTTTGGACAGACATACCTATCCCCTTCTTTCCTGCATATACAGCTTAGGAGACTCCTTGACCCAGCTCACATCAGATTTCAAGATTGTCTCCAGATGAAGTAACTACCTAGGGCCCCAGAGTATCTTTTATGTGCTGTACTCATGGAATTAAATGGCCATAATCCAACCCCAAGTAGTCCTTCAAAATTGTTCTATTAAATTCCAGATCATTTTTTAACCAGAGGTACTGCCATAAAAGAACAGGGCAGATTGGAATAAAATCTGAAATAAAGCCCACACCCTGTTCCTCATGGACAACGTCTGTTGGAACCAACTTTGTTAACCTCAGAATCCTCCTGAGAAATGTGTTCTCTGCCACCTGAATGGGGTTGCAAAGCTTGTATCCCCAGATCTCTGCGTCAAAGGATACTGTGGGCACACACTTGGATTTCTAAAGAGCCAGGATTGATTTGACATGTGAACGTCCCAGCCTTCTTGCAAAAGCATCAATGCCTTAGTTCCCTCTGTTAAAGGATGCCAACTTAAATGTGCATCTATCCGGAAACCTAAGTAAAAAAAATCATCCGTCCTGCTAATCTGCTTGCCCATAATCCCATGGTTTCTGTTTTTTGCTTTCTAATATACAATTTAAATTTTTAAATTTGTATTCCTAACTGCCCATTCAATCATTACTTTAAAACCTGTAAATGTTCACTTTGTGAGCTATAAGAACGGTGCTGTCTGCATATAACAGGGCTGGCACCCTCTTATTTCCCACCCTTGGGACATCCTTGCATTGTGCTACTAAATACTGATCTAGCTGGTATATATATCAAATAAAAAGCATAGGAGCTAGGATGCAGCCGTGCAGCACCCCTCTCCCTAGCCGAAAGTGCAATGTGTATTCTCCCAATGACGCAAATCTTACTGCACCTTCCAGCCCCTCGTAAAATCAATAGTAGATAAGAGCCCTCTCTACCCCCAAGAATCCCGGCACACACGACAGCTTGGTTCTATCTACTATATCAAAGGCTGTGCTGAGGTGCATGAAAGCCAGATGTATCAACTCCATACTCGCCTTGGTGTACTTGACTATTATTAAGTAAAGATTAAGATTCTGCTCAATCATCCCTTTCCTGGTCCTAAACCCATATTGAAGGTCAGAGATGAAATTTCTGGCCCTTCAAACAATTGAGCACAACTCTCCAATAACCTTTACTTCAGCATCCACTATAGCTGGACTGATAACAGGCAGGGTCTGCACAATTTCCTATTTAGGTTTTGCCTGCACAGGGTTTGCGCTGTGCTTGTGAAATCTCTTGTATTTACTGTATCTTAAAAGGAGCTCTTATCTGTTCCCAAAGCTGAACTACTGTGTTCATTCGCTTATGTGTGGAACTTTTTTTAAACTTTCCCTGGCTGCATACATTTACGAAACGTCTACTAACGCTATCACACTGTTTAAGCCCCATTCATTGTCAACATAAAATCTCTTCCCTGGCAAAAGGCAGATAGCTTGTAACAGTATGCTTGAATGCTTGTTTTTTATTAATTAGGTGTGTAAAGCAGATACTTTTCCTCTATCAACTTTGTAGACATTGATTTTTTCAACTCAATCTACTTGGTCATTATGATCAAATTAATATACAAGATCTTTGCTACATTTTACTACTAAACAGGCAGCGATAAGTACAGTTACCTTGTAGACAACAGGGTCATGTGTGCAGCAAGTACATTTGCACATGGCCAAAAATATGTCGGAATTCCATCAAACCCCTAATATTGCTATATTTTACTACTAAACAGGCATTCACAATTGCATTCATTCAATTCAATTGCAGTTACCTTGCAGTAGAAAGGGGTTTGATTTAAATGGTGCAGCAGGTAAAGTGGTGCCATGGCCAAATATTGTCATAACTCCACTAAACACCTAATATTGCTATATTTTACTACTAAACAGGCAGTCACAAGTGCAGTTATATTTCAAGCACTAGGGTCATGATTTGAATTGTGCCACGAAGCGCTGGTGAAGCAAGAACCGAAAAGGCTGCAAAGACATCAAGACGTGCCCACCCTGAGGCATCCCAAATCTCATGGAGACAGACAATGTGAGAGGAGCTCAAAATGTTAACCTCATGATCACTATTGAGGACAGAGCTGACCCCTGCCACATTCCAGCTAGTTAACCTAAGTTGGCTTGAGGAATTTGAACTCTATTGACTGCTACCCCCTCACCATCTGCCTCCAAAGATCAATCCTGTTCACTGAGCAAAGAAGGGGCTTCAAACCTATTTTTAAGCTGGATTCCTAGCTTAGTAGCGCATTGGGGGTGGGCCCCTTGTTCTGAGCTCCGTGTCATGTTGTCTGGTATATACCAACCCCCTCCTCGGCTTTCTTGATGAGTTTCTGAGGAATCTTAACTATTGATTGATGATTTTGTGAACAACGATTACTAGAAAAATTGGATGTTGGATATTTTGTGGCTACAATTGTCGAGGGAAGACTGCTCGTGATTTCCAATATTGAAATAGCAGTACATGCCCTGAGGAAGTCTTTGGGTATTATCCTATAGATGAAACATGTGTTGGCTGGTGGCTGTGTCATCAAAGAATTGAATTGTATACAAACAAGTCTTCTTGAAAGCACAACATATGAAAATAAAGAGCAAGGACTAACATCTGATATTATTATTGTATATGGACCAACGATCTGAAATTTGATCATACAACAAAAATATTTTGCTTTGCTCAGGGAACTACTCTTTTTTCTTTGATAACCTTTAAAAGAAGCTTGATGTAATCTCAAAAGTTAAAACAGCTATATTATGTTGCTAAAGCGTAAAACAATAGTACTGGACACACACACACACACACAACAAAAACACATATACATACATCACCCCAAATACTATTGTAAATTTAAGTGTGTTTCATATGAAAGTTGTACAATTAATGAATTACCAATTTCAAAGCTTGCATCAATGAATCCAACAAGAGATGCAGGGATATTAAATCTTCTCTCCAGTTGTGTGATCATATTTTTGGAGTAAACTCCTACCATTCCTTTTGTCAAATAGGCATATGATAGAGCCAGAAGAAAAACCTAGAAAATAGGAAACTAAGTCACAGAATATTGTCCTATTGATTTCAAACATCATCAGTCAATGGTTTCAAATTAAGATATAGCTTTCTCTAAAATTTTCAGCAAATTAATCAAAATCATGATGGCATATAAAGATCATGCGGACACACTTCAACTCAGTCATAAATAGTTAGGATTATTGAGACCTAGGGTCTTTAAAACAATAAAGCAACTCATTCATAAGATACAATAAAACAAGAGGCACACATAAAAATACATATTTTGTAATAAATATCACAATAGTATAGCAGCACCATTGCATTTGGACTAAGTATTTAACTATAGAATCTCTTCCTTTAACATTTTGTTGACCACAGTTAAAAACAGTCCAACTGCAATTCTAAATATTTAATTTCTTTCACAAGCTCCACTGTTCATATACACTCACAAATCCCATAAGCTGCTAAAACCCCGAAGCAATCTAATAAAACATGTAAATAGCCACACTTCATAGTGAAGAATCACACTTTATATTCAGACCATTAGTACATTTTTCTTTGTCATTTAGGGCCATTAAGGTACCATATATCTTCTTCCCTGGCACAGCTTTTATACAAAACATGTAGCTCCCTTTTAGAGGCATTCATTTCAAGGGTGCCCACCTCGAGTATTAAGGATAATATTCTACATGTTTCACCCAACCATTTTCTGACTTCTTTCGCCCAGCTGAAAACACTGTGACAAATGTAAGTTTTTACAGACAGTAGATATTTTAAATTTTCCCTCCCTTATCCTCCCTAGTTACATTCTCACCACCCCAACATATGCTAAATAGATCCAGGCTGGGAAACAGGTTTCCATTCTTAAGGCCACTACCACTAACGTAAGGGTAACAATCTCTTTGCACACATTTTCCAATTTAAGCACAGCAATTCTGCTTCTTACTAGATTTGGGGACATGATCATAGCAAGATAGGCTATTAAGTTGGGGCATAATGAGGATCCTCCATGGTAACTATTGCACTTTCTTAAACCACAAAAGGAAGACTGAGCAATTGCTTTTAGGCATGCAACATGATCCTTTCAAATTAGGTTCACATTAAACCACATCCCTAAGTATTTATACTTTTTAACTATATCTATTTTATTTCCTCCTGATATCTTCACCATTACTTTGGTGTTATCCCTAGTGACTAGAAGCTTCTTCCATGTAAAATTCATATGAAACACATTCAGTTTCCTTTTTAAGACCACCTCCATCATGTCTCTTATTACCAAATCATCAGCATATAAAAGACATGGGACATGAAAGACTTTCATCTTTGGCATAATCCCTTGGCACCTTTTAGGGCAGCTAGCAAGTCCACTAGCTAGCTGGCAAACTGCCCCTGACAAAAAGCTTGGTCGGCCCCCATGGGGTTGAAGTGGCTGTGCGACTGCGCTGTTTGCTAGGGCCGGTTTCGGCCAATTTGGTGCAGGGGGCCGATATTGCTGACCCCCGGTAACAAAAATGGCCCCCAGGGTCCCAACACTGGCCCCACCCTGGTGGCCCACTGGGGTAATGCCCGGTGCCCGCTACGGCCAGTCCGGCCCTGGCCCAGGTTTGAATTACCCTCTTTAAAAAATCTGTGCTTTTGCTGGTTTATATTGTAGGTTTAACTCAGTCTTTCTTCTATTGCAGCAGGATATTTGAAAATAACTTATCCCCAATATCTAGAAGGCTGATCAAGCAATACTTTATCGCATCTACAGCATCACCTTTCCTATAAATGGGTCTTATAATTGCCCCTTCCAGCTTCCTTGGAAAAAGCTGGACACTAAAACTCTTTGAAATGTCACAAAATAGAGTTTTGCCAATAAGTCTGCATTACCTTTGACTTTATTATCACATATGGGATTTTATCGGGGCCTGCTGCTATTGTTATTTTTAGGGATAGTATTGTATCTTTAATCTTTTTGCAAAGAATACCCGATGGAGTTCTTAACTTATTTCAAACATTTCTATTCTGGGTACCTCCTCACTAAACTTACCGTATAGTTCATTTAGGTAACAAACCCAAGCATCTTCACCCACCATGTACTTTAACCCCCCACCATCATTTCCTAATCCATCCGGCACCAACTGCCAGAATTCCGCAACATTTTGGTGCCGATCACGATCCGGCAAAAAATTCCCCCGTGCGACTCGTATCGGGTCTTTTTACCGTACGAATCGTACAAGTGCCGTACGAACTGGCAATCACGATTCGCATGGTAAAAAGTCCATACGAACCGCACTGGGAATCATTCCCCACACGTCCTCGGGTCGGAAAATGTGTCCGACACGTCCTCGGACGATTTACCTTACAAACGTGAAAATCCAAGTCCGACCGAGGAATCACGATCCATCCCGTGCGTCCGAGCGTACAACCGTATGGAAAAAACACCGTCCGCACCGAACACCTATAGCAACCATGGAGACATGTGCCCGCATACGCGCCCAACACTCCCCCCAGCCCCCGTACGTCCGACACGTACCCCCCGTATATGTATACCCCCACCCGTCTAGGTACACCCCAGTACGTTCCAGTCGTACCCCCACCCCAGTACGTGTCGTACCACCGTCAATGTACACCCCCCCACCCCTGTACGTGTCGTACCACCGCCAATGTACACCCCCCCACCCCTGTACGTGTCGTACCACCGTCTATGTACACCCCAGTACGTTCCAGTCGCACCCCCACCCCAGTACGTGTCGTACCCCCCGTGTACCTACACACCAGTACGTTCGAGCCCCACCCCCACCCCAGTACGTGTCATAGCCCCGTCTACCTACACCCCAGTACGTTCCAGTCGTACCCCCACCCCAGTACGTGTCGTACCCCCCGTGTACCTACACCCCAGTACGTTCGAGCCACACCCCCACCCCAGTACGTGTCATAGCCCCGTCTACCCACACCCCAGTACGTTCCAGTCGTACCCCCACCACAGTACGTGTCGTACCCCCGTGTACCTACACCCCAGTACGTTCGAGCCACACCCCCACCCCAGTACGTGTCATAGCCCCGTCTACCCACACCCCAGTACGTTCCAGTCGTACCCCCACCCCAGTACGTGTCGTACCCCCCGTGTACCTACACCCCAGTACAATCGAGCCACACCCCCACCCCAGTACGTGTCATAGCCCCGTCTACCCACACCCCAGTACGTTCCAGTCGTACCCCCACCACAGTACGTGTCGTACCACCGTGTACCTACACCCCAGTACGTTCCAGTCGTACCCCCACCCCAGTACGTGTCGTACCACCGTCAATGTACACCCCCCACCCCTGTACGTGTCGTACCACCGTCAATGTACACCCACCCACCCCTGTACGTGTCGTACCACCGTCAATGTACACCCCCCCACCCCTGTACGTGTCGTACCACCGTCTATGTACAGCCCAGTACGTTCCAGTCGTACCCCCACCCCAGTACGTGTCGTACCACCGTCAATGTACACCCCCCCACCCCTGTACGTGTCGTACCACCGTCAATGTACACCCCTTCCACCCCTGTACGTGTCGTACCACTGTCAATGTACACCCCCCACCCCAGTACGTGTCGTACCACCGCCAATGTACACCCCCCCACCCCTGTACGTGTCGTACCACCGTCTATGTACACCCCAGTACGTTCCAGTCGTACCCCCACCCCAGTACGTGTCGTACCACCGTCAATGTGCACCCCCCCACCCCTGTACGTGTCGTACCACCGTCAATGTACACCCCCCCACCCCTGTACGTGTCGTACCACCGTCTATGTACACCCCCCCACCCCTGTACGTGTCGTACCACCGTCAATGTACACCCCCCCCACCCCAGTACGTGTCGTACCACCGTCAATGTACACCCCCCCACCCCTGTACGTGTCGTACCACCGTCTATGTACACCCCAGTACGTTCCAGTCGTACCCCCACCCCAGTACGTGTCGTACCACCGTCAATGTACACCCCCCACCCCTGTACGTGCCGTACCACCGTCAATGTACACCCCCCCACCCCTGTACGTGTCGTACCACCGTCTATGTACACCCCAGTACGTTCCAGTCGTACCCCCACCCCAGTACGTGTCGTACCACCGTCAATGTACACCCCCCCACCCCTGTACGTGTCGTACCACCGTCAATGTACACCCCCCCACCCCTGTACGTGTCGTACCACCGTCAATGTACACCCCCCCACCACTGTACGTGTCGTACCACCGTCAATGTACACCCCCCCACCCCAGTACGTGTCGTACCACCGTCAATGTACACCCCCCCACCCCTGTACGTGTCGTACCACCGTCCATGTACACCCCAGTAGTTCCTGGCGCACCCCCAACACAACCTCCTAAGTACGGAGCGCACCCCATGCCCCAACATCACAACCGCATGTACGAGTCGTACAAAGCCACACACAAGGACATAATCGTACAACCAAATGGCCCATGTACACACCGTACACACGCTCAAAACGCACGTACACAACAAGGACAAAACAAAACAACACAAGAATACACCATTAGAAAGGCACACAGCCACTAAACATGGCCAACAACCACTAAAATAACACAATCACTGACCTGCAACTGTCAAAAACAAACAGAGGCCCAATACACCACCACTCCTTATAACACACCCACCCAAAATTCAAACACTGCCACACCCACCCATGGACCAATAAAAAGGGCCCACACACACAAACCATGAGCCTTTGCAACAGACTCACTGCTGCCAGACACCACAGAACCAGACTACAAGCTACACCACACCTTACACTTGCACACCTTCACACGACCACCCTCACAAACACCCTCTCATCACATTCACACACACACACACAACCATCCACACCCCCCCAACATCCACACATCCCCCCACCCACACCATCCCCACCCACACCCCTCACCATGCCCACTACCAAGAATCCAAAGTTCAGTCACCGAGAGTTGGAGGTCCTTGTTGATCAAATCCTCAGAGTTGAGCCACAGATCTTTGGAACATTGGTCAGAAGCACCAGCCAGGCAGCCAAAACAGCCATGTGGCAGACCATCGTCGATGCTGTGAATGCCGTTGCGGACACCAGGAGGACCAAGCAGGATTGCCAGAACAGGTGGTACGATCTGCGGAGGAGGGTCAGAGCCAAGAGGCAGGAGGAACACGACCAGGCCAACGCCACCGGAGGAGGGCCCTCCCGCAGACCCGTACAGTACCATCCCTGGGAGGAGAGGTTGATGGCCATACTGCCGGTGGAGGCAGTTGAAGGAGTAGACGGACTCCGAGACCCGGGTGAGTACACAAACAACGCACCTCACATGGGGGGAACTGCAACCACAACCAAAATTACTAACAGGCACGCAACCACCACAAGCCATCGCATGACTCAACCACACTCCATGAGCAGGCACATGCCACTGCTGCCACCATGCCCCATGCACCCAGCTGGACAATGTCAAGTCACAGGCCACAGAAGACAACAACACATGACACGGCAACCCGGATGGCGGGAGGCTGGGCACAAAAAATCACATTGTGCGACTCCAAAGCAGACAACAATGCCCTCTGCCCATATGGCCTAGGTCACAGCCAGACAAACACTGTGTCCCAACACAGGAATGACTTGCCAGCAAATGGCGGACGCCTTGCATCAACACATGGGGGTGAAGGCACTGTTTTGCACATGACAGCAGCTAATGAACAGCCAACATTGTGAAAGAGTGGCAGCACACACCACCACAGCAGCAGCGCACAGACACACAGCAGACAAAATGGGTGCCTGGAGATCAGAAACAAACTCACATCAACAGGCCAAGGGCCACTCAAAGATCTGCCAACAGTGTGTGCCCAGGATGCTGGGCCAAGGTGACAGAGGGTGACACACGGAGGGAGGGAGAGGGGGACAGAGAGGGAGGGAGAGGGGGACAGAGGGAGGGAGAGGGGGACAGAGATGGAGGGAGAGGGGGACAGAGAGGGAGGGAGAGGGGGACAGAGAGGGAGGGAGAGGGGGACAGAGAGGGAGGGAGACGGACAGAGGGAGGAGGCTGACACACGGAGGGAGGGAGAGGGGGACAGAGAGGGAGGGAGAGGGGGACAGAGAGGGAGGGAGAGGGGGACAGAGAGGGAGAGAGAGGGGGACAGAGAGGGAGGGAGAGGGGGACAGAGAAGGAGGGAGACACAGGGAGAGCAAATCAGTCCTTTGGTGTGTGGGAATGTCTGCTCGTCAGCAGGTGGACTGCGTGCATGTAGACAAGGGTGGCCAGTGCCAGAACCCCCCCTCTTCATCATGGCAAAACGCAGGGCCATGTCCCAACCTGTACACGAGCACAAGGACAGCCACCTGCATCATATAAGTGTGTGGATCCACTCCATGTGCACATGTACAGTGCTACAAGGAAGGCGCAAATGCATGGCTCGCCACACCTGCACACTCCACTGCTGACTGCAGTCACACTTGACGCAGCAAGTAAGACTGTGCCACACATAGTTAAAGGGGCCAAATTGGTGCCCAAGGGACACACCCATGCACAAGTGCACTGTGAGTGGAATGCAAGACAGATCCTAATTCCAAGAGGAAATGTGCCAACTTTGAAACGGATGAAACATGGATGTTGCATGGACCAAAATTAACATTTTCTCTCTCACACACAGGTCAACGTCGTGCTGCACCCCCCAACACTGGGGGGGAACACTCACAGGACCCGGATCTGCAGGAGACCGATCCCACCGGCAGCGACCACCCTCACCACTCTGCGGACGACCCCGACCGACCTGGCCCCTCTGGTGTCCAACCACCTGCAGCACCTGCGTCAGGTACAACCGTGCCAACCACCACCCCCACTCCTGCCACATCCCAGGAGACACCCAGGATCCCTGCCCCAACACCACAATGCAGCCAGGCTCGCCAGGAGGGACACGGTGTCCCGGGCACCCAGGAGGAGGCAGGCGACAACGCCAATGCCACCCCTCAGGTGTCCCGGAGACCCGATGTGCCCACAAGTGCAGGCCAGACGCAAGTGGGCAGGGGTGGTGGGAGTGGAGGACGGCGGAGGCGCGAGCCTGACCAGTTGGCTGGGGATCCGGTATTTTCCCATGTCCGTAACATCCTGGACTCATACCGGCAGGACACCACGGGCATGGCCCAGGTTGTGTCCGTCCTCGCGGGGATCAAGGTCCAGCAGGCCCAGCAACATGCGGAGCTAATAGCCTGTCTACAGGTACACCAACGGAGGATGGAGGACAGACAGGCTGAGCAAGTGACGGCGTCCCAGGGGATTCACGCTACACTCCGTCGGATGGCCGACACCATGGCCGACCCTCCCTGTGCCAGAAGGCGGAGAACATCACCACCCACAGGGAGGGATCAGGAGGAGGAGGAGGAAACATCCGACGGAGCATCCCAGACGTCGTCACGGCCTGCTGCTGAGGTTCCCCGCAGGAAGCCGGGTCGTCCACGGAAAGGACCGTGAGGGTGGCTGCTACATCACCATCTCCCAGGACACCTGGCCTGGCACCTGGCCCACTGGAGCAACAGCATCACAGCATCAAGAGACATTCTCTGCCACATGGCCCTGCTGGTCACTGGCTGACCAATGTTGACAAAGACTGTGGCATGGACTCTGAGGATTTCCAATGGCAAGGACACCAACTCCCCTACTGAACTTTGGATTCCCTAATCCCGGAAAGCCCCTCACTTTGTCCCCCCCCCCAATAATAAATCACACTATTAAGAGTAGATGCCTGCTGGTAGCATTATTACCTAACATGTGTCTTGTACAGTCTAAACATGCCTGAGTCATCTGTTCACTTCAACCATCCACACCCTGGGGCCTGAGTCTGGCACAGGACACATGGGTCACAGTTTATTAGGCAAGACAGACATGGAGCACCATACACACCCGTGATGGTCAGAACCAGCTGAGGGGGTGGCCGAACAACCGTGCTGACAGACACATTGAGTACAGCAACAGTCATGCGCAGAGGTCAGGGATCCTGGCCAGTGTCCTGGGGGGCACCCAGGTATGTGTAGACAGGTGGCAGAACCATGTCCTGCAAGCTTGAGTCCGGTGGATGCAGAGAATGGGGTCATGGACAACGTTGGATGCATGGGGATGGCACATGTCACAATACCCACACAGTCATGGACATCATGCCCAATACACAGTCTCAGCACACACACACAGCTTGCATCTTGCCACTCGACACATTGACACATAGCCACAATCAGGGAATACCATGCCAGACATGCAGGATGCACCGTGCCAACACACCAGCATTGACTGAGAAGAGGCACCTTGGAGGCATAGGGACACCTTTATTAGTCATGTTTTTGGGATTGCAGAGGCAACTTGAAGTACACATGAACACATCATGTGGAGTAACATGTGGGTCCAACACTGGCACCCCCCTTCTGCAGCACAAATGCGTGATAGCCATGGAACTGGCACACAAGCGTCGGCTAACAGCTAAACACCCACAGCTGCTCACGGAGAGCCTGCCATACACCATAGATCCGCTGATGTGGAAGTCCCACGCCATGTAAAGACAATGTTAACCGTATGTGTCCGAGGGCAGTGTCACACACATTGATGCCATCATCACAATCCACTATCCCATCACTGATGACTGACAACCAGGCAGCCCATCTATTCAGGTGTACCCAGCTGCATGTCGTGTCCCATGGGGATGCCACATGTCTGCAGAGGAACCAAACCCCGACCGGGGCAGTGTGCACACATCGTGAACAACTGCCACACCCAATACACCCCAGATGCATCCCTTACCCCATGGAGACTTCCAAACGTGTCCGTGCCTGTAACGCTGAGTCAGCCCACGATGTCATGTCCATGAGGAATAGCAGTGCCACAACAATGCAACCAGCAAACGGCATGCGCAGGTACCTGGGGAAGAGAGACACACAAGAAGTCAGCCACAAAAAGCACAGCCACTTGCATGTGCATTTACTCGACACATGTATGGATGACAACATGCTAGGTCACAATTATGACTGGGGAAATACTACCATCACTGCCACCATCACTCCAGTGACACACCCACACACACCTCTGACCCACGTGCCATACATGCAGGTGGAGACACACATCACAACGCATGCCACACGGGGACCAATGCGTGCACACTCAGACCCTGGTACTCACCACTAAGCAAAGAAGTCGCGTATGAGCCGAGTCCGGATGTCCTCTTGCGGCTCCACATCCTCCACATCACTAGCCCCATTGCCAAGCCCTTCGTCCTCCACGGGTGGATGGTCCTCGTCATGTTGATTCAGGATGAGTGGCACAGCTCTTTCAACTGCCATGTTGTGCAGCATGCAGCAGACCATGAAGATCTTGCAGACCTTCGCCGGGGCATAAGGGAGTGCACCGCCGGTCTTGTGGAGGCACCGGAATCGGCTCTTCAGCATGCCAAACGTCCTCTCTATCACTCGCCTTGTCCGGCCATGGGCGGTGTTATAGCGGAGCTGGGCCGGCGTGATGGGGTTGCGGAGAGGTGTCAGCAGCCAAGGCATGTTGGGATAGCCAGCGTCCCCTACATGGGAAGCACATGGACATCGTTAGAACTGGTGAAGCGGTCGTGCTGGTCGGCTATACAGAATACAGGACAGACAGACTGTACCCACCAACAACACATGCCCGTTCGTTGCGCAGCTGCATCATCATATCAGGCATCCCGCTACGCCTCATGATGTAGGCATCGTGTGCTGATCCTGGGAAACGAGCACAGACATGTGAAATCACCATATTGGACAGACACACCACAAGGGCATTGATGGAGTGGTAGTGCTTCCGATTGCGGTACGCCACCTCCCGTGCGTGTGGTGGTACCAAACCTACATGTGTCCCATCTATGGACCCAATGACATGGGGCATCCCTCCCAGGGCATAGAATCCACGCTTGACCTCAGTCATCTGTTCAGGGGTTGGGAACTTGATGAAGTCATCCAGGTGAATCAACATGGCCTCCAAGAAATCATGCAGCACACCGCTGAACATGCTCTGGGACATGCCACCAACATGAGCTATGGTATTTTGGAAGGTACCCGTGGCAAGAAAATGTAGGGCAGCCATTACCTTCAGCTGGGGTGTCAGTGCCGTAGGATACCTGTGCTGCGGTTGCAGGTGTGGTGCCAGTCTCGCCGTCAGCTCCAGAATCAACGGTTGGGTGAAGCGGTAGAGCCGGATCCTGTCATTCTCCTGCATGGTAGCCAAGTCTGGAATTCTTCGGGCAAGAGGAGGCGCTCTGCAGTAATTTGGAAGTGACAAGGAAGAGTGAGTGCACTACGAGAACAACTCATGTCTACTGAGCACATGTAAATCTGGCAATACACACATGCTACATAGGGAGTCAGGCATGTGCTACATGCCCAGGACACGTATGGATGCAAGGTGACACTCCTTCCAAGACCCAGCTACACACGGTGATTGAGAACCTCCCCATGCCACGCCATGTTAATAGCTGTGTCCCAGTGCAAGTGCACAGCCCGACGCAAGACAGGAGTGACATACGCCAACACATCAGCAGAAGTAGGATGCCGATTGCAGAGACTGGTAGCGGAACACTGGAGCCACAGGTCACATGACATTACACTAGTCCAGCCCACACACCTTGCCATGAAGGTGCACATGTCATGACTCACCACACATTCCTTGTGAGGATGCTGACATGGCCTTGTCACGCTACTCCGTGTCCCATGCATACATGTGCACCTCACATCCGATAACACATGTGGCATGGTGTGCGGAACAGTGTGCAATGACAATCTACACACAGCCACATGTTGGTTGCGGCAACGGCTGCAGCTTTTGAGGGTGCTACAACATCAACCTGATGTAAATCCCGGACACATATATGACATAGTCACATTGTGCACTGTGGGTAGTGACAAGTCATGTGTCATGACCCCTGTACCGGGCATCATGGGACACTTCCGTGTGTTGGTGTCCGTGCCATGCCAGTGACGCTCACCCCAAGTGCGCAGTCCCACATGCACACATGTCAAAGGAGTCAAGGGCATGCCTGGCACACATTGCACCCTCACACAGTACACATGTACACATCTCATCATACATCTGGTGCCTTCTCCACTCAGGAGGCATGTTCCACATCACAGCCTGTGACACCTGTGCCCCACACATGTAGTAATGCACAGACGATGCCTTGATGTCCAGTCCTGGACAAGTATGTCCATCCATGGACAAGTATGTCCGCCCTATTCCTACCTGTGTGTCGCCTATCACCACAGTGATGTGTAAAAACCGCCGTACTGCTGCTGAGAGGGCCTGTGCATGTTCCCAAATCACTGTGGGAGTGCTGCCGTATGTGTACCCATCGTGATGGCGAGCGTACAGGCATTTGTACGATCCGTAGCACTACGAGTACGCATACGCGTGCAGACCCATAGTGATAGTGAGCGTACATGCGAGTGTACGGTCCGTACCACTACGGGTACGCATACGCGTGCAGACCCATAGTGATAGGGCCATACACACGCATGTACGCTCACTATCACTATGGGTCTGCACGCGTATGCGTACCCGTAGTGGTACGGACCGTACACTCGCATGTACGCTCACTATCACTATGGGTCTGCACGCGTATGCGTACTCGTAGTGGTACGGACCGTACACTCGCATGTACGCTCACTATCACTATGGGTCTGCACGCGTATGCGTACTCGTAGTGGTACGGACCGTACACTCGCATGTACGCTCACTATCACTATGGGTCTGCACGCGTATGCGTACTCGTAGTGGTACGGACCGTACACTCGCATGTACGCTCACTATCACTATGGGTCTGCACGCGTATGCGTACTCGTAGTGGTACGGACCGTAAACTCGCATGTACGCTCACTATCACTACGAGTACGCATACGCGTGCAGACCCATAGTGATAGAGAGCGTACATGCGTGTGTACGGTCCGTAACACTACGGGTACGCATACGCGTGCAGACCCATAGTGATAGTGAACGTAGGCATGCATGTACGGGCCGTTGCCATGCATTTGGGGTGCCCTAGGGCCCCGAAACGCACCGTACCTGTGTGTGATGCTCAAAATTACATAGGGGACAAGTATTAAGGCCTACATGCATGCTGGTTGTCATGGAGACCAAGTTCAAATTTCGAAATTGTTCTGGAAGGTGCACAGCAGAAGTCAGTTGGAATTCTTCTACTTTGTTGCAATGTGTTTGTGGGGCTGACATCATGCAGGAGAATGAAACCGATAGAGAACCCACAGACTGCTAGGTTTGAAGGGATTGGTGGAAACATAGGATGCAAATGTGAGTGACCAATCACTCTGGACTCCTGTGCATGAGACTGGGCAGAAGGGCACATATAAGGCAGCCAGGTCCCATGAGGGAGCACTTGCCTGCACATCTTTGCATTCGTCGACCCAGCTGCTGCTACTGATTCCCTGGAACCATGTCAAGGGCTGTGGAGAGGACACAGCCATTCACCCTGGAGGAGAACATGGCTCTGCTGGATGTGATCCTCCCACAGTACTCCATGCTGTATGGGCGACCAGGGTATCAGGTGAGTGCATAGGCCACTGCCACAGACTGTCCCTATGTTGTGACTGTGACTTCTGCCATTGCGTCCAGGTGTAACACACATGCCATGTACTGTCGGGGGGGTCCCAGGGGGGGGGGGGTGCCAGATGTCTCCCAGCAGTGCCCTGAGACAGGAGGGGTGGGGGCCTATCACTCACAGCAGTGCCCTGAGACAGGAGGGGTGGGGGCCTATCACTCACAGCAGTGCCCTGAGACAGGAGGGGTGGGGACCTATCACTCACAGCAGTGCCCTGAGACAGGAGGGGTGGGGGCCTATCACTCACAGCAGTGCCCTGAGACAGGAGGGGTGGGGGCCTATCACTCACCGCAGTGCCCTGAGACAGGAGGGGTGGGTGTGATGCACAGTGTGAGCCTTGATAATTGATTGTGACATTGCCATCATTCCACCTGTGTACCCACTGTGGCACGTAATGCTTTTTCCCTCACCAGGGGATGATGTCCCTATGACAAAGGTGCAATGCGTTGGCTGCATGACATGCCTTGTTGTAACCAGCTAATTTGTACCCATATGTCTCTCTGTGACATGTGGCTGGTGTATTGATGTGGTGTCACTTGTTCCTCCTCACAGGTAGGCGCCACTGCCAAGGAGCAGATCTGGCTGACCGCCGTCAGTGCCGTGAGGGGTGTGGATGGTCGGAGGCGGAGCCTGCCCCAGGTGAGGAAACGCTGGCAGGATATCCGGTGCTGGACGCGGAGGATTGCACGGCTCCTGCTGGGGGACTCACCTGAGAGCCACAAGAACCGCGGCCGCCGCCGTCTGAGCCACCTCCACAGGCGTGTGCTGCCGGTGGTCTTTCCAGACCTGGAGAGGCGCTTACAGGCGATGCAGCAGCCGGAAGGGGGTAGGTACATGTGTGTTTGTTGTGTGTCACCGGCATTTGTAAGGGCACAGTAGCATGAATTCACTGGCAGGGTTTAAAGGTGCTGTGCAGATCCTGTTTGCCCCAGTATAGCGCTGTGCCCCTGCCACCCTTCCCCTCCTTGCAATGTGTTCCCTGGTCTGTGTGTAGTCACTCCTTCACAAGGTAATGTAGGCTGGCGCTTTGTCCACGAGAGCAATGACTGTAGCATCATGTGTGGGGGTGGTGTGTAACAGGTTGTGGGACCTTGCCTGTGCACTGTCAAGTTCACTGCATGTGGGTTCCATGTCAGTTGGCACTGATGCTGACTCCAGACATGGGAGTTGGTCTCTCATGTGTCATGCCTTACAGCGCGCATGTCCTATGTAGTGGCCTGTGACATGATGTGCATGAGTGTGCGATACACATAGTGCAGGGATGGTGACGTGTGTTGCAGTCATTACCATTCAGTAGCATGTAGTTGCGTGCCCACTACTGTCCCCTGGGGCACCTTTTCCTCAGTGGTGTATGTGTCATCATTAACGTGGCCAATCTCAGTGTCTACAGCGTAGGTTGTGCTCTGTGCCATTGTCCCCTGTCACCATGTATATAGACGTGCTATTTTGTACAGGTGTCCACTGTGCAGCCTGACCTGATTGTCCTTCTTCATACTCACAGTTGCCAGTGCCTGTGTGTCTTGTTATACTCATCTGAGGATGGGCACTGGTACCTCATTATTTGTACAGGCGCACCTTGGCTGTTTGGCGTACACTCTTGCTTTTTGCCTGCCCCTGTGTGTATCACCCAGACTATGAGATGTTGGTGCCACCTGTGTCTCAACAATTTGCCTCGTGTAGGGTCTTGTTGGGGCGGGCAATGCCTATGTGTCAAATCCTGATTCCTACTTGCTGGGTCTGGGCAGTGTGTGATGTGTCTGGACACACACGCAATGTGCAGTGACCGAGTCATGTTGGGCATGTTTTCAGCATTACCTATGCAGCATCTGTCTCAAGTTCATGGATATGGTCCCTGGTCATCGGTATTTTCGCCAACGCTGTGTGGTGCAGATGCAGTGCTGGATTGTCCCCAGGGCCTGGGTGCTATGTCAGACTCCGTTTCCTGTGTTTAGCTATTGTCTCATGCTCTCCATGGTATTTCAGTGGCATGGTGGCTCAACCAACTGTGTGTTTCATGCCCTACATCGGTACCTTGTTCAGTAGATGTTAGGGATCTTCCTTTTCAGGCTATGCAATGTTACCTATGTAGATTGGACTCATGTGACAGATGTGTACAGGTGTCTGATTAATTTCTGTCTCTCCACCCTGCCCACAGCATCGTCGGGGGACACAGAGGGAGACATGGACACAGACCAGGCGGAGGGACCGAGCACCAGTGCCAGCCGTGACATCGGGTCTGGCACATCGAGTGGGACAGAGGCGGAGGAGAGTGTGGCCGAGGACCTGTCGACTGGCACATCAGACTACGAAGCTGACAGGTCCGAGGAGGATGTCTCCGAGTGGGCGGAGGCTGCACCAGCAGCTGACAGCGGAACAACACCTCGCCCCGCCCCCTCAGTTTCCATCAGCCACCTCCCACTTGCTCGTGTCCCTTCCCAGCGTGCCCGGTCACAGCATGTCTCCTTCCTGCCAGGCACCGCACCCCCTGCCCCTGTCTCCACTGCTGCCGCCAATGCAGAGTCTGTGGACATCCAGCGGCAACTGCAGGTTGGTCAGGCTGCGATCCTTAATGTCCTCCATGCCCACGGCAAAACCCTCACCAACATCGAGGCTTTCTTGGAGGGCATTCATTCATCGCAGGCTGACCAACGCAACTTGCTGAGGTCCATCGACTCCACACTGACTGCAGCAGTGGGTCTCCTGCAGCGCGACCTCCCCCCACCTACCCCTGCCCCATCCACACTTCCCACTCCCATGCCTGTCCCACGTACACCCAGACGTCGGCATGCACCCACATCAACGGACACGGGCACCACACCAGCAGGGAAGGTCCACCGCACTCCTCCTGACACGCACACACAGGGTGAGGTAGGCACACCCACTGGGTCGGG
Organism: Triturus cristatus; assembly: GCF_964204655.1. Lineage (NCBI taxonomy): Eukaryota > Metazoa > Chordata > Amphibia > Caudata > Salamandridae > Triturus > Triturus cristatus. The sequence continues at coordinate 492,061,681 of NC_140585.1, read as the reverse complement.
GGGCAAACGTGTGACACGCAGCCATAGTGGGAGTCCGCATTCCACCCAGTCCACTCCCTCCAAATCCCCTCCCCTCAGCTCTCCTGGCCACATCTCCCCCAAGGACTCCTTCATGGCCGCTCTGTCCCTGAGCCCCACAGTTACACCACCACGCAAGCGGTCAAGGAGGTCCCCGGTCAGGGTGGTTGAGTCTCCCCCCCTGTCTCCACCCTCCCCCGGTGGTGCTGCGACCCATCCCTCTGACCCCCCCCCCTCCTTGGGGCATGAGGTCCCTTCGGGTGCAGGGGACTCCCTGGAGGACCTTGCAAAGGTGTGTAGTGCCATCCTGGCCTCCGCCTTTGGCACTGACCCACCCCCTGTGGTGGAGTCCTCCATCCCTGCACCCACAACGCCGCCCCTTTGCCCTGATGTCCCTGCGGTGCCTGTTGCTTCCCCCCCCCCCTGATGCCCTCACCAGTGTGGAAGACGATGCCATTTGACTGTGCAGGCAAGGTAGGGGACACGCATCCCACTGTGTCTCCCATCCAGCTGAGAATCATTGACTGCCCTATGGGCTTTGGGAAGATTGAACTGCCTGCGATCCACGGACATTGTGCTCATGCTGATTAAAGCTTAATTTTGTTTTCATTATCACACTACTGCTATGCTGGTATTGGTGTTGGTGGGGCTGCTACATGGTTTTTGGTGGTGTGTAAGGGTTTGGGTGTGTGGGATATGTAGTAGTGTACTGCTCATTGGTGGGACCCTGTGATCTGTGTGCCATCACAAGGTGTTGGCTAACTTTCTTTGTTCATGTAAGCAGTTACTGCATGGTGCACTTGTCCCAGGGTGTATTCCTTCCTCTGTGTACCCAGCTTTCTTCCCTGCAGGGTGTTCCCAATGTTTAGCGCAGAGCTGTGTCTACATGAGCTGTGTGTGTGACGGAGCCCTTCTACTTTGGCCATGCATGCAGGGCCATGTCTCCACCTGCAACAATCGTGGCATCCTTGGTGATCACTGTACTTGTGTGTGGAGTCTGTTGACATGAGTTCATGGGGACATGTTCCCTTGTAGCCAGTATGCATGTGGATAATTCTGGCCTCACACACATGTGTTACACCCCTCCTGTCTCAGGGCACTGGTGGGAGGACTCCACACGCACCCCTCCTGTCTCAGGGCACTGCTGGGAGGACTCCACACCCACCCCTCCTGTCTCAGGGCACTGCTGGGAGGACTCCACACCCACCCCTCCTGTCTCAGGGCACTGCTGGGAGGACTCCACACCCACCCCTCCTGTCTCAGGGCACTGCTGGGAGGACTCTGCACACACCCCTCCTGTCTCAGGGCACAGCTGGGAGGACTCCACACCCACCCCTCCTGTCTCAGGGCACTGCTGGGAGGACTCCACACCCACCCCTCCTGTCTCAGGGCACTGCTGGGAGGACTCTGCACACACCCCTCCTGTCTCAGGGCACTGCTGGGAGTGATGGGCACACACCCCTCCTGTCTCAGGGCACTGCTGGGAGGACTCCACACCCACCCCTCCTGTCTCAGGGCACTGCTGGGAGGACTCTGCACACACCCCTCCTGTCTCAGGGCACTGCTGGAAGTGATGGGCACCCACCCCTCCTGTCTCAGGGCACTGCTGGGAGGACTCCACACCCACCCCTCCTGTCTCAGGGCACTGCTGGGAGGACTCCACACCCACCCCTCCTGTCTCAGGGCACTGCTGGGAGGACTCTGCACACACCCCTCCTGTCTCAGGGCACAGCTGGGAGGACTCCACACCCACCCCTCCTGTCTCAGGGCACTGCTGGGAGGACTCCACACCCACCCCTCCTGTCTCAGGGCACTGCTGGGAGGACTCTGCACACACCCCTCCTGTCTCAGGGCACTGCTGGGAGTGATGGGCACCCACCCCTCCTGTCTCAGGGCACTGCTGGGAGGACTCTGCACACACCCCTCCTGTCTCAGGGCACTGCTGGGAGTGATGGGCACCCACCCCTCCTGTCTCAGGGCACTGCTGGGAGGACTCCACACCCACCCCTCCTGTCTCAGGGCACTGCTGGGAGGACTCCACACCCACCCCTCCTGTCTCAGGGCACTGCTGCGAGGACTCTGCACACACCCCTCCTGTCTCAGGGCACAGCTGGGAGGACTCCACACCCACCCCTCCTGTCTCAGGGCACTGCTGGGAGGACTCCACACCCACCCCTCCTGTCTCAGGGCACTGCTGGGAGGACTCTGCACACACCCCTCCTGTCTCAGGGCACTGCTGGGAGTGATGGGCACCCACCCCTCCTGTCTCAGGGCACTGCTGGGAGGACTCTGCACACACCCCTCCTGTCTCAGGGCACTGCTGGGAGTGATGGGCACCCACCCCTCCTGTCTCAGGGCACTGCTGGGAGGACTCCACAAACACCCCTCCTGTCTCAGGGCACTGCTGGGAGGACTCCACACCCACCCCTCCTGTCTCAGGGCACTGCTGGGAGGACTCTGCACACACCCCTCCTGTCTCAGGGCACAGCTGGGAGGACTCCACACCCACCCCTCCTGTCTCAGGGCACTGCTGGGAGGACTCCACACCCACCCCTCCTGTCTCAGGGCACTGCTGGGAGGACTCTGCACACACCCCTCCTGTCTCAGGGCACTGCTGGGAGTGATGGGCACACACCCCTCCTGTCTCAGGGCACTGCTGGGAGGACTCCACACCCACCCCTCCTGTCTCAAGGCACTGCTGGGAGGACTCTGCACACACCCCTCCTGTCTCAGGGCACTGCTGGGAGTGATGGGCACCCACCCCTCCTGTCTCAGGGCACTGCTGGGAGGACTCCACACCCACCCCTCCTGTCTCAGGGCACTGCTGGGAGGACTCCACACCCACCCCTCCTGTCTCAGGGCACTGCTGGGAGGACTCTGCACACACCCCTCCTGTCTCAGGGCACAGCTGGGAGGACTCCACACCCACCCCTCCTGTCTCAGGGCACTGCTGGGAGGACTCCACACCCACCCCTCCTGTCTCAGGGCACTGCTGGGAGGACTATGCACACACCCCTCCTGTCTCAGGGCACTGCTGGGAGTGATGGGCACCCACCCCTCCTGTCTCAGGGCACTGCTGGGAGGACTCTGCACACACCCCTCCTGTCTCAGGGTACTGCTGGGAGTGATGGGCACCCACCCCTCCTGTCTCAGGGCACTGCTGGGAGGACTCCACACCCACCCCTCCTGTCTCAGGGCACTGCTGGGAGGACTCCACACCCACCCCTCCTGTCTCAGGGCACTGCTGGGAGGACTCTGCACACACCCCTCCTGTCTCAGGGCACAGCTGGGAGGACTCCACACCCACCCCTCCTGTCTCAGGGCACTGCTGGGAGGACTCCACACCCACCCCTCCTGTCTCAGGGCACTGCTGGGAGGACTCTGCACACACCCCTCCTGTCTCAGGGCACTGCTGGGAGTGATGGGCACCCACCCCTCCTGTCTCAGGGCACTGCTGGGAGGACTCTGCACACACCCCTCCTGTCTCAGGGCACTGCTGGGAGTGATGGGCACCCACCCCTCCTGTCTCAGGGCACTGCTGGGAGGACTCCACACCCACCCCTCCTGTCTCAGGGCACTGCTGGGAGGACTCCACACCCACCCCTCCTGTCTCAGGGCACTGCTGGGAGGACTCCACACCCACCCCTCCTGTCTCAGGGCACTGCTGGGAGGACTCCACACCCACCCCTCCTGTCTCAGGGCACTGCTGGGAGGACTCTGCACACACCCCTCCTGTCTCAGGGCACTGCTGGGAGTGATAGGCACCCACCCCTCCTGTCTCAGGGCACTGCTGGGAGGACTCTGCACACACCCCTCCTGTCTCAGGGCACAGCTGGGAGGACTCCACACCCACCCCTCCTGTCTCAGGGCACTGCTGGGTGGACTCTGCACACACACCTCCGATTTCAGGATATGTACGCTTGGCACATACACGGTGGGGGTACGCTCAATGCATTCGAGGTGAGGGTACGAGTCTACTTGCACTGGTGTGGTGGGGGTACGCTCCATGCATACGCGGGTGAGGGTACGGGTCGAACTTACACTGTTGGGGTGGGGGTACGCTCCGTACGTCCGCGGGTGGGGGTACGGGTCGTACTTACACTGTTGGCATGGGGGGTACGCTCCATGCATACGCGGGTGGGGGTACGGGTCGTACTTACACTGTTGGGCTGGGGGGTACGCTCCTTGCATACGCGGGTGAGGGTTCGAGTCGTACTTGCACTGTTGGCATGGGGGGTACGCTCCATGCATACGCGGGTGGGGGTACGGGTCGTACTTACACTGTTGGGCTGGGGGTACGCTCCATGCATACGCGGGTGGGGGTACGGGTCGTACTTACACTGTTGGGCTGGGGGGTACGCTCCTTGCATACGCGGGTGAGGGTTCGAGTGGTACTTGCACTGTTGGCATGGGGGGTACGCTCCATGCATATGCGGGTGGGGGTACGGGTCGTACTTACACTGTTGGGCTGGGGGGTACGCTCCATGCATACGCGGGTGGGGGTACGGGTCATACTTACACTGTTGGGCTGGGGGGTACGCTCCTTGCATACGCGGGTGAGGGTTCGAGTCGTACTTACACTGTTGGGCTGGGGGGTACGCTCCTTGCATACGTGGGTGAGGGTTCGAGTCTTACTTACACTGTTGGGCTGGGGGGTACGCTCCATGCATACGCGGGGGGGGGTGGGGTCCGTACATATCCGTCCCTACGCTATGTGATGTTTGTGCGGCCCGTACCCAGGCCTTTGCCACATGGGTGCGATCCGTCCCGCCATTGTTGGGGTGACGTGTGTGGGCGTGGTCCGACTCGTACCCACGCTCTTCAGGCGTGGGTACGGGACGTACCTGTCTGGTTGTGTTGCCGGTTCGCGTGGTGACGGACTTCCGTTGTGGCGGTCGCTGGCTTATCAGGACACGCCCCCACCCCCTCGTGGTGACCAGGGCATGGGAGTCAGGTATGTCCAGGCCATGTGTGGTGTGTGACTTATGTGGTTGTTTTGTGGCCTGCCCTGGTCCTGCCACCCCCACCCCACCCCACTTTCCCCCCTCCCTTAGTTATTCTGACCTTCTGCGGCGTCTGCGTCGTAACCTGTAGAGGAGGTGGACTGCTATGAGGGCAGGGATGACTCGTAGGTTCGGGTCCATGTCTGTCCGTCGCGTACTGGTACTCCTTGCTCGCGTCGTCCTGTCGCGTACGGGTCCTCCTTGATCGCGTCGTCCTGTCGCGTACGGGTCCTCCTTGGTGGCGTCGTCCTGTGTGTCCGTCACGTACTGGTCCTCCTTGTTCGCGTCGTCGTCTGTCCGTCGCGTACTGGTGGTCCTTGTTCGCGTCGTCCTGATTTCCCGACAGTTTTTGGCTGCCGCAAAATATTCACCGTGCGGGGTGACGTCGGTGCGAATCGTGATTCCTGGGTCGTGAATGGCTGGCTGCGAGCGTCCCGACGTCAGGTCGGCGCTTTCCCGGATCGCATTGGTAGGTGTTTTTTTGTTCGGTCGGGCTTTTTTACGATTCGTACGGTAATGGTGTACCCGTGCGAATCGTAATTCCTTGTTTGTGAAAATTGACGACCGGGTACGCGTCGGGCGGAGATTGTGCTCCGTCCGACGGTTCGTACCCGGTTTTTGCAGGATCGTGATCGGCACCTTTGTGTTTCAATGACCTCTAGCATTTCTTCCCAACATTTCCCCTGGTATTCCTGTTTTTCTGATCAGTAGGTTCTTATAGGTCTTTGTATCACTCTGTAAAATACTATTTTGCTCTTTGTCAAATTTTTCCTGAAGTTCCTTTTTCCTTTTCCTATCTGTTGTTTTAGCCTCCTGCTTTCCATATCAAACCAACCATTATTCTTCCTTAACGCCCTATCCTCTAAATTAACCTTTCTCATGTGTTTTTTTACTTCAACTTGTAAACGTTCTACAACTTGGTTTACTATTTCCTTATGCCATGTAAAGAAATCCTTGGGCACCTCAGCCCCTGAATTAAATCTTGTTGTTGCTAAAAGGTACACAGAAGCGTTATATGCATATCTTATATTTTTAAGGTGAGGCACCTAGGGTATTCTACATGCAAAGGGAGAACTGTTTCTCTAAGTTCTCTTTCCCCTAGATTTATCAACTAGATGCCGGGGCCCATGGTTACTTCCTTCTAGCGTTAAAATGCCAAAACCCTCCACTTTAAAAAAGAATCACAATTAGATAAAAATATAGTCTATCGGGCCCCCCTGCGAGCCATATTTAAAAGTTTGCCTTGGGGGCAATCCGTGTCAAAGAGACCATTTGTACTGAGAAGTCCTATTGATGGTAAACATTCTTGCAAAGCCATATCCTGGCATCTGATTTCAATCTTTGGGAACCTGGCTATGCTAAATTTGTCGTCACAAAACATATCTTTGTATAACAAACCACGATAATGGGGATCTAATTCATGATTGAAATCCTCCAGTACTACCACCATTTGTGATGTGTATCGGAGTTTAATCTTTCTAGCTCTGCCTTCATGAGCTTGAGTTGGAGCCCATATTCATCCCTGCTTGAAGGCGGAATATATCAATAATAGACGCCATTTGTTTTTTAATTGTATGTAATTCAACTAGACACATCAAAATACATTTATTATTCCCAGTTAGTAGTGACAATTATTTGACCACCTTAGTGGATATAAATGTCATAAGTCATGCTGATGGGTGACCCTGACCCAGTTTCTCTGTTCTTTTAGAGATCAGGAAGAATCCATCAATCGGTTCAGGCTGTTCGCACAGCCACGTTTCTTGCAAACACATCTCTACATATGTTTCCCTTAGTTCTTTCAATATTTCCAGTGATCAAGCTTTCCTGAAACTACCTATATTCCAAGAAAGCAAGTGCAGGCTGTGTGAAGTGCCTTTCTCCTAATCAAGAACACTTCACTTTTATTGTAAGAGGTATCTAATAGGTTTTCATAACAATTCCCAAGGCTGATTGTCTCCATTCCTTCCATTCAGTGCAGTTTATGGTCACTCGAAAAACACTTGTTTTGCTATTCTTAATCAATATTCCATTACAGCAGATTTGCTAATGTAACTCCACTTGGGATGGACCCAACCCGGCGTGATGTTTAAGAAATTTCCCAACCGCAGGCTCTTTCATTACTCCCTCATCAGTCTGAACAAATGTAATACTTTATCTCTCCTGCTTTTATCCAATAGAGTTATACCTTTGTCACTTCTTTACTATTCTTACTTTAAAGAAAGCCTACTTGCTTAATAACTTCTGAGGATATATTTCCAAGTCTAGGGCACTTAGAGAGGGAAAACAAAAGTTGTGATTGATTTAACAGGATGAGATTCCATTACCTTTTCTATTTCTTAGTCTCCTGCATGGGTTCAAGCATGTTGAAAATGGGGGACTCTAGTTGGCATTAATATGCATCCTTTCCAAGGAAGGACCCTTCCTTCTAATCAGGCTAAGAGAGTTACACACCCAAAAAAAACCCTATTCAACTTCTTGGTAGGTTGGCACAAACAGTCAGGCCTATCTCAGAGGCAATGAGCAAATCATTTGTACATAACACACACAGGAACACAGTGAAAACACTATAAATGGACACTACACCACTTAGAAAAACAAACAATCTTTATCTAAACCAAACAAGACCAAAACGACAAAAAATCCAACATACAGAACTCAAAATATCACTTTTTAAAGGTTTAAGCAATTCTATCCATAGAACTCTACGGATGCTGTCATTTTAGCACAAAGTACCTTGGAAGCATCAAAATCCAAGACGACGAAGGGCCGCAAAGGAGGGAAGTGTTTGAAACACAATCGATGTGTTGATTCTTGAGTTCCAGGGGAATGGACGTGTCAGTTCTGCTTCCCGTAAGAGAAGTGTTGCGTCAATTCCTCACTGCGAGGAGATGCGGTGTGTCGATTTCCAGAGGTGGCTCCTTACTGCGGGGCGATGCAGTAGAAACTTGGTACAAAGGTGCAATGCGTGGAAATCCAGGCACACTGGAGATGATGGGGAGGTGGCAAAACAGGCGCTGCATCGATTGTTTCAGCTGTGGATGAGGATGCTTTTATTCCTTCAGCTGCATAGCACGGCCTGCGTTGGAGCCGATCGGCGACTTAGACGTCGGAGACTCGGTGCTCTGGACTCAGGCTGCAGCAGATCTTCGGACTGTGAACAGGTGCTATGTTGATTTTTCAGCCTCACCTTGGCCTTTGAGGTAGCCATACAACAAATGTAAGCGTCTCTCTTGTGACGTGAGGAACAAAATGATGATTGGATAAAATTTGGATTATTGCGAAGAACAAAAACAAGAAATAGAATTAAAATGAATAATGAAACCTGAACCAAGTGGTATTTGTATATACATTGCAAATAGCTGTGCATCCGGCGGGGTGACATTTCACTCCACGTTTTCTAGTATCATTATACCAGCGTGGTTGGGCCTACCAAGCTTCCGGGTTGCACGCGATCAACGAGCTAGAAGATAAAAACAAGTAAAACACAGATATACGCAACGCAAACAGGTATGCACTTTGCTGTTTTTTCAAAGACATATATTACTGTGGGCCCTCCAGGTAAGTAGCACCCATCGAAACATTTGAAAAGTGAAAGAAGAAGAAAATAACAAATGAGGCAGTCACAAGAGAGACTATTATACGAACTATCCTGCGCAATGTTGGAATCTACTGAACTGATGATTTTTAAAGTGCATTTAGGATGATTGTGGTTAATTTTAGAAACATTCAAAAAGGTTATGCCAACACTATAAACATACTGAGTGCGATATTTTTGTTAAAAACTTGAGATTACATTTCATGTTTGGAATATCACGGCATTATTAATGTTATGACATCTGTGGGTGGGCGGTGAAATTGTGAACACTCGGGAGGATGTTGTTGGTGTAGGGATGGGATAGATTCTGGGGACGGAGTATTTTATTACGTTTGGGCTGTGATTCGCAGAGCATTGTGGTTCCTGTAGGCGGAGGGCAAATTGAAGGAGTGTAAGATGGAAGAGAAACTTCATTAAGAACATGTGGAGTAAAGGGGAGGAGACAGAGAAGGTTAAAAATCTCGAGCGAACAGAGGGGGAAAGTTAGTTTGGTGGTAAATAAGCTGGGAGGACGCTGATGGTTACGGCTTTACAGGTACGAAACAATAGTTATGTTGAGGTCCGAAGTTAAATTAGTCCGGTTTTTGACAAGGTTAATGGTTGGTTGATGGGAGTGTATATCGCATTAGCAGCATGGGTATTCCATGAGGGATAGTATTTTGACCACGTTCGTAGTGGGAAAATGTTGATTTGTTAAGGAAACATGAATTGTTAGGACTGCATGTATAAGAACATTTGAAGATTTATTGTGTGGCATATTCTAAGTCTCTTTATGTATTTAAAATTTTCTGAAATTCCCCTGATGTAGGGCCAAGTTATAGGCCCGAAATGCATTGGGTTAAAGAAACCAACGATTGTGGATAAAGTTTACATATATTGTCATGTTGCAGGAGAAGGCCTGGATTGGCATTCTTGCAATATTAAGCATACTGTAACAAATGTAAGCGTCTCTCTTGTGACGTGAGGAACAAAATTATGATTGGATAAAATTTGGATTATTGCGAAGAACAAAAACAAGAAAAAGAATTAAAATAAATAATGAAACCTGAACCAAGTGGTATTTGTATATACATTGCAAATAGCTGTGCATCCGGCGGGGTGACATTTCACTCCACGTTTTCTAGTATCATTATACCAGCGTGGTTGGGCCTACCACGCTTCCGGGTTGCACGCGATCAACGAGCTGGAAGATAAAAACAAGTAAAACACGGATATACGCAACGCAAACAGGTGTGCACTTTGTCGTTTTTTCAAAGACAAAGTAAACCTTTTGCCATGCCCAAACCTTCCTTTTTTATACATATAAGTCACCCCTAAAGTAGGACCTGCACAGCACTAAAGGCAGGGTGCAGTTTATTTCAAAAGGTGGACATGTACTTTTAAGATTTACGTGTCCTGGTAGTAAAAAACTCTTTCGTGTATTTTTTACTCCTGCAAGGTCTACCTCTCCCATTGGCTAACATTGGAATTACTTTATTACATTTTATAAATGTACTTTCCAAATGGGAAAGGTAACTGGCTCATAATTGGTGTCTCTGGCATCTTAATTTAAAATCCAAACATATGGTGAAGTCGAATTTTAAATTGCAATTCTGAAAATACTTCTTTTAGAAAGTTCAAATTTTCTTGCCTTAGCCATTTGGTGCCTGCAGCCTGTCCCTGGGTCACATGACTGGGCATGGGTGACAGTTGGGCTTTGTGCATTTCTCCTAGACAGCCAGATACCATGGGAGCTTAGGTGTGACTGGATGGGTCAAAACTGGCAGGATGAGAGGGAGGAGATGTCCTGCCTCCACACATTTGCTGCATATCCCCTACAGCTAGCCTGGAGTCAAGGCCAGGAAGGCATCTGTGCACTTCAAAGTCATGCTTCTAAAAGCTTCTCTCCAATTCAAAGGCACAACTGTATCTAAAAGAAGGACCAGAGGCACTAACTCTTCAGTACACTTCTATTTGTGTGGTTATCCTGCCAGGAAGAAGGACTGCTGTGCTGCTATAAGGACTGGCACTCTGCTGGACTGCTGCTCAAAAGGAACTACTGTCATGCAGTGCTGACATGCTGCCTAATACCCTCTTGCCTGGGGAAGGAGAACTAGACCTGCAATTTGACCTTGAACTCAGGATCCCAGGTTGATCCCAGGTCTATTCTGATGGACTCCTGATCTGAGCCTCAGGCACATAGAAAGCTCCCCAACCACTCCTGGTCTCAACTGCAGTGAGTTCCTGACTCCCAAGGGGTGCTCCTAAGCTCCTGGACCCTTGGTGTCGCTCAGCATTCTTAAAATCATCCTTTTGGGCTTTTTGTGACCACGAACAAGCCTGTTTGCACCAAGACCATGCCACTGGCACTGAGAATCAGCGCAAGCCGCCTCTAGCTTGTCTCTTCGCACAGCAGCATTGACAGCCCACGCAGGACCGCCACCACTAAGCTCTAGCCTGCCCATCTGCGCCATCTGGCCTGCTGTTCGTGGCACACTGACAACCACCCACAATGCTCTCCTTGCTCCCCGCAGCCCTCTCCAATGGGATTGGGATCCTTGGCACAAACCGTGAGAAGATAAAACTTCAGCTGGACGAATCTGGAACTGGTTCTGACACGCACTCCATTGCAGTCGGCTTGAACTTTGACCTGGCCAATGCGAGAAGATAGCCGCGGTTAGAGCTTTCTGTTTTTAGGCACTATTTTACCGTTTATTTTTTTTAAAGACATGACTCCGGTTCTATTGATTTGATTTTTGTCATTTTGGTCTAATTTTATTTATTAAACTCAGCTCTATATTTGTACATTTCTCTGAGATCCTATTATGTGTGCTGTTTTCACAGTTTTACTGTTTGAAGTGTTGCACAAATGCTTTGCATATGACCTCTAAGTCAAGCATGACAACTGTGTGCAAAGCTACCAGGGGGTTGAGCCTAGGTTAATTTGAGGTTTGCTTAATATGTCTTACCCTGAATAGAACTATGGTTGCTGTTTTACCAGGGCCCACATCCCATTGAACCAGTAACCCAATTTCTAAAATTGGGGGACAGCAGTGAGGATAGGACTTGTGTTTGTGCAGTGCCATACAGTGATTTGGTGTATACTACCATCCCATACCTAAGACCAATTTGAGTTTTAAATTTCACTTGATTGGCCTTTTTTTGTTTTAAATTCATTCCTACTCTGCCTGACTGACTTTGTCTGTGACCTCACCTGAAAAGATGGAATTTAGCTTGCTATCCTGGAGGGCTACGCTGTGGCTGAGGCCAAGGAATTTTGCCAAGAGAGAGGGTTGACCGGTTAAAGTATGATGTGGAGGCATGCAGGAGGGTCTTAAAATGTAGACTGTTGTGGAGGGGGTTGACCTATCCCTAGTATTGGAGATCCCTTCTCATGCAGGAAGTAGTGTGTCCTCTCACAAGCTGTCCATGGAAGAACAGGCAGAAAGTAAAGCAGAGAGAGAATACAGGTGGGAGATGGCCAAGCCTGACTGCTCTGTGCCAAGCTACCGGGAGGTTGAGCACAGGGTAATTTCGGGTTTGGTGTCCTACCCTGACTAGCTTTGTGGTTGCTGCTCTACCAGGGCCCACACCCCAGTGAACCAGTAACAACAATTTCTAACAATAACTACTTAGTGATGCCCTGCAGGGTTTAATCATAGGCAATTTGAGGCTTCACAAATTATGATTGTAATAAGTTGAACACTCAGGCCCTATAATTCACCATTTTGTTTGGGAGACATACCATTTGTTAAATGTATCTAGTAGGCAGGATTACCATAAGATGGGTTAATATAGCTCCTAGTTCCTTGTGCAATGTCACCAAAAACAGGAAGGACTCAGAGAACCAATTGACTGGCTCTTGATCAAATGGATTAACCGATAAATGTAGAGGAGGATCAAAATTATACATTTGGATAGGGGGAAAAAGGGCCAAGTGCTGCCCCCAGCAGGGAATTCGAGATAAAACAAAGGAGTGAGACCTCTGACCCTCGGTCACTGGCCTGCTCTTCCCCCGCAGATCTACACCATCTACTTCGCCACTGAGACCTCCCAGGAGATGTTCGAGGCAGCTATCCACTCCGTGGATCCCTGCTGTGTGACCGGTATCTTATCATGCCCCCTCTTCATTGTATTTTTCTTTGTCGTGTCCCCTTGAAATTTCTTGTATTTTACGGCGTCCCCTCATAGTTGTCTTGTATTTTTATCCAGTATTTTATCATGCCCCACGTACTGTCACTGTATATTTTCATGCCCCCTTGTAACTGCCTAGTATTTTATCGTGCCCCTTGTAATTGTCTTGGATTCTCTCATCGTGCCACCTTGTAATTATTTCTGTGCCTGCCTGGTTGTCATCATGTCCCCTTGTAGATAATTAATCTGTGTCCTTTATCCTGCTTCCCTCTTCCCGCTGCTGCTGACCCTGCCCCTGTGGCCCCTCCCACAGGCCCATGCACGTTCCCATCCTCCCAGCTTACCATCCCTCCCCCCTACTTAATGGCACCCGCTGCAGGGGAGCGCGAGTGAAACCTCTGACACTCAGTCACTGGCCTGCTCCTCTCTTGCAGCTCCACGCCATCTACTTTGCCGCTGAGACCTCCCAGGAGGTGTTCGAGGCAGCTATTCGCTCCATGGCTCCCCACAGTGTGACCGGTATCTTATGGTTCCCCCTCGTATTGATATTGTTTTTGTATCGCGCCCCCTTGAAATTGCTTGTATTTTACAGTGTCCCCTTGTAGTTGTATTGTATTTTTACCCGCTGCGTGACCAGTATTTTATCGTGCCCCCACGTACTGTCACTGTATATTATTGTGCCCCCTTGTAACTGCCTGGTATTTTATCATGCCCCTTGTAATTGTCTTGTGTTTCTCATCTTGTCCCCTTGTAATTATTACTGTGTGCAACCCAAATGCGACCACTGCCAGGAACCCTGGATCTATGACCTTCCATCACTACGACTCCGCCGCCCTCCTCGCACTCAACACCAGAAGACTGAGAGACTGCCAACTGGCCTCGCTTAACATGACCCAGGGCCAATTCTCTTGCCTCCACTGCCGTCAGACCCTCACCTCCACACCCAACCCCAAAACCACCAACACCAGCACCGACAACACCCTAAGATGCATCCTCCTCAACGTGCGCTCCATGCACAAACACGCCACGGAAATCTGGAACCTACATGACTCTCTCTCGCCCTACATCGTTTTCTTCACGAAGACCTGGACCAATGCCTCCTCCGCCCCCGACATCAATACCGCCATCCCGGACGGATACAAGATCCAGAGTAAGGACAGCCCCAACCACCCGGGAGGAGGCATTTCCATTGCCCACAAGAGCACCCTCAGCCTCACCACCTCCAGCAAAACCTTACCCTCCGCCGAGCACCTGCACTTCCAAATCCAGACCAGCCCCAACTCCACACTCTGAGGAACCCTTGTCTACAAACCACCCTGCCCATGGAAACCCTTTGCCACCTCCATCACCAACTTCATCGCAACCCACGCCATCACATCAATAAACTACATACACATAGGAGACCTGCACTTCCACCTCAACAACCCCAACAAACCCAATTCCACCATCCTTCATGACAACCTCACCAACATTGGTCTTAAGCAACTCGTCACCAAGCCTACCCACAGAGCAGGACACACCCTTGACCCCTTCTTCTCTGCAGGAAGCAGCGTCCACTTCAGCCAAACAATGCAACCACCATGGACCAACCACCACTGCGTACACTTCACCGTCGACAAGCCAAAGGCGCCCAAACCAGCCCCACGTCCACCATGAAGAAACTGTAGCAAGGCTACCTACGATCAACTTAATTCCACTCTCACCCGAGATAACTGCACCTGGGCATCAGACGCAAACACCGCAGACAGAGAAGTCCACACTTGGATCTCCAACTGCGCAGACAAGCTCGCACCGCTACGCAACCCCAACAAAAAACACCCCAGGAAAGCCGCCTGGTTCACCGCCAATCTCCAAGAAGCCAGGTGCACCTGCAGATGCCTGTAGAAGAACTGGAGAAACACCAAAACAACTGAAAAATATTCCACCTACAAGAATGCCGTGATGGACTTCCACAACAAAATCATAACCACCAAGAGGAACTTCATCCACCACAAAAACCTCACCAACTCCACCTACTCCAAAGAACTCTTCAGTGTCATTTGAGAATTCACCAACCCACACAGTGAAGCCACAGACATCACCTCATCCTAAGACCTCTGCGATAAGCTTGGAACCTACTTCCACCCTCTACGACAACTTCATCGACCATCCACCAGACACCACAGCCGGTCCACTGCCCGCCAAAGGCACAAGCCAGCCCACCATCTCCAGCTGGACGCCGACCATGACCGAATAAACCACCTCAACCATGAAAGGCATCCACTCAGGGGCCCCCACCGACCCCTGCCCCTTTCACATCTACCACAGAGCTGCGACCACCATCGCACCCGAGCTCCAAGGCACCATCAACACCACCATCAAAACAGGCACCTTCCCTGATGACTGGATGCACGCAGAAGTCAGACCCCTGCTCAAGAAGCCCACAGCTGACCCCACCAACCTCAAGAACTACAGGCCCATCTTGCTCCTCTCCTTTGCAGCCAAAGTTGCAGAGAAAACAATCAACAGGGAACTAACCCGATTCATCGAAGAGAATGCCGTCCTTGACTCGTCTCAATCCGAATTCCGAAGCAACCACAGCACCGAGACTGCTCTGCTTGCCGCCACAGATGCCATCCGCACCCTCCTGCACTAAGGCCACTCCGCAGCCCTGATCCTACTTGACCTGTCAAAGGCCTTCGACACCGTCTCCCACCGCACACTAGTCACCAGACTTCACGACCCTGGCATACAAGGAACTGCCCTGGACTGGGTCCGATCTTTCCTCACCGGAAGAAGCCAAAGAATCAAACTGCCACCCTTCCTCTCTGATCCCACGAAAATCACCTGCAGAGTCCCACTGGGGTTATCTCTGAGCCTGACCCTCTTCAATATCTACATGGCCTCCCTCTCAGCCATCGTCTGACAACACGGTCTCAACATCATCTCCTACACCTACGACACCCAGCTCATCCTCTCCCTCACTAGAGACCCCACCACCGCCAAACTCAACTTCCAGAAAAGAATGCAATATGTTGCAGTCTGGATGACCAACAGCTGCCTGAAGCTCAACGCTGAGAAGACAGAAGTCCTCATCCTAGGAACCACCCTTTCAGCATGGGACAACACCTGGTGGCCAACCACCCTTGGCAGCCCACCTACCCCTCAGACCACGCCAAAAACCTCGGGCACCGTACTCGGCTCAGCACTCACCATGAACCGACAGATCAATGCCGTCACCTCCAGCTGCTTCAAAACCCTCCGCATCCTGCACAAGATCTTCAAATGGATCCCCCGTAGACAAGGAAGACAGTAACCCACGCACTCATCAACAGCAGACTGGACTACAGAAACACCCTCTACGCCGGCATCAACAAGTCCCTACTCTGCAAACTCCAGACTATACAGAACAATGCCGCCAGACTCGTCCTTGGAATCCCACGGCATGAACACATCAGCCAACACCTACGTAGACTCCACTGGCTCCCTGTGGAGAAAAGAGTCACCTTCAAAATCCTCACTCACGCCTACAAATGCCTATACAACAACAGACCCAAGTACCTCAACGCCAGAATCAATTTCCACGTACCCAAAATAAACCTCCGATCTGCTAACCTTGCACTGGCAAAACCCCGCTCATCCACAGGGCCAGAACAGGCGCAAGATCCTTCTCTCACTTTGCAGCCAATACCTGGCACGAGCTACCGGAACGAGCTACCGGCAGACATCAGACGAGCCCCCTCCCTGAACACCTTCAGGAAGACTCTCAAGACCTGGCTCTTCGGATAGACAGATCTGCAGACCCACCCCTCCCCCCTTCAGCGCCTTGAGACTCTCACGGGTGAGTAGCACACTTATAATGCCCCTGATTGATTGATTGACCCTAATAAATCAAGCATTTAAAGATTTTGTGGGCAAGCATGGACTGAAATCCATGGGGCTATCCACAAACAAGGCAAAGGCAGGGAAGGTGGACATGGGGGAAATAAATATAAATGACAGTGAGAATGAAGATCCAGCATTAAAATTAATACAGTATCAGTCTCAGAGTCCTGAACATGGTGAGATTGTTATTTGTAATTTCTTAAAAAATCTATTGTGAAGATGTTTAATATGGTAAGGAATCGAAACTTTATATGGTTTTATTACATTGTAGGAACCTGTAATAACCTTAACTATTAACTATTTGGTGTATGTTGACCTGTAATAAATAATTGTAATTGTATTTAATTTTATATATTAATATAGACAGATGATTCAAGTAAGAACAGCACTTTTTGAATGAAATGCAGATGGCACTTTAACACAGGAATTTATAAAGTATGTAGCAATGATAGTTTTATGGAAGTCTTTTATTAGTACAAAAAAGAGTGTTGTTTTAATAAAGAAAGATATTTGATCTGAAATATACATTTTAAAATGAAATGTCATTCTAGTGGTGGACTGTTTAGAGATCAATGATTTGGTATGTTATGTTATCCCTAAGTTATCATAACATTAGCAATATTTTGTCCTGCATTTGTTGTTTGAATAAAATACAATTGCTTGATTATCTATTTATAATTCTATTCTTTTAAAGCAATTTAATGTATTGTATATATTCTTTGATTGTAATGATTTTTAATAATCGACAATAAAGATTTATTATTATCAGCCTCATTTTAATGGGCTGGACTTGGAAGTAAGCAATAAGTCTCCCCCTGAGCACAGATCATCATCATCCCTGCAGTTCACCCCGCCAAAAGTGGAGGGCTCGTTAACGCCTATGCATGGACCCGATCTCTCCAGAATGCAGGGGAGAGCTCCCAAGGCATAGGATGGATATTAAGGACAATAAAAAGGAGTAGTTTGAGAGGCCAAAACTTTCAGCCTTCATTAATGACACATCTCCTACCCATCAATATTCATTAGGCCTGGAAATCCTGGCCTCACCACCAGCTTTAGTGCTGGATGTGATGCTCCTTATGCAAAAAAGTTTTCAGGGAATTCTTGAGGAGATTGTGGCAAATAGCAACATGATAAAATGTCCGAAAAACGATTTGTATATTTGATAAATAATTTTATGCCATCATTAATAAGACCAGTCGTGGAGTCCAAACCAGCCAATGATGTGCCTAATGGTAGGGAAAACACCATTCAATATAGTGAAGGGACACAAAACCAAGTAAAATGAGGAGAAGTGGGAAGGGATCCCAAAGCCTGGGCAAGTAAGACGAGCAAGAAGTTAGGTCTATAGAGGTTGGAAAGACAGAGAGGGTAGATAAATCATCAGAGGAGTGTCTCTTGATTGGAAGTCTGTTCATGCACCTTCTTGGCTTCTACTGTACAGTGTGTGTGGTGCCATGTGCCACTGACTTCTGGCATGCTATGTGTGCTGATACTGAACACACTGCTTCTGATGTGTGCAGGTGCAATCTGTGTGTACAACCACTCCTGTTATTTTGACATTGAGTTCATCCTGCTCGCTCGAAGTACTAAGAAAAAGTTAACTTCTTCAATCTCATATTTTTTCAAAGACATATTCGGGTCATCTTGCTGGTTCTCAGTAGTTGACATAATTCACATGGTCCTGGAGTATATCCAGAATTATATGGAGTAAGTTCTGGATATAGGTTTTCAGTATGTAGCACTGCATTTCTGTGTGCTTCCTGGCACTTTATGCCACAAATAACTGACGGCTGCTTGCAGATTTTCATTTCTCGAAGGTAATCTAAGCTAAAAAAGCAGAGGAAAGAAAGAGGGCGAAGAACTGAGATATTTGTATCTTTTTGTGATACTGTAAGACTTTCCATCCAAAGCAAGGCTGTTTGTGGCAATATGAACCTCTCACTTCTGACAACTAACCCAGTCCGACACTGAAGATCATACACTTGTAGCTGCAAAGTTCTTTGAACCCTCACCTCTAACTGCACAACCACGTCTGGCATTCTGTGCTAGTTTCCCTCCTAGTGTGCCAATTACAATAGCATAGTGCTCAAATGACATCTTAAAATCAGGCTTGGGTGTAGTTCGCGGAGTTAACTCCGACAAGTTACAAAAAACCTCCGCGAAGTTACGCGAATGGCAAACTGCTGTTTGTGCTGGTTTTCCTGCTACTCGGGTAGAAATTCTACCCGAGCAGCAGCTCATGCTCGCGAACTTACCATTCGCGATCGCAAACTTACCATACGCGATCGCGAGCAGGGAAAAAACTCCACTGCACTACGCGAAGTGGAGTTTTCTGCACTCCGCGAGCTCCGCGGAGCGCAGAGTGCAGAAAACACCGCAAACTCAGCAAACGGAGTGAAGTTCACCACCCAGGCCTACTTAAAATAATAGATTTAGTTAAGCAATCTTTTGGAGTCACTTTATTTGTTAGTTAAGCAATCTTTTGGAGGCACTTTATTTGAAACTAATAACTAACACAAGCCCCACCACACAATAGGTTAGAAACTAAGGCATCCATGTTTCCCCTCGCTCTTTACTCACATCCACTACCATGTCTATCCATGAGACCACATTTAGAGAGATCTAGTCCTGTTGAACTCAAAGCCGCCTATTCAAGGGGTTCTCATGTCTATTTCTCCCATGAATTTTAACAGTATTGTAATCCCCACCATAACTTATACCAGTGTTCATCAATGTTACTTTTGTACAGCTTCTACTGCGCTCATAGCCTCACCTCTTATCCCCGCTTCCTCCAGCCAGGTTACTAAAATTTACAACAACTTTTTAAAATTAATAATCACATGGGAAAAACCTGTTGCATTTACCAATGCTTGTTAAAACTACAGGTGCTCAGTACCGGCAGAACCAGGCCCACTTAAAGCCCTGTTTGATGGATTTATGTGGCCCCCCACAATATGTCAGTTACACACTTCTGACACTCCCCTATACCCTTACCCGTATAATTTATATGCTGTGAAAAAGCAACATGCTAGTTCAACAGGCATTACCCATTGGGCCGCAACTTGTTTTTACTGTTATGTTAGCATAGCTAAAATGTCTTTCCCCATGTGTGTAACAAGGTCAAATAACAAGATAAATGTTCATAGATATTGCCAGCGACTGGCACATAACCTTACCTCAGGTAACCTTTATCATACACATCTCTTAAATGCTTGGAAAACTGTGTAAAGGATAGGTCTCGCCTAGTCAGCGCTTGTGTTGTCTCTTCGAGGCATGCTGTATTCAGGATATGGGCATGAAGCTCCGCCCACTTTCCACCCATCTTTTTAATTGGCTCCTGTCCCAGTCCTTTGTAAATAGTGGCTTTTCATTGGTCAACAGGCTTAGTAGTCCCTCCTTAGTACTTTCTTGTCTCTTCTTGTAACCTCCCATGAGGACATCCCTGTTACATGTGTTGTTACTCCCCTGGTTTTAATTACTGCCTCAGAGCACTATTTTCTTAGAGGGCTTCATGCAGGACACGCAATTGGTCTTTAGCAAGGATGGCAGTGGTTACTTTACTCACTAGTACATCTCACATATATATGAGACCTTTTATAAATTTCCCTTCATCAGCTCCACACACAGTACAACCTAATCTGGAATTAATATAATAATTATTTTGTCACATTTCAAAGCTACTATTTGTATATATTGACATCGCTATTTGAATTTACTCGTGGTACTGTCTTGCATGCAATGCATTATGAGTAGGGTGGAATTACCATATCTTCTGCAGGGTGCAGTTAATATGTGACCAAAAGAGGTCCAATTGGACCTATTTTGACCACACATGGTACTGCACCCTGCAACATGGCTTGGTAAAAACATTAGCAATTATAATGCGAATAACTCCAACTTTGCAGGGTCCAGTACCATATGTGGCCAAAACAGGTCCCATGGACCTCTTTTGGCCACATATGGTACTGCACCCTGCAGCATGGCTAGGTAAAAAACAATAACTCCAACTCCAACAAATGTGAGACTGATTGCATTTCCAATGCAATAGGTCTTGCATTTTTTAAAGTTAGGGCCGTTGGCTTTGAAAATAACAATGTTTTTTACTTTTGTTTTTTTTATACCATTGGCAATAGTGCTATGCAAATATAATACCTCCACCGTAAATAAAAAAACAAAAGTAAAAAACATTATTTTCAATATTTACTAATGCGAGACCTATTGCATTGCCAATTCTTGTTTTTTGATGGATTCCCATGTGAATCCTTTCCCTTGTACCTCTTGAAAATGAGTGTTTGGAGCACTTTGAAACCTTCATTGCACCACTTACATCCACTTCAGTTAGGTGTATATATAGAAGTACCATGAAGGTGGCAAAAGTAATTTCCAATAAGTTGCTATGGTAGATCAGTAGGCTAAATATTTGCTGCTGTGACATGCAGTTCCAAATTTCATATCCCACCTTGTCCAAATCTGCCTCTTATCTTTTTATGTCAATAAATTGAATACCATTAAATTGGACAACTGATCTTTGTAGCACTAGGAAACTATAAATCTGTTAAAAATCAGATATAAAACAAGTTGATAGGTCTGGCTTTAATGTGCCAACGCATGCAACCACAAACATGCATAAATGTATGCATGCCATTGTACTATGGCCCCGTAATTTGATCTGTGAAACTAAAAATTTGTAAATTAAAAAATAGGCATCAGACACAAAAGGCACGAAGAGAGGTGGGCATCAGACAAGAGACAAATAGTATGTGCACTTTATGCACATCTGTGCTTACATGAGTTAGCACATTAAAGTCCGACCTACTGGCATTGCTAATACTTGCTAATGTTTAGAGCAGGATTAGCATCAGGAAGGATAGGTAGGCTTGAGAGCTTATGAGGACCAAGGAGAAGCAAACTGGGGGACTTGAACAGGATTATCCCCTGCATGGTAAACAGATGTGTAACCTTGCCCTGAGTGCCCAACTGATTGTGAGACTGGTATTCTAACGTGCCATAGTAATCTAACGTGTGCACAGAGGTCTAGGCCATTCCCTGGTAATGCGAGGTTCAGAGACTGTTTTGTGATCTGAAGGGAGAAACAAAGTGCTCTCTCTTAACTACTGTGAACGCCCGAGGAGCAGCACATAAAGTGGTGCTGGCAGCGCACCACGTTTTGTGAATCAGAAATGTGATCAGACCTTTTTCAATGTGCCAGGGGAAGATAAGTCTACTGGCCCCTTCCCAAAATCCACTGTTATGTGAAACCCAGAACATTGAGCCGATATACCTTATCTATGTGGAGGGTGTGCTTGTGCAGTGAGTGTGTAGCACTTGTATAGGGCTTTTAGTATTGTATAAGTATGAGGTCTTGAGCTAGTGGGATCTATTTGGAATCCCTTAGTTTAGCCTGGCACAAGATAGAAGATGAGGACAGATTCTCCCAAACAGTGAAAGTGTTTGCTTGCATTCCTGTGGCTGAAGATCCAGATAATTAAGTGAGGGAGGATGGAGACAGAGGTATTTCTAAGATTTCCATGATGACCTTGTTAGCCAAGGACTGCTGATTGGTTCTTCCTGAGCATTGCCATTTGGTAGATGTTAGGGGTGAGGAATGGATCTGCTGTTCACGGTGAAGACATTTCTAGGATGGCAAAGCCCTTCAGTCTGTCTCTGATTACTGATACTAGCCAGGTGCAAAGATTTCACACTTCTTTGTGTCCTTGTTTTCTATATTTCTGTTTGAAAGCAGTACCATTGTAACTTGCTATGAGAGCCATAACAATGTACCAAGACTGTGTCTGAGAAAGAGATTGAAAATTACATTTGAAACGGAACCAACCAAGCCTGTTCTGAAACCTGAGGGAATAGATTCATACTCCCTGTCTGGGAAATGTGTAAAAAAGTGTGATTCAGCCTCCCCTCTTTGTGCCAGTTCTAGCTGCTTTTTGTCCAAAGAAGTGAGTGCCTTTGGACATTGTCCTAAAATCACATTCAAGGTGAAGAGTTGCCCCACAACATTTATTATATACAGTGGTGAGTTGATAAACATCATGCCAGCAGAAAAGTACAGATAACTATCTCTGATACAATGTCGCACACCGTAGAAAACAAAGATTGCACCTGGGTAGCTTCCACTCCCTTGCAGAGTCAAGATCCTTTGTAGCAACCATGCAGCACAAGAAAATGGCAGTGCAAGTGCCAATTCATGTCCTCCAAAGTACGTCGTTGAGTGAATGCTTATTAATTTTCGATACTGCTGCTGATGTGGACCTGATCTCTATTAACTGCAACTTGAATGCCAATTCTGAAATAGTGAGTACATTCCTGATATTGTTAAATGGACTTGGGAAACTTAAGACAATGAATGTGCAGCTTCATATTGATGAAGACATTCACTCTGTTGCACAGTGACACTGTTGAATTTCATTTAATTTACAGGAAGTTATTGAGAAAGAACTAGAAACACTGTTAAAGTGCTCTACTGGTCCAACGGTGTGAGTTTCACCCATTGTGGCGGTGCCAAAAAAGGACAGTGGTGGTTCAGTGTGCATTTGTGTTGATATGCAACAGACCAACAAAGCAACTGAAAGAGAAAGACATCCAGGTCCACATATTGTTGACATGATCATGCAACTGAATGGTGCCAAAGTTTTCTCCAACCTTGACGTGAACAAAGGCTACCATCGACTTAAACTGGAAGAAAGCTGCAGGTACATAACTACTTATTCAACTCATGTTGGTTTGTTCAGATATAAAAGACTCAGTTATGGTGTGTCATCATCTGCAGAAATCTTTCAAGATGTCATACGTCGAATAATTTTGCCTGTCACACAAGCTTTTAACTACAGTGATGTTATCTTGGTGTTTGGGGCTATATGAATGGAACATGTTAAAGCACTTACACAAGTATGCCGTGTGCTTGCTAATGCAGGTGTTACACTAAATGCAGAGAAGTGTGAGTTTCACAAAAACGGACAAATTGTTTGTTCTTATTTTCTCTGAGAAGGGAATGACTCCTGACCCTGAAAAGGTACAAGTATTGTTATCTACTTGCCCTCCAGAAGATGTGACTATGCTGAAATCCTTCTTGGGCATGGCCAGCTACTGCGTCAGGTACATTCCTGATTTTGCCACTTTGAGTGCCCCTCAAAGAGAAATAACAAAGCAAGATGTTGCATTTGAATGGTCATCTGAATGTGGCCAACGTTTCAAGTAAATAAAACATGCAATCAAAAATTCAACTGAAATGGTTTACTTTGAGCTGAAATTGCATACAGAGATTGTGGTAGATGCAAGTCCAGTGGGGTTGAGTGCGATCCTTGCTCAACACAATGGATGACCTGATGCTCAGGGAAACATTGTGGCCTATGCTATTCAGAGTCTATCTCAGAACGAATGTCCTTATCCTCAACCTGAGAAAGATAGATTAGATGTAGAATGGACGTTTGAACACTTCCATGTGTTTCTATAAGGTAAGCATTTTACCCTTGTCATGGATCATCAGGCATTGCTCACAGTTTTCGAAAATCCAAAATCCATAATGTTCCCTAGTATTGAGAGGTGGGGGTTGGGTCTGCAGAAGTATGAGTACACTATTGAGCATAAAACAGAAAATGGATCAAAACACTGCAGACTATTTTTCATGAGTGCTACTACAGCGTCATAGTACAATGTCCAAAGCATCTGAGGTCTACATCAATGTCATAGTAAAGTCATGTGCGCCTGCAGGTCTTTCTGTTGAATAGATTCTGTCAGCTACAAGTACTGACAGAGGCATGCTCAAGCTTAAAGAAATCATTACAACACAGTAATGGAAAACATACTTGACCTCTTACAGATGATGTTTAGTACCAGAAATTCAAGAAAGTTTGGGAAGAACTTTCTGTCACACTTGATGGTGTCATACTAAGAGGAGAGAGAATAGTTATCCCTGTAAGCCTGAGGCAACAAATTATTGAACTGGCGCATGAAGGACATCATGGCATTGCCACCACTGACAGAGCTCTCGGGGATCGAGTGCGGTTCCCGGGCCTTGATAAATGAGTTGAAAAGGAACTGATAGCTTGTGATCTGTGCAATTGTCTGTCTCCCAAAACAGCTAAGCACCCACTCAATATGTCTGACCTCCCTAAGCAGGCCTGGGAGAGGATTGCGTTTGACTTATTTGGACCCCTCAATAATGGACACCATCTCATGGCAGTTGTCAATGAATACTCATGTTTTCCTCTAGTGGAAGCCTTATCGTCAATCACACGTGACAAAGTCATCAAGAGGCTGGATGACATGTAAGCAACATGTGGTGTTCCTTCGGGTCTCAAATCTGGCAGCGGTCTACTCCTCAATAGGAGAGATTTAACTTTTTAACTGTTTGAACATCAAACATCAGCAAAGTACATCTCTCTGGCCACAGGCAAATGGCTTTGTTGAACGAAATATGTGTACTTTGAAAGGATAGTTCAACGTGCTGCGCTGGAAGGAATCGACCTCAAGTCAGCTCTGTGCACAGCCCTCAGTGCTTCCCATTTCATTCCACATTTCATGACAGCAGATAGCCCTGCCACCTTGCTTTTTGGGAGCTAAGGTGCTAATGGATAATTTGCAAAATGACCAGTTGAAATCTGAAATCTCTCGTTCTCTCTTATCTGATTCCATTATTTTAAATGACCTGGGTTTAGTGGTAACTGGTCAGCACCAAAGTAACCTGCTCAAAGTGACTATCTTTTATGCTTTCAGTTAGCCATCTCCAAAATAAAGGAGGAATTACCTAAATAAATTAGGTAAAGTGATAATTTTTTGTTCCTAGTACAAATTGGTATCTCTATCTGAGAATTCTCTCTGAAAACTCACCTTTTTTTCAAGAGAATATGAGTACATTCTGTTCATGGTGGTTCCCACCCAACCTCGATTTGTATTAAGAAAATCCACCTTTCCAAACTGTTAAGGCATCTGGGAATGTCTGTACCTCACCCGGTGGTAACAGGTTCCTTGGACTCACCTATGCTGGTGCTTTCGATCTGTTATCCGTTTTTAGTAGCGATATCCATGCACTTTACATGTAAAGGAAGCCTCACCAGGTCCTTGGCATAGAAGGCCACAGTACTTCCACCTACTGCATTTTCACAGCCTTTTCAATGTGCTTACCCATTTAATTCAATGTGCCAGAGGCAAGGTGGCAGAAAGCGGTCCCCAGCTTGTCGATTATTCCTGGATTGGGTAACTGGGGCATTAAAAGCATATAGGGGCACCTGAATCTTATTCCCCAAATCTCGCTGGCATTACATTTTTAAAAAACGTATTGCCACGTGCTGATTACCGAAATTTGGCTGGAATTCTGCATTAGAAGAGCATTGTGGAGTTGCCAAATTCTGCCAATTCCGTAGGCGGAGTGAAACATGGAGCAGACTAGCATGTCTGAGGTGGTCAAATCTGGAACTCACATGGGGGCATATCAGCAAGGTGGCGTTATGAAATTATCACCGCTTTTGCGTCCGTTTTCGGGCGAAAAGCGGCGATAATTTAATTGCTATCGCGTGGTTTGCTGACTTAGCGCCCGTCACAACAACTAATGAGATGCAAAGTGGGCATTCCGTCCCAAAATAACTTATCGCTAACCGACATTTCTCCAATTAACGAGCACGCTACCAAGCATGGCTCTTTATTTCTTTTCCTTTCCACCCTTCACAGTCTCCCACCCACAGTGTAGTCACTTCTATAACTGCACAACCTTTCTTGTAAGACTCACTTCAGTACCCATTCCCTTTCTCTTGAGGCTGTGTCCAAGCCCCCACTTCCTTCTTCCCCTTCGTCTGCATTACCACTCTTACCCACCCATAGTGAAATTGTAGTTGTTGCCACCCGTTGTATTGTATGCACTGCAGTGGTAACTGACCACTTCTGTACTGTTGATAAGCATTTTCACAGATGTAAATTTTCAGCAGTGCAAATTTATATTTACACAGAGTAAAAGTGACATTTGAACTAAATGAAAATGAAAACGTGTACTGGTCGATCAGCACAGAATTGCAAAACCAACATAACAAAACCACTTAATCATCACTGTTAATGCATGCATTCCGTGTGTTCAGATCTAAATTTTAAAAAAAGGTTTCCCTCTCTTAACTTCACCTCTGACATCCCAAGCTCAGCCCATTTCTACTGAACCATCAATCCAGCTTTATTTTCCAAACTTTTGATCTTGTCCTCACTCACTTTAGACATAGTCACGATTGCCCAGCGCTTTGCAAAGTCAGTACCTCGATCTAAGAGTTGATAAATATGGGGTTGACTGAGAAAGCGGAAAATAAGTCACACAATGGGAAACAGCGTTTGCAACGCTGTCATTACATCACGTTACCTTTACAATGTGATCATTACAACGTCCGTGTTGTTAGAACGCGATACCTTTACATCACAAGTCATTAGATGGACTTTATGTAGGGGGCGCTCTAACCTAAGGAATAGTATAATTTACTATCCCAACACCTTCCCTACTGTCGAGCAGGCTGGAGTTGGAATAGTAAATTATACTATTCCTAAATCCAGCGCGCCCCCTACAGCAAGTCGACCTAATGACTTGCGATGTAAAGGTATTGCATTCTAACAACGCGGTTGTTTTAACGACTGCGTTATAAAAGAATATGATGTAATAGCATGCGTTGTAACATGCTATATTCCACACAACACCATGTTCTACATAGAGGTGTCTACAATATTGATATAATGTCTATACCTTTAGTTTTGAAATGCCCCATCTTCTCCGTTTTGAGGTAGATTTGTTTGTAACTTTCATCTTGATTTTTAGAGGAAGTGTTGATTTTATTGACGTATTCTTCTTTTTGTTGTAGAACTCTAAAAGAGAAAACATGATCTCATATATATGGACAATATAAATTACAGCTAGACTCAGAATCAAAATTCACAAAAAAGGACCAAATTTACGTGCACAGGGGAAGATTAACCCTTTGCCCAATGATAAGTGATAGACAGTAGAGCTTTAATGTATAATTCCCGAGTAATGGGATACAGAGACCACAAGCAATGCACAACATTGTCTGAAATATGCCATCACCACTGTTACAAGTGCCTCAGTTTAAACTAGTAAGATCCTGTAATTAAACATATTTCATAGTAAAGCGAGCTATAATTGTTTAGATTTCGTAAAGAGATTAAAAACATTTTTTCAAATGCAAACATCTGAGGAGAATGTCATTATTTTCTACAGATTTTAATTAAATCTGTGTCCTGCATTGATGAAGCGTGGTAAGCTGTTAAGGTCAAATAATACTGTAATGAGGTAAAACCATGGGGCCTATTGAAAAACGTATTTTGTAGTATGTTGTGTAGTACTACAACAGTACTACAAAGCTCTACAAAATATTATTCACAAACTTACATAAAGAGTTTTAGCCTCCACCCAGTGGCGGCTGATGACATTTCAAAGCGGTGAGGAGCAGACGTTGGGGATGAGTTTTAAGTAGTGAGCGAGCAAAGTGAGACAGCCCAACTGACAAAATGGAACGCTAATGGGTAATCCTCTGGAGAAACCTTTGGAAAAAAAGGAGGGCCAAATGGTTTATTTTAAAGTTAATTTCAATAAAGATTTTTGTGAAAAGCTAGAATTATAGTTCTTAATTTGTGGTCTTGAAATATGTCAAACCATTAAAGAAAGTCCCATATCTTACTAAATTCTGCCTCGACAGCTGAGAAGCAATTTGAGTAGGTTTGCAACCCCTGAAGTGGGAGTTGTAGTCACATAGAAGAGTATTGTACACGCTGAAGAGGAATAAAAGTGACTTCAGCAGTGGACAAATATAATTTTCCAAATGTGCCAGCAGGAGGGGTCAAGGTCATGAAAACCTTTGTCAATGTCAACAGCAGTGAAGCCAACACTAGGGTGGGGTCTCAGCACTAGAGCCAGTGTGAAATGATAGCTCTGCTGGCCATGCGCAGGTTACTGAGGTCATACATGCTTGAACGTAGATAATGCCACAAATGATGACACAGGCAGACAATAGTTGTTTATATGCCAGTCTCTGTCTTATTAAAAATACAAGAGATCCTGATTGAATCATGAAAACAATGACTTTTAAACACAAAGCCCAGGACCGGAGCCTGATGACCTGACCACAATAAGCATTGAAAATGCAATAGGTCTCGCCTTTGATTAAGTTAAAGCTATTTGCTTTGCTAATGGTATTGTATAGCAAAGAAAATGGCTTTACTTAATGAAAGGCGAGACCTATTGCATTTTTAATGCAAGCAGTGGCAAACAATGGAAGAAGGAGGGGGCGCGACGGGGGACGGAGGGATAGCGATAGCGCGCCATGCGCACGTTGTGCTGAAACGCCGTGATCCGTACACATGCACATCTCCTGTCCGTCCGTACGCGTGCACATGGAATCCATATTGATTCCAAATAGGCCCTCGCATGGCGAGAGCAGCGCATGACCTAATAAATGTAGGTTAGCTCTCAGTCTCTCTCTTTGTTTCACAGCAGTGGAGTTCTCCACGCCGGCAGAGACACCTCAAGGTCAGCATTAAATGTTCAGGGCAGGTTATTTTTGTAGGAAGGTGAGACAAGGTGCTGAAGGTAGGAGGTCAGTAGGGTTGTATTTGAGATATAGAAATCTGATCCTCTGGACCTCTGGGCCCTCACTGTAACGGCCCAAGAAGAAAAGCAGGAGATACATTGATAGTGTAAAAGGAATGGCACAAAATAGAGGGCGCTATGTGGGGGCTAATTTTTTTGTTTACGAATGGTATGACCACTTTTTCTGAGAGATGCCTCTGGGAAACAGGGCGATATTTAGAGGGGCTACTTTTTTTATTGGCTATTACAGACATTAGTGCAACTGGGCCCTAGTAATGGCTGCCTTACAATGGAAAGCGGCATTAATGCACATTTTCCTTGGTAGCATTAGCGCCTACGTCACTCTTGCTAGCACAAACAGGTGTTTAGTTACACAAAGGGGCAGAAAGCCTACTTTGAGCAATAGGCCTAGGAGTAATGGTCCAGTGGAGTGGTCAGGGTAAACAGCCTGCTTTGCGAAGCCTCATCATCATTGGTGCTGCAGCTGCAGTTTGTAGCAGTTTTACTATACTTCCTGGAGTGCATTAGGGAACAGTGCATACTAGGGCCTCGTAGCAATGGTCCAAAGGAGAAGAAAATTGAGGCAGACGAGACACCTTGTTTTGGGAATCAGAGAGATGGGAGAAGGATTGTGGAACATAGGAGCCAATGTTAAAGGACAAAGGAGACAGCTTGCTTTGCAAGGCAGTGGCTATTATTAGTGTAACAGGTGCAGCAGCACTGGGGCTCAGTGGTAAGAGGGACACCACAATCATTAAAAAGGGAGCTTTGGGCTTATTTTCCTTGCTAGCATTAGGGACACAGGGTACCTTTTCTACAAAACGTGACAGGGAGGCAACATGCAGGACTCATTTTTTTCAAAGTGGGACCTAGAGCCCTTTTCAAGATTGAAATGATGGTCAGGCATGATGTGGAAGGGGTGAAAGAAGAAGAGATAGCCAGTGCTTAATTTGAGCCAGTGAGCACCGGCACTTAATCGTCATTACCGGCGCTTATAGTGCAAACTCTACCCAAAGGTATTTGAGCGCTTTTTATGAGCACCAGTTAAGAACATATTAATTTTTGGTAGGCACTGGGAGATTAAGTGTTTTGCCCAGAATCACAGGATGTTGAGCCTACGCCGAGACTCAAACTTGGTTCCCCAGCGCCAAAGTCAGCAGATCTGGCTGTTATGCCACATCCTCTCCCCACTTGTAGTGTTATGTTATGTTAAAGGGACTTGTAAAGCGCACTGTTACCGTTAGGTGTCCTGGCGCTGAAATGCGTTGCCTACTGGTTGAGAGGGTGAAGTACATGAATTGAATTAGGATCTGTTAGGAAAAAAGCCAGGTTTTAAGGCCCCTTCTAAATTCCAGGAGCCCAGCCGCTGCTCTGAGCTGCAGAGGGAGGCCGTTCCAGAGTTTTGCAGCACAGCAGAAAAAACTTCTGCCCCCCCCCCCACAACTAGCTGTTTTATCACGTGGGACTTTTACCAACCTTGCTTTGGTTGAACGGAGGACCCTGGCAGGGGTATACCATTGAAGGTATTTACTCATAAATGTCGGTCCACATCCCTCCAGGGTTTTGAAAACCAGGCAGAGAGCCTTGAATTCTATCTGCTGTCTCATGGGTAACCAATGAAGGTCCCGAAGTCCCTTTCTTATGTATACAAACTTGGGAATGCCCAGAAGAACTCTGGCAGCAGCATTTTGTACCGTCTGCAGACGATTAAGCTGCCTTTTATGAATATTGATATATAAGGCGTTACAATAGTCTAGACAAGACATAACAAGTGTCGTTACTACTGTCCTAAGGCTGTCATCTGAGAGGAGTATAAAAAAGCAGGATGATACCACCTTACTTATCTGATCGGCAAAGGACAGTCTGGAGTCTACCATAACTCCCACATTTTTTGCCTTCCCAGTGGGAGCTGGAGGTGAACTCAAAGATTGTGGCCACCAATTGGATGACCAAAGATTTGAGGGATTACCAAAAATAATCACCTCCGTTTTTCCTGCATTGAGCTTTAAACAGTTTGCTGACATCCAGCCGGCAACGGATTGCATACAGTTGTAGCAGTCCCGACCGGCCTCAGCCTCTTTGCCTTTTTGGATGGATAACACAATTTGAGTGTCATCGGCATAAGAGGTCAATTGGAAACCAAAAGAACGAATGAGGGCTGCCAGAGGAGAGACATATATATTAAATAGCGTGGGACTGAGTGCCGAGCCCTGGGGAACCCCACAGGGCAGAGAAAAAGGCTTTGAGCAATCAGTACCAATGTCTACTGTTTGAGTTTGATTTAAAAGAAAGGATCTTAAAAGAGCAAGAGCCTCGCCTGTAACCCCCTTTCCGCTTAAACGGTCCAACAGCACCTCATGGTGGACCGTATCGAAGGCCGCCGAGAGGTCCAACATGATCAGGATTGCCGCGCCGCCCTGGTCTAGTGCTTCTCTAATTTCCTCTGTAGACTTGATCAGCGCAAGCTCCGTACTATGTTCTGTATGGAATCCAAACTGAGTAGGGTCAAGGAGCTCATTGTTATTAATAAAAGCACTCAGCTGGTTGTTTATTTCTCTTTCGATCAGCTTGGCAGGTAGAGGAAGCCGAGAGATGGGCCTATAATTATTCGGCTCTTTGGGATCCAAATTGGCCTTCTTAAGAAGGGGGAGAATTGAGGCTTTTTCCAGATTTTGGGAAACAAGGCACACTTAAATATACTATTAAAAACAGGGGCAAGAGCAGCTCCAATGGTGTTAGATGCTAGTTTGGCTATTTGTGCAGGACAGGGATCTAAAGCAGAGCCTGATTTGATTACCTGCAAATGCTTAACAGTATCTTGGGCACTCATATTCTCAAAACAGTTCGATAAAGGCACTATCTTCGTGTCCATTGGACAATCCCAAACATCCTTCTTTATATCTTCTGCCAGTGAGTTACTGAAGGAAGAGAAGACTGTGCCTACTTTTTCTTGAAAGGCAGAGGCGAGAAGTTTGCAGAATTCCAGGTCGCCGTGAGGTTTAACCAAAGTTGGTGTTGTGAGCTTTAGAACTGTATTAAATAATTCTTTTATGGAGGATTTTGCTTTACTAATCTGTTCCCCATAAAACATCTTTTTGGTTTCAGTGAGCAGTTTTTTGTAACTGTGGAGGCTGTCTTTAATCACTTTTTTGGAAGCTAAGGTATAGTCCTTCCTCCACATACGTTCTAATCGTTTACATTCTATTTTCTTGTGTTTTAATCTCTCATCGTACCAAGGGGCCGAGGGTGTCGTTCTTCTAGGGGTGTAGACTTTGACTGGAACTGCATTTTTGCAAGCCAAATCTAGCCATTCGCTATATGCCATCGCGGCCTTGTCAACCGATGAAGGCCAGACGTTCAAAGTGGACTTCAGGTGGTTTTCAAATTTCTCACTGTTAATATTTTTCCAAGCCCTGATATTAACTTGGGGTAAAAATTCAATGGTTGGCTTGGAGAGCCTAGTAAGAGAAATCTCGAAAAAAACGGCTGCATGGTCCGACCAAGGAATTGGTAGTACATTGCTGAGTTTAATATTAGGATTGTTAGAAAAAATACCATCTAGGGTATGACCGGCCTTGTGGGTGGGGACTGAGACTAGTTGAATGAGTTCCCCCCCCACCAAAAATTTCCTGAAGCTTGGCGTTGTCTACAGCCAGATCATCCTCCAGATAAAAATTAAAATCTCCTAAAATAGTAAAAGAGTTTACGCTTAGTCCTTCTTCAAGGAGTGATCCTGCTAGATCTAAAAACGCACCTCTTGCTCCGGGAGGGCGATATAAAAGAATAGCATAAAAAGTGTCATGAGGAGAAATGCGAACATTCACTTCCAGAGCTTCACATGTCGAATTTGGTACTGGACAAAAAGAGGGTTTTAAAGAAAATTGTGATAAATTATCGCCAGTCCTCCCCCTTTCCTGCCCAGTCTGTCTTGAGTATAACATAGATAACCTGGTGGCAAAGCTTAACTAGGTCAGGGCCAGAAGCTTCATCTGACCAGGATTCAGTGATAAAGGCCATCTTGATACTGTGGTCCTCGATTAGCAGTGCACATTCATCACTGTGTTTAATGAGAGACCTAGCATTAAGAAGCATTGCTTTGATAGGTGCAGAGGCGTTCTTATCTTTATTCCTGGGTTTACCTCTATTCAGACATTCAGTAGAGGACGGGAACTTCCCAGAGCAGCTCGAGCATGATGCAGGAGCTCCTTTTAGAAGTGTCTCTGGATGTATTCTAGGACAGCACATATTACTTCTATTGGGATTTAAATATAAGAGAGCCTCTCTAGAATACCAGGGGGACATGCCATGAGCCCGGACCGAGCGCGAACGGGCGCAGACGGCTTGCCTTAGGCGCGCCTTTGGCGCACCAGCGACGCGGTCGCGTCAGCGCGGAAGATATGGGTTGCAGTGCAAGGCAACTAGAGCGCTAACCTTACCGGCTCAAAAGTTCCACTTCCGCTTTTACCGCGGAGCAAAACCGAGTACAGGCGTCACGAAGTATAATTGATATGTGGACACAACTGAGGGCGAATAATTAGCAGCAGCTAAGAATCAATTTTTAAAACCATATGTGCAAATGAGCAATTATGTGCAGAAGCAGGATCAGCTAAAGTTCCGTTTAAAAACACAGTGTGCAAATAAGCAGTTTGACCAGAAAGCGAGTGTAGGAAGTTGTCCTACCTGCCAGGCATTCAACACAGCTCTGACCAGGAAGGCAAGCACTGCACGGTCGCGTCAGCGCGGAAGATATGGGCAGCACTGCAAGGCAACTAGAGCGCTAACCTTACCGGCTCAAAAGTTCCACTTCGGCTTTTACCGCGGAGCAAAACCGAGCACAGGCGTCACGAAGTAAACAGTGCACAATATATAATTGATATGTGGACACAACTGAGGGCAAATAATTAGCAGCAACTAAGAATCCATTTTTAAAACCATATGTGCAAATGAGCAATTATGTGCAGAAGCAGGATCAGCTAAAGTTCCGTTTAAAAACACAGTGCGCAAATAAGCAGTTTGACCAGATAGCGAGTGTAGGAGGTTGTCCTACCTGTCAGGCATTCAACACAGCTCTGACCAGGAAGGCAAGCGCTGCGCGGTCGCGTCAGCGCGGAAGATATGGGCAGCAGTGCAAGGCAAGTAGAGCGCTAACCTTACCAGCTCAAAAGTTCCACTTCCGCTTTTACCGCGGAGCAAAACCGAGCACAGGCGTCACGAAGTAAACAGTGCACAATATATAATTGATATGTGGACACAACTGAGGGCAAATAATTAGCAGCATCTAAGAATCCATTTTTAAAACCATATGTGCAAATGAGCAATTATGTGCAGAAGCAGGATCAGCTAAAGTTCCGTTTAAAAACACAGTGTGCAAATGAGCAGTTTGACCAGATAGCGAGTGTAGGAGGTTGTCCTACCTGTCAGGCATTCAACACAGCTCTGACCAGGAAGGCAAGCCTTAGTAGTTGGTTAGAAGTTGGTTCTGTTATTAGCGATGCTAATAGGAGCAACTGGTTGGTGCAAGCTGCCTCCTGACGAGAGACCAGGCACTTATTTTTTCACAAATTAACCACTCAGAGATAGTCTGCTTGTCAGGGCCACAGCTATCTTTAGGGCAGCGTGTGCAGTTGTATTGAGGCCCAAGAGTGCAAGGGCTCACAGCACCCCGATTATGCATATTAGCACTTTATGGGTTCATTCGTTTTTTGTTTGACATGTTTGCTCTTTTATAAGTCTTACATCTACTATCGATTGTGAGCTTTAGAAAACCACACTTGAAATGACTGCATAATCCCAACATCCTACGATCAGTCCTGCCCCCTCCCCAAAATCCTTGCATTAAGTTTTGGAGGGGGGCATAACCTCTGGTTTAGACTCTCACGCACTAAAGAGCAGTCCCCCTCCTGGACAGCCTCAATGCCGCCGAGGACGCAGCATTTCTCACTTGAAAATCAGGTTTCGGTTCACATCAGGTATTTTGGTCGCGTCCCTGGAAATTTCACACATGTGGATTACAAGGTCTGTGGAGCACGCAGCCGGACCTCAACACTCCCCAATCTCCTAGATGCATCAACATTTGCATTCCGAGGTTGCCACTTACCCGTCCTCTTCGGTCTTTTCCTTTTCGTCCAGCTCGATCTTCTTGCACTGTAGCTCGTCCTCTGCCATCCTCATGGGTGTGTGTGTGCAGAAACTGCCCTGAACTGACAGCACTGGATCTGCTCTTCAAGACCCTCTTTTGCCGTATTTTCCTGCCCTCTGGTCTGTCTCTTCTTGCTGCCTCTTCTCCACTGGCACTCTATTTTTGCTCTCCTCGTGTCTGTTCCTGTCTCCGGTACCGCCTCCTGCTGCCTCTTTCGTGTGTCTCTGCCCCTCACTGTTTCTTTTGCCCTGCTCACGTGTCTTGTTCTTCCTTGGGTCTGTCCCTTTTGCTCGATTTCTGCCTCGCTATCCCTAGCACAGTATGTTTGGGGAGCGTCCATTCACTTCTTGACCCCATGTCCTCCCTCCCGTCAGCGAGCCTTGGGCTCTTTGCATCTCTTATCTCACTGTCGCTGCGGCGGTGTAAGCCTGTTTCTCTCTCTGTAGTCTTTTATGTTGGTTTTCTTTTCTTGATTTTGATTGTCCTTCTAGCTTTTAGACTGGTCTTGTATGCCCTTCTCTTGGATATCTGGGTTAACTCTTTTCACAGACTGCTCTCTCACCTATTCGTGCCCTCATCACTCAGACTAGAGACGGTTTTCCCTCAAGTCCCAGTATACCTCTGTCTCCCTGTTCTCTAACCTGCTGTCCTATCTGCTAAAATCCCAGCGGCTTCACTGCTCTCCGAGTCTCCTCTTTCCCGCCCTCTGCCCTTCTCCCCCTGCCCCAATCAGACCCCCCACAATCCACCGCTCACTTCCCCTCCGCCCCCCATCTACTCCCCAGCTAAGGCAGGTCACCAAGGAACCAGGGTCCTGAGTCTGACTGCTCGGAGGGCCTGATGGAAATGACTATATTTTGCCATCAGACACGTGGGAAACGGAGCTTTGGAGGTTTGGCAATCAAGAGATTTGTGTGTGATTTTGTGTTTCCAGCAGTTTCTAATAGCGCAGCAAGTCTACCAAGCGTGGTGTTCTTTATTCCATTTAATCAAGTACTTGCAAGGAAGTTGAGCCGGTGGAGTCGACGGACTCATGGTTACGCACCTGCGCGCTACGAGAGGTACTAGACCTGATAACGATTTTAGCAGCTTACACAGCAACCCTACACATTTTCCTACTCCCTGCTGACGAGAGGCAACTACCTCGAAACACGTATCCAGGGATGGCACACGCCACGCATACTTGCATTCACACTCGAGCATAGGTGTATCCGCCAACGCTGACCTTAAGGGACCATTTTCATTGGGGGAACACGCCTGGTAGGTGTAGCAGTGTGCGACCAATCTGGTTTAACTTTATATTCAGGCTCCCTTGAGCCGGTGGAGTCGACGGACTCATGGTTACGCACCTGCGCGCTACGAGAGGTACTAGACCTGAAAACGATTTTAGCAGCTTACACAGCAACCCCACACATTTTCCTACTCCCTGCTGACGAGAGGCAACTACCTCGAAACACGTGTCCAGGGATGGCACACGCCACGCATACTTGCATTCACACTCGAGCATAGGTGTATCCACCGACGCTGACCTTCAGGGACCATTTTCATTGGGGGAACACGCCTGGTAGGTGTAGCAGTGTGCGACCAATCTGGTTTAACAATAGGGAAGTCCGAATGGATATTTAAATGGGGGCATTGAAATGAAAGTAATCTGCACTAAAGGCATTGAAAAAGGCAAACATGTCGAAACCGGTCTGCTTGTAAATCAAGAATAAATATGAATTGAAGAAAGAATCCGTGGAGTGCGTTGTAAAATCCTTTTGGGGAAGTTGGTGAAAAATGAATTTGCGTGTACAAGCCACTAACACGCCAACGGCACCCACCTGCAAGTTGTTCGGCGGCAAGTGGCGTTTGTTGGAGACCTTTAATAGTTAATGTAAGAAGAAATCACTTTAAAATGTTTTGTCAGCTGCCCTAATTACCCCTGACTGATAACCTAAGTAAACAAAGACAAAAAAGGCAATTGTTAAATAAAAACAGATTCCTACTTAAGAATTATGTGCAGGCCTCTGCAGAATCTTAAAACATGAGCGACATTTCTCCAGCTATGTCAGGGCAGGAACGCTCACTTTGCATCTCATTAGAGATGCAAAGATGGGCATTGGGGGAAAGGGCGATAATGCAAGGATTCACGCAATAGAGTGACCTTGCTGATTAGGCGATAAAATTATCGCCACTTTTTGTCCGAAAACAGACGCTAAAGCGGCGATAATTTTATATCGCCTCCTTGATGATATGCCCCTAACTTCAGATGCCAACAATCCCAGGCAACAACTTTATATCTTTGACGTTGAACAGCAGAGCCGTGAGTATGACAACTGTATGCCGTCAGCTCAAGATGTCAACACTTGAGTCTAT
This sequence comes from Triturus cristatus, assembly GCF_964204655.1. Lineage (NCBI taxonomy): Eukaryota > Metazoa > Chordata > Amphibia > Caudata > Salamandridae > Triturus > Triturus cristatus. The sequence goes on along the minus strand of NC_140585.1, from coordinate 492,024,002 downwards.
CCCACATGGAAACGAGTCTCGGTGTCGGCTCAACATCCTGTGATTCTCGGCAAATCGCGTAATCTCTTTGTGCCTAAAACATGAACGTGTCCTTTGTAACTTGTGTTCATGTTAAGGGCTCCAATACCATTGCGTTGAGTTTGCGCTTTATAAACTGCGGATAAAAGTGGTGTCCAAGCCTGCCCCTGCCAAGTGAAGTGCGCTAAGCAAACAGAAACACATTGAGGCGTGAAAGAGTAATTGCTGATCCAAATCTGGCTTCTGGCTTTAGCAGCTAAACACCGTCGAGCACGATGTGCGCAGACCGACGAGGGCGTGCTCTGTATTTGTAAAAAAACTGCTGAGTTGGAGCCAGCGTTTCTCAGTCAGCGGGGACAGTAGCATGTAAACATACAGATCCATGATGGTTTATGGGCTGATGTTCATTAGGGAGGGTAAAGCAACAGTTGTGATGGTCGATATTTAAAATTGCGTTTATTAAAGTATCTACAATTTAAAATGGTTATCATAGTACACGGGTTTACCAGCAAGAAAGGTATGCTGAAGTGGATGCCTGCCTTTGCCCGGGGGGACCGCAGAGTGCATTCTCATAGAGAAGCACTCTAGTAGGTTCCTGCTTGTGCCCCAGGGACACTGTAAAGTGCATGCAATGCCGAAGACAGCATGGTGCTGGAAATGGAAAGGCAAAGACTGCGTGTGCGTACCCGGGGCAATACTCCAGGGGAGGAAACTTTAAAAACAAAAGGTGGGACATGCTCTAAGCCTCTGTCAATTAGCACACTTTAATTTTAAATGACACACACAAAAGCCAATCAAAGCCAATCCTAAACCAAGGAGGAGTCAGACTGCACAAAATAGATAATAACAAATCGCCTACAGCGCAAGCGCTGTTTAGGTTCGACCTAAAAATGGCCACGTGACACAAAGCTTGTTTGTTAAGAAACATACAGCTAAGGTTTACAGCAGCGGGCCCCTCATGCAGCTAGGCCTGACTGTGCACTACAGCTGATAATTATTACAGATTAAGCAAGACGAAGCACTGTAAAAAACAAGCGCTGATATGATCCACTGCGGTTGACGACACACTGGCTACGCCACTGGGTTGGCCACACAAATGGAAGCTACCTTGTAAAATTCAAATCTTACCTCAAAACATTGTTTTTCATTGAGGAGGTTCACCTGGATGTTTAGGATCTGCATAGTGTCCACAATCCAATAAACAGTAAGGGTGATAGACAGTATTCTTCAATTAATCTCAGACACTGGTAACTAGTACTTACTTCTTCCGTAGCAGTAGCTCCCCAGTCAATCCAAGCATTGATAAGCAGCGTAAGAGCAGTGCCAATATTGGCTGGGGCTTTCTTCCATAACGCTTCATTGAAGACTGATGTGGCTGTGTCTTTGTTAACGCAGCTCCATGGTAGTCTTCAATGCCAAAGCTTGAACTGCCATGCCTGGATGGCCAGAGTGAAAATACCAGCTAATCTGTCATGAGCAGCTTAGTTTCAGCCTCAGCTGCTCATCCCACCCACTGAGAGCTCTGTATCCCTGCCCATAAGGAAACAAACGAATGCAGATATGTACTGGGCTAATTTGAATTGACAAAATGAGCCTGGGAGGTAGTGGCTCGCAGCAGCATAGGGTCAACACCCCTGAACCCATATGTAGGCACTGCTGCTGCCTTCACCACACCTTTATTTTTCTGTGCTGAGATCTCCATCCCAACTGTGGAGTCTCAGCACATACAAATATATGTTCTAAAAGTTAGTGTGGGAGGGATGGAGGAGTGGCTGTAAAATCGTGAATGCTTACTTCAAAAGGACAGGAGTTAAGGGAGGGCTAGGGAAGGTTTTAGGGAGGTATGTGTACCAACCCACAAAAGAGTAAGCCTATTACTATTCACAATCTGCCCTTCTAAATTTACTACAGCCAAAAATGGACCCAACACAGATACAAATTACTACATGTCAGAGCTGAAAGACCTGCACAACACATGGCCAACCACTGTGGAGGCAGTGACTGAAAATAAATGGTGTCTGAGGTTGAGTATTTATACCTGGTGCCTCCTGTGAAGTGGGAGAAGCTACTAAATGCTTCCCTTTGAAGTGCACAGAGTTCCTGCCTCCCCTCCCCTGACTAACTACAGGCGATTTGCAGCCTTTGTGTGAAGGCAGGACACAGCCTTTTCAGGTGTAAGTGTGGCTGTACCTAGCTCCGTCTTCCCATCCTGCCAGTGATGGTGCATCAGGCACATCTAAGCTCTCAATGGTCTGTGGCTGTCAAGCAGGAATCCATAAAAGCTAACTGCCATCTACATCCAGTCATGAGACCCAGAGACAGGCTGCAGGCACTAAATGCCTAAGGCAGGAAAATGCCAACTTTCTAAACTTGGGAGCTATAGAGGTTTTTTTCCAATCAAATCTGGATCATAGCTTGAGTAAATTAAAAAAATCTTTGAAGAATTTTAAGTTTTAGTGCGCACTCTGTGAAGAGGCTTTACCCTGACCCCAAACATATAAATAGTGAGGATTTCTCGGACCAATGGTCTAGTCACAATGTGCACTAATATGTCACAAATCGGCGTTTCAACATTATACAACAATGATAAACACTATTAAACAGAATAAACAACAAGCTCAAATAAAAATGATGCTCAGCAAACAATGTGGCCACAGTTGACTGTGGAAATTAGATTTCTTTAATCAAGTCAATGTTGTTCCAAAGACAACATTCTTGTACATGATTCATCCATATAACTGCTGGTCATAACTATGTTTCGTCATGAAAGAGTCAGGCTAGAGCACGCTCAGCTGGGAATCCAGCATTTGCTAATAATGTATACTGAGCCATAGATACAGCTTTCCTGTACAAGCAAGGATTTGATACCCTAAAGATACCCCTGATGAAGGGCTATTGTATCGGCCCAAAATACATTGGGTTGGACTGAATTGTTAGTCTTACAAGACTGTTATGACCATCAGTTATGTGGATCAATCATGTACAAGAATCTCGTAAAAATGGCAGTTTAAAACTACACACTCAAGCTGAAATGGCAGGTCTGAGACATGTTTAGAGGGCCTCTTAATTGGGTGGCACAATCATTGGTGCAGGCCCACTAGTAGCATTTAGTTTTCATGCCCTGGACACAAGTAGTGGCAGTTTACTAGCGACATACAAACGGTCTTGGCACCAACCGACCTCCAGTCAGCGATACATACACTGCAATTACAATGCAACCACCCAGCATGCTGTTGCATACTCCAATTTCTTTATGGGAGCTTGTGCTGCGGTCATAAACTGGCAGTAGCACAACCTCCCATAGAGAAATTGGAGCTTGTGTTAATCCCTGCACTGTGTGGCGGGCAGTTCACTGAAAGGCTGACATGGGTTTGCTCTCAGAAAGCGGCATCCTAATCCTGAAGGTGGAAATGCCTTTCTCAGGGGATTATGCAGCCTTTCCGACTGGCTGATGGGCTCAAGGAGCCTGTTGGATGTCAGTCAGATTGACCGGCTGGTTTGAATTCCGACCGTCGTAATTGTAATACGGTGGTCTGAAGTCACACCAGGGATGTCGATTAGCCCCTTAGTATTTTAATTGGGTCTAAGCCAATTCTACCATGTTTTAAGGAGAGAGAGAACAAGCACTTTAGCACTGATTAGCAGTGGTAATGTGCACAGAGTCCTAAAAGTCAACAAAAAAATTCTGAAAACAGGAGGGTGAAGGAAAATGTTTGGGTATGACCCTGCAGAAAGGGCCAAGTGCAGCACTCTATAATGGACTTTTTTAACTATGTGGGGGAAATCTAATACCATGCATCATAGCCATCAACAAAACTAAGCACATCAAGTCAAAAGTCGGGGTGGGCAGGTACTCGTGGAGATTTACTCTAGAGAATTCCACGTAGTTCTGTGAGAGGTGGGATTTCAGTCCCTCGTAGTGCTCGTACTGATTTTTAGCTCCAGGAGCTTATCCCATGCTTCAAAATTAGCACTAACAGCACCAAGTGCTGCACTGGGGGCTCTGCTTATTCCTGCCCAATTTTCTACTCGAGCTGTAGCATTCCCAATGAGAGCGGAAGCTTTCTCAATGCAAGTGGTGGCGACCTACTGCAACCACCCATGTTGAGACATTGCACCGGTACTCATCCTTGCGCTCAATCTTCTCACTCATGCTATGCAAGTAAATGTTGGTGAGCCATGCACAAGATAAACTCATCCAAGTGGCTGCTGGTATTGTTCTCGTGAAACTCCGCACTCCAGGCGACATGTGGAATGGGCAAAACTCAGGAAGTTCTGCCAGCAGAGAGGAGTTTACCGCCCACCCCTAGTCAATAGCTTTCTCTTAAACGTGCATTTTAGTGTCGGAAATATTTTTTTGCTTCCAGACACTATCATGTAGAACTTATTGGCACAAATTTGTGTAGTATATATAAACTACTTTGTCCTGTTTCCACAATATGTTGCTTTAGTTTGCATATAGATTTTCTGCATATAATTTCAATAGAGTAAGAGGCTACATGCATCACATTTAAGTTTACCCACATTTAGTTTTAGAAATATTATCAGTAATTCCCCTATCAACTTTTAATTTCTCGACATATTGACTCTGGAATATACAAAGTCTTTTGGGCAGAGGAAACATGGATCACTAAAAAACTAATCAACAAATGGGACTCTATCGGCACTGAATCTGATTTGCCCCCCAAGTTCCCACGGCCAACTGGGTTAGCATATGGCATTCAACCTTCATAGCCACAACTGTAGGAACTTTATTATATACACAACGCATTCTTGATCCCAAATAACCTTTTTGAACTAGGCTTACAAAACTCCAACAAATGCTGAAATTGTGATAAATAAAAAAGCTATTTAAAAATATCTCCTCCATAACTTCATATATTTCAAAGCCTTTTGGAATGAAATCTAAATGTACATGTATGAATTCTTCTAAACTCAACTTGACTTAAACTACAACACAGTCTCACTGGATATCTTCACAGAATCACCAACCCCTTTCATTAAACCCCAATGATCTGTTTCTAATTTGCATCTCTGTAATCTTGGCATCAAAACAATAATGAATTGAAAACTCCAAGAACATATCAATGCACACATCATGGGCTTAGCTTTGCTTTACCACAAGTCCTGGCAAAATTCTTTTCTCAAAAATACACTTAATCGATCCCTCAAAATGGATTTGGAGCATACCCAAACTATACTTAGCAGGAATGTATACGTCATTGATCCTATTGCTATATAAACCCATCCCAACAGCCACCTCTCACAACTGTATATATAGGTCAACCATGTTCCTCCCAGCGCTCCCTCCCCATCAATTCATATAACAGACATCCAATCTTTGTCCCCAGACTGACAACACACCACTTCCTCTGTTCTCCCACTGTTTCCTTACTCTTCTGCCACTTATCATTCAAGAATTTCTCTTATTTTCGTAGCCACTTAAGTGGTGTGCCTAAAAATAGTTTGCTCCCTCATTTCTGGCTTCTGCTCCTTACCCCGGTTTAACCCTTGATGGGATACTATCATCTGAGTCATAGTTCTGATTCAAGCAATTTTACACCAGCCTGTCCCACGGCATTGCCAATGGTAGCTATACTTTCATGAAAATGAAAGCGCTCTAATGATTTTTATAGCATGAACATTCTAAATATCCATGAACAGTGACTTAACAAATTTCCAAGTATTTACAGTCCTCCATCTTGTCCCATTGGAATCTTATACATGAAGCATGGAAAAATGATTTAAGATAATTGTTTCTACTCGCTTTTTCCGTATATTAAAAAATGATAGAGAAAAGCAGGACTTATTTGTTGTTTCCTCATGCATGTAAATTTGCAAAAGTTGGAATGTGAGTCCTAATATTTATTAATCAAAATTCCACCTGCAGTGCAGCAATGGTGATGGGATCACTTATCCATTGCCGAGCACTACCAACACTATTTGTCCCAAGAAAAAGGTTGGGAAAACACATATTGTGTGCTGGTGGAGCCTCTACTGCCTCCACCAGAGTACAGTAATGGGCAAGTACCATTCACCACAGAGCTACTGCCTCTACAGCATTAGAATGCCTGGCCTATTTAAGGTCTCCCTGGTGCAGATGTTTCCTTCCTGGGTCTGCCATACAGGGCAAGGCCACCTGCAGTACGGATTATTAACAATGTCTCCCACTCTCTGAAAGACCTCACCCTGCATGGCACAGACGTCGTTTTTTTCTCAGAAGCAAAGTAGAGGCCATGACATGGCAGCCTACCTGTCATTCATTTCTGATGAAAGAGCTACTTCTGTGCCAGGAAAAACACTTTGGGCCTGACTATGACTGTGGCAGTCCGAGGGCTGCCAGACTCGCGGGGTTGCAGAGGTGGCAGTCCAGCCACCGCCGCACCGGCAGTCCAACCACCCTATTACACCTAAGGCAGTTGGACCTTCATTGCACCGCTGCCACCACCATGGATCAGAGATCCCTGGTGGAGGCACGGCGGTCTTGAGGCTGCAATATGCTCAGCCGGACCGCCGCTGTCCCCCAAGCATCAAATTAGTTTCCTCTCTGCAACGGTTTTCATGGTGGTTCCTACTCCAGTAAAACCGTCGCAGGCAGGAAACAAAGGGGACACCCTACAGGTGCCTCTTGTGCCTCAAGGCCATGGGGTGCATGAGAGGTGCCCCCCTGTATGCATGCTCCCCAGTGCCTGCACGGCATGGACTGCACCAGTCCATGCCTTGAAGGTACTGATTTTGATGTTCTCTTTGCAGGGTGCCTATTACATAGGAACTTCTGTTGAACCTCAAAAGAGCCACCCACCAGGGACAAAAAAATTGCAATCTGGTGGGCTTTGTGCAGGGGTTTGGCGGTGCAGGAGCGGGTCACAGGTTTGGCAGTCTCACTCGGCCAAATTCGTAACCAGACCCTTTGTCAGAACTGAACCACCTCTGCATTAGTTCATTCTGAACAATGTAGGGTGTGTGGTTTATTTGAAAGTTAGTTTCCTGTTTATTTAAGACCAAATCCACCATACATAGAGTAGCAAAAAAGGGATATGTGGGGTACAGTTATTTTAGTGTTGTTAATGTCTAAGATCAGTCTCCTATGTTTGCATTTGCTTCCCAGTCTGCTTACATTGAATTACAATATTGTCACTGATTATAGCCTGAAAAAGATCTTTGTGTTTTTAATACTCCTCTGACAGATGCAACCTTTTCACTTTTTCCACTTCACTACAACCCTAGCTACCTCTACGTTACGTCTGATAAACATTTCATCTACCGTCATCACATAAACCTTCCGCTTGGGGGAACTCTTGCCTTGAGACACAAGATGCCATCTCTCCCAGCTATTCCCACCAAAGGATTTGAGATAAATTGTTTATGATAACATGACAATTTCTGTGTTGGGCCTAGAAAGCAAGTACTAAGCCCACACAAATGTCTCCTTTTTAGGTTGGGTGGATAGATCAGCAGTTAACCTGATCTTTCAGTGGCAATGCACTGAGAGTGCACTTTGGGTCTAACCCTTCAAACATGGGTTTTTTTGACTGGCCTCTTTCCCGGGGCAGGTAAATCAGCCACTTTACGTTAGGAAGGAGATTGACCACTAGACTGGGGAGTTGATGGCTTCCTGGTGATTGCAGACTTTGCCATGATGAGAACCTGAGGAGGAAGAGCAACTGTGTCATAGTATTAAGGGAGTAGGGCTGAGAGTGCTGATTCATGGGGTAATTATTGAAAAAAACTTAGGGAGGGAACCTTGGAGGAAGAAAATTATGCTGTGACAAATTCACTCTCTGTCTCATACCCCCAGGTAAGAGAGGTAATTAATCTCTACCTGGAAAGACCTATATGACTGATCTACAAGAGCTATAAAAATGATTGGAGAAAACAAGACAAGTGAAACCTCAGAGAATTTACACATTGATGATTGCATAAGGTTTCATAACTGCGGAGGATATGAGTATAATATTTCAAGAAGGAATATGTATGAAAAGATCTAATAAATGAAGCATGTTAACACAAGCGCATCGTTACTTTTAGTGAAATATAACAGACTCCTTAGCATAAATTAAAGCAACAAATGCCAGCCAGCAGCGTAGCTAAACTTGAGGTGGGCCCCCTGCAAAATATGCTGATGGGGCCCCCACCATATGTATCACAAATAAATCCAGTAAATATCTCTATTTGTGGAATGAATTATAGTCTAGATATGGGCTTACCTATAGTAAAACCAACACACCTGACTTCTATTTATTATGTTTCTATTTTGTTTCCAGGTACACAAAACAGAAAAGTAAATATTTTACTGACAAACAAAAATAAAAGTCCAATTTAAAACACATTACATCTTTAAACACAAAATAACACTTGAATACAAATTAATTCTTCACTTAACAGAACCTAAAAACCAAGCGATTTTGGATTCCTGGTCCTCTCTATTCACAAAGTCATACGGTTCACAACCACAAAATGACTTTTTAATATGCACTAAACACATTTTGCAATTCAGTAAAGGCTTTCACACTCTCCTTTCAGCAATACTTCCCTTACAGCTGCCTGGCATTATCATCATTTGCCAAATAAAATCATGTGCTTCTTGCCCATCCTCGCAGGTCCATAAACAATGATTTGGTATTACGGACTGAGAGAAGGAGTTTAGTTTAGAAACTCAAATTGCAATGCTGCTGAACATTCCTGGTATTTCACTATGAAAACACAAACGTACTTTGTAGAAACAATAAAGGAAAAGGCTTTCATGCTGTACACTTACAAGAAATCATCCATTTGACCCTACATAGAGACCTCACATTTCTACATTGCAGGTGTGAGTAGTTGATGTATTGCATTCTGGTACTTGTGGTCCTGTTTATCATGGGAAAGGCAAAATATCAAGAACCAAGTTGCAAAACAAGCATTGGCATAGCCAATAGGTCTCTCTTTTGGGGCCTTCTAAGTATTTAGTTATGCAGCACAATATCCTTGGTGCACCCACATCAACTGTTGCGTGGCTAAACACTTATAAGGTCCCAAAGGCAAGACCCATTGGCTATGCCAATGCTTGGTGTGGTTGTGTGTGTGGTTGTGTGTGGTTGTGTGTGTGTGTGTGTGTGTGTGTGTGTGTGTGTGTGGTTGTGTGTGTGTGTGTGTGTGGTTGTGTGTGTGTGGTTGTGTGTGTATGGTTGTGTGTGTGGTTGTGTGTGGGTGTGGTTGTGGTTGTGGGTGAGGGTGTGGTTATGGGTGTGGTTGTGAGTGTGGGTGTGTGTGTGTGATTCTGTGTGTGTGGTTGTGGTTGTGTGTGTGGTTGTGGTTGTGTGTGTGTTTGTGGTTATGTGTGTGTGTGTGGTTGTGTGTAGTTGGGTATGGTTGTGTGTGGTTGTCTGGGTGGTTGTGTGTGTGGCTGTGTGTGGTGTGTGTGTGTGTGTGGTTGTGTGTGTGGTTGTGTGTGTGGTTGTGTGTGTGGTTGTATGTGTGGTTGTATGTGTGGTTGTGTGTGTGGTTGTGTGTGTGTGTGGTTGTATGTGCGTTTGTGTGTGTGGTTGTGTGTGTGTGGTTGTGTGTGTGGTTGTGTGTATGGTTGTGTGTGGTTGTGTGTGTGTGGTTGTGTGTGTGTGGTTGTGTGTGGTTGTGTGTGTTGTGTGTGGTTGTGGTTGTGTGTGTGGTTGTGTGTGTGGTTATGGTTGTGTGTGTTGTTGTGTGTGTGTGTGTGTGGTTGTGGTTATGTGTGTATGTGTGGTTGTGGGTGTGGTTGTGGTTGTGTGTGTGGTTGTGGGTGTGGTTGTGGGTGTGGTTGTGTGTGGGTGGTAGTTTGTGTGGTTATGTGTGTGTGATTGTGGTTGTGTGTGTGGTTGTGTGTGTGTGTTTGTGTGTGTGGTTGTGTGTGGTTGTGTGTGGTTGTGTGTGTGGTTGTGTGTGGTTGTGTGGGTGTGTGTGTGTGTGGTTGTGTGTGTGGTTGTGGGTGTGGTTGTGTGGATGTATGTGTGAGTGTGTGGTTGTGGTTGTGTGTGTGTGTGGTTGTGTGTGTGGTTGTGTGTGGGGTTGTGTGTGGTTGTGTAGGGGGTTGTGGGGGGTTATGTGTGGTTGTGTGTGTGTGGTTGTGTGTTTGTGGTTGTGTGTGTTTGTGTGGTTGTTGTGTGTGTGTGGTTGTGGGTGTGCGTGTGGTTGTGTGTGTGTGGTTGTGTGTGTGTGGTTGTGTGTGGTTGTGTGGTTGTGTGTGTGTGTGGTTGTGTGTGTGTGTGGTTGTGTGTATGTGTGTGGTTGTGTATGTGTGGTTGTGTGTGTGTGGTTGTGTGTATATGTGTGTTGTTGTATGTGTGATTGTGTGTGTGGTTGTGTGTGTGTGTGTGTGTGTGTGTGTGGTTGTGTGGTTGTGTGTGTGGTTGTGCATGTGGTTGTGGTTGTGTGTGGTTGTGGTTGTGTGTGTGGTTGTGTGTGCGGTTGTGGTTGTGTGTGTGACAGTAATACTAAAAGCATCTCAAAATAAAGGAACACAAACATCGAGTTTGTGGAAAGACAAAGCACGTTGTAAGTCAAACGGGCACAGCAAAGCATTAACACAACAACAAAACAAACAAGATCACTTAGCGAGGACTGAGTGCTGATAATGGATACACACAGCCCATCATCTTAAAAGTTCGATTGCAGCCAATGTCAACTCAAACCTGCCCCCTCCTTGTGAGTTGAACCCCCTATTTCATGAGTTGTAACTGCTGCACCCACCATAGCGCTTTGAGATCTAAAGCGCTACATAGGTCTAATCGATTAACCAGTCGCCAACATGCTGTGCTTTTAAAGAGAATGTGCCAAAAGTTTCCAGCTTCCTCATCATGTCCTCATGAAAGCGTAAACGAAAGGACTCCCTGAATGGTGCAACGGACATGAAGAAGCCGCTGCGATCAGAAATCAACACTGTGAACGTTGTCCAGTTTCACAGTAACATTTCCTTAATGTTCTTTAAGTCTCAAAACAGTAATACTAAAAGCATCTCAAAATAAAGGAACACAAACATCGAGTTTGTGGAAAGAGAAAGCACATTATAAGTCAAACGGGCGCAGCAAAGCATTAACACAACATTTTCTTTGATGTTTGATGTTCTCTGAACAAGAACATTAAAGGGGTGCCGCGAAAGTGATCGCGGGCGAAAGTGAAAGGGATCGCGGGCGCTTAATGAGCATGACGAGGTTTGCCAGCCTCTGCTCCTAAGCGCGCTCTCGCGCACATGCACTGTAGCTCTAAGCTGGCCATGGTAGCATTTTTTGAGCCCTCACCAAAAGTCTCGCCAGACCAGCTCATACGCTGGGTCAGGCGAAATCTAAAAAGATACATCAAGAGAGGCTGAGATCTCTGCTTTACAATCCAACATCTTAAAATGGTTATTTAAATATTGAATTCACTGAATCTTTTTATATCACACTAAGGCAATCTGCTTTGTAGACTACTTAGGCATTATACAAATACACAAAGCGCTTGGAGATATTTAAGGAATACTGATCTATTTTGTTGCGCAATTTTGTGCTTTTATTGATATATATTTGCCAATTATTTTTAAACTATATGTACTGCATGTTGCTTTTAACTTTTACCTGACACTTTATTCAAAGTATGCCTGAGGGAAATAACTCTGGGGTTCTATCCAGATCCTTTAATAGAAGCATTGGGAAAGCACTTCAGAAGGGCTAGCATTTCATATCCTGGTTGGTATTTTTCCCTTTTATCAGTACATACCTTTAATAGTTAATGTAAGAAGAAACACTTTGAAATGTTTTGTCAGCTGCCCTATTTACCCCTGAGTGAAAACCTAAGTAAACAAAGACAAAAAAGGCAATCGTTAAATAAAAACAGATTATTTCATATAAATTCCTTTTTAAGAATTATGTGCAGGCCTCTGCAGAATCTTAAAACATGAAGAGGGAGACTGGCATTTTTCTCTGAGTAAAGTGGCAACCCTACCTCTGCTTCAGGTGGATCAGTTCTTTCTCCTCTCCCTCTAAGACCAGCAGTGCTCTGTTGAGGACGCTCTCTCTCAGGGGGCCCTACCAAGTCAGACTGAAGAGAAACAAGTTATTTTGTTTCTTTTCAGGCCTGGGTCAGAGCTATGGGGCATATCAACAACAACCTGCGATAATTATCGCTAAGCGCACTTAGCGCTAGGATAATTATCGCCAGCTAGCGTGGAGTTTTTATCGCTGAGATAGTGTGCCATTAGCAACGCTTATCTAAAAAGCGATCAAAATCCTCACGCTAACTGCCTAACGTGAGATTATCGCTGGAAACCGAGCGATAATCTCCCGTTAGCTTGTTGACAGGGACTCACAAACTTAGCCATGATATCCACCTTCCATAGGATATCATGGCTAAGTCAGTCCTGAAGCAGGCGTAAGGAAAGTAGCGATAACAGGGGTTATCGCTACTTTTCCTGCCGCTATGCTTCATAGCGTGGGGCTTGATGATAGGAGAAATGTCGCTTAGCGACATTTCTCCTATCATGTCAGGTCAGGAACGCCCACTTTGCATCTCATTAGAGATGCAAAGCTGGGCGTTAGGAATCCCCACGCTAAAGCAAGGTTTCACGCGTTAGCGTGGCCTTGCTATTTAGGCGATAAAATTATCGCCGCTTTTCGGCCGTAAACGGCCGCTAAAGCGGCGATAATTTATTATCGCCTCCTTGTAAATGTGCCCCAAGTCAGCTGAGAATGGGCTTCACACTGCAGCTGCTTTAAAGAGTCATGCTGAACAGATATACGGAGGGGGGCCCCTTCAAGTACAGAGAACTCTGGCCCCACCACAAACTGTGGGGCTGCTGTGGTGTCTAACTGCCCATGATGCCAACTCCTATCCCTTTCAAAACACACAATGTTTGGAGAGCTCATTATCTACCCTCTAACCCAGTGCCTTTCAACTCCAGAATATGTATTTTGATGAATCTTTATTTTAAGAATATCTTCTATTAGTAGTCCTTAATATAAAACAAGCATTTGTGAAATTATAAGCTATTTGCATTGTAAATGACAATGCCTTTTATTCATCTGTTTTTAAAATCAACACATAGATAAAAGCTTTGTCATTTACAATGCCAGTAGCTGAATGATTCGAAAGTGCGAGACCGCAGCGGGAACAAGGAATAGAAGCAGTTCGTTAAACTACCAAAGGTGCTAAAGCCCCGCCCCCATAGTCAAAATGAGGCCATCGCAGGGCCGCCGGTCGTCCGACCGATCTTAATGACCACAGCGGCCCCCCAGCGTCAGAGAGCAGAGGCCCTGCCAATTTCAATGAACGCAGCGGCCCCCCAGCGTCACAGAGCCTAGCACCTGCCAACGGCAGCTGTTACGGGACGCGCGCCCCCGGCTCCGCCCACAAATAATAGTGGTCCTCCTACCAAATTAAAGCGGGCCGCAGCTTGCATCGCGCTCATCCAAAACCCTGAAAAGCTGCAAAACTGTCCTCGGCAGCAATTCTGATATGGCTTTTTTTGTTGTTGCAAAATACCAATAGGCATTGGGATCGAACCCTGCCTGCCACCGCTGCTTGCTTGTTGTTCTTTCTGCGCCTACGGTAAGCGACTCCTATTCTGGCCTTCTTCTTACTCATTGCCCGGCTTTTGTTCTCACTCCTTTACTTTTTCATCATAGTGTCAGATCCGAAGTTCCCACTTTACCCTGCATACCGAGGTCGTTACGGTGACATCCTTACCCTTCTCCACCGATTGAACCTACGACCTTGTTACGTTTGCCAGTTTCATTCCTTTCCGGTAGATCACTCTCACCCCTGTCACATGCGATCGATTTTCATATCGCTTCCAGTCACACTTTACATCCATGATAACTCTCTTGCACTGTGTCTGGTTTCGTTACATGTGCCGTTTCATATGTCGCTTATTCTTCTGTTGCTTCTGCTGTTTTCTGTAACGCTACCTACCCGTTCCTTTTTCTCGCGGACCTCTATACCTTATACTATGCTCACTGACGGTGTTTTCACCCTCTCCACGCCATTTCCTGTTATTTCTTACCCGTGTGGTGCCTGCTCGTGATCCGTATGTTCGTCATCCACTGTACCAGTTCTCTGCTTGTCTGCTGTCCCTCTTTTATAGGCTACCTACTATATTGCCGACCACTTGGGATTTTCTCTTCAGCCCTTTCTATTTTCACTTTTTCTCTACTTGTCTCTCTTATCCCTCACCTTATTTTTTGAATGGCAATCTCACTGTTGTGACGCACTTTGACTTATATGCACCATTTTTTGGATACCCTTTACGTACTGTAGCATTATTACTTTCATGTTGCATTCAAGTCCTCAATGCATTTTATTTCTATGCGTGTGGTCCTACAAATAACCTATTTTTAGTCTCAGGAAGGGCAGCCACAACACCACTACACATTATTTGATATGGATAGAGATAAGGTCGCATCAGAACTTTTTGATAATTTAGCCAAAGGAAATCCCACAACCAGTACCTCCACCAGTGGTAACCCACCACTCAGAGAAGGACTCAGAGAAAAATTTCAGAAACTAGAAAGATTGAAAAAAACAGAAAATTCCAGATGGTGGGACAGCGCCACCCTTAAGCAATACCTTAGACTCAACCGAGTTCCCAGGGGACTCCGCTCACAAATCTTCCCTACCTTTGACGACCTTGATGACGATTTACTTGGTAAATGGGAGGAAGCTCTAACAGTGAACTCCAAAACACTCATACACATTCTTATTGAAAGTGCTGAACGTAAAGTAACTGCATTACAATCAGAAATCACTGTTCTAGAGAAAGAGATTCAGGACCTTAATCTCCTGGCTGATGACGGCTGATAGCCAGAAACCGGTCCTAGGATGCTTGATTCCGGTCCAGGGAAGACATGGCTTGGCAGTTCGGGCTGGACTGTTCCCATGAGGCACAGGGTCAAGACTGATTTGCATATGGCCATGTCTGAACTGGGGTGGCGTAGTGGGCAAAAGAACGATGGATTTAACCCAGATCTCTTGACTGGGGGAGAATGTCTGCATTGTCAGCATTCCGTCCATCATTTGTTTGTTGTAACGCTTTTCGCCCTAAGTGGGATGGGTATTCCCAGACGTGGGACCCGTGCTCACTACGCCACTGGAGTCAAGCTATCCTGGCTGATGACGGCTGATAGCCAGAAACCGGTCCTAGGATGCTTGATTCCGGTCCAGGGAAGACATGGCTTGGCAGTTCGGGCTGGACTGTTCCCATGAGGCACAGGGTCAAGACTGATTTGCATATGGCCATGTCCGAACTGGGGTGGCGTAGTGGGCAAAAGAACGATGGATTTAACCCAGATCTCTTGACTGGGGGAGAATGTCTGCATTGTCAGCATTCCGTCCATCATTTGTTTGTTGTAACGCTTTTCGCCCTAAGTGGGATGGGTATTCCCAGACGTGGGACCCGTGCTCACTACACCACTGGAGTCAAGCTATCCTGGCTGATGACGGCTGATAGCCAGAAACCGGTCCTAGGATGCTTGATTCCGGTCCAGGGAAGACATGGCTTGGCAGTTCGGGCTGGACTGTTCCCATGAGGCACAGGGTCAAGACTGATTTGCATATGGCCATGTCTGAACTGGCGTGGCGTAGTGGGCAAAAGAACGATGGATTTAACCCAGATCTCTTGACTGGGGGAGAATGTCTGCATTGTTAGCATTCCGTCCATCATTTGTTTGTTGTAACGCTTTTCGCCCTAAGTGGGATGGGTATTCCCAGACGTGGGACCCGTGCTCACTACGCCACTGGAGTCAAGCTATCTTGGCTGATGACGGCTGATAGCCAGAAACCGGTCCTAGTATGCTTGATTCCGGTCCAGGGAAGACATGGCTTGGCAGTTCGGGCTGGACTGTTCCCATGAGGCACAGGGTCAAGACTGATTTGCATATGGCCATGTCTGAACTGGGGTGGCGTAGTGGGCAAAAGAACGATGGATTTAACCCAGATCTCTTGACTGGGGGAGAATGTCTGCATTGTCAGCATTCCGTCCATCATTTGTTTGTTGTAACGCTTTTCGCCCTAAGTGGGATGGGTATTCCCAGACGTGGGACCCGTGCTCACTACGCCACTGGAGTCAAGCTATCCTGGCTGATGACGGCTGATAGCCAGAAACCGGTCCTAGGATGCTGGATTCCGGTCCAGGGAAGACATGGCTTGGCAGTTCGGGCTGGACTGTTCCCATGAGGCACAGGGTCAAGACTGATTTGCATATGGCCATGTCTGAACTGGGGTGGCGTAGTGGGCAAAAGAACGATGGATTTAACCCAGATCTCTTGACTGGGGGAGAATGTCTGCATTGTCAGCATTCCGTCCATCATTTGTTTGTTGTAACGCTTTTCGCCCTAAGTGGGATGGGTATTCCCAGACGTGGGACCCGTGCTCACTACGCCACTGGAGTCAAGCTATCCTGGCTGATGACGGCTGATAGCCAGAAACCGGTCCTAGGATGCTTGATTCCGGTCCAGGGAAGACATGGCTTGGCAGTTCGGGCTGGACTGTTCCCATGAGGCACAGGGTCAAGACTGATTTGCATATGGCCATGTCCGAACTGGGGTGGCGTAGTGGGCAAAAGAACGATGGATTTAACCCAGATCTCTTGACTGGGGGAGAATGTCTGCATTGTCAGCATTCCGTCCATCATTTGTTTGTTGTAACGCTTTTCGCCCTAAGTGGGATGGGTATTCCCAGACGTGGGACCCGTGCTCACTACACCACTGGAGTCAAGCTATCCTGGCTGATGACGGCTGATAGCCAGAAACCGGTCCTAGGATGCTTGATTCCGGTCCAGGGAAGACATGGCTTGGCAGTTCGGGCTGGACTGTTCCCATGAGGCACAGGGTCAAGACTGATTTGCATATGGCCATGTCTGAACTGGGGTGGCGTAGTGGGCAAAAGAACGATGGATTTAACCCAGATCTCTTGACTGGGGGAGAATGTCTGCATTGTTAGCATTCCGTCCATCATTTGTTTGTTGTAACGCTTTTCGCCCTAAGTGGGATGGGTATTCCCAGACGTGGGACCCGTGCTCACTACGTCACTGGAGTCAAGCTATCTTGGCTGATGACGGCTGATAGCCAGAAACCGGTCCTAGTATGCTTGATTCCGGTCCAGGGAAGACATGGCTTGGCAGTTCGGGCTGGACTGTTCCCATGAGGCACAGGGTCAAGACTGATTTGCATATGGCCATGTCTGAACTGGGGTGGCGTAGTGGGCAAAAGAACGATGGATTTAACCCAGATCTCTTGACTGGGGGAGAATGTCTGCATTGTCAGCATTCCGTCCATCATTTGTTTGTTGTAACGCTTTTCGCCCTAAGTGGGATGGGTATTCCCAGACGTGGGACCCGTGCTCACTACGCCACTGGAGTCAAGCTATCCTGGCTGATGACGGCTGATAGCCAGAAACCGGTCCTAGGATGCTTGATTCCGGTCCAGGGAAGACATGGCTTGGCAGTTCGGGCTGGACTGTTCCCATGAGGCACAGGGTCAAGACTGATTTGCATATGGCCATGTCTGAACTGGGGTGGCGTAGTGGGCAAAAGAACGATGGATTTAACCCAGATCTCTTGACTGGGGGAGAATGTCTGCATTGTCAGCATTCCGTCCATCATTTGTTTGTTGTAACGCTTTTCGCCCTAAGTGGGATGGGTATTCCCAGACGTGGGACCCGTGCTCACTACGCCACTGGAGTCAAGCTATCCTGGCTGATGACGGCTGATAGCCAGAAACCGGTCCTAGGATGCTTGATTCCGGTCCAGGGACGACATGGCTTGGCAGTTCGGGCTGGACTGTTCCCATGAGGCACAGGGTCAAGACTGATTTGCATATGGCCATGTCTGAACTGGGGTGGCGTAGTGGGCAAAAGAACGATGGATTTAACCCAGATCTCTTGACTGGGGGAGAATGTCTGCATTGTCAGCATTCCGTCCATCATTTGTTTGTTGTAGCGCTTTTCGCCCTAAGTGGGATGGGTATTCCCAGACGTGGGACCCGTGCTCACTACGCCACTGGAGTCAAGCTATCCTAGCTGATGACGGCTGATAGCCAGAAACCGGTCCTAGGATGCTTGATTCCGGTCCAGGGAAGACATGGCTTGGCAGTTCGGGCTGGACTGTTCCCATGAGGCACAGGGTCAAGACTGATTTGCATATGGCCATGTCTGAACTGGGGTGGCGTAGTGGGCAAATGAACGATGGATTTAACCCAGATCTCTTGACTGGGGGAGAATGTCTGCATTGTCAGCATTCCGTCCATCATTTGTTTGTTGTAACGCTTTTCGCCCTAAGTGGGATGGGTATTCCCAGACGTGGGACCCGTGCTCACTACGCCACTGGAGTCAAGCTATCCTGGCTGATGACGGCTGATAGCCAGAAACCGGTCCTAGGATGCTTGATTCCGGTCCAGGGAAGACATGGCTTGGCAGTTCGGGCTGGACTGTTCCCATGAGGCACAGGGTCAAGACTGATTTGCATATGGCCATGTCTGAACTGGGGTGGCATAGTGGGCAAAAGAACAATGGATTTAACCCAGATCTCTTGACTGGGGAGAATGTCTGCATTGTCAGCATTCCGGCATTCATTCGTTTGTTGTAACGCTTTTCGCCCTAAGTGGGATGGGTATTCCCAGACGTGGGACCCGTGCTCACTACGCCACTGGAGTCAAGCTATCCTGGCTGATGACGGCTGATAGCCAGAAACCGGTCCTAGGATGCTTGATTCCGGTCCAGGGAAGACATGGCTTGGCAGTTCGGGCTGGACTGTTCCCATGAGGCACAGGGTCAAGACTGATTTGCATATGGCCATGTCTGAACTGGGGTGGCGTAGTGGGCAAAAGAACGATGGATTTAACCCAGATCTCTTGACTGGGGGAGAATGTCTGCATTGTCAGCATTCCGTCCATCATTTGTTTTTTTGTAACGCTTTTCGCC
Source organism: Triturus cristatus (assembly GCF_964204655.1). Classification (NCBI taxonomy): domain Eukaryota; kingdom Metazoa; phylum Chordata; class Amphibia; order Caudata; family Salamandridae; genus Triturus; species Triturus cristatus. Next base: position 492,005,084 of record NC_140585.1, on the reverse strand, counting down.
CTAAGTGGGATGGGTATTCCCAGACGTGGGACCCGTGCTCACTACGCCACTGGAGTCAAGCTATCCTAGCTGATGACGGCTGATAGCCAGAAACCGGTCCTAGGATGCTTGATTCCGGTCCAGGGAAGACATGGCTTGGCAGTTCGGGCTGGACTGTTCCCATGAGGCACAGGGTCAAGACTGATTTGCATATGGCCATGTCTAAACTGGGGTGGCATAGTGGGCAAAAGAACAATGGATTTAACCCAGATCTCTTGACTGGGGGAGAATGTCTGCATTGTCAGCATTCTGTCCATCATTTGTTTGTTGTAACGCTTTTCGCCCTAAGTGGGATGGGTATTCCCAGACGTGGGACCCGTGCTCACTACGCCACTGGAGTCAAGCTATCCTGGCTGATGATGGCTGATAGCCAGAAACCGGTTCTAGGATGCTTGATTCCGGTCCAGGGAAGACATGGCTTGGCAGTTCGGGCTGGACTGTTCCCATGAGGCACAAGGTCAAGACTGATTTGCATATGGCCAAGTCTGAACTGGGGTGGCGTAGTGGGCAAAAGAACGATGGATTTAACCCAGATCTCTTGACTGGGGGAGAATGTCTGCATTGTCAGCATTCCGTCCATCATTTGTTTGTTGTAACGCTTTTCGCCCTAAGTGGGATGGGTATTCCCAGACGTGGGACCCGTGCTCACTACGCCACTGGAGTCAAGCTATCCTGGCTGATGACGGCAGATAGCCAGAAACCGGTCCTAGGATGCTTGATTCCGGTCCAGGGAAGACATGGCTTGGCAGTTCGGGCTGGACTGTTCCTATGAGGCACAGGGTCAAGACTGATTTGCATATGGCCATGTCTGAACTGGGGTGGCGTAGTGGGCAAAAGAACGATGGATTTAACCCAGATCTCTTGACTGGGGGAGATTGTCTGCATTGTCAGCATTACGTCCATCATTTGTTTGTTGTAACGCTTTTCGCCCTAAGTGGGATGGGTATTCCCAGACGTGGGACCCGTGCTCACTACGCCACTGGAGTCAAGCTATCCTGGCTGATGACGGCTGATAGCCAGAAACCGGTCCTAGGATGCTGGATTCCGGTCCAGGGAAGACATGGCTTGGCAGTTCGGGCTGGACTGTTCCCATGAGGCACAGGGTCAAGACTGATTTGCATATGGCCATGTCTGAACTGGGGTGGCGTAGTGGGCAAAAGAACGATGGATTTAACCCAGATCTCTTGACTGGGGGAGAATGTCTGCATTGTCAGCATTCCGTCCATCATTTGTTTGTTGTAACGCTTTTCGCCCTAAGTGGGATGGGTATTCCCAGACGTGGGACCCGTGCTCACTACGCCACTGGAGTCAAGCTATCCTGGCTGATGACGGCTGATAGCCAGAAACCGGTCCTAGGATGCTTGATTCCGGTCCAGGGAAGACATGGCTTGGCAGTTCGGGCTGGACTGTTCCCATGAGGCACAGGGTCAAGACTGATTTGCATATGGCCATGTCCGAACTGGGGTGGCGTAGTGGGCAAAAGAACGATGGATTTAACCCAGATCTCTTGACTGGGGGAGAATGTCTGCATTGTCAGCATTCCGTCCATCATTTGTTTGTTGTAACGCTTTTCGCACTAAGTGGGATGGGTATTCCCAGACGTGGGACCCGTGCTCACTACACCACTGGAGTCAAGCTATCCTGGCTGATGACGGCTGATAGCCAGAAACCGGTCCTAGGATGCTTGATTCCGGTCCAGGGAAGACATGGCTTGGCAGTTCGGGCTGGACTGTTCCCATGAGGCACAGGGTCAAGACTGATTTGCATATGGCCATGTCTGAACTGGGGTGGCGTAGTGGGCAAAAGAACGATGGATTTAACCCAGATCTCTTGACTGGGGGAGAATGTCTGCATTGTTAGCATTCCGTCCATCATTTGTTTGTTGTAACGCTTTTCGCCCTAAGTGGGATGGGTATTCCCAGACGTGGGACCCGTGCTCACTACGCCACTGGAGTCAAGCTATCTTGGCTGATGACGGCTGATAGCCAGAAACCGGTCCTAGTATGCTTGATTCCGGTCCAGGGAAGACATGGCTTGGCAGTTCGGGCTGGACTGTTCCCATGAGGCACAGGGTCAAGACTGATTTGCATATGGCCATGTCTGAACTGGGGTGGCGTAGTGGGCAAAAGAACGATGGATTTAACCCAGATCTCTTGACTGGGGGAGAATGTCTGCATTGTCAGCATTCCGTCCATCATTTGTTTGTTGTAACGCTTTTCGCCTTAAGTGGGATGGGTATTCCCAGACGTGGGACCCGTGCTCACTACGCCACTGGAGTCAAGCTATCCTGGCTGATGACGGCTGATAGCCAGAAACCGGTCCTAGGATGCTTGATTCCGGTCCAGGGAAGACATGGCTTGGCAGTTCGGGCTGGACTGTTCCCATGAGGCACAGGGTCAAGACTGATTTGCATATGGCCATGTCTGAACTGGGGTGGCGTAGTGGGCAAAAGAACGATGGATTTAACCCAGATCTCTTGACTGGGGGAGAATGTCTGCATTGTCAGCATTCCGTCCATCATTTGTTTGTTGTAACGCTTTTCGCCCTAAGTGGGATGGGTATTCCCAGACGTGGGACCCGTGCTCACTACGCCACTGGAGTCAAGCTATCCTGGCTGATGACGGCTGATAGCCAGAAACCGGTCCTAGGATGCTTGATTCCGGTCCAGGGACGACATGGCTTGGCAGTTCGGGCTGGACTGTTCCCATGAGGCACAGGGTCAAGACTGATTTGCATATGGCCATGTCTGAACTGGGGTGGCGTAGTGGGCAAAAGAACGATGGATTTAACCCAGATCTCTTGACTGGGGGAGAATGTCTGCATTGTCAGCATTCCGTCCATCATTTGTTTGTTGTAGCGCTTTTCGCCCTAAGTGGGATGGGTATTCCCAGACGTGGGACCCGTGCTCACTACGCCACTGGAGTCAAGCTATCCTAGCTGATGACGGCTGATAGCCAGAAACCGGTCCTAGGATGCTTGATTCCGGTCCAGGGAAGACATGGCTTGGCAGTTCGGGCTGGACTGTTCCCATGAGGCACAGGGTCAAGACTGATTTGCATATGGCCATGTCTGAACTGGGGTGGCGTAGTGGGCAAATGAACGATGGATTTAACCCAGATCTCTTGACTGGGGGAGAATGTCTGCATTGTCAGCATTCCGTCCATCATTTGTTTGTTGTAACGCTTTTCGCCCTAAGTGGGATGGGTATTCCCAGACGTGGGACCCATGCTCACTACGCCACTGGAGTCAAGCTATCCTGGCTGATGACGGCTGATAGCCAGAAACCGGTCCTAGGATGCTTGATTCCGGTCCAGGGAAGACATGGCTTGGCAGTTCGGGCTGGACTGTTCCCATGAGGCACAGGGTCAAGACTGATTTGCATATGGCCATGTCTGAACTGGGGTGGCATAGTGGGCAAAAGAACAATGGATTTAACCCAGATCTCTTGACTGGGGAGAATGTCTGCATTGTCAGCATTCCGTCCATCATTCGTTTGTTGTAACGCTTTTCGCCCTAAGTGGGATGGGTATTCCCAGACGTGGGACCCGTGCTCACTACGCCACTGGAGTCAAGCTATCCTGGCTGATGACGGCTGATAGCCAGAAACCGGTCCTAGGATGCTTGATTCCGGTCCAGGGAAGACATGGCTTGGCAGTTCGGGCTGGACTGTTCCCATGAGGCACAGGGTCAAGACTGATTTGCATATGGCCATGTCTGAACTGGGGTGGCGTAGTGGGCAAAAGAACGATGGATTTAACCCAGATCTCTTGACTGGGGGAGAATGTCTGCATTGTCAGCATTCCGTCCATCATTTGTTTTTTTGTAACGCTTTTCGCCCTAAGTGGGATGGGTATTCCCAGACGTGGGACCCGTGCTCACTACGCCACTGGAGTCAAGCTATCCTAGCTGATGACGGCTGATAGCCAGAAACCGGTCCTAGGATGCTTGATTCCGGTCCAGGGAAGACATGGCTTGGCAGTTCGGGCTGGACTGTTCCCATGAGGCACAGGGTCAAGACTGATTTGCATATGGCCATGTCTAAACTGGGGTGGCATAGTGGGCAAAAGAACAATGGATTTAACCCAGATCTCTTGACTGGGGGAGAATGTCTGCATTGTCAGCATTCTGTCCATCATTTGTTTGTTGTAACGCTTTTCGCCCTAAGTGGGATGGGTATTCCCAGACGTGGGACCCGTGCTCACTACGCCACTGGAGTCAAGCTATCCTGGCTGATGATGGCTGATAGCCAGAAACCGGTTCTAGGATGCTTGATTCCGGTCCAGGGAAGGCATGGCTTGGCAGTTCGGGCTGGACTGTTCCCATGAGGCACAAGGTCAAGACTGATTTGCATATGGCCAAGTCTGAACTGGGGTGGCGTAGTGGGCAAAAGAACGATGGATTTAACCCAGATCTCTTGACTGGGGGAGAATGTCTGCATTGTCAGCATTCCGTCCATCATTTGTTTGTTGTAACGCTTTTCGCCCTAAGTGGGATGGGTATTCCCAGACGTGGGACCCGTGCTCACTACGCCACTGGAGTCAAGCTATCCTGGCTGATGACGGCAGATAGCCAGAAACCGGTCCTAGGATGCTTGATTCCGGTCCAGGGAAGACATGGCTTGGCAGTTCGGGCTGGACTGTTCCTATGAGGCACAGGGTCAAGACTGATTTGCATATGGCCATGTCTGAACTGGGGTGGCGTAGTGGGCAAAAGAACGATGGATTTAACCCAGATCTCTTGACTGGGGGAGATTGTCTGCATTGTCAGCATTACGTCCATCATTTGTTTGTTGTAACGCTTTTCGCCCTAAGTGGGATGGGTATTCCCAGACGTGGGACCCGTGCTCACTACGCCACTGGAGTCAAGCTATCCTGGCTGATGACGGCTGATAGCCAGAAACCGGTCCTAGGATGCTTGATTCCGGTCCAGGGAAGACATGGCTTGGCAGTTCGGGCTGGACTGTTCCCATGAGGCACAGGGTCAAGACTGATTTGCATATGGCCATGTCTGAACTGGGGTGGCGTAGTGGGCAAAAGAACGATGGATTTAACCCAGATCTCTGCACTGGGGGAGAATGTCTGCATTGTCAGCATTCCGTCCATCATTTGTTTGTTGTAACGCTTTTCGCCCTAAGTGGGATGGGTATTCCCAGACGTGGGACCCGTGCTCACTACGCCACTGGAGTCAAGCTATCCTGGCTGATGACGGCTGATAGCCAGAAACCGGTCCTAGGATGCTTGATTCCGGTCCAGGGAAGACATGGCTTGGCAGTTCGGGCTGGACTGTTCCCATGAGGCACAGGGTCAAGACTGATTTGCATATGGCCATGTCTGAACTGGGGTGGCGTAGTGGGCAAAAGAACGATGGATTTAACCCAGATCTCTTGACTGGGGGAGAATGTCTGCATTGTCAGCATTCCGTCCATCATTTGTTTGTTGTAACGCTTTTCGCCCTAAGTGGGATGGGTATTCCCAGACGTGGGACCCATGCTCACTACGCCACTGGAGTCAAGCTATCCTGGCTGATGACGGCTGATAGCCAGAAACCGGTCCTAGGATGCTTGATTCCGGTCCAGGGAAGACATGGCTTGGCAGTTCGGGCTGGACTGTTCCCATGAGGCACAGGGTCAAGACTGATTTGCATATGGCCATGTCTGAACTGGGGTGGCGTAGTGGGCAAAAGAACGATGGATTTAACCCAGATCTCTTGACTGGGGGAGAATGTCTGCATTGTCAGCATTCCGTCCATCATTTGTTTATTGTAACGCTTTTCGCCCTAAGTGGGATGGGTATTCCCAGACGTGGGACCCGTGCTCACTACGCCACTGGAGTCAAGCTATCCTGGCTGATGACGGCTGATAGCCAGAAACCGGTGCTAGGATGCTTGATTCCGGTCCAGGGAAGACATGGCTTGGCAGTTCGGGCTGGACTGTTCCCATGAGGCACAGGGTCAAGACTGATTTGCATATGGCCATGTCTGGGGTGGCGTATTGGGCAAAAGAACGATGGATTTAACCCAGATCTCTTGACTGGGGGAGAATGTCTGCATTGTCAGCATTCCGTCCATCATTTGTTTGTTGTAACGCTTTTCGCCCTAAGTGGGATGGGTATTCCCAGACGTGGGACCCATGCTCACTACGCCACTGGAGTCAAGCTATCCTGGCTGATGATGGCTGATAGCCAGAAACCGGTCCTAGGATGCTTGATTCCGGTCCAGGGAAGACATGGCTTGGCAGTTCAGGCTGGACTGTTCCCATGAGGCACAGGGTCAAGACTGATTTGCATATAGCAATGTCTGAACTGGGGTGGCGTAGTGGGCAAAAGAACGATGGATTTAACCCAGATCTCTTGGCTGGGGGAGAATGTCTGCATTGTCAGCATTCCGTCCATCATTTGTTTGTTGTAACGCTTTTCGCCCTAAGTGGGATGGGTATTCCCAGACGTGGGACCCGTGCTCACTACGCCACTGGAGTCAAGCTATCCTGGCTGATGACGGCTGATAGCCAGAAACCGGTCCTAGGATGCTTGATTCCGGTCCAGGGAAGACATGGCTTGGCAGTTCGGGCTGGACTGTTCCCATGAGGCACAGGGTCAAGACTGATTTGCATATGGCCATGTCTGAACTGGGGTGGCGTAGTGGGCAAAAGAACGATGGATTTAACCCAGATCTCTTGACTGGGGGAGAATGTCTGCATTGTCAGCATTCCGTCCATCATTTGTTTGTTGTAACGCTTTTCGCCCTAAGTGGGATGGGTATTCCCAGACGTGGGACCCGTGCTCACTACACCACTGGAGTCAAGCTATCCTGGCTGATGACAGCTGATAGCCAGAAACCGGTCCTAGGATGCTTGATTCCGGTCCAGGGAAGACATGGCTTGGCAGTTCGGGCTGGACTGTTCCCATGAGGCACAGGGTCAAGACTGATTTGCATAAGGCCATGTCTGAACTTGGTTGGCGTAGTGGGCAAAAGAACGATGGATTTAACCCAGATCTCTTGACTGGGGGAGAATGTCTGCATTGTCAGCATTCCGTCCATCATTTGTTTGTTGTAACGCTTAATCTCAAAGAAGCCACCGAAAAGAACTATAACATACTTAATGAGATTCTGAACAAACACCAAAACGATATTAAGGATAGGAAGACCAGACAGCTCAAGAGAGACGAGGCAGACTACAAAGAGGGACGAGTCTTCACCTTTGCCCGCAAGTATGATCTACTAGTGCAAAACACTTCCCGGGGTGACACAATTTCTAGAGCCAACACGAGCACAATCTCCTCCAGTTCTTCCTCACTCAATTCAATCCAGACCAGTGATAGTGAACCTGACATCCAGGGCCCCTCTGCTGAAAGAATTACTACATCTGTTTTTTTACGAGAGATACAGGCCATACGAAGGGAAAACAGGTCACAACAGAGACTTGGTACACAGGACAGAAATCCTGCAGAGGGAAAAGAGCTGGGAAAGGAAGAATACAAGAGGAAGTTAAGGTCCAGGGACGGGAAGAAATAGTCACTTCTACCTCAGAAGTACAGGTAATCAACCTCTCCTCCAAGAACCTTACTGACGACATGATCTCCCTCCTCAGCAAAGGCCTTAATTTTAACCCTCATGAGACGGGAGACCTCTGCAGATGTAAGATTGACCTTTTTTAATTTCATCAGGGGTCTTAAACTTAAAAAACATTTCTCTGCTATCCCTTCTGAAGTTTTCGCCCTAAGTGGGATGGGTATTCCCAGACGTGGGACCCGTGCTCACTACGCCACTGGAGTCAAGCTATCCTGGCTGATGACGGCTGATAGCCAGAAACCGGTGCTAGGATGCTTGATTCCGGTCCAGGGAAGACATGGCTTGGCAGTTCGGGCTGGACTGTTCCCATGAGGCACAGGGTCAAGACTGATTTGCATATGGCCATGTCTGGGGTGGTGTATTGGGCAAAAGAACGATGGATTTAACCCAGATCTCTTGACTGGGGGAGAATGTCTGCATTGTCAGCATTCCGTCCATCATTTGTTTGTTGTAACGCTTTTCGCCCTAAGTGGGATGGGTATTCCCAGACGTGGGACCCATGCTCACTACGCCACTGGAGTCAAGCTATCCTGGCTGATGATGGCTGATAGCCAGAAACCGGTCCTAGGATGCTTGATTCCGGTCCAGGGAAGACATGGCTTGGCAGTTCAGGCTGGACTGTTCCCATGAGGCACAGGGTCAAGACTGATTTGCATATAGCCATGTCTGAACTGGGGTGGCGTAGTGGGCAAAAGAACGATGGATTTAACCCAGATCTCTTGGCTGGGGGAGAATGTCTGCATTGTCAGCATTCCGTCCATCATTTGTTTGTTGTAACGCTTTTCGCCCTAAGTGGGATGGGTATTCCCAGACGTGGGACCCGTGCTCACTACGCCACTGGAGTCAAGCTATCCTGGCTGATGACGGCTGATAGCCAGAAACCGGTCCTAGGATGCTTGATTCCGGTCCAGGGAAGACATGGCTTGGCAGTTCGGGCTGGACTGTTCCCATGAGGCACAGGGTCAAGACTGATTTGCATATGGCCATGTCTGAACTGGGGTGGCGTAGTGGGCAAAAGAACGATGGATTTAACCCAGATCTCTTGACTGGGGGAGAATGTCTGCATTGTCAGCATTCCGTCCATCATTTGTTTGTTGTAACGCTTTTCGCCCTAAGTGGGATGGGTATTCCCAGACGTGGGACCCGTGCTCACTACACCACTGGAGTCAAGCTATCCTGGCTGATGACAGCTGATAGCCAGAAACCGGTCCTAGGATGCTTGATTCCGGTCCAGGGAAGACATGGCTTGGCAGTTCGGGCTGGACTGTTCCCATGAGGCACAGGGTCAAGACTGATTTGCATAAGGCCATGTCTGAACTTGGTTGGCGTAGTGGGCAAAAGAACGATGGATTTAACCCAGATCTCTTGACTGGGGGAGAATGTCTTCATTGTCAGCATTCCGTCCATCATTTGTTTGTTGTAACGCTTAATCTCAAAGAAGCCACCGAAAAGAACTATAACATACTTAATGAGATTCTGAACAAACACCAAAACGATATTAAGGATAGGAAGACCAGACAGCTCAAGAGAGACGAGGCAGACTACAAAGAGGGACGAGTCTTCACCTTTGCCCGCAAGTATGATCTACTAGTGCAAAACACTTCCCGGGGTGACACAATTTCTAGAGCCAACACGAGCACAATCTCCTCCAGTTCTTCCTCACTCAATTCAATCCAGACCAGTGATAGTGAACCTGACATCCAGGGCCCCTCTGCTGAAAGAATTACTACATCTGTTTTTTTACGAGAGATACAGGCCATACGAAGGGAAAACAGGTCACAACAGAGACTTGGTACACAGGACAGAAATCCTGCAGAGGGAAAAGAGCTGGGAAAGGAAGAATACAAGAGGAAGTTAAGGTCCAGGGACGGGAAGAAATAGTCACTTCTACCTCAGAAGTACAGGTAATCAACCTCTCCTCCAAGAACCTTACTGACGACATGATCTCCCTCCTCAGCAAAGGCCTTAATTTTAACCCTCATGAGACGGGAGACCTCTGCAGATGTAAGATTGACCTTTTTTAATTTCATCAGGGGTCTTAAACTTAAAAAACATTTCTCTGCTATCCCTTCTGAAGTTAACAGACCCAAGCACACCATAGACACCACATCCTCCAGCATGCAGAGCACCAATGACATCAAAGCCACACACCTCTTATTGTCACTCACCGACACTGAGGACTCTCCCCTGAGTATGGAACACCTCTTACAGGAACTGGACATAGACACCGACGCCACCATCTGCAGTGGTCTCAAAACCAAATCTAAATGGACACCCACCTTAGCGGGAGGTAATTCTATAGATTTATTCTACAACCTTGTCTTAGAAGACCTAGATGTATATGAAAACAAAAGAATAAGGGCCACACGTAGACCTAAGGATAATCTCAAAAGGTGTGAACGCCTGGCTCTCAAAACACTTAGTGCTGACATTGAAATCACTATCAGAGAAGCTGATAAGGGTGGCAACGTGGTGGTCATGAACAGTACAGACTACCATCATGAGATCCTCACTCAACTCCAGGACAATACTTGTTATGAACTCCTGCATGATAATCCCACGGGCCCCTTAACCATCATGATCAATAAGAACCTGTCAGACTGGCACACCCTTGGTCTGATTGATGAAGACGAGGCGCTCTACATGAAAGTAGTAAGACCCACTTTCCCCTGGCTCTACACTCTACCTAAGGTCCATAAACAAGCCATCTTTCCTCCTGGTCGACCTATCGTGTCAGGCATAGGGGGACCCACAGAGAGATTGGCCCAATATGTTGACCTTTTTCTCAGCCCTATGGTCAGAAACTTACCCTCCTACATCCAGGACACCAAATATATTTTGGGTGTCCTTGACAACGTCGTGTGGCAACCTGATATGATCATGGCCACATTGGATGTGGTTTCTCTGTACACCTCTATAAAACCCATTCTTGGTCTAAAAGCAGTAACTCACTTTCTAGAAAATAGACCGGCTACATTATGGCAACACACTAACATGCTTTCCACCATGATGGAAATCATCCTGAATAATAACTATTTCCTGTACGACAGACAATGGTACAAACAGGTCAAAGGTGTGGCCATAGGCTCCAAATTTTCCCCATCATTTGCCAATTTATACATGGGCTCCTTAGAGGCTAATTGGATCTGGGGCCCTAATGGGGCACAATGGACTGACAACATCATTTATTGGGGTCGTTACATCGACGACTGTCTCCTGCTATGGTCTGGCACTCAAGACAGTCTCACTGATTTCTGCCAATATCTTAACTCCAATGACATGGACATGCGCTTTACGTGCACCTCCAGCATGAGCAGAATCAACTTTCTAGACGTAGAACTATACGTTAGCAACAATACTCTCCACAGCCGTCTTCATCGTAAAGTAACCTCCTGCAACGCCATCCTCCATGCAGAGAGTTCACACCCCTTACATCAAATACAGGCAATTCCCTACGGAGAATTCACTAGAGCACGCAGAAACTGCAGTGAAGAGAATGAGTTTGAGGCCTGTCTCAAAGATATGAGAGGGAGATTCATCAACAGAGGCTACAAACCACGCACCCTTCAAAAGGCAGCCCAGAGAATTGGGAAGATCCCTAGAAACGAAACCTTACTCAACAAAAAGAGAACCGATTCTGAGTCCCAACCGGTCAGACTCATCACTGACTACAATGAGATTAGCACTGTTATCAGAAACAGTTTCAATAGACACTGGAACACTCTACTCAAAGACAGGACACTGAGGGAATTCATCACCACCAAGCCTCAAATCACTTTCAGACGTGGGAGAACCCTAAGAAATAGACTCAGCCCCACAGTCCCACGCACAGCCATAAGCACCACGTGGCTCACTCAACATACCAAAGGTTTCTTCAGATGTGGTTGCTGTGGTGCTTGTAAATGGGCACTTAACGGCATCAATACGTTCACTAGTGCAGTGAATCAAAAATTTGAAATCAGGGGCAACATCAACTGCAACACTAAGTACGTGATTTACATCCTGGAATGCACGTGTAAAAAACAGTACGTGGGGAGCACCATCAGACCATTGAAAGAACGCATCCTTGAGCATGCTAGGGCAATGCGCAATGGTGATGCCAGATATCCTATGGCCATACATGTGATGTCTTGCCCCACCCAGGGTACACAGAAGAAACTCACCTTTTTTGGAATAGACACTACACCACCGAATGTCAGAGGTGGTAACCGAGAATTGAAACTACGTCGCCTGGAAGCAACCTGGATCATGCGCTTGCATACCGTGAGACACGGCTTGAACATTGACCATGAGTTACAGTACTTTCTAGGTTCCTAATTATTCGAGACTTTGCTGCTCTCTCATTACTAATTAACGTCCTTTCTTGTGTTTATTTTTGATATGTTCATTTGAATATTCCTGTTTTTAATGCTTTTTACTTGCACCGACCTGTGCTTCTTTGTTTATGTTGTGCTTTGAGACATTTGTTTATACTGTTTCCACTCCCCCCTCTTGTCTTGCCACTGTTTTCTATTGACTACCTTTACTCCATTCTCTTTCCCTTTGTACGTCTGACTTTGGTGACTCTCCTTTCGCATTAGACCTCCTCTGTATTATGTACGCCTGTCTTGTGATGTCTCCCCTTCTCGCATTACCAGCGAGTGCTTTTCTGTTTACTTTGCACCACCGGCAGCACTTTACTTCTGTGCCACTGATGCCAGCGAGTGCTATTCTGCTACTGATGCCCTTTATCTACTCCGTCTCCTGCTTGTGTCTGTCTCTTTTAATTCACCACACACCGTTCACCTGTTTCGTTTATTTACCCCCGCCACCGTCATCTCACTGGATGCTCTCATCCTCACTTCCGGTCCGCCGGGATGGCCCGTTACGGTCTAGTTCTTTTTCGAATCCTTAAATTCACTTCCTGTTTTTCACCATGCTGAGCGCGAGACGATTCCAGCTCGTTGCCCGGACCCTATGGTAAGCCCTCTACCTTCGCCCACTATTCAGTGACTCCCTGTTCACAGACCTTCTTAACCCCTTTTTTACCTCCTGTAGATCTCTCTGTGGATTGACTTACCCGTCATCCACGCCTCCTAACGGATTTTACCCGCCATTTCTGTCTCTGCCGTAATTTTGAGCCAGAGACCACTTGTTGTTCTTTCTGCGCCTACGGCAAGCGACTCCTATTCTGGCCTTCTTCTTACTCATTGCCCGGCTTTTGTTCTCACTCCTTTACTTTTTCATCATAGTGTCAGATCCGAAGTTCCCACTTTACCCTGCATACCGCGGTCGTTACGGTGACATCCTCACCCTTCTCCACCGATTGAACCTACTACCTTGTTACGTTTGCCAGTTTCATTCCTTTCAGGTAGATCACTCTCACCCCTGTCACATGCGATCGATTTTCATATCGCTTCCTGTCACACTTTACATCCATGATAACTCTCTTGCACTGTGTCTGGTTTCGTTACATGTGCCGTTTCATATGTCGCTTATTCTTCTGTTGCTTCTGCTGTTTTCTGTAACGCTACCTACCCGTTCCTTTTTCTCGCGGACCTCTATACCTTATACTATGCTCACTGACGGTGTTTTCACCCTTTCCACGCCATTTCCTGTTATTTCTTACCCGTGTGGTGCCTGCTCGTGATCCGTATGTTCGTCATCCACTGTACCAGTTCTCTGCTTGTCTGCTGTCCCTCTTTTATAGGCTACCTACTATATTTCCGACCACTTGGGATTTTCTCTTCAGCCCTTTCTATTTTCACTTTTTCTCTACTTGTCTCTCTTATCCCTCACCTTATTTTTTGAATGGCAATCTCACTGTTGTGACGCACTTTGACTAATATGCACCATTTTTTGGATACCCTTTACGTACTGTGGCATTATTACTTTCATGTTGCATTCAAGTCCTCAATGCATTTTATTTCTATGCGTGTGGTCCTACAGATACCCCTATATGACCCGAATGTTGCCTGACAATTATGAATTGGCCCCTCCTTAATAGTTGCCTCGCGTTAATGCTCATCATGTTCCACATGTACGGACCTTTTGTACCTTCCACCCTTTGCCATTCTATTCATTGTGTTCTTTGTCACTTCTGACCCTACTGTTTTACTGAGGGACATCCACCTCCTGTTCCCCCGCCTTTGACCGATCTTGTTTTGCTTTACCATTTTTTTTGTATGTCTATTTGTTTTCTTTGTGTCCTTACCAGCCCTGAAGAGTCACGCGTTGTTTCCCGTTGACGAAACACGTGTCGGCTGGTTGTTCTCATGTTCCCTTTTCATTTGAAGATATGCACTATTAAATCTACAAAGACATTTCTGGTGTAGACCTCCTTCGTACTTTCGACCATACCCTTCGGTCTCGCTACATTGTGTTTATTTCTAAACATGTGCGCAGAACCTGTTTCCATTTGTAGTGGGTGTCTCCTACACCCCAACTCGCAGGGGTTCTTTTTTCTTGCCAGGGTTTGTTTTCCCCTGATCTCGCAGCACCGTACTTACCAGTTTACTATCTGACCCTTGTTGTGTTATGTTTGAGCGCCATTCTTCCTTCATCAACTAAACCCCTCACAGAACCTATTTTTACCGCTGCTTGCCACGATGCCACGACCACACAATGCCACGACCAACACAGTCAAACTGCAGTATACTACATGCAAGATACACGGGGCGACGATGACGCCCGAGCCCCACCCCCAACCCGCGATACACAGCGCGGATAACCGATCACCCGATAGCTTAATAGGACAAAAGGAAAAATCTATTAAGATGAGGGAACCTCTTCGAAATTTATATAATTAATTTAGTTTCCCTTTTTTTTTTTTTTTTTTAATGTGAGAATCAAACCCAACCCACTCTAGTTCCTTTCACTTCGACGAGGGTGACTGAGGGAGCACCAGCGGGGGACAGCAGAGTTAGGCTGGGAGTAGTGCGAGGGAGATAGAAGTAGTAAACAAGCCTGCGAGTGGTGCACGCACGCGCGCCACAGCGAGGCATGTGCTTTCAACTATCGCGCCTGTGTCTAGGTACGATAATTTAAACCACATGACGGCCGGTGCGCATAATAGACACCAATAGGCCATGGGCGGAGCAATGCGCCCGCTTTTGGCCTATTGCGTGCTCTCTTAATAAAAAAGACGACCGCAAATGCCAATACCGTGGACCAAAAGGAATCGCACACGCACGAGCGTGTGTGATTCCAGGCTCCGTTTTGGAACCCTCCACAAAAGGACTTTCGCTGCGTGAGCAGGGCTGCACACTGCATCACTAGGCACGAGACCTAAAAAATGATAGAAAAAGCCTGGTGGTAGTATCACACACACACACCAGGAAACCAGATCCACCTATTTGTGAGGAAACTCCAGTTAATGAAACGTCATATAAATTACACTGATTAAAGATAGAGACGTATGCGTTATTGTACACCATCATGGAACACAGTCCCTATTCACAAAGAGTTGTGGATGTATCCCTGTCTTTGTTTTATTACCATATGCAATAAATAATGTATAGATATTTTTCTCAAAATAATTAGACAGATCAAACAAGTAATGAAACCACATATGACACAAATAAGTTATTAGTAAATTGCATTTTACTACTCATACTACAAGTATTAAAGTGGCCAAGTGAATGAAGAAAAAGTCAGATGACAAAGTGTACTTGCAATCCAGGTAAAGTGTCCACTTGCCTAAAAAAAATTCAGGGTGATAACAACGAGTTCATCCTGTAATGGCAGTCACAACATCTTCCATAATGTTGTGGCCAGCAAATCAGATCTTATCAGATCTACTTATCCAAATGACTGACAGGAGAAAAAGCACTCTTGGCCAATAGGATTTAAATTATTTTTGAATTTTTGGACCTGAGAATATCCACGCATACTTATTGGTCCAGACATCTTTAAAACGTAACGTCTTCATGCTCAACACAAGCACTTATTTCTGGAAACTTCCCGAATTAATTTCTACCAAATCAACAACAGCACTGTCTTTGATGAAAATCTTATGTTCATGCCAAGTTTGGTGTAATTCTGTGAAGCCAGTATTTCTGTATCTATGAGCAAATTTAATCAGAATTAAAATGGGAAACCACATGTTCTTGACCCATCCATTTTTCTTTGCCCTTACTTAACAGATTGGTACGAAACTTGCCATAAAGAATTCAAAATGGCTGAACGTCTTAAAAAAACCATTTCATGCAGATTCGCCAAATGTCAGCAAAAGTTATCATGAACACAAACAAAAACGCCTCTCCTCTGGAAACTCAGAGTGGACCATAACGTCCTAACTGGAAAGTTTTGGGATGTTCCGTCAAGTATGGGCTGAGAAAAGGGGAGGAGATGTGTTTTCCCACATATAAATCCCCCAGCTGGTTTGTGGGGACCTCTTGGTCTTTGCCCTTTCTGGAATGACATCCCCAAAATTAATGCCTTCACCCTCCTGTTTTCTGAACCCGTTTTTGTTGGCGTTTAGGACTTTGAGCACTTAAGCACTGCTAACCAGTACTAGGGCTCTCTCTTTAAAACATGGTAAAATTGGCTATACCCAATAGGCATGATTAATTGACATATAAGTCCCTATTAAATTGGTACCACGTGTAACCCAGGCCTGTCAACTAAATGCTACTATCAGGCCTGCAGAACAGATTGTGCCACCCACATAAGTAGCCCTGTAAGCATGTCTCTGGCCTGCCATTGCAGCCTGTGTACAGTTTTAATTTGCCATTCGTCCTGATAAAATAAACCTTTTGCCAGGCCCAAAACTTCATTTTTAATACATATAAGTCACCACTAGGGTAGGCCTAGGGCAGGCCAGAGGGCAGGGTGCATTGTATTTAATATCTTGGACAAGCATTTTAAGTTTTACATGTCCTGGCAGTAATAAGCTTAAATGGGAAACAAGTACCCAGTTCATGTTTGGTATCTTTGGAATTGTAGTGAAAAGTACTTTCTAATAGAAAAGACAGGATATTAATTTCAATTTTGAAAATGCCACTTTGAGAAAGTTTGCATTCTCCCGCCTTAGCCATTTAGTGTATGCAGCCTGTCGCTGAGTCATATGGCTAGGTGTAGCTGACAGTTGTGCTATGTGTATTCCTTCTAGACAGCCAACGGCCGCATAGCCACTGTAGGTAGCCTGGAGCCAGGTCAGGGGAGACAGGAAACCTGTCCATTTCAAAAGGAAACCACTACAATCTACTTCCATTTCAAACGGGGCACATGGTACAAATAGCAGACCTCAGGAAGAAACACTTCTGGTCCTTTGGAGACTCTGCCAGGAAGAAGGACTGTGGTGCTGACACCAAGTGCTAGTCTGCTGGCCCCCTGTTCAGAGCCACAGGAGCATAACAGACTACCAACCACCTGAACCAGCACCCAGATCTAGCTGGAGCAATCCCTCACCCCATATGGTGCCCCTCAGTTCCTGGTCCCTTGATGTGGTCTAAGAGAGGCTAAATTGAAGTTTTGGGAACTTTGTGACTGCAAACGGGTTCGTTGGTGCCAACTCCTTGTCATTCGCACAGCCTGCCAACACGAAATTCTGTCAACCTGACTCTTTGCTCTACAGCATCAACTGCTCACAGGAAAGCGCCACCGCAAAGCTCCAGCCCACCTGCTCATGACCACAAAAGGATCTTTGTGCTACAGCGACAATTGTCTGCTATGCCAGGCCTACTCTTCACGCTACATCAACGACCATCTCCGACACTTCCCTGCTCCTCACAAACAACTCTACTGCAAACTAGACTCTTTGTGCTAGACTGAGAAGGTTATTTTTCAGCTGGACTAACCTGACCCCTGTATCTAACCCACACTCGATCATACTTGTCCTGAACATGTGACTTTCTTCTGGTCATGCATGACCAGATAGCTACGAGTGGCACTGTGGCCTTTTTGGTGCTATTTCCACATAAATATTTAAAACTGAATATCTCCTGGTTCTACTTAGTGAATGTTGTTGTTTTGGTCTGAATTCGTTTGTTAACGTTTGCTCCTGTTTTCTAAATTGGTGTGTGTTTATTCTTTCATAGTGTTTTCACTTTATTACTGTTTGAAGTGCTGCATAAATACTTTACACATTGCCTCTAAGTTAAGCCTGACTGTTCTGTGTCAAGCTATCAGAGGGTTGAGCACAGGTTAATTTGGGACTTTTTGTGCCTCACCTGACATAGATTGCTGTTGCTGCTTGAGTAGGGTTTCACCCTCCTCAACCTGTAACCCATGTGATCACAGGACCATTTGTGGTTGGTCCAATGGCTGCATTTTATGGCCTGAAAAAATATTTAAAAAGACTCAAAGAAATGTTTATGGTTGTTTTAAAACATGCTTTATTGAAAATATTTTGCAACAATCAGTAGTAATAAACACTGCAATGTGTGCATCTTAAATATGTGCATTTTAATGGACGTATTGATAACTTTTTGACATCAATTGGTCTGCTTTACATATGTTCATGTGCTCACCTCCTGATAAAGCCAATTGGCCTCCCCCTTAAATGTTGGTGTCCTGACCCTTTGACAAAGCTAGTAGGTCTGCCTTACTATAAATGATACCCCTTTAAAATGTAACTTGCATTAAAAAGCGAATAAATTAACTGAAAAAATAAAGGTTAAGTTGATGTTATAGTTAGATCAATCAATAGTATCCTACTTTATATTTAAAAAACACAGGACAACGATCTTAAATCAATGTTATGGATAGGTGAAATGTAATGTTTAACTCCAAAAACCACTGAAATTCACCAATTATAGTTAACTGAATTAAATATAACTCACGCTCTTGCCATACACTGGTTATGTCCTCACATATTATATCACTGATGACATATTCAATGACAGCATTGATAGCATCACTGATGACATATGAATTGACATCATATACATAAATATTCACTGAAAAAACAAAGGTTAAAGTAATGTTATAGTTAGGTGAAAATCTCAGTGACAACATAACATTTTGAATGTACAAAATCACTGAAGTTCATCAGTTATGGTTATCACAAGTTAATATAACTCATGCCCTAATCTAACTATAACTTACGCCCCTGCACTTGTGCCACTTTAAAAAAAAAATAATAATCCACGGATTCTCCCTGAATTTGTGGCAAATTATTTTAAAAAGAATGTTTTTGGGCCCCAGGCTTATGGAGTCTGAGAATCCCTCTCCTGCCCCCTTATGTCTTTTTTAACCTTTGTTACTTAGTCCTGAGTCAATCAATCAAACAGTACTTATGGAGTGTGGCTATTTACCCCTGGAGATATCCAAGCACTGAAGTCTTGGCATGATCTAGTCGAACAGCCAGGCCTTGAGTCTCTTTCTGAAGTCCATGAGTGAGGGTGATGTTCATAGGTAGACGGGGAGTTTTTTCCAGGACTTAACAGTGAGGTAGGAAAAAGAACGACTTCCGCTGTGGCTTCAGCAAATGCAGGGAACATGAGCAAGGGCAAGGGAGACAGAGCTCAGTAGTCTGGCTGGTGGAAGTTCAGGTGGTGGTTGATGTCAGCTGGATCCTAGTTGTAGTGGGCTTTGTAGGTGTGGGTCAGCTTCTTGGACTGGCACCTCTTCTGGATGGGGAGCCAGTAGAGGTTCCCCAAGTGAGAGGTGATGCGAGTCAATTTGGGGAGACGAAGGATGAGTCTGGCAACTGCATTCTGTATGGCCTGGAGTCTCTGGTAGAGTTTGGGGGTGGTATTGGCCTAGAGTGCATTTCCGTAGTTCAGCCAGCTGGTGACGAGGGCTTGCATGACCATTTTCCTGGAGTTGATGGGGATCCATCCAGTGATCTTTCAAAGCATTCAAAAGAGTCTGGAAGCAGGCAGAGGAGACTGAATTGAGCAGGCACTTCATGGTGAGTTTCCTGTCCAGGATGATGCTGAGCTTGGGGGCATGGTCAGTGAGGACAGGTGTGGGTCCAAGTGCTGGGGGCCACCAGGTGTAGTCCCATGATGAGATGCTCTTCCCCAAGATCAGCAATTCCATCTTGGGCTTCAGGTAGTTAGTCCTTATCCAGTTGGCAATGCTCGCCATGAAGTTTCAGAAGTTTGTTTTGGTGTTGGTGGGGTCTTCCATGAGAGAGAAGAGGAGTTGGGTGCCATCTGAGTAGGAGATGATTTTGACTTCATGGGTTCTTTTGGGCCATGGTGGTCAGTGGTGATTTGTAGCTGGCCTAAGCCCTAAGAAGGCTGCTGCCACATCCTTGTTGATGTAGTGGCAGCTGAGCAAATTTCAGCATGAGATATGTTGGCTCCAAGGATCCTCCGCAGCATGAAATATACACATTCTTTGAAGTTTAATTAAATAAAATCCTGCTGAACAGATTTACACCAAAACGCAAAGAGCAGTCTTTTTGGACCAAAATCTAGCTTTCTGCCAAATTGCTGAAAATGTATTCAGACGTTTGGGCTGTAGCTGTGTCTAGAATTCCTATGGAAAATGAATGGGGAAAATGCATTTTGGAACCCATTTTGTCTCAGCCTCAACTTTACAGATCACCTTCAGCCTTTTAAATCAAATCAAATGAAATCAAACAACATTTGTAGAGCACAGTATTGTCACCCCCAGGAGTCTGGGCACTGAAGGTGTTGTTGGGTCTCTGTCGAAGAGCCAGGTCTTAAGCTTCTTTCTGAAGTCCATCAGGAAGGATGCTGTTCAGATGTAGAGTGGCAAGTCGTTCCAGGTCTTGACAGCGATGTAGGAGAAGTCGCAGCCCTCTCTGCAGCTGCAATGGATGTAAGGGTGGGCATGAGGGCAATAGAGGAGGAGCACAGGTGTCTTGTGGGTATATAGAAGCTCAGTTGAGGTTGATGTAGGATGGTCCCTGATTGTATAGTGCTTTGTATGCGTGCATAAGGAGCTTGAACTGGAATCCTTTTCTGGAGGGGGAGCCAGTGGAGCTTTCTGTGGTGGCGGTGATGTGGGTCCTTTTAGGGAGGTCCAAGAAGAATCTGGCTGCAGCGTTCTGTATGGTCTGGGGCATCTGAGAAGCTGGTTGGAGATGCTGGCCTAGAGAGTGTTGCATGCACAAACTACACAAGAAGAGCACTGTTTTTAAAAGTTTTGTGAAGGTTCATCAAATGGCATGAAAGTTATTAGCAACACAAAAAGGCATTTCCTTTGGAAACATGATCCCAACTATACCTATATATATATATATATATATATATATATATATATATATATATATATTACCTACTGGAGGTCGCCTGTAGGTAGTTTTAGTTAGGACCCTGTTTCCATAGGAAAACCGCAACATTCTATTTGGAATAACTTTGGCGCCGGTCAACGAATCCTCGCGAAATTTTCAAAATAGGTGGGGCGCTACGCTCCGCTCCTACCCTGAAAGTCTCGGGGGGATTCGTCAAGCGGGGGCTGAGAAAAAAGGGGGGTCCCAAAACGCGTTTTTCCCATGCATTTTTCCATAGGACCTTTAGACACAGCTACAGCCCGAACGGCTGAACAGAGTTACTTGAAATTTGGCAGAGAGGTAGTCCTCAGGTCAAGGAAGTGCCTTTTGTAGGTCTGGTGTAAATCTGTTCAGTAGTTCCTGAGAAAATAGCATTTAAATCAATATATATATCTGTGGCAGCTTACGGTGCGCTTACCGTGCGCTTACGGTAAGCTTACCGTACGCGTACGGTGACGTGCGCGAGCGCGATTCTGATTGGCTGTTATATCTTAGTAAACATTCGAATCGGTCAAAACCAGGAAGCGGCGGCCGCCAGTTTCTCTCTCGCACTCTGAGGGGGGAGGAAAAACAAAGGCAAAAAACCTGTAAAGGGGCTGTTTAGACTGCTCCTAACCACATAGCCTTGCTTAAGGTGTCCCCAAAGAACTCCCAAGGCCAAAAATTCAATTTGTTTATTTTTTGAAAAATCGGCGATTACGCTTACCGTACGCGTACGGTAAAAATAATTAAAAAAAAAAAAAATTATCCACACTCTCTCCACCCAGTGTGCAAATGGTGGCCGAAGGGCACCATTTGAGCATGGAATAATTTTCCCATGAAAAAGTAAAAGAATCCCTTTCACAACGAAGCGCATAATATGTCCTCCATGTGCGCACGGTGCGCGAAGCGCATCGTGCGTACATGGCCCATCCAGCGTAACGTGGGCACGTGGTGCGCGTAGCGCACCGCGTGCCCACCGAGCGTGCACGGCACTAACTGCGTAAAGTGGGCGCGCGGTGCGCAAAGCGCACCGCGTGCTCACCGTGCGCGCACGGAACGAACTGCGTTAAGTGGGCGCGCACGCCACGAATGGCGTAAAGTAACTTAGCATTTAAAAAAACGTACAAATTCACTGAAAAAACCATAGGTTTCACACACGTTATAGTTAGGCATTAGCATTTAAAAAACCTTGCAAATTCACTGAAAAAACCATAGGTTTCACACATGTTATAGTTAGCTGGACATTTTACTGATAAAAAACCAATGAAATTCCCCCGTTATAGTTAGTGCAGGCAACTATAACTCACGCGACCGCAATCCTCTGCTGATGACATATGTGTCTTTATGAAAAAAAAATATTTGTAATATATGTATAGCTAAAATTTAATGGAAGAAGACATGGGCAAATAAGTGTCTAAATACAGTATTAGCATCAGCAGAGGATTGCGGTCGCATGAGTTAAAGTTGCCTGCACTAACTATAACGGGGGAATTTCATTGGTTTTTTATCAGTAAAATGTCCAGCTAACTATAACATGTGTGAAACCTATGGTTTTTTCAGTGAATATATATGTATATTCATATATATATATATATTCAATGAAAAAACCAACGGTTTCAAACATGTTATAGTTAGCTGGACATTTCACTCGTAAAAAACCAATGAAATTCCCCCGTTATAGTTAGTTCAGCTAACTATAACTCGCGCGCCCGCAATGCACTGCTGATGATGTCACATATTACATCACTCATGACATGGTCAGTGACATCACTCATGACATCACTGATGACATCTCAAATGACATCACTGATGACATCACTGATGGCGTCATCCATGTGATAGAGTGGCAGACCTCCTCTCACCCTAATATAACCTTTGATACACACATTCAAAAATAGAGACAAAAATTTTCAAAACAATGGACATACCAATACCAGTTACAACAACCTCTTCAGTAATTCTAAGAACCACATACACATCCACTCATTCACCAACAGTCCTATACAGTCACTCATACATGTACTCACTCATCATATGTACTCATATACCTATACATCCTGTTACACTATGCCACTCATCCATAGAGTTACTCACACACATAGTCACTCATGCTAATAAAGAATCAAACATACATTTACTTGCATATACAGTTATACACACACCACCACACTTACTTCTACGGAAACTTACACATACTTAGTCTTTTAAACAATCACTTATAGAAACACATACTTATTCATAGAGGGACTCTTTCAATCTCTCACTCTCACATATACTCGCTTATATACACCAATAGTCACATATACTAGTTTAAAACATATGTAGTTACTCATAAAGACACTATTGAGACAGTCATTTACTCACTAACACACCCATACACTCACTCATCCACCCATAGAGTCCTGCACACATGCTGTCTTCAACACATACAAAGAGTGAGTCACTCATTCATGCACCTATGCACTACGTAATACCCCCACTGAACCATGCAGACACTCAGACTGATACTCATAAAACCAGCTAATAACCTATATAGACACCCATGTAGCTACTCTCCAACCCATGCAGCCACTTATACACAAAGTGAGAGACTGATACAGATATTTACATATTAAAACATTACTCACTAAGCCATGTATTCACTATGATACACTTAATCAGTCAGTTACACAATCAATTTTTCAAAAACAAATCATCCATTTAGACACTTATATACCCATTTATTCTTCCATCGACCTTGAGATATACATATATAAAACATACTTAATTGTCAGAAAAACACACATTCACTGGATGATGTCATCAGTGATGTCATCAGTGATGTCATTTGAGATGTCATCAGTGATGTCATGAGTGATGTCACTGACCATGTCATGAGTGATGTAATATGTGACGTCATCAGCAGTGCATTGCGGGCGCGCGAGTTATAGTTAGCTGAACTAACTATAACGGGGGAATTTCATTGGTTTTTTACGAGTGAAATGTCCAGCTAACTATAACATGTGTGAAACCTTTGGTTTTTTCATTGAATTTCTAAGGTTTTTTAAATGCTAATTCCTAACTATAACGTGTGTGAAACCCATAGTTTTTTCAGTGAATTTGCAAGGTTTTTTAAATGCTAATTCTTTTTTTTGTGTTTTTTTTTTTTTGCAATGTTTTTTACATATTTTTATTTTAAATTTATATCCTCTTTAAAGACTATGTTTAAATTTTAAAAATTCTACAATTTATTTTTTATTTTTACCTTTTTTTTAAACTAAACGGGTAAGATTTAGTAGTATAACATAGTGAATCTTTTTTTTTTAGTATTTTTTTTAACGTGCGCTTACCGTACGCGCACGTCTTGCTTTTATTACGTTAGATTTCTACGCTGTTTGCGTACAGTTACGCAATTTGCATAGACGTGCGTCACGCGCGCGCGGCGCGTAACGCGTACGCTGCACGCGCATGTTACGC
This sequence comes from Triturus cristatus, assembly GCF_964204655.1. Lineage (NCBI taxonomy): Eukaryota > Metazoa > Chordata > Amphibia > Caudata > Salamandridae > Triturus > Triturus cristatus. The sequence goes on along the minus strand of NC_140585.1, from coordinate 491,980,870 downwards.
AGAAGTGAAGGGGCGTGCCTGTTTTGCGCATGCACGCGTGCGCGTGTCTTTTTTACGCGCATGCGCACTTTTACCGTAAGCGCTCCGTAAGCGCACCGTAAGCGTAACGTACGCGCACGTTGGGTCATGTGATCAAGAAACAACACTTTTGATTGGTTTAAACTACTTTCAGTTCTAGAACTCTCCTACACCACACCCATTCCCCTCATTTCTGCTTGTGATCCCTTTGGAGAAGGAGCTGAGTTGTCTTTGTGATACGATGGCAGAACAGCAGACCTCTTCAGAGAGTGAGGCTAGCAGCACTACCTTGAGGCAGAGAAGGAGGAAACAAAAGAGCTCTTTCATATGGGAGTATTTTTCTTTTCCAGAGGGCAAGAAAAAGGTAAATGCACCTTTAGTGACTTGTAAGCTTTGTGACCGTGTACTTTCAAGAGGGAATCCTAACAAGAAGTATTCCTTCGGGAATCACACTATGTTGAGACACCTTCATGATGTACACGGTAGGAAATATGCTCGACATACTGGAGGGAACCCTTCAGTAAGTCAACCAAGCACATCCACAGCAGCTCAGCCTGGTCCATCATCTGCAGGGCCAAGTCCATCTTCGGCAGGTCAGCTGAGCCCTTCATCTGTGGGGGGAGCATCTCCTTTTTCTGGTCCTCTGGAAACCAACCATCGGTTTGCGAGGGTTACAATGCGGTGCGCCACTTGTTATGGTCTAATTTGTCATAGGGAGACCAGTGTTGCCCTAGTTAACAATAAAATAGACCAGCACATTTGTCCTACCGACTAATATTCCCATTCTTTCTTTCCTCTGTCCCTGTACGAACACAACGGCTCTTTTAAGAGCCAACCTTACCTTTCAACTTTTTTTTATATATTTTTGTAAACTTTTTTTTGATTTTTTTTTTACCGTACGCGTACGGTGCGCGTAATTTTTTTTTTTTTTTTTTAAAAACACTAAAAATCAATTATCACAATACAAGGTCCTTGAGAGACTACAATGAAAATCTGAAAATGTGATTGTGGAGAAGTGGAAAAAAGGGACCATGAAATTTCTGACTTACCATACCCACTCAAAAAATTATTTATTAATTAAAATATAATTTTAATTGCAAGAAAAATGGTTCAAGTTTTCGAAAATTTTCTTTCTCAATCTGAAAAAAAAGAAAAAAGTATTAATATTTAATAAAACATTTTATAATACAGTACACATATTTACATATTTTCCAAAAACAATTTTTTGCCTTTTTTTTGCTGTTTTCAGAATATATTGCATTTCACTATAAATCGTGAAAGCAATTGCATTCATCACTTAACAGCGGGCAAAAAAAAAATGACAATCTCAAAGATTGTTTAAAAAAAGCCCAGAATCTCTTCTCAGTTAAACATAACATTATCAAAATGCAAAATATTATTCATTAAAAATATCATCTAATAACAAAAACTATTTCTAAAAAATACCGTCTGACAATTTTCTTACAGAAGCATAATCTCAAAAAAAATATATCCCAAATAAATCCACAATACATCTAGTTTCCTTTCTTTTAGGCCAAATGTTAATTTTTTTAATTATTTTTTGATAAAATTTCCAACAATAATCCAATAAAATTTCAAAATTTAAATTGTACAGATGTTACCGATTCTCTCTAAAATTTTGGTTTCTGAATGATTAATTAGGATTTAATTAAGTCCACAATACAATTGGATACCTTTCCTTTAGGCCAAATGGTAATTTCAAAAATCTTTTTTGATTAAATTTCCAACGGTAATCCAATAAAATACAAAAATTTAAATTGTACAGATGTTACCGATTCTCTGTAAAATGTTGTTTTCTGAAACATTAATTAAGAATTATATAAGTCCATAATACAATTGGTTACCTTTCCTTTAGGCCAAATGATAATTTTAAAAATCTTTAAATTTGAAAATTCCAATGGTAATCCAAAAAAATGGTAAAATTGTTTTGTACAGATCTTGCCAAGTCTCTCTAAAATTTAGGTTTCAGAAAGATTAGCTAGGAATTTGCTAAATCAAAAGGCAAACGTTGCTTGAAAATCAATTGGGAATCATTACACAATGTCCAGCCTTTTTCACATTTAAGATAAACTGTGTAATGTCCAGAAGTAACAGTAGGTCCTTCATGGAAAATTATTGCAACTGTTACAAAAGTTTTTCCTGAAATTGATAATTGCTGTCCTGTAAACTTCTTTATTAAAGTATCCAATTTTGAACCATCAGCTCTACATCGTTGCATCATTAAAATTACATACTGTCCGTATTCCTTTAAAATTAACGTTGAAAACATGTCAGATTTACACTCACCGCATTGCATGCTATGATTAGCATCTTTAACTAATTTAGCAAAAGTGACTGTTTTACTCTCTGGCAATGTTAAATAAATAAACCTTTCAGAATCAACATTAGAGCCACATGTATTGAAACAGTTTTCACAACTATGTTCCCATTTATAAGACAGACCAAACAAATTTTCAATGTGTACACCTTCTTCTTCCAGTACCTGAAGAAAATACAACAAGAATTCCTGTGCGTCTTGCTGTACATTTGGAGAAAACTGTGTACATCCTGAACATACATCTAAAAGTTTTCTAATTTCAGTAGCACTTTCTATTTGAGTTTTATCATTACTCAGCTTTTGAAAAAGGAGACTCAACTCAGAACAGAATCTTTTTCTCTGATTTACTATTATCTGCTCTTGCAAACTTTCCAGATAAAATGCAACATTCAGTACTACATTAGCATAGCAGTTGACACCAGAGCTATTTTCAAAATGACAACCTACAACCTCTTCAACATTTTCCTTTTTCTTTTTGCTTGCAATTTCTTCACTCCTCTTTTTTTTCCTCCTCTCTACATCCTCATTACAGATATTCTCAATTCTCCTTTTTCGAGAAACTACACATTTCTCCAACACAGGATACTGACCTAAATGAGGAGCATAGGTTCTTCTTAATCTATTATACTCCTTTACACAGTTTGTATCAGCACTAACTTTTGAGTCATCAAAGTCTATCATAAATAATCCAGATAATGTTTTCACTCGTGACAAAGCTACATAAGCCATACCTTCTTTGAACACAGATGAACCAATGTTTACAAATGCACAATCTACAGTCAATCCTTGAGACTTGTGAATAGTTACAGCATATGCTAGAGAAAACGGAAACTGTTTCCTTTGTACATATAAGTCTTTCACAAGCATAAAACGAACTGTACAACGACAAATGTCTATAACTTCTTCTATCTCATCAAATTTTATTTTTAAACATTCAATTCCATCTTTTTTCTGATAATTAATAAAACCCACAACTCTTCCCATAGCTCCATTAACTAAACCTTTTTCAACATCCAAATTTCTCCTTAAAAATACTCTACAGTTCATGCAAACATATAGATTTTTTTCTAATCCAGCAGTTTTGGAAATGTTCTTCTCTAGTGAATCCAATTTATTTTTCAGTTTACCTGTTAATGTGATAGTAATTCTTCCATCCTGAATTTTGTCCACTGCTTCCAATTTCCCAATATCTTCCTTTTCCAATTTCAAAAGCTCCTTATTGAATATTGAGCATTCACGTAGAGTTGGCATTAAGCAGATGACACTTTTCTTTTCTGCAATGTTCTTGTATATCTTCTCTGCAACTATTTCTTCCTTTGGAAATAAATTATGTAGCAACCGACTCTGTAATGCTTTTGTGCCAGCTTCAGTGAGTAGTCCAATTCTGATATCTTTCAGAATACTTCCATATTCTTCATCGTTTGCTTGTCTCATATTAGTAGTAAGTTCCTTGTACTCAAAGAAGGACCAAATATTTGCATTACCGATGCTTCCCAATGACTTCTTTGTATCTTCATGTGTCACAGTATTAAACACTGGTTGTCCTTTAACTGGAGTAAGCTGTAGAAGATCCCCAAAAACTATGACATGTTTTCCACCAAATAACACGTCATAGTCTGTCCTTAGAGTTTGCTGCATTCTTAAATGCACAAAGGCAAGCATTAAGTTTGATACCATGCTCACCTCATCAATAATGAGAACTTGCATCTTCTTCAATACTCTTGAAACTTCCAAGCATGCTTCTCCAGTTAGCTTGTGGTATTGTATTTTGTTCTCATGCTCCACTGGTAACATTAGCAAATGATGTAAGGTGATTCCTTTTATGTTATATGCTGCTAACCCAGTTGGAGCAGTAACCATACAAGACAAAGTAGAATCCGTTTTTTGCTGTAGGTAGCTTCTGATGACTTTTATTACGAAACTTTTTCCAGTTCCAGCTTGTCTGCTTACATACATCCTGATTGGATGAAATGATGTGCATGAGCACTCTTTTTTTTCATGTAGTAATCCGTGATCAATTTTGTTTCTGATTTCTTCATAAATTTGTTGCTGCTCTTCATTCAGTTGTCTTTCCAAATTTGGTAAGTCTATAAATTCTTCTTGAGCTTGATTCATAGCCGTTTCCACTTCATTCATGGCTATTGCAGCTTCATTTTCAACGATTGGTTGTCCTAGGGGATCTTGACTGAGTGTTCCTGAACTTTGGCTGTCTTGAGAACTGTCTCTAGCTACTTCAGCTGCAATTGTAGTTTCCTGTTCAATTTCTTCATTTAACATTTCCACATAAGTTGTGAATGTACTGCATTGTATGCTGTCTTTGCAAGCATTAAATGAATCTTCATAGCTTTGAAATGCTCCCAGTAGTTCATCCTCTGTACGCCATGGTTTAAATAGCTGTAAAAGAGCCAAGTAGTAAAATTCCTTTTTGTCAGTAGTGTCACAACTCAGCTTCCTGTGATTTATCAAACTTCCTTTTGTTTGCTTCACCAAACATCCTTCCTCACCAATGACTTTATATTTTCCATTGTTGATGTCTTCTGCAGCTTTCCGTGAATAAATGTAGTTCTGCAGCACTTCATAGAGACACATGTTCTCCAGATGATGACTTCTCTTGGGATAATATGTGTCCAACATGTTTGATTTCAAAATATCTGTACTTTCTGGGTCATTCTCGGCCAAATATTCAATTTCTCCAACAGATTTCAGTACCCGATTTCTCATTGCTGCAAGGCCTAAACTTGCCCAAATTATTCTTCTTGATTTCGAGTAGAGACTTGCAGAAGATAACCTATCTGAACATTCGTAGGATCCAATTTCTCGATGCGATAACATCTTTAAACTGAAACTGTACAGCTTCTTACTGACAGTCTTCTCGTGAGAAATCTCTTCCCACATTTCCTTCAATTCAGTTTTTTCTGATTTAGTAATGTAAGACGTTACATATCGAGCAACAGCAATGGAATTGTCAGCTACATACTGTATATCCATGTTAGCATTCCACATGGATAAAATGACTGGGTTGTAGTCATTTATATTTTTTGATTCTTCTTTTCTTTTAAGGTTGTAGGTATTCTTAGGTGATTTTCTTGTGATAGTATGTCTCACAGATGACATAAAACAGTTTACTCTTCCATTTGAAAGAACAGGCCTAGGAAATCCAAATCGACATTTAATGTAGTATTTATCTTTGCTCTTGTATTTCCGTCGACAGTATTTTCCACACCGATGACTTTGGAAACGTAAAACTTGCTCCTTTAGCTTTTTCTCTTCTGTGCTTTTTGGTATAGCACATGTTGCATATTCTTCAATGAAAGATAACACTGCTTCATCAGTATCTGTTCCAAACTTTGGGGCATCCTTGATCCACAACAGCATATGAATATGAGGAGCACCTCTTGCCTGGTACTCTTTTCTCCAAAAGAAATACTCTACTTCTCCAAGAGGTGGATTTTTTTTATTGCAGATGAAGGACATCATAGCCTCAAATCTATGATTGAAATATCTGCAAACATTAACCGGATCCAATGAGCACAGTTCTCCTGCTGTCTTGTATTCGATGTTTTTAATGTTTGAATTTGCCTCTCGTAGAAAATCCAGTAAATCATCCCAAGCGTACTCAGCACAGCTTAGGGTAAGGAACCATGTTGGTGTTCCTAAATTTCGTAACATGCATTTTAATTCACCATGGCGTCGGTACCAATATTCATTTGTCCCACGCTGACAAGCCATCAGATTGATGAGTTGTGTTTCCAAATGATCATCTCGGTGCTGCACTTTCTCCATAAAATCCTTAGCAGACACATTTTGTAAATGTACTCCACTTTTTAAAATGTGATTTACTGCATATGATAATGCAGACAAGTCGCTTTCAAATAAAAGATGGAATAAATAAGGAATACTTTGTCGAAATCTTGGATCTTCTGCATATAGTCTTGTAGTCCGATACTCAGAAGCTGGAATCTGTTCTGGACGTTCATCGTATCGTCCTCCTTTTCCTGTAGGAAACAGCTGGGGAAAACATCGAGCTTCCAAGCTCTCCTCCCATACACTCACGGGAGTTCCTTTTGCTTTCCTCATCTGAAACAGATCAATATTGTCTCCCATAACTTCTTTTGAATGAAGAGGATGTATGCTAAAATGTTCATAAATTTCTTCTTCCTTTGACTTGTCCACTTTTTCAATTTGTCCAGTTGGTGTTTCTGTGTCTTCTTGTAAATCTTCTTCTTCTTCTTCTTCTATATAAATTGATTCATACCATTTGTTATTCCTTTTCAAATACAAATTTGCTCTTTGAACTTTCCGTACATCTACCAGCTCCTGCCAAATCTTTTTATTCTTTGTAGGTACACCATTAACCAGAATAACTAATGGTTCAGTTTCCAAAGTATCTGCATCAATAGTTTCCATATTTTTTTTCAAATCCAAGGGCAAATACACCACTCTACCTTTTAAACCTCTCAGTAAATCAGAAGGAGGTAATTTACCAGTTTTGGGCTCCATACGTACTATGGTCTGGAACGGATGAACACATTGAATAAGTATAGACTCATATGTATTTAATTCAGAAAGTTCGGCAGGAATAACATCCAATTCTAAATTATTATGTACAGCTCTGGTCGGCATTCTATTTTCTTCTAACTTGTTGTAACAGTATTTACAAATACGCTGATCTTCACCCAATTGAAAACAATTTTCAAGAAATATATATGTGGCAAAATCCTTCCACTTATAATTATCTTCATTTTCACTTTTTCTGTAGAGATCAACATTCCTGGTTTGTTTTCTATAATGAGTTCTGCGGCAACAAATACAAGTAATATTTGGTCTTTCATTAGAGATTATTGCAAATTTTGTTATGTGATCATTAAATGTCTTACTTACAGAGGGTTCTATATTCTCTTCCACTTCTTCCTCATTTACTGTGTCCTTTTCTGCACTTTCTTGTTCTGGACCAAAGTAACAAAACTGAATTTCATCAATAACCTTCTCTACATCTGATACCGTTCCACGGAACAGAGCCCTATTCAATTCATCTAACTTTATTGCTGGACTTTTAGCAAAATACAACCGTCTCACAAACTTTCTCATTTCAGTATGATGAACAGCCAGCATCCTAAAATGATGAAAAACACTTTTACACACTTTTCTAGATAGACAAGCCAGAGAATGACCCTGCAAACCAGTATTCTCTCTCACTCTGCATGGATCTAGACTTTGAAGCACCTTAATCTTCTGTTTTACACTTTTTTTACTATATTCTCTTAGAAACTCACAAAAATTTATCAATAGATTCCTGACGCACAGTGCAAATACTACTACAATTCCAAGTGTACACTGGGGCTTTAGGACGTCTCCCCATAGCCTCATCCGCCATCACTTGTACCTCATCTCTTGAAACCATTTTCTCCTTCTCCATTATACAACCATTTTTCACTTCGTAAGCCCGACCTCTGGTGTCAACTGCATGCAGCAAAGTATTACTTTGAAAATAACTCTCTTCATTAAAAAAAGGTTCACTACTTGAACTATGCATCCATTCTCCTAAAAACACTTTGCAAAAGTTTGTTCTTTTCACTTCTCTTTTCCTTTTGGTTTGTGATTTCAGTACTTTAACCATTTTATCTAATGTACGCATCCTATTCAAAATTAAAATGAATAGTTTCCTTTTTAATTCTAATGCCTTAGCTGCAATGGCTTCAATTTCTTTTTTTCTCTTATAAAATTTAGCCTTTTGCTTATATTGCTTCACATCCTTTATCAAATTGGACATAACTCTTCTCTGAAACATTTTTCTACGTATCTCTTTAAACGCTGTTCTTCTGTTTAAATTAATCTTTATTGTTTCTGAAGGTATATTTGCATTAACTAAATGCTCAATTTTTTCCTGTTCTTTTCTATTTAAAACATTCTTTCCAGTACAGACATTTTGTACATTTTTCCTTTTTTTTGAAGATGTTCTTTAAAAAATCTTTTGTCTGCTTACCAGAAGACTTTCTCTTTTTCCCAACATGAGCATCTCCAGCTAACTTAGGTCCTCCAGTTGTCTTCAAATGTAGATTTTTTTTGTGGTTTTTCCTTTGTCTGGATTTTGTAGGCATCTTAAATTTTGTTCACTGCTCTTCAGCAATACCTGAAAAAAACTAAAAAAAATTCCTTTATTTTATTTAAATATATTACTACATTTTTTATGATCTTTTCAAATCTTAAAATACTATGTACCCCTTTCCTACAAGTGAAAATCACAATAACACCTTCACAAATTAAATATCTAAAAACTATTCCTGTGTGCACACAGAGTCATGGTTTGAAATTAGGCAGAAAACGAAATTTCTTTGCCATTTTGAAAGCACACTTACTACTCTTTTTTTTGGCAAGTGATTAGTACTTTTACAATCTGACACATTTTGAAACCACTTTTCATATTCTCAAAAAAGCACATGTCCAAACAGCTTTTTGAGACCAGCAACATGTGTAACCTGGGTGACTGACTACACTCCAGCAAGGGCAACCAGCCTTAGTGATGCTGAATGTATTTGCATTACTGACTGCAACCTCAAACCCCACTCAGTTGTGAATACTGTGCATGATTCCACAGGATAAGCAGCTGGCTGTGTGCTAAGAGTCTGCTTGTGCACAAAAAAAATAGCTCCCCCTTCCCATCTAATGCAACTGTAAAATTACCAGAGCAATACGCAAAAAATCTCTGCCTGTAATTCCTCTTTGCACGCAGAGTCATGTTTTCATATTAGTCAGAAAACGAAATTTCTTTGCCAATTTGAAAGCACACTTACTACTCTTTTTTTTGGCAAGTGATAAGTACTTTTACAGTCTGACACATTTTGAAACCACTTTTCATATTCTCAAAAAAGCACATGTCCAAACAGCTTTTTGAGACCAGCAACATGTGTAACCTGGGTGACTGACTACACTGCAGCAAGGGCAACCAGCCTTAGTAATGCTGAATGTATTGGCATTACTGACTGCAACTTCAAACCCCACTCGGTTGTGAATACTGTGCATGATTCCACAGGATAAGCAGCTGGCTGTGTGCTAAGAGTCTGCTTCTGCACAAAAAAATAGCTCCCCCTTTCCTACTAATGTAACTGAAAAATTACCAGAGCAATACACAATAAATCTCTGCCTGTAATTCCTCTTTGCACACACAGTCATGTTTTCATATTAGTCAGAAAACGAAATTTCTTTGCCATTTTGAAAGCACACTTATTACTCTTTTTTTTGGCAAGTGATAAGTACTTTTACAGTCTGACACATTTTGAAACCACTTTTCATATTCTCAAAAAAGCACATGTCCAAACAGCTTTTTGAGACCAGCAACATGTGTAACCTGGGTGACTGACTACACTCCAGCAAGGGCAACCAGCCTTACTGATGCTGAATGTATTTGCATTACTGACTGCAACCTCAAACCCCACTCGGTTGTGAATACTGTGCATGATTCGACAGGATAAGCAGCTGGCTGTGTGCTAAGAGTCTGCTTCTGCATAAAAAAAATAGCTCCCCCTTTCCATCTAATGCAACTGTAAAATTACCAGAGCAATACCAAACAGTTTTCTGAGACCAGCAACATGTGTAACCTGGGTGACTGACTACACTCCAGCAAGGGCAACCAGCCTTAGTAATGCTGAATGTATTTGCATTACTGACTGCAACCTCAAACCCCACTCAGTTGTGAATACTGTGCATGATTCCACAGGATAAGCAGCTGGCTGTGTGCTAAGAGTCTGCTTCTGCACAAAAAAATAGCTCCCCCTTTCCATCTAATGCAACTGTAAAATTACCAGAGCAATACGCAATAAATCTCTGCATGTAATTCCTCTTTGCACACAGAGTCATGTTTTCATATTAGTCAGAAAACGAAATTTCTTTGCCATTTTGAAAGCACACTTACTACTCTTTTTTTTGGCAAGTGATAAGTACTTTTACAGTCTGACACATTTTGAAACCACTTTTCATATTCTCAAAAAAGCACATGTCCAAACAGCTTTTTGAGACCAGCAACATGTGTAACCTGGGTGACTGACTACACTCCAGCAAGGGCAACCAGCCTTACTGATGCTGAATGTATTTGCATTACTGACTGCAACCTCAAACCCCACTCGGTTGTGAATACTGTGCATGATTCCACAGGATAAGCAGCTGGCTGTGTGCTAAGAGTCTGCTTCTGCATAAAAAAAAAAGCTCCCCCTTTCCATCTAATGCAACTGTAAAATTACCAGAGCAATACCAAACAGCTTTCTGAGACCAGCAACATGTGTAACCTGGGTGACTGACTACACTCCAGCAAGGGCAACCAGCCTTACTAATGCTGAATGTATTTGCATTACTGACTGCAACCTCAAACACCACTCGGTTGTGAATACTGTGCATGATTCCACAGGATAAGCAGCTGGCTGTGTGCTAAGAGTCTGCTTCTGCACAAAAAAAATAGCTCCCCCTTCCATCTAATGCAACTGTAAAATTACCAGAGCAATACGCAATAAATCTCTGCCTGTAATTCCTCTTTGCACGCAGAGTCATGTTTTCATATTAGTCAGAAAACTAAATTTCTTTGCCATTTTGAAAGCACACTTACTACTCTTTTTTTTGGCAAGTGATAAGTACTTTTACAGTCTGACACATTTTGAAACCACTTTTCATATTCTCAAAAAAGCACATGTCCAATCAGCTTTTTGAGACCAGCAACATGTGTAACCTGGGTGACTGACTACACTCCAGCAAGGGCAACCAGCCTCACTGATGCTGAATGTATTTGCATTACTGACTGCAACCTCAAACCCCACTCGGTTGTGAATACTGTGCATGATTCGACGGGATAAGCAGCTGGCTGTGTGCTAAGAGTCTGCTTCTGCATAAAAAAAATAGCTCCCCCTTTCCATCTAATGCAACTGTAAAATTACCAGAGCAATACCAAACAGCTTTCTGAGACCAGCAACATATGTAACCTGGGTGACTGACTACACTCCAGCAAGGGCAACCAGCCTTAGTAATGCTGAATGTATTTGCATTACTGACTGCAACCTCAAACCCCACTCAGTTGTGAATACTGTGCATGATTCCACAGGATAAGCAGCTGGCTGTGTGCTAAGAGTCTGCTTCTGCACAAAAAAAATAGCTCCCCCTTTCCATCTAATGCAACTGTAAAATTACCAGAGCAATACCAAACAGCTTTCTGAGACCAGCAACATGTGTAACCTGGGTGACTGACTACACTCCAGCAAGGGCAACCAGCCTTACTGATGCTGAATGTATTTGCATTACTGACTGCAACCTCAAACCCCACTCGGTTGTGAATACTGTGCATGATTCCACAGGATAAGCAGCTGGCTGTGTGCTAAGAGTCTGCTTCTGCACAAAAAAAATAGCCCCCCCTTTCCATCTAATGCAACTGTAAAATTACCAGAGCAATACCAAACAGCTTTCTGAGACCATCAACATGTGTAACCTGGGTGACTGACTACACTCCAGCAAGGGCAACCAGCCTTACTAATGCTGAATGTATTTGCATTACTGACTGCAACCTCAAACCCCACTCGGTTGTGAATACTGTGCATGATTCCACAGGATAAGCAGCTGGCTGTGTGCTAAGAGTCTGCTTCTGCACAAAAAAAATAGCTCCCCCTTTCCTACTAATGCAACTGTAAAATTACCAGAGCAATACGCAATAAATCTCTGCCTGTAATTCCTCTTTGCACACAGAGTCATGTTTTCATATTAGTCAGAAAACGAAATTTCTTTGCCATTTTGAAAGCACACTTACTACTCTTTTTTTTGGCAAGTGATAAGTACTTTTACTGTCTGACACATTTTGAAACCACTTTTCATATTCTCAAAAAAGCACATGTCCAAACAGCTTTTTGAGACCAGCAACATGTGTAACCTGGGTGACTGACTACACTCCAGCAAGGACAACCAGCCTTAGTGATGCTGAATGTATTTGCATTACTGACTGCAACCTCAAACCCCACTCGGTTGTGAATACTGTGCATGATTCGACAGGATAAGCAACTGTCTGTGTGCTAAGAGTCTGCTTCTGCATAAAAAAAATAACTCCCCCTTTCCATCTAATGCAACTGTAAAATTACCAGAGCAATACGAAACAGCTTTCTGAGACCAGCAACATGTGTAACCTGGGTGACTGACTACACTCCAGCAAGGTCAACCAGCCTTAGTGATGCTGAATGTATTTCCATTACTGACTGGAACCTCAAACCCTAAAAGTATTCCTTATTTGTACCAGTACACCTTAATTTATGGTGAAAATATAGTCCATATTATTTTACATGTTCCTCACATTTAAATTTCTCCCAAAACACAAAATTATAAACACAACTTCAACAAAAGGAATTCCAATGCTATTATTCATTTCTTAATTTACCATATACATCCCCTCTCAAACTCTTAACTCACCTTTAAAATTAGTTAGTTGTGAAAGAAATGTGGCACTCAAACAGCAGATTATCAGAGCCAGGATCTCTGTTCTGTATACCTCTCTCCTCTCAGCAGAACCAGATAATGGCAATGTTTCCCTCTCTTTTTCCACACATATACATGTTAGTTTCAAATCTCAGTGCTTCCCCCTTTTTTTCAAACATTTCTATTGGTTGAAAACCAACCCTTTTCAAAAAGTACCCTTCCCCCAACTTGACTTCTGCCTAGTACCCTTCCCCCAACTTGACTTCTGCCTGCTACCATAGCAACAGCTCATGGAACATTGCTGTGTGGTGTCAGGTCAGAAGTTCAGCAGACAATGTTTCATTTTCAAAGTGCAAGAGTGCTTGACTTTTCAAACCTAACAGCAAATCCATAGTACTGTTCTTTGGTAACACATTTTTCTTTACAAATACAAATCATGCTTCTATAAATTGACACACACAGCCTAGTTTTTAGTGTAGAATGCTATGAAACAGCCAATCAGTTCTTTTTATTTAAAAAAAATATGTATGCCTCCATTTCCAAACTGTCTTTCATTTCTTTTTACCATTCTACTGAATTACACCTCCTGAGTGCATCCAGATCTCCTTGGAAGATGTTCACAGTGTGGATTGTAGGGCACAGCTATGTCTTCTGGAGTGAAAAGTATGCAGAGAAAACAGGTATGGTGAGAGACCTTGCTTTGCCAAATGTAGACATTAAATGGATTGGTCAGAGAGGGTTAAAGTGGCACCAATTGATGCCATTGGTGAAATCCTTCATGCAAATCCAACACCCTGACCTCATAATAGTGCACTGTGGTGGCAATGACCTAGGCACTTTGACTGGGGTAGGTCTGGAAATGCTTATGAAGGAGACCTTTGCACAACTGTTTTCACTTTTCCCTAAAACTGCCTTTGTGTTTTCTAACATATGCCAAAGGCAAAAATGGAACTGGTCCAATCATTTTTGTCCACAGATTGACAAAGCAAGAAAGCACGTCAACAAATCTGTTTCTGCTTTCCTCCGTGACTATGGTATGGGTTCCATTTACCACAACAACTTGCGTTACGACATGCAAGACATTTATAGAGGAGATGGTGTACACTTCACTGATGAAGGGAACAGAGTCTTCCTCTTGAACCTTAGACTCTGCATCGGTACTTACTTGTAGGTACCACTAAAAAATCACTTAATAAACACAACGGCTCTTTTTAGAGCCCCCTAATATCTAAACACTTAAATCTGCATTTAATTTCATTTTTTTTTTTTTTTTTACCGTACGTGTACGGTGAGCTTACCGTATGCGTACCCCGCGATTTTTTTTTAAATTAATAAATGTTTTTGTTATACTTTTCTGTCCTTCTTAGACCCCCTTTCAAATGTTAGGGGGTCTGTAACTCTCTTCCTTGCCCCCTTTTCAAGTTATCACCCTTTATTTTCTCAGTGAAACACACAAAATGGCGGCCGCCGCTTCCTGGTTTCGACCGATTCGAATGTTTACTAAGATCTAACAGCCAATCAGAATCGCGCTCGCGCACGTCACCGTACGCGTACGGTAAGCGCACCGTAAGCGCACCGTAAGCTGGCTCAGATATATATATTGATTTAAAGGCTATTTTCTCAGAATCTACTGAACACATTTACAACAAACCTACAAAAGGCACTTCCTTGACCTGTAGACTACCTCTCTGCCAAATTTCAAGGAACTCTGTTCAGCCGTTCGGGCTGTAGCTGTGTCTAAAGGTCCTATGGAAAAATGGATGGGAAAAACGCGTTTTGGGACCCCCCTTTTATCTCGGCCCCCGCTTGACGAATCCCCCCGAGACTTTCAGGGTAGGAGCGGAGCATAGCGCCCCATTAGTTTTGAAAATTTCGCGAGGATTCGTCAACCGGCGCCAAAGTTATTCAAAATAGAATGTTGCGGTTTTCCTATGGAAACAGGGTCCTAACTATAACTACCTACTGGCGACCGCCAGTAGGTAATATATATATATATATATATATATATATATATATATATATATATATATATATATATATACCAGGTTCATTGGTTAACAAGGCTGTGTTCAGCCGAAATGCATTCAAATGTCCTCAGAAAATAAAATATTGGTATATCCATACTTGACGTCGTCATCCTTGCTTGCAGGGGAGAAGTGTGATTAGTTACGGACCAGCACTCGTGAGGTCCGTTTGAGACGATGCCCCCTTCGATTTGGAGAAGTAGCGGCAGGTCACGAGAGACCACAGCGAAGAATATATATATGTCTATACATTTTTTTTCTGTTTCCAGCTTCCAGCAAAGCTGACACTTCCAGCACAGTGGGTGTCATGACATGTGAGGGTGGACTCACGCTATATCCATATATCGTTCCTAGCCTTTGTCAAAGCCCATATGTGAATAGATACATATACATATATATAATTCACAGAAAAAACCATAGGTTTCACACACGTTATAGTTAGGAATTAGCATTTAAAAAACCTTGCAAATTCACTTAAAAAACCATAGGTTTCACACATGTTATAGTTAGCTGGGCATTTCCCTCGTAAAAAACCAATGAAATTCCCCCGTTATAGTTAGTGCAGGCAACTATAACTCACGAGACCGCAATCCGCTGCTGATGACGTCAGATATTACATCACTGTATTTAGACACTTATTTACCCATGTCTTCTTCCATTCATCTTTAGCTATACATATATTACATTTTTATTTTTTTCAGAAAGACACATATGTCATCAGTGATGTAATATCTGACGTCATCAGCAGCGGATTGCGGTCGCGTGAGTTATAGTTGCCTGCACTAACTATAACGGGGGAATTTCATTGGTTTTTTACGAGGGAAATGCCCAGCTAACTATAACATGTGTGAAACCTATGGTTTTTTAAGTGAATTTGCAAGCTTTTTTAAATGCTAATTCCTAACTATAACGTGTGTGAAACCTATGGTTTTTTCAGTGAATTTGTACGGTTTTTTAAATGCTATGTTATGTATTTATTAATATATTTTTTTAAACAAAACTTTTTCACGGCGCGCGCACGTTGCGCTTTGCGCACCGTGCGCACGCGGTGGGCACGCGGTGCGCTTCGCGCACCACGCACCCACTTTACGCAGTTCGTGCCGTGTGCACACAGAGCGCTTCGCGCAGCGTGCGCGCACAGTGGGCACGCGGTGCTCTTCGCTCACCACGCGCCCACTTTACGCAGTTCATGCCGTGCGCGCACGGAGCGCTTCGCCCCCAAGGGCCAAATAAATTTTTTTTTTTCGAAAAATCGTGGAGTGCGCCCACGCTGCACGAACTTCGCAGATTTTTTTCCGTTTGGGTGGTGCGCGCAGGGTGCGCGCACTCGGCGAGTTTTCGAAAAAAAAGAACTGTCCACCCTGCCCCCTTTTCACGTTCTCCACATTTGTTTTTCACCCCCTCAGAGTGCGTGAGACAAAATGGCGGCCGACACTTCCTGGTTTCGACCGATTCGAATGTTTACTAAGATCTAACAACCAATCAGAATTGGGCTCGCGCACGGCAAGGTGCGCGCACCCAGCGCGCATGCTGCGCGCGTACAGATATATATATTGATTTAAATGCTATTTTCTCTGGAAATACTGAACAGATTTACACCAAACCTGCAAAAGGCACTTCATGGACCTTATGGCTACCTCTCTGCCAAATTTCACGTAATTCTGTTAGGCTGTTCGGGCTGTAGCTGCGACTAAAGTCCCTATGGAAAAATCCATGGGGAATACGCGTTTTGGGACCCCCCTTTTTCTCGGCCCCCGCTTGACGAATCACCCCGAGACTTTCAGGGTAGGAGCGGAGCGGAGCGGAGCGCCCCATTAGTTTTGAAAATTTTGCGAGGATTCGTCAATCGGCGCCAAAGTTATTCAAAATAGAATTTTGAGATTTCCTATGGAAACTCGGTCCTAACTATAACTATCTACTGGCGACCGCCAGTAGATAATATATAGATATATATATATATATTCACTGAAATAAACATAGGTTACAGGAATGTTATAATTAGGAAATAGAATTAAAAAACCTTTGAATTTCGCTGAAAAAAACAAAGGTTACAGGGACATTGTAGTTAGGAACAGATTTCACTTGTACAAAACCAGTGAAATTCAGCAGTTGTAGTTATCTAAGCCAACTATAACTTGCCTCCCCACAATCCACTGCTTATGACCTCACATATTACATCACTCATGACATGGTCAGTGACATCACTCATGACATCAATAATGACATCTCTAATGAGATCACTCATGACATCATCCAGTGACTGTGAGTGTTAAGTATATATAACACTGTGTATTGGTGAATCAGTGGGTATATCAGTGCCTGTATGGATGATTTAGTGGGTGTGTGACTGACTGTATAACTAAGTGATTAGGTGACTCAGTGAATGTATGGGTGAGTGACTGTGTGAATGTTTTTATCAGTCTGTAAGTTGATGTTTAAGTGGCTGTATGGGTGTGTGAGTGGGTATGTGAGTGGCTGTATAAATGATTGGTTGTCGGAGTACCTGTATGAGTGTCTGAGTGTCTATGTGGGTTAGTGAGGGGGCGTGTGACTGCATGTATGGATGAGTGAGTGGAAGAGTCAGTAGCTGTATGGGTTAGTGAATATCTGTGTGTGTGGGGCTGTATGGGTGAGTGAGTGTGTGTATGGTTGAGTTGGTGAGAGAGTGGATGTGTCAGTGGTATATGGGTGAGTAACTAGGTATGTGAAAGGCAGTATAAGTGAGTGATGGGGTATATGAGTGACTGTATGGGTGAGTGATTGAATGTGAGTGTGGCTGTATGGGTGAGAGTGCGTTTGCATCAGTGACTGTATAGGTGTGTGAGCATGTGCTAGTATATAAGTGAGTAGGTACGTGGGTGTATGTGTAACTGTATGGGTGAGTGAGTAGGCTCATGAGTAGCTCTTTGGGTGACTGACACAGTGTGTGAGTGGCTGCATGGGTGTATGAGTAGATATGCCAGTAGCTGTATTAGTGAGTGAGTGGGTGTATGAGTGGCTGTATGGGTAAGTGAGTGGATTTGTGTGTAGGTCTCTGAATCAGTGAGTGGGTGTATAAGTACTGGCATGGTTTTGTGAATGGGTTTATGAATGGTTGTGTGGGACTGGGTGTAGGAAAGGATCTATGGCGTTGTGTGTGACTGCTTTGGTGATTTTGTAGATTATGTCATCAGTGATGTAATTTGATATGTGATCAGTGATGTCACTGGTGATGTCACTGACCATATAATAAGTGATGTAATATGTGAGGTCATAAGCAGTGCACTGTGGGGACATGAGTTATAGTTAGCTCAGCTACGTATAACTGCTGAATTTCACTGGCTTTGTACAAGTGAAATCTGAGCCTAACTATTATGATGCAGTAACCTTTAGTTTTTTTCTGTGAATTTCTAAGGTTTTTTAAATTCTATTTCCTAACTATAATGTCCCTGTAACCTTTGTTTTTTTCAGTGAATTTTTAAGTTTATTATGTGAAGTAAGATGCCCATCGCAATGTACAGTGGGGGTGGGGTTGAATGAAGGGCCTGGTCTGGCATTGTGCTGTCCCTTTCCCCTTCCTCCTTGCCATCCATTGTCTTTTTCCATGGCCCTGCTCCCACATTACAATCATGTGTGGCTGTTGTTCTGCCACTGCTTTTTCTTTCTGCCCTAAACAGTTAGCTTGCTGCCCCATCCACCTCCTCCCCACCCTATGTTGCCTAAGTCCATTCACTAGACCCTCCCTCATGCCCTGCATGGTCCGATGTACTGCCACTGCCTTCCATGTAGCTCGATGTCCCTTCCCACTCCTCCTGCCCTCTGTTCCCCCCAATTCTAAGCAGCATCCTTGTCCTCCTGCATACCTTCTGTGATTATCTTGCTGTCCCTAGTCTCCTTCTCCCTGCCCTCTGAGTCTGTGTGCATTCCCCTGCTCCCTCCTTTCTGCCCAACATATTCCATGGACCTGCCACCCTCCTATCTACTCTAAGTGTTCTGTTTAGCTGCCCCTGCTCCTCCCACCTCCCTAGCATGGTCAGATGGCTACTGCCTGTCTCTGCCACCTCTCCCCTGCCTGTCCAAGTTCCATGCCCCCATCCCCTCCCAACTGTCCTCCATGGTGCATTTTGCTACCATGCCTTTCAGCCCTCCATGCTCTGTTGTGCTACAACTGCTGCTCCTGTCTGCCCTGCATGGTCTATGTCCAGCCCCTACCCCTCCCCTCTGTCCTCCATGGTCTTTTTACATGCCCCTGCCCTCTCTCTCTTGCCTTCCATGGCCAGTGGGCTGCCACAGCCGCTCCTACCTGCCCTATGTGGTCAGATTGCTGCCCCTGACCCCCTCCCATCTTCCCTCTTTTGTCTCTGTGTATTTCATTATAGTTTTACTGTTGCCCTAAATGGTATGCTGTGCTTCCAGTGCCCATCCCACCTGCCCTCCATGTTCAGCGTGCTGCTCTTGCTCTCTCCCATTGCGCCCTGCCCTCTGTTTTCCATGTGCGGAGCCCTATGAACTCACTCTTGCTTTGTCTAGTCCACTGTCTTCCCCCTGCCCCTTCCCTCCTACGCTTCATGGTCTGTTATGCTGCAACTGTCCCTCCTGTCTGCCCACTATGCTCAGCTTGCTGCCCTTGCCTCTTCCCCTCTGCTCTCTGTTGTCCATGTGCATGGCCCTGTTCCACCTGTATTGCTTAACATGTTCTGTTTGCTGCACTGCCATCCCGCTTGCCCTGTGTGATGTATTGTGCTAATGCAACGCCTGACGCCTGCCCTGTAAGGTAAGTTTGGAGCCCCTTCCCATCTCCCTCTTGCCCTCTCTTATTCAAGTCCATGTCCCTACCCCATTCCTCCTGCCTTCCGTGATCTAATATGCCAACAGTTTGAACTTGGTGAGAGGGAGATTTTGAAAAAAAACCTGGGCAATTGATTTTATACATTGACTTTTATTGAGAAAGAGGAGATTTTGGGCAGGAGACAAATAAAATAAAGGTATTTTGGGCTTAAAAACATCAGGAGTCTCCTGCATGAATCAGGTCTGTTGGCAGTATGGTTGTACTGCCACTGCCTCTTCCTTCTTCCCTCAATGGTCTATTTTTATGGCCACAGCCTCTCATGCCATTGTTGGTTTGTTGCCCCTGGCCCCCTTTTCCCTGCCCTCCATGGTCTGATGTGCTGCCACTGCCCCACCTGCCTGAACAGCGTGGTCAACCTGTTGCCTCTTCACCCTCCTCCATGAGAGGGTCTTATTCCCATAGAAATTCTTTTGTGCTCTAAACATCTAAAATGCAGACATATTTTCTGAGTTCTCAAATAGCAACAAACCACTTTTAAATATTTTGCTTTCTTTCAGTTTTTTTTATCCACTTAATCACTTGATTATATGTTACACTTAAGGGACAGGATGGGGCGTTACAGCCAAAGCTGCAGACTTTGCAACTGGGTGACCAGGTTCGAGTTTTGACGTCAGCTCACATTATATGATTCTGAGCAAATCACCTTTTCTCCCCATGCCTAAAACCAAAATGAATGTGTCCTTGTGTAATATAACTGATGCTCTTGTAAAGTACTCCTATACCTTTGGGGCAAGTCTGCGCTATATAACCTGCAAAAACAAAACAAAAGAAGTAAGTGTTTTGCACACTTCTGTCATTGGGCTACACTTGCGCTCTTTTTTCTCCGGTGGCCATCTTGGGAGACTTATTTGTTATAAAGCAGCCTCATATCATCATTTACTGCAGTATCTTCAGTAGATAATGCTTTTTGTTTCATACTTTAATTCCATCAGATGATGTTCATATGTGCCATACCTTTGGCATAAATTCAGAATGTTAGCACTCTAGTTGCTCATTAGAACACTGTACTAAAACTGCTGATTACCAGGGAGTTAACTGGCAGCCTGCTACTTGTGTTGAAAGTGCATGTATCAGTCTGCATGGGTGCATGTGTTGAAAGTGCATGTTTTAGTCTGCATGTTAGAATGTTTTAATGGAATGGAAGAGGAAGACATTTGAGAACTCACTTAAAATGTGTCCTAATTTTTATTTTTACAGCACTAACTATAATTACACTGACAAACGGAACCTCCTCATTTTCTTCCTTTCCAATTTAAGTTTTAAGTTTTATCAGTTTTATTTAATAACCACAGCTTCAGGTGTGCCACACTTTTCCAATAAGTAACACTGTTAGCGCTCTAGTTGTTCTTTAGAACACTCTGGGAGGCTGCAGTAGAACGCAAGGGAATCCACAGTCAGAATTCATTTTCATATGGCTGAGAAAGATAGTGTGAATATACAGAAAATATGCTCTCATTTCAGCTTCTGGAGCAACCTCCATTACCTCTATCGGGAAATGATTAGAAAACCGTTTTCCCTCAAACATGATTTCTGAAATCCCAGCAGAAGTTTTCCCCACAGGGTAAACAACTTTGAACACACCACCATTACTAAAATTAGTGTAGTACCATCAACAAATGATTTATATTGTAACTAAAATCTGTTATCACCCTTTATACATTCTCCTTTTTGTGACCCTCAAAACCTGCTGTTCAATACAATGCATTTCAGGAGGGTGCTGTCATGTTTATTGGTCCCAAGATGGCTGCCAACATTTCCTGGTTGAAGTGCTGGCAGCCAATCAAATTTCAGTAGGATTTTGGTCACCCTGATATCTATATTTTTTACCCTAAAAATCTCTGAAACTACTGCAATGAGTTACACCAAATCAAAAAAAGCACGCTTTCTGAACCATCATCTAGCTTTCTGCCGAATATGGTGCGATTGCGTTCAGCCGTTTGGGCTGTAGTCATGTTCCAAAAATTGAAAATCCCCATCGACATAACATTGTGAAAACGCATTTTGGGACCCCCCATTTTTCTTAACCCTCTATTGACAAATCGCCACAAAGTTTTCAGCGCTTTCAAAACAAAAGTTGAATCAAAAATGGTAAGTTTTGTTAACATTTTGTGAAGATTTCTCAAGCGGCGCCAATGCTATTGGCAAAACAAAAAATGCTTTTCCAATAGAAACTTTGGTCCTAACTATAGCTACCTACTGTTTATCGCCAGTAGGTTAAATATTTATAGTTAGGCTGCCATTTCATTAATGCAGAAAACACAGAAATTCAGCATGGTTAGCTAACTTAACTATAACTTGTATCCCTGCAATGTACTGCCTATGACCTCACAAATACATCACTCATGACATGGTCAGTGACATCACTGGTGACATCTCAAATAACAACACTCATGACATCAGTGATGACATCATCCTGTGACTGTGAGTGTTTTGAAAACATTTATGAGTATTAAATATATATACCAAGGTGTATGGTAAATCAGTGGGTGTATGAGTTTCTGTATGGATGACTCAGTGGGTGTGTGACTGACGAGTGATTAGGTATCTCAGTGAATGTATGGGTGAGTGAGTGGTTGTGTAAATGTGTGTATCTCTCTGTCAGTTGAAGTCTACATGGGTGTATGGGTACGTTAGTGGGTACATAAATGGCTATATGGGTGATTGATTGGTTGTCTGAATACCTCAATGGTTGTCTGAGTGTCTATATGTGCGGGTGAGGAGGTTTGTGACTGCCTGTATGGATGAGTGAGTGGGTGAGTCAGTGGCTGTATGGGGTACTGTATGCATGTGTGAGAAGCTGTATGAGTGAGTGAGTGTCTGTATGGCTGTGTCAGTGATTTTGTACATGTGTCAGTATGGGTGAGTAACTCAGTATGTGAAAGGCAGTATAGGTGAGTCACAGGGTATATAAGTTACTGTAGGCATGAGTAGTGAATGTGAGAGTGGATATATAGATGAGTGCATGCTTCCGTCAGTGACTTTATAGGTGAGTGAGTATGTGTTACTATTTGTATGATTACTGAAGGGGGTGTGTGCATAACTGTTTGGGTGAATAAGTGGCTGTTTGAATGAGTATCTAGGTGTGTGAGTAGCTCTATGGGTGACTGACTCAGTGTGTGAGTGCCTGCATGGGTTTATGAGTGGATATGTCAATGGATGTATTAATGAGTGAGTGGGTGTATGACTGCCAGTATGGGTGAGCGAGTGGATGTGTGTTTAGATTTATAAATCAGTGAATGGGTATATAAGTACCGGTACGGTTCTGTGAATGGGTTTGTGAATATATGTGCAGGAGTGGCAGTGGGTCTATAAAAGATTTTATAGGTGTATGAGAGGGTGCATCAGACATACTGTGGATGATGTCATGAGTGATGTCATGAGCGATGTAATTTGAGATGGTATCAGTAATGTCATCAGTAATGTCACTGACCATGTCATGAGTGATGTAATTGTGAGGTCATAAGCAGGGCATTGCTTGGGCACAAGTTATAGTTAACTCAGATAAATATAACAGCTGAATTTCTTTGTACAAATGAAATGCCATCCTAACCATCACGTCCTTGTAACCTTTGGTTTTTTGTGAGTTTCTAGGGTTTTATACCTAGCAGTCATGTTTGCAGAGTGATGGAGAAAGGGGGCTCTGCCTCCAACCAGCTCTCAGGAATTCCACTGCACACAACTTACAAGTGGTACCAGGAGGGCTTCTTGTCCCCCAAGGTCCCTCTGGAGCCAAGGGGACTTTATCCCCCAACAAGTAGTGTGCTGGGAGGCACATTGGTAAAGTGGTGGAGAACGGGGAGTGGCCTCTGACAACGTCTCAGCAATCCTGCCATGGGAGACTGTCTGGAGATAACAGGAGGGGTAGTTGCCCCCCACAGACAACCTTGTGGGTCAACTACCCCTTCTATTACCTCCTGTAAGTCCCATACAGTAGAATTGCTCAGTTCTGATACCAGGCCATGCCTCCTTCCTCCACCACTCTGCAAGTGCACCTCCTGGAGCGCTCTTGGTTGGAGGATGGAGTCCCCTGTGCTTGTGAGTGTCCTTAGGGGCCAACTAGCCCACCTGTTACCGCCAGAAACCCCACACAGTGGGATTGCTGAGAGGGGGTCTCAAGTCACGCCCCTTTCTCCACCACTCTGCAAACACACCTATGGACGAACTACTATTTCGGGGATGAAGTCCCCTTGCCTCTTGAAAGTGCCTTGGGTCCAACTAGTCCTCCTGTTACCCCCAGTAAGCCCCACACAGCTGGATTGCTGAGAGGTGATCTGAGGCCATGCCCCCTTTACTCTAAAAATGAGCCTCCTGGCACACTGCTGCTTGGGTAGGAAGTCCACTTTAGTCCTGAGGTCCTCAGGGCACAAGGAGACCTCAGCGCCCCACCAGCAGTGTGCCGAGATAACTGAAGGTACAGGTGGGCTAGTTGGCCCCTAAGGACCCTCAGCAGTGAAGGGGACTTACTCCCCCAAACAAGAGAGCACGAGGAGGCGTGTTAACAGAGTAGTGAAGAAAGGGGGCAGGGCCTCCGGCAAGTTGCCGGCTACATTTTTGTTTTTTAGGAAGGGGGCTGTGTGTCACCCCTTCCCTTGACTCTTATGGGTCCTGGGGACCCCATCCCCCGGGGCCAGGCCATTGCTGTTTTTCTTTTTATATCCTTTTAAGGGAGGGGTATCATGCAGCCCCCCTCCCCAGGACGATTTCGGTCCCAGGGACCCCATTTCCCGAGGCCCAGCCATTTCTTTTTTAAAGAAAAAAAGGGGAGGGAGGCCAAGCGGCCGCCCTCCCAGGCTATTTTCGGCCCGGGAACCCTATCGCCCGGGCATGGCCATCTCCTTGAGGATTGTAGAGGGTGCCTGAAGGTCCCGAAGTCCCTACTGGCTCCCCACCTCCTGCGGGACCCGGTATTGCTTTTTACCCCCAGGGAGCTACTAAGATGCAGCTCCCTGGGGGTAAAAGGCAAAGTGCTCCACTTTGAACAAGCAAAAGCAAAATGCTCTCTCTTGGTCAAAGCGGAGCACTTGTTTGCTATGAGATGGCGGGAGCAGTGCTCCTGCCATACCATAGCAAACTGCAATGTCCCAGGGGTGGGCACCCCAGAACATTCCTGGAGCCGGCACAGGGGGGTGGTGGTCCCCAGGGCCATTTACGGCTCCAAGAGGGGGGCGCATGGCCACCCTCCCATTTTTTAAATATCCCCAGGAAAGTGGTGGTCCTCGGTGCAGTGGGGGCACGTGCCCCTGTATTTTTTAATACTAGCCCTGGCGAGGTGGCGGTCCTTGGGGTTGCCTAGTGGGGCCGGAGTCCTCCACGCATCCTATTTATGCATAACCCCGGGAGGTGGCAGTCCACGGGGCTGCTGGGGTGCACATGGCCCCCCACATTTCACACTATTAGCCCTGGGGAGGTGGCGGTCCCTGGGGATGCATGGGGGGTTGGAGTCCCCCCACACATTGTAATTAAAAATAGACACAGGGAGGTGGCGGTCCCCAGGGCTGGGGGGTGGCCGTGTGGCCCTTGCACTTCAAAGTATTAGCCCCAGGGAGGTGGCAGTCCCCAGGGCTATAGGCCCTGCATCCTTATTTGTTATTGCCCCAGACCTGGCCCACCCGGTAGCCTAAAGTATACAAAGTACGGGAGCCTGCGCTTTGTTTTTTTTCTGCCAGATTAGCGGATCCTGAACAGGGTTGGGGGTCACGGTGCTCCTATCCGGCCCCCTTTTCTTGTTTTTAATTTTTTTTCTTGTGGCCTAGTTCAACCAAATTTGGTGTAATTCCATTCAGCACTTCAGGCTGTAGCCGTGTCTAAAGTTTCCGATGGAAATTAACATGGAGAAAAAGCATTTTGGGACCCCCCTTTATCTCGGCCCTGGCTTGATGAATCACCTCGCAACTTTCAACACAGCAGATGAAATGATCTGACTATAAATTTTGAAAATTTTGCCAGGATTCGTCAAACGGCGCCAAAGATATTGCCAAAGAAAAAAACGTTTTTTGAATAGAAACAAGGTCCTAACTATATATATGTTATATATATATATATTTTTTTTTTCAGTGAAAAAAACATTTGAGATGTCATCAGTGATGTCACTGACCATGTCATGAGTGATGTAATATGAGACGTCATCAGCAATGCATTGCGGGGGGCGCGAGTTATAGTTAGCTGAACTAACTATAACAGGGGAATTTCTCTGGTTTTGTATGATTGAAATGTACAACTAACTATAACTTTCCCTAAAACCTATGGTTTTTTCAGTGAATTTCTAAAGTTTTTTAAATGCTAATTTCTAACTATAACGTGCCTGAAACCTATGGTTTTTTCAGTGAATTTCAAAGGTTTTTTAAAAGCTAATTTCTAACTATAACGTGCCTGAAACCTATGGTGTTTTAAGTAAATGTGTAAGGTTTTTTAAATGCTAATTTCTAACTATGCCTACAGAGATAGGACATGTGAAGAAAGAAGAAAAAACGCACAGAAAAAAGAAAAAGAAATGCAGAAAGAACCAACAGAAGTCCACAAAGACGGAGAAAAGTGCAGGAAGAAGCAAGACATGTGCAGAAAGAACCAACAGAGGAGCAGAAAGAGGCCTTGTTGCAAAATCATCCTGTGCCCACAACTTTTTCAGATGGGAACTGGTGGTAACTGACTCCGACTAACCAGGCCTAGAGCCAGTGCAATGCTAAAAGACACTTAGAATACAGTGAAAACACTTACATTCACTAGGGAACACTAGGCATTGGGAGACCCCTGTGATTAGCATTACCTCCTCTCTAGGGCCCTAGTACATAATAGAGCAGGGGGATTAAAACTACCTCTAAGTCAGAGGTGCACAAAAATGCTACTTTAACTAGTAGTCACGTTTGCAGAGTGGTGGATAAAGGGTGCTGGGCGTTCAACCAACGCTCAGGAATTCCTCTGCGTAGGACTTACAGGAGGTACCAGCAGGGATTCTTGGCCCCCAAACTCCCTCAGGACTAAATTGGACTTCATCCCCATCCCGTAGTCTGCCACGAGGCACATTTGCAGAGTGGTAGAGAAAGGGGGCCATGGCCTCTGAAGACGTCTTAGCAATCCCACTGTGTGGAATTACTGGAGGTAACAAGAGGGGTAGTTGGCCCCCAAGGACATCCAAACTATGACCTCCAGTCAGTCCCACACAGCAGCATTGGTAAGTACTCGTAGCAGGCCACGCCCACTTTGCCCACCCACCACTCTACAAACGCGCTCCCTGGCACACTCTTGGATGGGGAATGAAGTCCCCTTCACTGTTGGGGGTCCTTTAGGGGCCAACTAGCCTACCTTTTACCTCCAGTAAGCAGTGGGATTGGTGAGAGGTAGACAAAGGCCATGCCCCCTTTCTCCACCACTCTGCAAACACGCCCCCTGGCACGTTGTAAGTTGGGGGATTAAGTCCCCTTGAGTCCTGAGGGTCCCTGGGGTCCAATTAGCCCACTAGGTACCTCCGGTAAGCGCCACAGAGCTGCATTGCAGAGAGGTGAAGAAAGGGGCGTGGCCTGGACCACCTCTCTGCAATGCAGGCCTGTGGTGCTTACTGGAGGCACCTGGTGAGCTAGTTGGCCCCCAAGGGCCCTCCGGATTGAAGGGGAATTAATTCCCTAACTTAAAACACACCACAGGGCGTGTTTGCACATATGTCACCTTATACCCCGCCCCCTCCCTTCACCACTGGACAAGCGTGCCCTGTGGTGCTTTTTAAGTTGGGGGATTAAGTCCCCTTGAATCCTGAGGGTCCCTGGGGTCCAACTAGTTCACCAGGTACCTCAGGTAAGTGCCACAGACCAGTGTTGGCTAGAGGTGGCCCAGGCAAAGCCCCTTTTTACACCTCTCTGCAACGCAGCTCTGTGGCGCTAACTGGAGGTACCTGGAGGTATACATCTATAAGTTCAATAATAGTAATAATAGAAGATGTGTAAAATGGCCAGCACTAGCAGCTAATACCAAAGTTTAGCCTCAAATACAAAATCAATTTGTAGAAAAAGTGGCACCTCTGAAAGGCAATGTACAAGGCCAAAATACATTTTGTGAGCACCAACTATGAATTTATGGCATCCCCACAAACTCTTTTCCCAAAAGTTGTGTGAAGAGGACACTATGCATCAAATCCTCCAGGATGGTTCACAAGAGAATATACGATAGCTAAAACGAAACTCCTAGAGGCAATCAAAAATGGTAAAAGAGATGAGTTTTGCACAGCCATAACAGAGTATAGGACTACATTGACACAAGCAAAAAGACATTGGGAGAAAAAATAATAGGAAGACTTGGCAGATGCCTTACAGAACAAATCAAAAAGGCTTTCTGGAAGCTACTAGCCAAGGAATCTCCCACCATAGATAATAATTTGGAAACAGTGGTAGAACCAGAGGCCTGAGTAGCCCACTTTGGTGATCTCTATAGGGAATGGCACAAGGATGTAATTGAGAGGTTGTCTGATTCTCCCTCAGGTACGACAAGCAGATAGGGGCAGGCACACTGAGGGAGGTCCCAAAGACCTACATCAGATGGAGATGATTTCCTCTATAGTTTACACAAAACATTCTGCAGGGGCCAGCATTGGCGATCTCTAGCTTTTAACGTAGAGGAAACAACACAGGCCTTAGAACAAATTGAAAGAATTGATGGCACCACGTTCTGATGACATGATTGGTGATCTCTACCTGTCACCACCAAAGATTTGGAACCCCTACCTGAACGCCCTGGCAAACGCTATTGTCAGCAGAGAGAAGATTCCCCCCTCCTGAAAGGGAGCTACTTTTGTCCCAATCTACAAACATAGGAGCAGGGGCATGCCATCTAATTACAGACAAATCAGCCTGATTGACAATAATCAAAAAAACATTTGCAGGCATGTGCTAACAAGCCTACAAACCTGGATGTTAGATAATAAAATACTCTTAGGCTATCAAGCAGGATTTAGGTCAAAGGTTAGTACCATCAACCAAGTATTTCATTTTGAATAACCCTCTGAAGGTATGTTACCATCAGGTGAGACAATCTTTATGTTGCCTTTATTGATTTAAGGGCGGCATTCGACTTAGTACTAAGGGGCAACCTTATTGAGGTCTTGACTCCTATGGCATTCCCTTTTGAGTATTTTATGACTTTTACATATGGACACATATGCACAGGCTAGGTGGAACTCTGGTAGGGACCTTACCGCGAGGATACCAATTAATCGCAGGGTCAGACAAGGATGCGTGCTTGCTCCCATGCTCTTCCATTAGTACATAAACTGAGCTGTTTAATGGCGAGCCCAATGCAGACATGATGCCCCCAAATCTGCAGAAATTAGCCTGCCAATACTGACAACACTATCTTTATCTCTAAAATGCCTTCAGGTCTCCAAGCACTGCTGGGTACTTTCTCTAAGTTCTGTTCTGTAAGAGGCCTAGAGATGAATCCCTCGAAATCTAAATTCAAGGAGATGAATCCATATCAGTTGTTAAGAAGCAGGATGATGTTGGACGGGATGCCCTTGGAGCAAGTCAAATGCTTTGACATCTGGGGGATTAGCCTTGCCCATAATTTGTCCTGGGTCCCCCAGGTTGGGAAAAGCAGGTCAGTCCTTTACCAAAGGCCATTTGCTATAGCTACGAAATATAAGGGCACTTCCAGTGGTGCTGTTTCCTCCACCCTCAAATCTTATGGGGCCACTGCTATCATAGGTGCCATGTATGGGGCAGAGCTTTGGGTATGAATTGAATTGTCTATGCTTACACTCATTGAAAATAAATGTATTAGGTCATTGTTCAACCTTCCCTTATCCCTTCCGGATGGACCTTTCCCTACAAAGAATTGACCATGTTTTCCTAAAACTATTGATATGCTGGGTGAGCCAATGGTCCACAGAGGAATTGGCTCCATATAGGCAAGCACTGATTAAGTTTATTGATTTTGACAAATGTGTACGCATCCAATGGCTGAGTCAAAACCAGTACTTAAGCAAAGCCCAATAAGATTAGCTGCAGCAAACTTGGAATGAGCAAAAAGGGGGTAGCATTACTGAAAAGATGTTAACCCACAAATGTTTCTTTAGCTTTGACTCGTACCTGGATAGGTTCAGCCCTCCCACAAGCAAAAACCTTTTATATGAAGCTTAGATTTGGTATCTTGCCTTTGGGCTTCTTTACAAACAAGAAAAGATCTATATCCCCAAATTGCCCACTTTGCTTGACCTCACCAGACACAGATGACCATCTTCTTTTATTTTGCCCAGTCTACATCTTACCCCTAAAGAGGTGGATCATTCCTCTCTGTAAGCTTCTAGGCACAACTAATTTTAGCAAGTGAGCAGAATCCTTAGATGCAACACTGAGGATCACATTGTTTTTGCAGTCTCTTGATTTTTTTTGTCAAACGTATTTTTATTGACGTCATTCCAAAAAGTGCACAACATTACAGAGAATGAGTAAAGAATTTGAAAGAAAAATAGCACTGTGACAAAGCTTATTTAGGGCTGTTTTGTAGCTCAGCGGAGGTATCCGAAGCTTTCTTCTCAAGGGTACCTAGGAGCAGGGTACAGTTGTCCGTAGTGTGAAAGCTTAGAGTGTTACAATCGAATAGTATATGCATTTAGTCCATCTTTCTTTTGTGATGAGTTTTAAGCTTGGCACTCTCCAACACGGAGGGTGCTTAACAGAAGAAGTACGAAACCCAGAACAAAACCAAATGAGTCCCCAGAATAAAATTAGGCCTGGGCGGTAAATTTTGTTCCGCTCGCGGAATTTGAGATATTTTGACATTTTCGCGTTCCGCAGAGAGCGCGAAAATGTCAAAACTTGCGCAACCTGGCGCGAAAAGGAAGTTTTGTCTTGTTCGTGCTTTAAAAATGCATTCTCGCGCGCGCGGTCGCAACTTACCGGGTCCCTGCGTTCGGTGACGAGCTTTCCTATCCATTCGAGCGTGCCACATGATGTTGGATTGTTGATAGCCGGTCGCGCTATCCCGCGAGAGTTTGCGATTGCGAACACGTCATTGCAATCGCGAACAGGAAATAAGCATCGCGAGCAAGATGGCCGCGCCCATTAGCGACCCCATGGGCAAGTTGGAGATATATTTTCCCACGAGCATGCAAAAACACATCGCGAACAGGCGGGAAAAGCAATCTCTGCATCTTCGTGAAAGTTTTGCATGCTCGCGGAGATTATGCGCAATTTCGCGATAATTTGCGAAAGTCAATTTTGCTAATTCCGCCCACCCTTAAATAAAATAAGGATAAAGAAAAACCCACCCACAAACCCTCCCACAGAATGGTGGTGGCGGCAACCTATTGTCAAAGTGACACAGGAACTAGTCAGTTAGGTACAACGTTAGAATTAAAAGAGATGCATACTTCTGATGGAAAGAGGGCACACAGCTTGTGGCAGACCCTGTGTCAGGAATGCGACTAAGAAGCCCCACTTGTACTCAAAGTTTTTGTAGTTGTCTCGAAAGATATCGGACATCCTCTCTAGACTCAAAATTCTCCAGAGCCGAGAGTGCCACAGCGAGATCGCAGGTGCTTCCCTCCTCTTCCTGGCGGCCGCTATCGCAATTTTCGCTGCATCGAGACAGGTCCAAATAATGGCCTTGTCGGCTTTAGTTTGGTGTTCTAGGTTGGGGAATCGGAGGCCCAGTAGAATCTCTGCCATAGTGGTCAGAATAGGGTAGCCCAAGATACCTTTAATGTGAGCGAGGATTTCTTCCCAGAAGGGTAGGATAGTGGGACAGTCCAACCAAATGTGGGGAAAGTCACCTACCAGGCCGCAGCCCCTCCAGCATAAGTCAGACGTGTCTGGAAATATGAGCTTAAGCTTAGAGGGGTACAAGTACCAGTCCATCATTGCTTTAAAGTGTGCCTCTCGCAGTTCTATTGAATGGTTGAATTTAGTAATGTAGGCCCACAGTCCCTCCCACTCGCTTTCAGAAATTGCTCCCTGGAGGAATTCCTCCCACATGTGTATGTAACGTGGTCGTGGAGAGTGCAAGGTATTGAGTAGGTGCTTGTAGAGGAAGGAGATCACCCCTTTCATGGAACTGGCAGTCAGGACATATAGTTCAAATTTTGTGAGGGGTCGGGTGGCTGTGTCGCGGATGTGAGGTGCGGTGACCCAGTGTTTAAGCTGAAGGTAGTGGAAGTGTTTTGTCAGTTCTAGGTTATAATACCGTCTGCACTTCTCAAAAGTAAGTATATCAGCGTTATGGAAGAGATGCGTTAGCGCTCGACATCCGCCTTCTCTCCAAGCCTCGAAGGGGCCTTCCCGAAGGGCCGGCGGGAAGTCCGGATTAAAGTGGATAGGGGTATAAGGCGATGGGAAGGTGGTCCACTGGTCGTTTTTAGAAATGGTGTCCCAGACTTTCAGAGTGGTGCGGATGGGGGTACTTATGTAGGCATTTTCAGGTCTGTCTCTCCTGGGGCGCCATATGAGATCCCAAATAGACCGTCTGGCAACGGAGCAGTCCATATGGAGCCAGTGTTTTTCCGACTCGCGTTTAGACCATTCAATTACCACTCATAGCTGTGCCGCTTTGTAATAAAAGGCAAAGTCGGGTAGGCCTACCCCGCCTTCTGTTCTTAGGCGCCGTGGTATCGGGTAGGAAAAGCGTGCTCGACCTCCCTGCCAAACAAATTTTTGTATCATAGATTTAACTTTGTGTAGGAAATCCTTATCGAGATCCAAGGGCAGGGCCTGGAACAGATACAGGAGTTTAGGAAGTACGGTCAATTTGACCACGTGAATGCGTCCGAGCCAGGAGATAAAAAGCAGTTTCCATCTATCGAGATCAGTTTGAAGTTTGCAGAGGGCGGGCGGGAAGTTAGATTTAAAGAGCCCTTAAATGCGTGATGTCAGTTGTACCCCCAAGTATTGCAGGGAACGGGAAGTCCATTGTAGCGAAGTATGGTGTCGTAGCTCTCTCACTTTATTCTCTGGGATGGTTAGGTTAAGTATAAGTGATTTGTCTAGATTAATTTTGAAACCTGCCACTGCCTCAAAGCGTGCTAACTCAGTTTCTTGATTTTTAACTTAGAAATGGAGAATTTGCACAACCAAATTGACAGGGAGGGGAAAGGGCATGATGTCATCACTGTCCTGGCTTACACTGATAGTTTTTAAGTTTTAGATACATGATAATGAATGTTTCATTACATAAGCTGTCAGTGCTAAATGTTTTAACAAAAGCTTGATACTCTGATGCTCTGTACATTTTTTTAAACATATTGTATGCTGTATTTTACTCAGTTAAATGTTTTTACTGTTAATGTATGGTTTATGTATGGAATGCTTTTATGGTTTATACAAACCAAAAGACATATACAATATATATGTTACCTACTGACGGTCCCCAGTAGGTAGTTATAGTTAGGATGCAGTAGCGGTCCGTGGAGGGAGTTCGGTGGGGCAGTGGGGCGGGGAGGGGCAGGATGGGGAAATGTAAACACCGGAATATGGATGAACAGAGGTAAGTACACATATAAATAAATAAAACGAATTCCTTTGCGTGCGCTGCATCGCAAAATGCGATGCAGCGCGCGCAACGAGATTCTGCTGAACGGAATTACACCAAATTTGGCAAAAAGGGAGCAGTTTGTCCACAGAGCAACTTTTTTGTTAAATGGTGTAGCTCTGTTCAGTAGATGCAGAGAAATTTAACGAAATTCCCAGTTATATGTCTAGGGAAGCGAAGGATCCGTGACCCCTCCCGATCTCATGCCTGAGATCTGATTGACTGCCAACACTTTAAACCAGAAAGTGTTGGCAGCCATCCAGTGACTCGAATGAACCGAGTCACAAGAAAAAATAAAGGAAAAGGGGGCAGGGTAGAAACACACTGACCTCCTAAGTCTCTTAATTGGGTGCCACTCTCCAGGAACCGTAGATGGCCCTGGGGATGCCACCCCCCCCCCCAGTGCCAGCTCCAGCAATGTCACGGGGTGCCAGCTCCCGGCACATTGCAGTTTGCTATGGCTTGGCAGGAGCACTGATCGGCTTGGGGAGGGGGGTTACAGCCCCTCTCCTCTTTTCAATTTTTTAAATATATATAGAGGCCTGGCCCTGGGGGATGGGGTCCCCACAGATGAAATCAACCCAGGAAAGGGGGTCAGGCAGCCCCTCTTCCTAAAAAATAGCAGGAAAAAAAACTCAGCAAATGCCCAGGCCTTGCCCACTTTCTCCACCACTCTGCAAATGAGACTTCTGGCACGCTGTAGACAGGAGATGAAGTTCCCTTGGCTGATGAGGGTCTTTAGGGGCCAACAAGACCTTCTGTTACCTCCAGTAAGCCACATACAGTGGTTGCTGAGATGTGGTCTCATGCTGCGCCCCCTTTCTGCACCACTCTGCAAATGTGCCTCTAGGCACACTGCTGGTGTCCACTTGCCACCTGAGCACCTCAGGACTAAAGTGGGGTTCAATCCCCAACCAGGAGTGGATAGGGGTATAAGGCGATGGGAAGGTGGTCCACTGATCATTTTTAGAAATGGTGTCCCACACTTTCAGAGTGGTGCGGATGGGGGTACTTATGTAGGCATTTTCAGGTCTGTCTCTCCTGGGGCGCCATATGAGATCCCAAATAGACCGTCTGGCAACGGAGCGGTCCATATGGAGCCAGTGTTTTTCCGACTTGCGTTTAGACCATTCAATTACCACTCATAGCTGTGCCGCTTTATAATAAAAGGCAAAGTCGGGTAGGCCTACCCCGCCTTCTGTTCTTAGGCGCCGTGGTATCGGGTAGAAAAAGCGTGCTTGACCTCCCTGCCAAACAAATTTTTGTATCATAGATTTAACTTTGTGTAGGAAATCCTTATCGAGATCCAAGGGCAGGGCCTGGAAAAGATATAGGAGTTTAGGAAGTACGGTCAATTTGACCACGTGAATGCGTCCGAGCCAGGAGATAAAAAGCAGTTTCCATCTATCGAGATCAGTTTGAAGTTTGCAGAGGGCAGGCGGGAAGTTAGATTTAAAGAGCCCTTAAATGCGTGATGTCAGTTGTACCCCCAAGTATTGCAGGGAACGGGAAGTCCATTGTAGCGAAGTATGGTGTCGTAGCTCTCTCACTTTATTCTCTGGGATGGTTAGGTTAAATATAAGTGATTTGTCTACATTAATTTTGAAACCTGCCACTGCCTCAAAGCGTGCTAACTCAGTTTCTTGATTTTTAACTTAGAAATGGAGAATTTGCACAACCAAATTGACAGGGAGGGGAAAGGGCATGATGTCATCACTGTCCTGGCTTACACTGATAGTTTTTAAGTTTTAGATACATGATAATGAATGTTTCATTACATAAGCTGTCAGTGCTAAATGTTTTAACAAAAGCTTGATACTCTGATGCTCTGTACATTTTTTTAAACATATTGTATACTGTATTTTACTCAGTTAAATGTTTTTACTGTTAATGTATGGTTTATGTATGGAATGCTTTTATGGTTTATACAAACCAAAAGACATATACAATATATATGTTACCTACTGACGGTCCCCAGTAGGTAGTTATAGTTAGGATGCAGTAGCGGTCCGTGGAGGGAGTTCGGTCGGGCAGTGGGGCGGGGGAGGGGCAGGATGGGGAAATGTAAACACCGGAATATGGATTAACAGAGGTAAGTACACATTTAAATAAATAAAACAAATTCCTTTGCGTGCGCTGCATCGCAAAATGCGATGCAGCGCGCGCAACGAGATTCTGCTGAACGGAATTACACCAAATTTGGCAAAAAGGGAGCAGTTTGTCCACAGAGCAACTTTTTTGTTAAATGGTGTAGCTCTGTTCAGTAGATGCAGAGAAATTTAAAGAAATTCCCAGTTATATATCTAGGGAAGCGAAGGATCCGTGACCCCTCCCGATCTCATGCCTGAGATCTGATTGACTGCCAACACTTTAAACCAGAAAATGTTGGCAGCCATCTAGTGACTCGAAAAACCGAGTCACAAGAAAAAATGTAAAAATAAAGGAAAAGGGGGCAGGGTAGAAACGCACTGACCTCCTAAGTCTCTTAATGGGGTCCCACTCTCCAGGAACCGTAGATGGCCCTGGGGATGCCACCCCCCCCCCCCCCCCAGTGCCAGCTCCAGCAATGTCACGGGGTGCCAGCTCCCGGCACATTGCAGTTTGCTATGGCTTGGCAGGAGCACTGATCGGCTTGGGGAGGGGGGTTACAGCCCCTCTCCTCTTTTCAATTTTTTTAATATATATAGAGGCCTGGCCCTGGGGGATGGGGTCCCCACAGATGAAATCAACCCAGGAAAGGGGGTCAGGCAGCCCCTCTTCCTAAAAAATAGCAGGAAAAAAAACTCAGCAAATGCCCAGGCCTTGCCCACTTTCTCCACCACTCTGCAAATGAGACTTCTGGCACGCTGTAGACAGGAGATGAAGTTCCCTTGGCTGATGAGGGTCTTTAGGGGCCAACAAGACCTTCTGTTACCTCCAGTAAGCCACATACAGTGGTTGCTGAGATGTGGTCTCATGCTGCGCCCCCTTTCTGCACCACTCTGCAAATGTGCCTCTAGGCACACTGCTGGTGTCCACTTGCCTCCTGAGCACCCCAGGACTAAAGTGGGGTTCAATCCCCAACCAGGAGTGGATAGGGGTATAAGGCGATGGGAAGGTGGTCCACTGGTCGTTTTTAGAAATGGTGTCCCAGACTTTCAGAGTGGTGCGGATGGGGGTACTTATGTAGGCATTTTCAGGTCTGTCTCTCCTGGGGCGCCATATGAGATCCCAAATAGACCGTCTGGCAACGGAGCGGTCCATATTGAGCCAGTGTTTTTCCGACTCGCGTTTAGACCATTCAATTACCACTCATAGCTGTGCCGCTTTGTAATAAAAGGCAAAGTCGGGTAGGCCTACCCCGCTTTCTGTTCTTAGGCGCCGTGGTATCGGGTAGAAAAAGCGTGCTTGACCTCCCTGCCAAACAAATTTTTGTATCATAGATTTAACTTTGTGTAGGAAATCCTTATCGAGATCCAAGGGCAGGGCCTGGAAAAGATATAGGAGTTTAGGAAGTACGGTCAATTTGACCACGTGAATGCGTCCGAGCCAGGAGATAAAAAGCAGTTTCCATCTATCGAGATCAGTTTGAAGTTTGCAGAGGGCAGGCGGGAAGTTAGATTTAAAGAGCCCTTAAATGCGTGATGTCAGTTGTACCCCCAAGTATTGCAGGGAACGGGAAGTCCATTGTAGCGAAGTATGGTGTCGTAGCTCTCTCACTTTATTCTCTGGGATGGTTAGGTTAAATATAAGTGATTTGTCTACATTAATTTTGAAACCTGCCACTGCCTCAAAGCGTGCTAACTCAGTTTCTTGATTTTTAACTTAGAAATGGAGAATTTGCACAACCAAATTGACAGGGAGGGGAAAGGGCATGATGTCATCACTGTCCTGGCTTACACTGATAGTTTTTAAGTTTTAGATACATGATAATGAATGTTTCATTACATAAGCTGTCAGTGCTAAATGTTTTAACAAAAGCTTGATACTCTGATGCTCTGTACATTTTTTTAAACATATTGTATACTGTATTTTACTCAGTTAAATGTTTTTACTGTTAATGTATGGTTTATGTATGGAATGCTTTTATGGTTTATACAAACCAAAAGACATATACAATATATATGTTACCTACTGACGGTCCCCAGTAGGTAGTTATAGTTAGGATGCAGTAGCGGTCCGTGGAGGGAGTTCGGTCGGGCAGTGGGGCGGGGGAGGGGCAGGATGGGGAAATGTAAACACCGGAATATGGATTAACAGAGGTAAGTACACATTTAAATAAATAAAACAAATTCCTTTGCGTGCGCTGCATCGCAAAATGCGATGCAGCGCGCGCAACGAGATTCTGCTGAACGGAATTACACCAAATTTGGCAAAAAGGGAGCAGTTTGTCCACAGAGCAACTTTTTTGTTAAATGGTGTAGCTCTGTTCAGTAGATGCAGAGAAATTTAAAGAAATTCCCAGTTATATATCTAGGGAAGCGAAGGATACGTGACCCCTCCCGATCTCATGCCTGAGATCTGATTGACTGCCAACACTTTAAACCAGAAAATGTTGGCAGCCATCTAGTGACTCGAATGAACCGAGTCACAAGAAAAAATGTAAAAATAAAGGAAAAGGGGGCAGGGTAGAAACGCACTGACCTCCTAAGTCTCTTAATGGGGTCCCACTCTCCAGGAACCGTAGATGGCCCTGGGGATGCCACACCCCCCCCCCCCAGTGCCAGCTCCAGCAATGTCACGGGGTGCCAGCTCCCGGCACATTGCAGTTTGCTATGGCTTGGCAGGAGCACTGATCGGCTTGGGGAGGGGGGTTACAGCCCCTCTCCTCTTTTCAATTTTTTTAATATATATAGAGGCCTGGCCCTGGGGGATGGGGTCCCCACAGATGAAATCAACCCAGGAAAGGGGGTCAGGCAGCCCCTCTTCCTAAAAAATAGCAGGAAAAAAAACTCAGCAAATGCTCAGGCCTTGCCCACTTTCTCCACCACTCTGCAAATGAGACTTCTGGCACGCTGTAGACAGGAGATGAAGTTCCCTTGGCTGATGAGGGTCTTTAGGGGCCAACAAGACCTTCTGTTACCTCCAGTAAGCCACATACAGTGGTTGCTGAGATGTGGTCTCATGCTGCGCCCCCTTTCTGCACCACTCTGCAAATGTGCCTCTAGGCACACTGCTGGTGTCCACTTGCCTCCTGAGCACCCCAGGACTAAAGTGGGGTTCAATCCCCAACCAGGAGTGGATAGGGGTATAAGGCGATGGGAAGGTGGTCCACTGGTCGTTTTTAGAAATGGTGTCCCAGACTTTCAGAGTGGTGCGGATGGGGGTACTTATGTAGGCATTTTCAGGTCTGTCTCTCCTGGGGCGCCATATGAGATCCCAAATAGACCGTCTGGCAACGGAGCGGTCCATATTGAGCCAGTGTTTTTCCGACTCGCGTTTAGACCATTCAATTACCACTCATAGCTGTGCCGCTTTGTAATAAAAGGCAAAGTCGGGTAGGCCTACCCCGCTTTCTGTTCTTAGGCGCCGTGGTATCGGGTAGAAAAAGCGTGCTCGACCTCCCTGCCAAACAAATTTTTGTATCATAGATTTAACTTTGTGTAGGAAATCCTTATCGAGATCCAAGGGCAGGGCCTGGAAAAGATATAGGAGTTTAGGAAGTACGGTCAATTTGACCACGTGAATGCGTCCGAGCCAGGAGATAAAAAGCAGTTTCCATCTATCGAGATCAGTTTGAAGTTTGAAGAGGGCAGGCGGGAAGTTAGATTTAAAGAGCCCTTAAATGCGTGATGTCAGTTGTACCCCCAAGTATTGCAGGGAACGGGAAGTCCATTGTAGCGAAGTATGGTGTCGTAGCTCTCTCACTTTATTCTCTGGGATGGTTAGGTTAAATATAAGTGATTTGTCT
Source organism: Triturus cristatus (assembly GCF_964204655.1). Taxonomy (NCBI): domain Eukaryota; kingdom Metazoa; phylum Chordata; class Amphibia; order Caudata; family Salamandridae; genus Triturus; species Triturus cristatus. The sequence continues at coordinate 491,941,832 of NC_140585.1, read as the reverse complement.
ACATTAATTTTGAAACCTGCCACTGCCTCAAAGCGTGCTAACTCAGTTTCTTGATTTTTAACTTAGAAATGGAGAATTTGCACAACCAAATTGACAGGGAGGGGAAAGGGCATGATGTCATCACTGTCCTGGCTTACACTGATAGTTTTTAAGTTTTATATACATGATAATGAATGTTTCATTACATAAGCTGTCAGTGCTAAATGTTTTAACAAAAGCTTGATACTCTGATGCTCTGTACATTTTTTTAAACATATTGTATACTGTATTTTACTCAGTTAAATGTTTTTACTGTTAATGTATGGTTTATGTATGGAATGCTTTTATGGTTTATACAAACCAAAAGACATATACAATATATATGTTACCTACTGACGGTCCCCAGTAGGTAGTTATAGTTAGGATGCAGTAGCGGTCCGTGGAGGGAGTTCGGTCGGGCAGTGGGGCGGGGGAGGGGCAGGATGGGGAAATGTAAACACCGGAATATGGATTAACAGAGGTAAGTACACATTTAAATAAATAAAACAAATTCCTTTACACCAATTTTGGCAAAAAGGGAGCAGTTTGTCCACAGAGCAACTTTTTTGTTAAATGGTGTAGCTCTGTTCAGTAGATGCAGAGAAATTTAAAGAAATTAACAGTTATATATCTAGGGAAGCGAAGGATCCGTGACCCCTCCCGATCTCATGCCTGAGATCTGATTGACTGCCAACACTTTAAACCAGAAAGGGTTGGCAGCCATCTAGTGACTCGAATGAACCGAGTCACATGAAAAAATGTAAAAATAAAGGAAAAGGGGGCAGGGTAGAAACGCACTGACCTCCTAAGTCTCTTAATGGGGTCCCACTCTCCAGGAACCGTAGATGGCCCTGGGGATGCCACCCACCCCCCCCCCAGTGCCAGCTCCAGCAATGTCACGGGGTGCCAGCTCCCGGCACATTGCAGTTTGCTATGGCTTGGCAGGAGCACTGATCGGCTTGGGGAGGGGGGTTACAGCCCCTCTCCTCTTTTCAATTTTTTTAATATATATAGAGGCCTGGCCCTGGGGGATGGGGTCCCCACAGATGAAATCAACCCAGGAAAGGGGGTCAGGCAGCCCCTCTTCCTAAAAAATAGCAGGAAAAAAAACTCAGCAAATGCCCAGGCCTTGCCCACTTTCTCCACCACTCTGCAAATGAGACTTCTGGCACGCTGTAGACAGGAGATGAAGTTCCCTTGGCTGGTGAGGGTCTTTAGGGGCCAACAAGACCTTATGTTACCTCCAGTAAGCCACATACAGTGGTTGCTGAGATGTGGTCTCATGCTGCGCCCCCTTTCTGCACCACTCTGCAAATGTGCCTCTAGGCACACTGCTGGTGTCCACTTGCCTCCTGAGCACCTCAGGACTAAAGTGGGGTTCAATCCCCAACCAGGAGTGCACCAAGAGGGGCATTTGCAGAGTGGTGGAGAAAAGGGGCATGGCCTCTCATGACCTCTCAGAAATTTAGCTGTGTGGGTCTCACCGGAGGTAACAGGAGGTCTAGTTGTCCCCCAAGGACCCTCAATAGCAAAGGGGACCTCAACCAACGTACTAGTAGTGCACTAAGAGTCACGTTTGCAGAGTGGTGGAGAAAGGAGGCATGGCCTCCTACCAGATCTCAGCAAATCCACTGTGTGGGACTTACTTGAGGTAACAGGAGGGGGAAGTGTCCCCCAAGGACATCCTTGGGGGCCAAGTACCTCTCCTGTTACCTCCACAAAGTCCCATACAGCAGGATTGGAAAGAGGTCTTCAGCGGCAAGGCCCCCTTTCTCCATCACTCTGCAAACACCGCTCAGGGTGCTCTACTGGTTGTGGCATGAAGTCCACTCTGCTCCTGAGAGTCCTTGGGAGATAAGAAGCCCTCCTGGTACCTTCTGTAAGTCCTACACAATGGGATTCCTGAGAGCTGGTTGGAAGCCCAGCCCACTTTCTCCACCACTCTGAAAATGCAACTGCTAGTTAAAAGACCCTAGAAATTCACTAAAAATACACCAAAGGTTACAGGGACATTACAGTTAGGAATGAGCATTTAAAAAACCTTTGAAATTCACTGAGAAAACTAAAGGTTACAGGGATGTCATAGTTAGGAAATGGAATTTTAAAAAAACCTAAAAAGTCACTGAAAAAAACAAAGGTTCCAGAGACATTATAGTTAGGCTCAGAAAAATTCCACTGTTTTAGTTAGTGATCTAGTCATAACTTCTTATGACATCACATATTACATCACTCATGACATGGTCAGTGACATCACGCATGACATAATCCACAAAATTTCTGATGCAGCCTCTCACTCTCCCATATAACCTTTTATACACCCACTCCAACTACCACACTATTTTCCTCTAACCCATTTTCACACACATAACAGTACTTACACAGGCACTCATTGATTCATAGATCAACCCACATCCACTCACTCACCCATACAGCCACTCATAAACCCACTTACTCACTATTACAGCCACTGACATATCCACTTATATAACCATACAGCCACTCACACACCGAGTCTCCCATAGAGCTACTGACACACCTGCTCACTCACCCATACAGTTACACACTCATTCACTCACTCACTCATACAGGTTCCAACACATACTTACTCACCTATACAGTCACTGACATGTGCACACACTCACCCATACACCCACTCTTACATTTATTCACTCACCCATGCTGTCACTCATATACCCCATCATTCACCTATAAGGCCTTTCAGAGACCCAGTTACTCAACCATAAACCACTGACACATGATCTCACTCACTAAAACACAAGCTTACAATCACCCATACAGACTCACACACACATACTCACTAACCCATACAGCCACTTACTCACCCACTCACCCATCACCCACCCACACAGATACACAGATGCCCATAGAAGTACTCAGACAAACAATCACTCACCCATAAAGAAATTCACATACCCACTCACACACTCATGTAGCCACTTACACAACAACTGACAAATACACACATTCACACAAACAGTCACTTACCCATGCATTCATTGAGACATCTAATAACTCACTTACACAGTTAGTCTGGCATCCACTGAATCATCCAAACAGGCAGTCATACATGCACTGATTTGCCAATACACCTTGGTATATAATTCAACACTCACCGGATGATGTTATCAGTGATGTCATTTGAGATGTCACCAGCAATATCACCAGTGATGTCACTGACCACATCATGAGTGATATAAAATGTGAGGTCATAATCAGCGCAGTGCGTGGGTGCAAGTTGTAGTTAGATTAATAACTATAATGGCTGAATTTCTCTGGTTTGTACGACTAACACCTGAGCCTAACTATAACCTCTTTGTAATCTTTGGTGTTTTCAGTGCATTTCTAATGGGTTTTTATCTTAATTCCATTTCCTATCTATAACATCCCTGTAAGCTTTGTTTTTTTCAGTGAATTTCGAAGGTTTTTTAAATGCTAATTCCTAACTATAATGTCCCTGTAACCTTTGTTTTTTTCAGTAAACTTCTATTTTTTTTTAACTAGTAGTCGTGTTTGCAGAGTTGTTGAGATAGGAGGCTGGGCCTCCGACCATCTCTCAGGAATCCTGCTGTGTTACACTCACAGGAGTTACCAGGAGGGCTTCTTGGCCTCAGGGACCCATTCCTTGGGGCATGGCCTTTTGTTTTAAAAAAAATCTTCAAAAGTAAGGGGGGCCACGTAGCCCCCATCCTAGGCTGATTTTTGCTATCTCCTGGGGCCTGGCCATTTCCTTTTTTTAATGTATTTTTACAATAGGGGAGCGGGTCTGCACGGTTCATCTCCCTGGGCTGATTTTGGCTTCCGGGATCCCATCCTTGGGCCCTGCTCATTTAAAGTGAGTTTCTCCAGGGCACCCACTCACCAATGGGACAGCAGTGGGAGCCTGAAGGTCCCAGCCGTCCCTGCAGGCTCCCCACCTCCCGCATGGGCCGGCATTGCTGTGGGACCCAGGGAGCAAAGTGTCTGCTTCCCTGCTCTTTGTACAGCGAGCTGGGAAACAGACACTGCTCAGCTTTCAGCAGGCAGGGAGCATTTTAGGTCTTGCTTGCTGAAATCAGAGAGTTTGCTATGGCTTGGCGGTAGCAGTGCTCCTGCCAAGCCATAGCAAACTGCAATGTCCCCGGGGTGGGCACCTGGGATATTGTTGGAGCTGGCCATGGGGGGTGGCTGTCCCCAGGACCACCTAGGGCTCCAAAAGGGTGACCGCACATCCCCCGTCCTTTGTTAACCTTAGCACTGAGGAGGTGGTGGTCACCGGGGCTGTGGGGAAGGCCATAGGGTCTCCCTGCGTTGTTTTAATTTCACATTTGTGCCCCAGGGAGGTGGAGGTCCCCGAGGCAGCTGCCTGTATATAATATCTCACTGCCAATGGGAAGTGGCGGTCCCACGGGGAGACCATAGGGCCTCCCCCACCTTATTCTAATAATTAGATTTCTGCCTCAGGGCTGGGGAGTCGTAAGGCTCCCCCGCATATAATAAACTTACTGGGAGGTAGTGGTCCCCACGGGAGCCCACGCTTGCTTTTTAAAAAAAATGTACACAGATTTGCTGATCCACCCTACCCTGCCCCTATTTCTTTATTTTTTACTTTTTTTCGAGGACTCAGCTTCAACCCAAGTCCCAAGATCGTTTCAACATCTGTATCTCACAGATAAATATATGGATGCAGAACAATTGCCTTAAATTAAATGGCGAAAAAACAGAGGTTTTGCTACTAGGGTCAAACACCTCTTTTTGTTCCCCAAGATGGTGGCCGGCTGATATGGTCGAGTGCCCAACTCCTGTCACAAAGGTCAGGAACCATGGGGTAGTATTCGATGAAAGGTGATATTTGAATGTCAAATCAATAAGCTTGCCTCTACCTTTTGGGTAATTTTAAAAAATGATTAGGAAGATCCGTCCTTTCATCCCCTTGGATGCATTAAAAACAGTCTGGACTACGGCAATGCCCTATATGTGGGACTTCAGTCACAGTTCCTACTCAAACTTCAACAAATGCAGAATGCAGCGGCAAGACTGATTCTGAATATCCCTAAATATGAACCAGTTTCCCATCGACTGAGAGATCTCCACTGGCTCCCAGTGGGAAAGAGAATTATATTCAATTCGTAATGCCTAGCATATAAGGCCCTACTGGGGAAAGGGCCACTGTATCAGAGGACACACCTCAAGAAATATATGCCAGCTAGAAATTTAAGGTCTGCTCAGGCACAACTACTGTCAATCCCTAGGTACAAGCACACTCGCTGGGGGGGGCAGAAGCTTCCTATTAGTAACAGCGAAGATCTGGAATTCTTTACTTATGTCGATAAAAACAGCAAGTCGCTGATGTCATTTAGAAGACTGCTAAAACATGGTTATTCACTAACTGAAAGGTTAGAAGTACAATGAACCTGCAAATTTCAGCACTTCTGCCATTCACAGCGCGAAGACGCCCTTGGGCATACGCGTGCTCTATAAGTCTGTAAATCAAATCAAGATGGCTGCCAACACATCCTGGTTGAATTGTTAACAGCCAATCAAATTTTAGTAGGATTCACGAGTCCATTCCAAGTTAGATATCTGGAAAACTACTGAATGATGTACACCAAATCACAAAAACGCACGCTTTCTGCCAAATCTGGTGTAATTCCATTCAGCAGTGCTGGCTGAAGTCGCATTCAAAAAATGAAAAAAAAACCATAGACGTAACATGGGGAAATCGCGTTTTACGGCCCCCTTCTTTCTTAGTCCCCACTTGACGGATCACCCAGAAACTTTCAGCACAGCAGCTGAACTGAAATGGGGAAGTTTTGTGAAAAGTATCGTGATGATTCCTGAAGCGGCGCCAAAGTTAGTAGCTAAACAAAAAAACAGTTTCCTATGGAAAGTTTGGCCCTAACTGAAATAAGATGAAATTAATGGAAGTAGACGAGGTGTAGCATATGAATGATGCTTTATTGTTCAGATGATAAGTATCAAGGAGGGACCCCACCAGGAGCAGCTCACTTGCTGCTCAGCCCGTCCTCAACTGATTCCCACTCAGGCATTCCAACACTGCATTCTAACCATGCACCAACATTCCACTCTGGCTGAGCAGCAAGGCCTACAATACTAGTCTACTACATCACCTTCCCCCTTTTAACAGAAACAAAAGAATTTTGTAAATACAGTACAATATGAATCAACATAGGGGTAAAATTGTTAACAATGCATCTAAATAAAAAAAAAAACATGCAATAATTCATACAAGAAAATACATTGCATTAATTAAGAGCAAAAGACATAGCATGCCTCATCCCCATTAACGGAGCAAATGAAGGATAGAAGTAGCAAATGGTAGAAAAAAGCAAGGAGAGATCAAGCAATTCATAAGAATATAAGGACAGACTGTGAATAAAAAATATATTAAGAAGGGTGAAAACAGCACCCCGTTGAACTATAAAATAAGTCCAACGTGACAGAAAAAGGTGTGGAAACATGTACCAGAACCAACAAAAGAAGAAGTGAAAACCACACACTGCCACAAAATTAAAGAAGCCGTAGATTCTACACACAGTGGATAAATAAATCCAGTAAAGTAGAGAAGTAGAAACACAGCAGGTGATATCTGCACGTACAAGTGAGTATCACAAAGCCAATAGGCTTACAAAATGTATACCTGAAAGTGACCTATCCACGCAAAAGTGGAAATCACCGAATACTTGACTAAATGGCAACCCCTTAACTAAACATGCAAAGAATACACTGTGAGCGATACACAATAATAGGTGAGAAATCCACTTACCGGTGGAAAACCACATAGCCGAAGGCTTTTACAGTGTGTACCATCATAAATGAAAATTATAACCAAGCAGTTCAATAAAATAACGTACAGAAATAATTTATGTGACATTTCCACGTACAAGTGAAATGACACGGTCAATGTATGAGTACCATGAAAATCTTGTTACTGGCTGAATTTAGCAGGCTAGCTGTACTAAACTAATGAAAATTCCCATTAGGAAACTTGTAACAGATTAATTAGCTATGAAAAAGTGCATACTTCAATAATGAAAATTATTTCAGTGCGGATGAGTAAAATTCTATACCATAATAATGTATGTGACGTATCCACGTACAAGTGAAACGACACGGGCAATGTATGCGTACCATGAAATTCTGTTACTGACTGTAGTAGGCTATATATAAACCTAAACTAATGAACATTCCCATCTGGAACTTGTAACAGATAAATCAGCTAAAAGAAGAAAAAAAAAATGTCACATTGTGAACCAACAAACTTTGATGGAAATGCATACCTCAAATAATGAAACATTTTGTTACGGATTGCAGGTTATTCACTCATATACCTAAACTAATAAAAATTTCCCTTCAGGAAACATGTAACCGATCAATATCTATACGAAACCCTTGACCATAAAAACTGCTATGCCAACGAAATGGAACATATTGCAGTAATTTTAAAATAAATAACTTCTATTCTTTTTTTTAAATAACATAAATAAATATGTCACACGAATGAATGAATGGTTGAACAAACTTTTTAGCTGTGCCTGAGAGCTAACGATTATAACAACCCTAATACAAGAAAGACTAACATTTTTCCTTAGAGATTAGCCGATGACCAGTACGTCAAGGAAACGCTGAATATTAATTCATTACAGCAGTACGAATTAGGCGTTCTTCTGAAAGGACGAAACGTTACTCCAAATGAAAATGGTTGCTTGAGAAAATAAGCGAGACTGGTGATATCCTGAAATTACATTGGGCATTTATGAAATCGCTTCACCTCCATGGTGTGACACAACTAGATCTTGGCATCAAAAAGGCATAACTCACCAGAGCATTTGAGCAGGCAGGTCTTTGAAAAACGGAGTACAATGTCCTATTGCTGCACTTAAAGAAAACTTTATTGTCCCCCAAAACGGAAAACAATCGTGGTTGGCAGAAGCAGCGCTACTGGGTGAACACTGGAGAAAGCGTGGCTAAAATGCAGAGCTCCGGTGGAAACACAATATGGCGGCACGCTTCTTGACGCTGCCCCGGGTGGCTCACGATGTGTCAGTGCACACAGGCGTCCATGAGCAGCTCTGATCACCATAGAAGAAGAAACGCCTTGTGAGGAGACCCAGGGAAGCTCGAGCGCACGGAGTGTATTTCGTGCTGAATTTAAACTGAGGCGGCGGTTTAACAGCCTTAGGGTGCTTCACAGCGATGGGTAAAAACAAAACAGCCAACCAAAGTACTCACGGTCAATGCTGGAAAACCCCACAACGATTTCAAAAGTGTCCAAACTGTTTACACTTTCGAACTGCTCACCCGGGTGCTAAACCACAGCAAACTAAATTAAACAGCCTCACTCCTCAAGTCGATCAAACAGCACATGTACTGGGAGTACAGGATATATTTCCAAGCGAACCAAAGTTCTCCTTCCCTTCCAGTAGGTGGCAGCGTCCATCTATTCACTCCTGCAAGTGACAAATACAATACAAAGCCCTCAGACCTGTCTAAACGCAGAGATGGTTTTCATGCCTGCCAGTTCTCTCTACCAGTTGAACTCTCCTAGAGCTCCGGTTTTCGAAATGTGCTGAATTCTCCTCAGACAGCTCTCACACCGACCTTGGCTTGACGGGGGAGTGACTGACAACCCAGGAACTGGCAAACTGGCACACTGCAGGTGAGGGATGGTTGCAGGAAGAGTCACGAGTCCTGACACATTTCAGCGGGCGACCGATGTTGGTCACTGGTGGGGCCCCTGGTGTCAGGTTTTTAAGGGTGTAGATTACCGTTTCAAGATCGGTGCTTTACCTTAGGTAATTCAGTTTTCTATTTCCGTCTGTTAAGGCAGCACAGGCAGGTTCTTCCGGATCATCGCCAGATGAAATAAGATGAAATAAATGTAAGTAGACGAGGTGTAGCATATGAATGATGCTTTATTGTTCAGATGATAAGTATCAAGGAGGGACCCCACCAGGAGCAGCTCACTTGGTGCTCAGCCCGTCCTCAACTGATTGCCACTCAGGCATTCCAACACTGCATTCTAACCATACACCAACATTCCACTCTGGCTGCGCAGCAAGACCTACAATACTAGTCTGCTACACTAACCACCTACATTAATGTATATATATATATATATTATCTACTGGCGGTCGCCAGTAGATAGTTATAGTTAGGACCGTGTTTCCATAGGAAATCTGAAAATTCTATTTTGAATAACTTTGGCGCCGGTTGACGAATCCTCGCAAAATTTTCAAAACTAATGGGGCGCTCCGTTCAGCTCCTACCCTGAAAGTCTCGGGGTGATTCGTCAAGCGGGGGCCGAGAAAAAGGGGGGTCCCAAAATGCGTTTTCCCCATGCATTTTTCCATAGGACCTTTAGTCGCAGCTACAGCCCGAACGGCTGAACAGAATTACGTGAAATTTGGCAGAGAGGTAGCCATAAGGTCAAGGAAATGCCTTTTGCAGGTCTGGTGTAAATCTGTTCAGTATTTCCTGAGAAAATAGCATTTAAAAGCATATCAATATCTGTACGCGCGCACCGTGCGCGCACTGTGCGCGCACCCTGCCGTGCGCGAGCGCAATTCTGATTGGTTGTTAGATGTTGGTAAACATTCGAATCGGTCGAAACCAGGAAGTGTCGGCCGCCATTTTGTCTCTCGCAGTCTGAGGGGGTGGAAAAAAAAGGTGGAGAACGTGAAAAGGGGGCAGAGTGGACAGTTCCTGACCCCCTAGCCTTGGTCAGGGGGTCACAGAAGGACCCCCAAGGGCGAAAAAAACAATTTTTTTGTATTTTTAAAAATCGCGAGGTGCACGCACGTTGCGTGCACTGCGATCCGTGGGTGCTCGGTGTGCGAAGCGCACCCAGCGCCCACTGAGCACGCACGGTGCGCGCACCTCGCGATTTAAAAAAAATATATATTTCACGGTGCACGCATGGTGAAGAACCTGAAAATTTTTTTTTTTTATAAATACATAACTTAGCATTTAAAAAAACGTACAAATTCACTGAAAAAACCATAGGTTTCATACACGTTATAGTTACGAATTAGCATTTAAAAAACCTTGCAAATTCACTTAAAAAACCACAGGTTTCACACATGTTATAGTTAGCTGGACATTTCACTCGTAAAAAACCAATGAAATTCCCCCGTTATAGTTAGTACAGGCAACTATAACTCACGCGACCGCAATCCTCTGTTGATGACGTCACATATTACATCACTGATGACATATGTCTCTTTATGAAAAATAAATATTTGTAATATATGTATAGCTAAAGATTAATGGAAGAAGACATGGGTAAATAAGTGTCTAAATACAGTGATGTAATATGTGACGTCATCAGCAGAGGATTGCGGTCGCGTGAGTTATAGTTGCCTGCACTAACTATAACGGGGGAATTTCATTGGTTTTTTACGAGTGAAATGTCCAGCTAACTATAACATGTGTGAAACCTATGGTTTTTTAAGTGAATTTGCAAGGTTTTTTAAATGCTAATTCGTAACTATAACGTGTATGAAACCTATGGTTTTTTTCAGTGAAAAAAAATATATATATATATATATATCCACAACAACTTTTCGCGAAGAAACCCAAGCCTCTTGCCGCAGTGGGCTGTGGCGGGGACGCGAACTCCAAATCTCCAACACAATCGTTATTTTATCGTTCTGAAAAAAATGATGCCACAGCCACGTATTCCTTTTCCATAGCGTGTTTATTTAATCTTATTCGGCCAGTCACTCGAAGCGTTTCGGAGTACAACTCCTTTGTCACGAGTAAGAGTGCATTGCAAATAATCGTGTTTATACAAACTTAACATGCCACACCCATTTAAGAGTAAACAGTGAAAACAGACCTAACGGCATATTACAGTGCAAGGAGCTAAAGAAAAACAGACTTATCAGTCAAGTCAAATAAATTTTATTTAGACATTAATCGGTGTTTGTTTACCTAAAGTAATTCATGGTAACTAACGGGGTACAATTATTTTCAGGCTAGACAAGCTTACTAGTGAATGTACATTTAGATCTATACGGGGAGATGCAGCCAGAAGACAGACATTAACCCAAGTGTGTTGAGAGCCCCTCATCACAATTGTGGCCATCAGGTTGTAGAGTGTGATACTTGATAATATACTTCGATTCCAATTGTCTAAGTTCTTGTCCTCTATCTCCTACTCTTATTCTTATTGGGATATTATCAAGAACGCAGAAGGACAGAAGTGTATTGTCACCCTTATGATAAGTGGCAAAATGCCTTGCGATTGGATACTGTTTATCGTTGTTCTTAATTGCCCTTAGGTGTTCAAGAATTCATTTTTTGGCTTTGTGAATGGTACTACCGATGTAGAACTTATCACATGGACACCTAAGGGCATACACAACAAATTCTGTGTTACAAGAGTAGTGTTTAACAATTTTAAAAGGTTTACAATAAGATGACAATTGCACTTCTTTGACGTTGTAACTGTATTTACAGGCTTTACATTGCCGGCATGTGAAGAAACCCTGAATGTCACTTTTCTTTTTCACTGTTTGTGTTAATGCTTGACATAGTGAGTCTTTGAGAGATTTAGCTTTACTGTACGTAACTTGGGGATAGTCCTGAAGGCACTCTGATAAATCATGATCAGTTTGTAGAACTCCCCAAAATGTATTCAATGCTCCTTTTACATTCCACGACTGCTGGTTAAAGGTAGTTATGAGCCGTATAGTTTCTTTATCCTCAAGAATCCCTACAAACTGATCATGATTTATCAGAGTGCTTTCAGGACTATCCCCAAGTTACGTACCGTAAAGTTAATCTCTCAAAGAATCACTATGTCAAGCATTAACACAAACAGTGAAAAAGAAAAGTGACATTCAGGGTTTTTTCACATGCCGGCAATGTAAAGCCTGTAAATACAGTTACAACGTCAAAGAAGTGCAATTGTCATCTTATTGTAAACCTTTTAAAATTGTTAAACACTACTCTTGTAACACAGAATTCGTTGTGTATGCCCTTAGGTGTCCATGTGATAAGTACTACATCGGTAGTACCATTCACAAAGCCAAAAAACGAATTCTTGAACACCTAAGGGCAATTAAGAACAACGATAAACAGTATCCAATCGCAAGGCATTTTGCCACTTATCATAAGGGTGACAATACACTTCTGTCCTTCTGCGTTCTTGATTATATCCCAATCAGAATAAGAGGAGGAGATAGAGTACAAGAACTTAGACGATTGGAATCAAAGTTTATTATCAAGTATCACACTCTACAACCTGATGGCCACAATTGAGATGAGGGGCTCTCAACACATTTAGGTTAATGTCTGTCTTCTGGCTGCATCTCCCCGTATAGATCTAAATGTACATTCACTAGTAAGCTTGTCTAGCCTGTTTGCCTTTTAAATGATATTTAGTGCTTGTGAATTTTTTTACAAATTTTAAATCTGTGTTTTCATTATTGTTTATTTCTGTTTGATTTGACAGACACACGGCAGGGTACTGGAGGAGAGTTGAGTATAAGACTGATTTGAAGTATTTGACTACTGTTGTTTCATTTTGAATATATAAAATCAAGAGTTTCTGGATGAAATCACGATCACCCACTTGGGTTGTATTAATTTGTATTTATGGTTGAAATTAACTAATGGGCCAATTTTCATGTCCAAAAAAATAGTTCTCTTACAAAGAATTTTGAATGTTTGATGTTTATTGTTCTATTTTATTATGGAATAATAAAGTTTGTACAAAGATCGATGAATGAACAGTTGTTTATATATTACAAATAATGGTACCCCGTTGGTTACCATGAATTACTTTAAGTAAAAAAACACCGATTAATGTCTAAATGAAATTTATTTGACTTGACTGATAAGTCAGTCTTTCTTTAGCTCCTTGCACTGTAATATGCAGTTAGGTCTGTTTTCACTGTTTACTCTTAAATGGGTGTGGCATGTTAAGTTTGTATAAACACGATTATTTGCAATACACTCTTACTCGTGACAAAGGAGTTGTACTCCGAAAAACGTCGCGTGACTGGCCGAATAAGATTAAACAAACACGCTATGGAAAAGGAATACGTGGCTGTGGCATCGTTTTTTTCGGAACGATAAAATAACGATTGTGTTGGATATATAATGTATATATATATATATATATATATATATATATATATATATATATATATATATATATATATATATATATCCAACAAAAGTTGCCTGCAATGAGGGAGCCCACAAAGGTAAGTTGCTTACGCCACAGATTTAATGGAAGGAATGCAATACAGAACAGCAGCAGTGCCTCGCTGTGAATAAATGTCCTGCCCAACGCGTTTCATGCTGGAAGCACTTTCTCAAGGGCCACGGGCATCATGCTGAGTGATGTTCACGGCAGGTTCAAGCAACTAAACAATTTTTAAAGATTATTTTCCCCGCCCCAGTGGGCGTGGCCACCCCAGCTGGACATTTCAATCGTACAAAACCATAGAAATTCCCCCGTTATAGTTAGTTCAGCTAACTATAACTCGCACCCCCGCAATGCACTGCTGATGACATCACATATTACATCATTCATGACATGGTCAGTGACATCACTGCTGACATGTCAAATGACATCACTGATGACATTATCCACGTGAAAATCTGATGCACCTCCTCACACCTGAATTTAACCTTTGATACACCCACTCTAAAATACAGACTACCATTTTCGAAAAAATAGGCACCTCAATACCAGTTACTAAATATGCACTGACTGATTCCTAGGTCTACACACACATTCACCCATACAGTTACTCATACAGGCAGTCACTCATCAATAGAACACTATCAAATGCACTCAAACACCTATACATACACACACACACTGCCACATATCCAGTTACTCACACACCTAGTCAGTCATGCAAAAAATCAATCATACTTCCATTTACTCACCTATACAGTTATACAGACACCACCTCACTTATTCATACAGATACTAACACATAATTACTCTCTTATAGACTTGCTGATACAAATACACACTCATCCATGCAGCCACTCTCACAATTACTGACTCTCACATGTAGTTATTTATATACACCATCACTCACATATACTGCCTTTTACATATGTAGTTACTTGCACATGTACCACTGAGACATCCATTTACTCACCAACACACCCATACACACACAAACCCACCCATACAGCTGTTTTCACAAGCACTCTTGAACCCATACACCCAGTGAATCAACCACTCACACATCTATGCACAAAGTCACACACCTCCCACCCACACACACACACTCAGGCAGCCATACAAATACTTAGGCAAGCAATCAATAACCCATATAGACACTCATGCAACTACTCACCAACCCATGCAGCAGCTTACACAACAACAGACAGACTGATACACTCTTTCACTCAGTTTATTGACTAACCCATGCATTCAGTAAGACACATTTAATCACTCACTTATACAGTCAGTCACATACGTAATAAATTCTCCATACAGACACTTATACACCCACTCATTCTTCAATACAGCTTGGCATATATATCAAACAATTTTAAACTTTACAGAAACACATAGTCACTGGATGATGTCATCAGTGATGTCATCAGTGATGTCATTTGACATGTCATCAGTGATGTCAGCAGTGATGTCACTGACCACATCATGAATGATGTAATATGTGATGTCATCAGCAGTGCATTGCGGGGGCATGAGTTATAGTTAGCTGAACTAACTATAACGCCGGAATTTCTATGGTTTTATACAAGTGAAATGTCCAACTAACTATAACGTTCCTGAAACCTATGGTTTTTTCAGTGAATTTCTATGGTTTTTTAAATGCTAATTTCTAACAATAACGTACATGAAACCTATGTTTTTTCAGTGAATTTCCATGGTTTTTTAAATGCTAATTGCTAACTATAACGTGCCTGAAACCTATGGTTTTTTCAGTGAATTTCAAAGGTTTTTTAAATGAAAATTTGTAAGTCTAATGTACCTCAAACCTATGTTAGGGCTGTGGTATTAGTATAGTGTAGGGCGTCATGCTGGGGGTAGTGTTTTAAAGGTTTAGGATAGTGTAGTGGTGTTTGGGTAGTGTAGGGGGTCATGCTGGGGTAGTGTGTTAGGGTTTAGGGTAGTGCAGTGGTGTTTATGTAGTATAGGGGGTAGTGTTTTAGGGTTTAGGGTAGTGCAGTGGTGTGTGTAGGGGGTCATGTTTTAGGGTATAGGGTAGTGCAGTGGTGTTTGGGTAGTGTAGGGGGTCATGCTGGGGTTAGTGTTTTAGGGTTTAGGGTAGTGCAGTAGTGTTTGGGTAGTGTAGGGGTTCGTGCTGGGGTAATGTTTTAGGATTTAGGGTAGTGCAGTGGTGTTTGTGTAGTGTGGGAGGTCATGCTGGGGATAGTGTTTTAGGGTTTAGGGTAGTGCAGTGGTGTTTGGGTACTGTAGTGGTTCATGCTGGGGGTAGTGTTTTAGGGTTTAGTGTAGAGCAGTGGTGTTTGGGTAGTGTAGGGACTCATGTTGGGGGTAGTGTTTTAGGGTTTATGGTAATGCCGTGGTGTTTTGGTAGTGTAGGGGGTCGTGTTTGGGGTAGTGTTTTAGGGTGTAGGGTAGTGCAGTGGTGTTTGTGTAGTGTAGGGGGTCATGCTGTGGGTAGTGTTTTAGGATTTAGGGTAGTGCAGTGGTGTTTGGGTAGTGTTTTAGGGTTTAGGGTAGTGCAGTGGTGTTTCTGTAGTGTAGGGGGTCATGTTGGTGATAGTGTTTTAGGGTTTAGGGTATTGCAGTGGTGTTTGTGTAGTGCATGGGGTAGAGTTTTAGGGTTTAGGGTAGTGCAGTGGGGTTTGTGTAGTGTAGGGGGATGTGCTGGGGTAGTGTTTTAGGGTTTAGGGTAGTTCAGTGGCGTTTGTGTAGTGTAGGGGTTCATGCTGGGGGTAGTGTTTTAGGGTTTAGGGTAGTGCAGTTGTGTTTGTGTGGTGTAGAGGGTCCTGTAGGGGTAAGTGTTTTAGGGATTAGGGTAGTGGAGTGGTGTTTGGGTAGTATAGGGGGTCGTGCTGGGGTTAGTGTTTTAGGGTTTAGGGTAGTGCAGTGGCGTTTGTGTGGTGTAGGGGGTCGTGCTGGGGGTAGTGTTTTAGGGTTTAGGCTAGTGCAGTGGTGTTAGTGTAGTGTAAAGGGTTGTGCTGGGGGTAGTGTTTTAGGGTTTAGGGTAGTGCAGTGGTGTTTGTGTAGTGTAGGGGGTTGTGCTGGGGTAGATGTAGGATTTAGGGTAGTTCAGTGGTGTTTGGGTAGTGTAGGGGGTTGAGCTAGTTGTAATGTATTCGGGTTTAGGGTAGTGCAGTGGTGTTTGTGTAGTGTAGGGGGTCGTGCTCGGGGTACTGTTTTAGTGTTTAGGGTAGTGCAGTGGTGTTTGTGTGGTGTAGAGGGTAGTGTTTTAGGGTTTAGGGTAGTGCAGTGGTGTTTGTGTAGTGTAGGGGGTCATGCTGTGGGTAGTGTTTTAGTGTTTATGGTAGTGCAGTGGTGTTTTTGTAGTGTAGGGTGTCATGTTTCAGGGTATAGGGTAGTGCAGTGGTGTTTGGGTAGTGTAGGGGGTCATGCTGGGGTTAGTGTTTTAGGATTTAGGGTTGTGCAGTGGTGTTTGGGCAGTGTAGGGGTTCGTGCTGGGGGTAGTATCTTAGAGTTTAGGGTAGTGCAGTGGTGTTTGTGTAGTGTAGGGGGTCATGCTGTGGGTAGTGTTTTAGGGTTGAGGGTAGTGCAGTGGTGTTTGTGTAGTGTAGGGGTCATGTTTTAGGGTTTAGGGTAGTGCAGTGGTGTTTGGGTAGTGTAGGGAGTCGTGCTGGGGTAGTTTTTTATGGTTTAGGGTAGTGTAGTGGTGTTTTGGTATTTTGGGGGGGTCGTGCTTGAGGTAGTGTTTTAGGGTTTAGGGTAGTGGAGTGGTGTTTGTGTAGTGTAGGGGGTCATGCTGGGGTAGTGCTTTAGGGTTTAGGGTATTGCAGTGGTGTTTGTGTAGTATAGAGGTAGTGTTTTAGTGTTTAGAGTAGTGCAGTGGTGTTTGGGTAGTGTAGGGAGTCATGCTGGGGGTAGTCTTTTAGGGTTTAGAGTAGTGCAGTGGGGTTTGTGTGGTGTAGGGGGACGTGCTGGGTAGTGTTTTAGGGTTTAGGGTAGTGCAGTGGTGTTTGTGTAGTGTAGGGGTTCATGCTGGGGTAGTGCTTTAGGGTTTAGGGTAGTGCAGTGGTGTTTTGGTAGTGTAGGGGGTCGTGATGGGGGTAGTGTTTTAGGGTTTAGGGTAGTGCAGTGTTGTTTGTATAGTGTAGGTGCTCAAGCTGGGGGTAGTGTTTTAGGGCTTAGGGTAGTGCAGTGGTGTTTGTATAGTGTATGGGGTAAAGCTGGGGGTAGTGTTTTAGGTTTTAGGGTTATGCAGTGGTGTTTGTGTAGTATAGGGGGTCATGCTGGGGGTAGATGTAGGGTTTAGCGTAATGCGGTAGTGTTTGGGTAGTGTAGGGGTCATGCTGCAATTAGTGTTTTAGGGTTTAGGGCAGTGCAGTGGTGTTTGGGTAGTATATGGGGTCGTGCGGAGGTAGTGTTTTAGGGTTTAGGGCAGAGCAGTGGTGTCTGTGTGGTGTAGGGGGTCGTGCCGGTGGTATTGTTTTAGGGTTTAGGGCAGTGCAGTGGTGTTTGGGTATTGTAGGGGGTTGTGCTGAGAGTTGTGTTTTAGCGTTTGGGGTAGTGCAGTGATGTTTGGGTATTGTAGAGGGTCGTGCTGGGGGTAGTGTTTTATGGTTTAGGGTAGTGCAGTGGTGCTTGTGTAGTGTAGGGGATCATGCTGGGGGTAGTGTCTTAGGGTTTAGGTTAGTGCAGTGGTATTTGTGAAGTGTAGGGGGTCGTACTGGGGGTAGATTTAGGGTTTAGGATAGTGCAGTGGTTTTTGGGGCGTGTAGGGAATCATCAGGGGGTAGGGTTAAGGGTTTAGGGCAGTGCAGTGGTGTTTGGGTTGTGTAGGGGATCGTGCTGGTGGACGTGTATTAGGGTTTAGGGAAGTGCAGTGGTGTTTGGGTAGTGTAGGGGGTGGTTCTGGGTGTAGTGTTTTAGGACAGTGCAGAGGTGTTTGTGTAGTGTAGGGGTTGTGCTGGGGGTAGTGTTTTAGGGTTTAGGGTAGTGCAGTGGCATTTGTGTAGTGTAGGGAGTCTTGCTGGGGGTAGTGTTTTAGGGTTTAGGGTAGAGCAGTGGTATTTGTGCAGTGTAGGGGGTCGTGTTTTAGAGTTTATGGAAGTGCAGTGGTGTTTGGGTAGTGTAGGGGGTCATTCTGGGAGTAGTGTTTTAGGGTTTAGGGTAGTGAAGTAGTGTTTGTGTAGTGTAGGGGTGGTGCTGGGAGTAGATTTAGGGTTTAGGGTAGTGCAGTGTTGTTTCTGTAGTGTAGGGGGTCGTGTTTTAGGGTTTAGTGTAGTGCAGTGGTGTTTGGGTAGTGTAGGGGGTTGTGCTAGGGGTAGTGTTTTAGTGTTTAGGGTAGTGCAGTGTTATTTGTGTAGTGTAGGGGGTCATGTTTTAGGGTTTAGGGTAGTGCAGTGGTGTTTGCGTAGTGTAGGGGGTTGTGCTGGAGGCAGTGTTTTAGGGTTTAGGGTTGTGAAGTGGTGTTTGTGTAGTATAGGGATCATGCTGGGGATAGATTTAGGGTTTAGCGTAGTGCAGTGGTGTTTGTGTAGTGTAGGGGGTCATGCTGGGGGTAGATTTAGGGTTTAGGGTAGTGCACTGGTGTTTGGAAAGTGTAGGGGGTCGTGCTGGTGGTAGTGTGTTTGGGTTTAGGGCAGTGCAGTGCAGTCGTATTTGGGTAGTGTAGGGGGATCTTGCTGGGGGTAGTGTTTTAGGGTTTAGGGCAGTGCAGAGGTATTTGGGTAGTGTAGGGGGTCATGTTGGGGGTAGTGTTTTGGGGTAGTGCAGTGGTGTTTTGGTAGTGTACGGGGTAGTGATGGGCATAGTGTTTTAGGGTTTGGGGTAGTGCAGTGGTGTTTGTGTAGTGCAGGGTGTCATGCTGGGGGTAGTGTTTTAGGGTTTAGGGTAGTGCAGTGGTGTTTGTGTAGTGTAGTGTGTCATGCTGGGGGTAGTGTTTTGGGGCTTAGGGTAGTGCAGTGGTGTTTGTGTTTTGTAGCTTGTCGAGCTGGGGGTAGTGTTTTAGGGATTAGGATAGAGCAGTGGTGTTTGTGTAGTGTAAGGGGTCGTGTATTAGGGTAGTGCAGTGGTATTTGGGTAGTGTTGGGGGTCGTGCTGGGGGTAGTGTTTTAGAGTTAAGGTTAGTGCAGTGGTGTTTGGGTAGGCTAGGCAAGACCTACAAGCTTTGCACCAAGATGGCTGCCAACACTTCCTGGATTGAAGTGTTGTCAGCCAATTAGAGCCAAGCTCATGCTTGTGTAGTTAGGTCCCGCCCAGATATATAAACACATTTTTCCTTTAATATCTCAAAAACTACTGAACAGATTTACATCATTTAAAGAAAGGCCTCTTTCTGAGCCAAGGGCTACCTTTTTGCCAAATTTGGTGTAATTCCGTTCAGCAGTTCGAGCTGTATCCGTGTCTAAAGTTTCCTAAAGTAATTAACTTGAAGAAAACATGTTTTGGAACTCCCCTTTTTTCTCAGCCCCCGCTTGGCGAATCACCCTGACACTTTCAGGATAGGAGCTGACCGGAGCGCCCCACAAGTTTTGAGAATTTCGCGAAGATTCGTCATCCGGCACCAAAGTTATAGGGGAAACAAAAAACGCTTTTCCAATGGAAACTAGGTCCTAACTATAACTATCTACTGGTGACCGCCAGTAGATAATATGCAGTGGTGTTTGTGTAGTATTGGGGGTAGTTCTGGGGGTAGTGTTTTAGGGTTTAGTGTAGTGCAGTGGTGTTTGGGTAGTGTAGGGGTAGTGCTGGGGTAGGGTTTTAGGGTTTATGGTAGTGCAGTGGTGTTTGGGTAGTGTAGTGGGTCGTGCTGGGGGTAGTGTTTTAGGGTTTATGGTAGTGCAGTGTTTGTTTAGTGTAGGGGTCGTGCTGGGGGTAGTGTTTTCGGGTTTAGGGTAGTTCAGTGGTGTTTGTGTGGTGTAGAGGATCGTGCTGGGGTAATTGTTTTAGGGTTTAGGGTAGTGCAGTGGTAGTGGTGTTTGGGTAGTGTAGGGGGTCGTGCTAGGACTAGTGTTTTAGGGTTTATGGTAGTGCAGTGGTAATAATAATAATAAGGGAGTTTTATAAAGCGCTTGGTTACGCTCAGATGGCGTGTCCCCGCGCTAAAACAGAAGATCTCTCACAGACTAGAACGTAAAGTCTGCACAGGTTACCGTGTATATAGGTATGTTTTTAACTTCCTCCTGAAGCTAGGTTTAGATGACTCCAGACGGAGGTCCAAAGGTAGGGCATTCCAGCTCTTTGCCACCAGGTAGCGGAAAGATCTACCTCCCACACGAGCCCGCCTTATCCTCGGGACCTTTAAAAGGCCTCCATGGGAGGAGCGAAGGGCGCGCGTGGGTACGTACCTGGTGATCAGGTTCTGGAGCGGTGTTGGCGCCTTCCCAGTAAGGATGCGGTGGCAGGTAGAGAGGGCCTTAAACTCGACCCTACTCCTCACTGGCAACCAGTGAAGAGTCCGAAGGGCAGTTTTGGAGGCCGATCTTTTGGGAAATTTTAGAATGAGGCGGGCTGCCGCATTCTGCAACACCTGAAGGCGATTTATTGCCTTGTTGGTTGCTCCCAGGTACAGCAAGTTGCCATAATCCAGGCGTGATGTCACGAGGGCGTGCACCAGCGTTCTACGGGCTGACATAGGAAGGAGATCTAAGACCTTCCGTAGACTTTTCAGGACGCTGAAGCAGACACCCGCCACACGTCCTATCTCAGGTCCAAAGGACAGGTCAGCATCAAGCCAGACTCCAAGGTTCCGAACTTCTTGACATGGTGTTGGAACCTCACCTAAGCATGGAGGCCACCACGCCGACGACCAGATAGATGGGTTCCCCCCCACTACGAACACCTCGGTCTTGCTGCCATTTAATTTAAGGCAGTTGGTGGACATCCAGGCTGCAAGGTCTTGCATGCAGACTCTGAAACTGTCCACCGCAAGACCGGGCGCTTGCGAGAGGGAGATAACCAGCTGCGTGTCGTTGGCGTAGGACACTATGTGGAGACCATGGCCCTCAGCAATGGGGGCCACTGGGGAGACATATAGATTAAATAGGGTGGGGCTCAGGGACGATCCCTGGGGTACGCCCTGGCCCAATTCAATATCCCTGGAATAACATTCGCCCTGGCGGACCTGAAAGCTTCTCCCCGTCAGGAAGGACTGGATCCATGTGAGTGCAGCTCCAGATATCCCTCCACTATTCAGACACTGTAGCAAGGTGGTATGAGCTACAGTGTCGAATGCTGCACTCAGGTCCAATAGGATGAGGGCCATAGTATGACCCTCATCCACCCCCTGGCGTAGGGTCTCCACAGCCATCAGAAGCGCTGATTCCGTTGAGTGGCGGGGACGGAAACCAAACTGGGTATCGTGTAGTAGGGCAACCTCTTCCACGAAATCCATCAGTTGCAGGTTTACAGTTTTTTCCACCACTTTGGCCAGGTAGGGCAGAAGGGAGATCGGCCGGAGGTTCTCTAGCTTCTCAAAGCTAATGTTAGGTTTCTACCCGAGAGGTAGAACCACCGCCTGTTTCCAGTCTTTGGGCACGGTCTTAGTGCTAAAAGACACATCCAGTAGGTGTCTGATATATGGTTCTAGTACCGGTAAGCTATCCGCTAGCCGTTTCGGCGTGGTGGGATCCCGCGGGGAACCCGACTTGACGGATCTGCAGATGTTTAGTAGTTCCTCTGGGGCGGGGTGACAAAGTTGGTCAGTATATGTCTGTCCCCCCATTCCCTCGGCTTTCCGCAAATTCAGTCCCAGCAATGGGATGACTAGGAAATGCCAAGTAGATTTTGGCTATCTTTTCGGCGAAGAAGTCCGCGATCCTGTCACAGGATTCCACCGAGCAGTCATCTGGAGCAATGGCTGGTTTCCCACTCGAGAGGGTTTTGTAGAGCAAGAAAAGCTCCTTCATCGAGTTACCAGCTTCACTAATTCTAATAGTGTAATATGCTGCTTTGGACATCCTGATTAGCCCATGGTAAGTTTGCCTCTCAATTAGGTAGGCCTCCCTAGTTTCCTTAGAAGGAGCCCCCCGCCACTGTCTTTCGACACGCTTCAATGCTGTTTTTGTGGCTCGTAGTTCATCACTGAACCACGGGGCAGTTTTTTGAAAGCGGCCACCCGATTTGGCGCGCGAAAGTGGGGCTGTACAATCAAGCGCCTCGTTGATACGCTTACATAGATTGATATTAGCCGTATCCGCATCATCCCCCCCAGGGCTTCCTCCTTTAGTCAATGCCGCACAGAATTTAGCCTGGGAAAAGGTAGCCCATCTCCGCCTAGGATGGTACAGTATTGCTGGCTCCGGAGATCTTACCCCAGGAATTCGTATGGAGAATGGTACCAGATGGTGATCCGACCAAGGGATGGGAATGGGGGTCATGGCTTCTACTTCCCCCCAATTGACGAATATGGGGTCAAGTAAGTGTCCCAACTGGTGAGTGGGACCACTTACTATTTGATTCAGTTGGAGGGCTCCCAGCGCCTGGCAAAAGTCCCTGCTAACGTTGTCTGTAGGGTTGTTCAAATGTAAGTTAAGATCCCCCAGTACCAGGAATTTGTCTTTGCGTAGCGCAGCCTCCATTATGCCTTCAACCAAACTCTCCCCAAACCTGGCTATAGGGCCAGGGGGTCTATAGATTAACATGCCCTTCAGCATGCAACCTTCTTTTACTTTAACAGTAAAGCTCCCTGCCTCGCTGTCCAGGATGGGAGAGTGGTCTAATTGGCATTGGGCTATAATAGCAATGCCCCCTCCTCTACCGGTGGGTCTATCCTGCCTAAGCATTATGTAGCCCTCCGGTAGTGCCTCTAAGGCATCAGGGGTAGAGCCTTCATCTAGCCATGTCTCAGTAAGAAACACAAGATCCCACTGTTTCTCAGTGAGTATTTCGTAGGTGAGTAGGTGTTTGTGTAGTGTAGGGGGTCGTGCTGGGGGTAGAGTTTTAGGATTTAGGGTAGTGCAGTGGTGTTTGCTTAGTGTACAGGGGTCGTGCTGGGGGTAGTGTTTTAGGTTTTAGGGTAGTGCAGTGGTGTTTTTGTAGTGTAGGGGTCATGCTGGGGGTAGTGTTTTAGGGTTCAGGATAGAACAGTGGTGTTTCTGTGGTGTAGAGTGTCGTGCTGGGGTAAGTGTTTTAGGGTTTAGGGTAGTGCAGTGGAAGTGATATTTGGGTAGCATACGGGGTCATGCTAGGGGTAGTGTTTTAGGGTTTAGGGTAGTGCAGTGGTGTTTATGTAGTGTAGGGGGTCGTGCTAGGAGTAATGTTTTAGGGTTTAGGGTAGTGCAGTATTGTTTGTGTAGTGTAGGCGGTCATGCTGGAGGTAATGTTTTTTGGCTTATTGTAGTGCAGTGGTGTTTGGGTAGTGTAGGGGGTCATGCTGGGGGGTAGTGTTTTAGGGTTTAGGGTAAAGCAGTGGTGTTTGTGTAGTGTAAGGGGTCGTGCCGGGGGTAGTGTTTTAGCATTTAGGGTAGTGCAGTGGTGTTTGTGTAGTGTAGGGGGTCGTGTTTTAGGGTTTAGGGTAGTGCAGTGGTATTTTAGAAGTATAGGGGGTCATGCTGGGGTTAGTGTTTTAGGGTTTAGGGTAGTGCAGTGGTGTTTGTGTAGTGTAGGGGGTCTTGCTGGGGGTAGTGTTTTAGGGTTTAGGGTAGTGCAGTTTTGTTTGTGTAGTGTAGGGGGTCAAGCTGGGGGTAGTGTTTTAGGGTTTAGGGTAGTGCAGTGGTGTTTGGGTAGTGTAGGTGGTCATGCTGGGGGTAGATTTAGGGTCTAGGGTAATGCAGTGGTGTTTGGGTAGTGTAGGGGGTCATGCTGCAGGTAGTGTTTTTGGGTTTAGGTGAGTGCAGTGGTGTTTGTGTAGTGTAGGGGGTCGTGCTCAGGGTAGTGTTTTAGAGTTTAGGTCAGTGAAGTGGTGTTTGGGTAGTGTAGGGGGTCGTGCTGGGGGTAGTGTTTTAGGGTTTAGGGCAAAGCAGTGGTGTTTGTGTAGTGTAAGGGGTCGTGCCGGGGGTAGTGTTTTAGGGTTTACGGCAGTGCAGTGGTGTTTGGGTATTGTAGGGGGTTGTGCTGGGGGTAGATTTAGGGTTTAGGGTAGTGCAGTGGTGTTTGTGTAGTGTAGGGGGTCGCGCTGGGGTAGTGTTTTAGGGTAGCGCAGTGGTGTTTGGGTAGTGTAGGGGTCGTGCTGGGGGTAGTGTTTTTGGGTTTAGGGTAGTGCAGTTGTGTTTGGGTAGTGAAGGAGGTCATGCTGGGGGTAGTGTTATAGGGTTTAGGGTAGTACAGTGGTGTGTGTGTAGTGTAGTGGGTCATGCTGGGGGTAGAGTTTTAGGGTTTAGGGTAGTGCAGTGGTGTTTGTGTAGTGAAGGGGTTCATGCTGGGGGTAGTATTTTAGGGTTTAGGGTAGTGCAGTGGTGTTTTTGTAGTATAGGGGGTCATGTTGGGGGTAGTGATTTAGGGTTTAGGGTAGTGCAGTGGTGTTTGTGTAGTGTAGGGGTCAAGCTGGGGGTAGGGTTTTAGGGTTTAGGGTAGTGCAGTGGTGTTTGGGTAGTGTAGGGGGTCATGCTGGGGGAAGATTTATTGTCTAGGTTATGCAGTGGTGTTTGGGTAGGGTAGGGGGTCGGGCTCGGGGTAGTGTTTTAGGCTTTAGGTCAGTGCGGTGGTGTTTGTGTAGTGTAGGCGGTCACGGTGTGGGAAGTGTTTTAGGGTTTTGGGTAGTGCAATGGTGTTTGTGTAGTGTAGGGGGACGTGCTGGGGTAGTGTTTTAGGATTTGGAGCAGTGCAGTGGTGTTTGGGCAGTGTAGGGGGGTCGTGCTGGGGGTACTGTTTTAGGGCAGTGCAGAGGTGTTTGTGTAGTGTAGGGGGTCGTGCTGGGGTAGTGTTTTAGGGTTTAGGGTAGTGCAGTGGTATTTGTGTAGTGTGGGGAGTCGTGCTGGGGTAGTGTTTTAAGGTTTAGGGTAGTAAAGGGGTGTTTGTGTAGTGTAGGGGGTTGTATTTTAGAGTTTAGGGTAATCAAGTGGTGTTTGTGTAGTGTAGGGGGTCGTGCTGGGGATAGATTTAGGGTTTAGGGTAGAGCAGTGGTGTTTTTGTAGTGTAGGGGGTAGTGTTTTAGGGTTTAGGGTAGTGCAGTGGTGTTTGGGTAGTGTAGGGGGTTGTGCTGAGGGTAGGGTTTTAGTGTTTAGGGTAGTGCAGTGTTGTTTGTGTAGTATAGGGGGTCATGCTGGAGGTAGTGTTTTAGGGTTTAGGTGAGTACAGTGGTGTTTGTGTAGTGTAGGGGGTCGTGTTCAGGGTAGTGTTTTAGAGTTTGGTCGGTGAAGTGGTGTTTGGGTAGTGTAGGGGGTCATGCTGGGGGTAGTGTTTTAGGGTTTAGGGCAAAGCAGTGGTGTTTGTGTAGTGTAAGGGGTCGTACCGGGGGTAGTGTTTTAGGGTTTACGGCAGTGCAGTGGTGTTTGGGTATTGTAGGGGGTTGTGCTGGGGGTAGATTTAGGGTTTAGGGTAGTGCAGTGGTGTTTGTGTAGTGTAGGGGGTCGCGCTGGGGTAGTGTCTTAGGGTAGTGCAGTGGTGTTTGGGTAGTGTAGGGGTCGTGCTGGGGGTAGTGTTTTTGGGTTTAGGGTAGTGCAGTTGTGTTTGAGTAGGGAAGGAGGTCATGCTGGGTGTAGTGTTATAAGGTTTAGGGTAGTACAGTGGTGTTTGTGTAGTGTGGTGGGTCATGCTGGGGGTAGTGTTTTAGGGTTTAGGGTAGTGCAGTGGTGTTTGTGTAGTGAAGGGGTTCATGCTGGGGGTAGTGTTTTAGGGTTTAGGGTAGTGCAGTGGTGTTTTTGTAGTATAGGGGTCATGCTGGGGGTAGTGTTTTAGGGTTTAGGGTAGTGCAGTGGTGTTTGTGTAGTGTAGGGGGTCTTGCTGGGGGTAGTGTTTTAGGGTTTAGGGTAGTGCAGTTTTGTTTGTGTAGTGTAGGGGGTCAAGCTGGGGGTAGTGTTTTAGGGTTTAGGGTAGTGCAGTGGTGTTTGGGTAGTGTAGGTGGTCATGCTGGGGGTAGATTTAGGGTCTAGGGTAATGCAGTGGTGTTTGGGTAGTGTAGGGGGTCATGCTGCAGGTAGTGTTTTTGGGTTTAGGTGAGTGCAGTGGTGTTTGTGTAGTGTAGGGGGTCGTGCTCAGGGTAGTGTTTTAGAGTTTAGGTCAGTGAAGTGGTGTTTGGGTAGTGTAGGGGGTCGTGCTGGGGGTAGTGTTTTAGGGTTTAGGGCAAAGCAGTGGTGTTTGTGTAGTGTAAGGGGTCGTGCCGGGGGTAGTGTTTTAGGGTTTACGGCAGTGCAGTGGTGTTTGGGTATTGTAGGGGGTTGTGCTGGGGGTAGATTTAGGGTTTAGGGTAGTGCAGTGGTGTTTGTGTAGTGTAGGGGGTCGCGCTGGGGTAGTGTTTTAGGGTAGCGCAGTGGTGTTTGGGTAGTGTAGGGGTCGTGCTGGGGGTAGTGTTTTTGGGTTTAGGGTAGTGCAGTTGTGTTTGGGTAGTGAAGGAGGTCATGCTGGGGGTAGTGTTATAGGGTTTAGGGTAGTACAGTGGTGTGTGTGTAGTGTAGTGGGTCATGCTGGGGGTAGAGTTTTAGGGTTTAGGGTAGTGCAGAGGTGTTTGTGTAGTGAAGGGGGTCGTGCTGGGGTAGTGTTTTAGGGTTTAGGGTACTGCAGTGGTATTTGTGTAGTGTGGGTAGTCGTGCTGGGGGTAGTGTTTTAAGGTTTAGGGTAGTGAAGTGGTGTTTGTGTAGTGTAGGGGGTTGTATTTTAGGGTTTAGGGTAATCAAGTGGTGTTTGTGTAGTGTAGGGGGTCGTGCTGGGGATAGATTTAGGGTTTAGGGTAGAGCAGTGGTGTTTGTGTAGTGTAGGGTGTAGTGTTTTAGGGTTTAGGGTAGTGCAGTGGTGTTTGGGTAGTGTAGGGGGTTGTGCTGAGGGTAGGGTTTTAGTGTTTAGGATAGTGCAGTGTTGTTTGTGTAGTATAGGGGGTCATGTTTTAGAGTTTAGGATAGTGTAGTGGTGTTTGCGTACTATAGGGGGACGTGCTGGGGTAGTGTTTTAGGGTTTAGGGTAGTGAAGTGGTTTTTGTGTTGTGTAGGGGTCATGCTGGGCATAGATTAAGTGTTTAGAGTAGTGCAGTGGTGTTTGTGTAGTGTAGGGGGTTGTGCTGGGGGTAGATTTAGAGTTAAGGGGAGCGCAGTAGTGTTTGGAAAGTGTAGGGGGTGATGATGGGGTAGTGTTTTGGGGTTTAGGTGCAGTGCAGTGGTGTTTGGGTAGTGTAGGTGGATCGTGCTGGGGTAATGTTTTAGGGTTTAGGGCAGTGCAGTGGTTTTGGGTAGTGTAGGGGGTCATGCTGGGGGTAGTGCTTTAGGGTTTAGGGCAGTGCAGTGGTGTTTGTGTAGTATAGGGGGTTGTGTTTTAGGGTAGTGCAGTGATGTTTGTGTAGTGTAGGGGGTCATGCTGGGGGTTGTGTTTTAGGCTTTAGGGTAGTGCAGTGGTGTTTGTGTAGTTTAGCTTGTCATGCTGTGGGTAGTGTTTTAGGGTTTAGGATAGTGCAGTGTTGTTTGTGTAGTGTAGGGGGTCGTGTTTAAGGGTAGTGCAGTGGTATTTGGGTAGTGTCTGGGTTCATGCTGGGATAGTGTTTTAGGGTTTACGGTAGTGCAGTGGTGTTTGGGTAGTGTGGGGGGTTGTGCTGGGGTAGTGTTTTAGCGGGGACCGAGAAAAAAGGGGGGTCCCAAAATGTGTTTTCCCCATGTTAATTCCCATAGGAAACTTTAGACACGGCTACAGCCCGAACTGCTGAACGGAATTACACCAAATTTGGCGAAAAGGTAGCCCTTGGTTCAGAAAGATCACTTATTGTTAAATTGTGTAAATCCATTCAGTAATTCATGAGAAATTAGAAATAGAAAAAGTTTCAATATCTGGGCGGAGCCTAACGACACATCTCATCGTGAGATCTGATTGGCTGTCAGCACTTCATCTTGGAATTGCTGGCGCCATCTTGGGACCAATATACAGATAGTACCCCATTGAAATGCATTGTAGTGAATCGAAGATATTGAGGGTTACCAAAAGGAAAACTATAAAGGGTGATAACAGACTTTAGTTACATTAGAATTCATGTGTTGATGGTGCCATACTAATTTCAGGAATTGTGGTGTGTTCTAAGGTGATTTTACCCTTTGAAAAACCTTCTGCTGGGATATCATGAATCATGTTTGAGATAAAACTGAAGCTAAAATGAGAGCATGTTTTCTGTAAATTAACATTATCTTTCTCAGTCATGTGAGAATGAAGTCTGTCATTCTCAGTAAATCATGTAAATCCAACAAGGGCAGAGATTGTCAGTTGATTCCTTTGTGTTCTACTGCAGCTAACAGCCTTACTTATGACAAAAGTATGGGACACCTGAAGTCATCTTGATTAAAATAAACTGGTAACACTTAAAACATTTAATTTAAAAAGGAACAAAATTATGGGGTTCATTTTGCCATAGAAATTATGGTTAGTGCTGTAGAAAGAAAAATTAGGACATGTTTTAAGTGAGATCTCAAATATCTTCTTGTTATATTTCAACAGGAGCAGACTGCCAGTTGATGCCTTTGTGTTCTACTGCAGCTTCCCAGAGTGTTCTAAAGAGCAACTAGAGAGCTAACAGTCTTACTTATGACATAATTAGGGCACACCTGAAGCCATCTTGATTGGAATGGACTGGTAATACGTAAACATTTAATTTAAAAACGAAGAAAATGAGGGGGTTCGTTTTGCCATAGAAATTATGGTTAGTGCTGCAGAAAGAAGATTTAGGACACGTTTTAAGTGAGATCTCAAATCCTCTTCTATTTCATTAGAAAAGTCTGACATGCAGACTGAAACAATCACTTTCAATACCAGCAGTAGACTTCGAGTTAACTCCCTGGTGAGCAGTAGCTTTACTACAGTGATCTAATGAGGAACTAGAGTGCTAACGTTCTGAATTTATGGCAAATGTGTGACACATCTGAATGCCTTCTTGATAGAATCAAAGTAAAAAACTGAAAGCATTTCCTACTGAGTAGACTGCAGTAAATGAGGAAATTAGGAAACTTCATAACAAATAAGTCTCCCAAGATGGCCACCAGAGAAAAAAGAGCCCAAATGTAGCACAAATATCACCCAGATGTAGCCCACATATAGCCCAATGACAGAAGTGTGCAAAACACTTTTTATTTTTAGTTTTTCTGCAGTTTTATATAGTGCAGACTGGTCAGGTATTGGAGCGTTACATCTTACTTGGACCCCTTATTGCGTATTTTGCACGAAGTACATGAGATTGATCTTGCGAAACATTGAACTTTACGATTCTGTTAACCTGAAGTTGCTCTGAACCGGGCTTTGTAACACCCGATTTTACCTACTGGTTTTAATTAATTCTCACTGTATTGCATTAGGAAAGAGGATTTACTGTTTTTATGTACACTTTTATGATCTATGTTTCTAAATCAGATCGAATAAAGTTTAATGAATTCTATGGCAGGACGAGGGTGAGGATTATACATATCTTTCCTCACTTTATTTGCATAGCAGTTCACAGAAAACGTAACACAACAATCATTAAACACAAGACTACACAACCCATGAACCATTAGGGGGGTAGTCTCCAAGGCACTATAGTCCAATCATATCACAGTCCATCGTATATAATATTGTGATGTTCCTCCCGCTTCCTCTTTCTTCACTGATCGTCAGTTAAGTGCATTCCTTACATTCTTGGCTTAATCTGATGTTGTTGCTGTTTGTATAGCAGTTTTTTATGCACGTTATTAGCATTATTGTCTTGGTATTGTTTCACATTCCCTGCACAGCAGGCTCTTGCCCGAGAGCGTTCTCCCCCTCGCAGTTTCTCCCGCTGTGCACTCTGCACGGTGAGATCCTGTCGGGTGCATCTGATCCGAGCGAGGCAGCTCCGTCGAGCGCTCCCGCTGGTCTTTACGCGCGTTTGGGAATTCGGTCACTCCTTTAGTGTCCGCTTGATTCCTGACCAACCCTCGCCTAATTTTGACACGGCTACGTGGTGATTTCCCCACGCGGCCACAATTGGTATTGCGCCTCCGTCTATTCTTATAATAGCTTCAGGGAAAGCCCAGCTGTTGGAGCACCGGGGATGGGGCTGCCTTAAGGATTTTAAGGGCATTTGTTCTGTGCTCGCACCCTCTGCTATCATGTCTTCTCCAGAAGACCATTTTTACTCCTCCTACCAGGAAG
Source organism: Triturus cristatus (assembly GCF_964204655.1). NCBI lineage: Eukaryota > Metazoa > Chordata > Amphibia > Caudata > Salamandridae > Triturus > Triturus cristatus. The sequence continues at coordinate 491,911,438 of NC_140585.1, read as the reverse complement.
TGGAGGAGGAATGGCACCCCAACTTCTCCCTCCAACAGTGGACCAAGCCCTCTCTCTGGCTATTTCTAGGGCGCTGGCTCCTCTTAGGGATCAGGTTGATAAGCTGGCGAAAAGCATCCCTGGGGTGTTCAGTGACCCAGATCTGATGGTGGCAGGTACCAGTAGCTCCCAGATGGGGAATAAAAGGGCCGTTAAGCATAAAGTGAGGCACTTGGAAGGATTTGATAAACTTACGGAGACCTTCCTCAAGAATGGGTGAATGCTAAAACATGCACCGTGCCGGGAGGAGGAGGAATCCAGAGAAAACTGCGACACTGTCACCACTATTGTAGACCCCGACGGCGGGTTTCCCTTAGAGGGAGAGGGTGTATTGGAGGACGATTTCTCCTCCGATGAGGATAAGGACTCGGGGCGTCCCTGGCATCCAGAGTCCCACTCCTCTCAGTCCCGGGTTGGACACGGGGTCCTCTCGGACATGTTCGAGCCTACCCAAATTTACCATTCCTAGGTCGGCGGAGTGGACCCTTGACACCAAAGTGGCAGAGTATGTGGTGCGGAAAATCCATCAACCCCTTGAAAGGGAGGTCAGGAATAGAATGAGGGGAGAATGCCCCAGGCCCTCACTGAAGGGGAAGGTGGCACACATGCCTGAAATTGATGAGAAACTATGTACCTTTTTCTCCATGTATATGAGGGATCCCAAGAAAGGAATTGATAGGTCTTGGATGTGGTGGGGCCCTTGACTCAAATTATTTAATTGGCGGAGTGTTCAAAAGAGTCAGGATCCCCTTTGTCCACGGATATTGTGGCTGGTTGGGCGCACTACCCTAAACCCTAAAACACTACCCCCTCCACTGCCCAAACACCACAGCACTACCCTAAACCCTAAAACACTACCCCCAGCACGACACCCTACACTACCCAAACATAACTGCACTACCATAAACGCTAAAACACTACCAGCAGCATGACTCCCTACACTACCCAAACACCACTGCACTACCCTAAACCCTAAATCTACCCCCAGTGGTGTTTTTGTAGTGTAGGGTGTCATGTTTCAGGGTATAGGGTAGTGCAGTGGTGTTTGGGTAGTGTAGGGGGTCATGCTGGGGTTAGTGTTTTAGGATTTAGGGTTGTGCAGTGGTGTTTGGGCAGTGTAGGGGTTCGTGCTGGGGGTAGTATCTTAGAGTTTAGGGTAGTGCAGTGGTGTTTGTGTAGTGTAGGGGGTCATGCTGTGGGTAGTGTTTTAGGGTTGAGGGTAGTGCAGTGGTGTTTGTGTAGTGTAGGGGTCATGTTTTAGGGTTTAGGGCAGTGCAGTGGTGTTTGGGTAGTGTAGGGAGTCGTGCTGGGGTAGTTTTTTATGGTTTAGGGTAGTGTAGTGGTGTTTTGGTATTTTGGGGGGGTCGTGCTTGAGGTAGTGTTTTAGGGTTTAGGGTAGTGGAGTGGTGTTTGTGTAGTGTAGGGGGTCATGCTGGGGTAGTGCTTTAGGGTTTAGGGTATTGCAGTGGTGTTTGTGTAGTATAGAGGTAGTGTTTTAGTGTTTAGAGTAGTGCAGTGGTGTTTGGGTAGTGTAGGGAGTCATGCTGGGGGTAGTCTTTTAGGGTTTAGAGTAGTGCAGTGGGGTTTGTGTGGTGTAGGGGGACGTGCTGGGTAGTGTTTTAGGGTTTAGGGTAGTGCAGTGGTGTTTGTGTAGTGTAGGGGTTCATGCTGGGGTAGTGCTTTAGGGTTTAGGGTAGTGCAGTGGTGTTTTGGTAGTGTAGGGGGTTGTGATGGGGGTAGTGTTTTAGGGTTTAGGGTAGTGCAGTGTTGTTTGTATAGTGTAGGTGCTCAAGCTGGGGGTAGTGTTTTAGGGCTTAGGGTAGTGCAGTGGTGTTTGTATAGTGTATGGGGTAAAGCTGGGGGTAGTGTTTTAGGTTTTAGGGTTATGCAGTGGTGTTTGTGTAGTATAGGGGGTCATGCTGGGGGTAGATGTAGGGTTTAGCGTAATGCGGTGGTGTTTGGGTAGTGTAGGGGTCATGCTGCAATTAGTGTTTTAGGGTTTAGGGCAGTGCAGTGGTGTTTGGGTAGTATATGGGGTCGTGCGGAGGTAGTGTTTTAGGGTTTAGGGCAGAGCAGTGGTGTCTGTGTGGTGTAGGGGGTCGTGCCGGTGGTATTGTTTTAGGGTTTAGGGCAGTGCAGTGGTGTTTGGGTATTGTAGGGGGTTGTGCTGAGAGTTGTGTTTTAGCGTTTGGGGTAGTGCAGTGATGTTTGGGTATTGTAGAGGGTCGTGCTGGGGGTAGTGTTTTATGGTTTAGGGTAGTGCAGTGGTGCTTGTGTAGTGTAGGGGATCATGCTGGGGGTAGTGTCTTAGGGTTTAGGTTAGTGCAGTGGTATTTGTGAAGTGTAGGGGGTCGTACTGGGGGTAGATTTAGGGTTTAGGATAGTGCAGTGGTTTTTGGGGCGTGTAGGGAATCATCAGGGGGTAGGGTTAAGGGTTTAGGGCAGTGCAGTGGTGTTTGGGTTGTGTAGGGGATCGTGCTGGTGGACGTGTATTAGGGTTTAGGGAAGTGCAGTGGTGTTTGGGTAGTGTAGGGGGTGGTTCTGGGTGTAGTGTTTTAGGACAGTGCAGAGGTGTTTGTGTAGTGTAGGGGTTGTGCTGGGGGTAGTGTTTTAGGGTTTAGGGTAGTGCAGTGGCATTTGTGTAGTGTAGGGAGTCTTGCTGGGGGTAGTGTTTTAGGGTTTAGGGTAGAGCAGTGGTATTTGTGCAGTGTAGGGGGTCGTGTTTTAGAGTTTATGGAAGTGCAGTGGTGTTTGGGTAGTGTAGGGGGTCATTCTGGGAGTAGTGTTTTAGGGTTTAGGGTAGTGAAGTAGTGTTTGTGTAGTGTAGGGGTGGTGCTGGGAGTAGATTTAGGGTTTAGGGTAGTGCAGTGTTGTTTCTGTAGTGTAGGGGGTCGTGTTTTAGGGTTTAGTGTAGTGCAGTGGTGTTTAGGTAGTGTAGGGGGTTGTGCTAGGGGTAGTGTTTTAGTGTTTAGGGTAGTGCAGTGTTATTTGTGTAGTGTAGGGGGTCATGTTTTAGGGTTTAGGGTAGTGCAGTGGTGTTTGCGTAGTGTAGGGGGTTGTGCTGGAGGCAGTGTTTTAGGGTTTAGGGTAGTGGAGTGGTGTTTGTGTAGTGTAGGGGGTCATGCTGGAGTAGTGCTTTAGGGTTTAGGGTATTGCAGTGGTGTTTGTGTAGTATAGAGGTAGTGTTTTAGTGTTTAGAGTAGTGCAGTGGTGTTTGGGTAGTGTAGGGAGTCATGCTGGGGGTAGTCTTTTAGGGTTTAGAGTAGTGCAGTGGGGTTTGTGTGGTGTAGGGGGACGTGCTGGGTAGTGTTTTAGGGTTTAGGGTAGTGCAGTGGTGTTTGTGTAGTGTAGGGGTTCATGCTGGGGTAGTGCTTTAGGGTTTAGGGTAGTGCAGTGGTGTTTTGGTAGTGTAGGGGGTTGTGATGGGGGTAGTGTTTTAGGGTTTAGGGTAGTGCAGTGTTGTTTGTATAGTGTAGGTGCTCAAGCTGGGGGTAGTGTTTTAGGGCTTAGGGTAGTGCAGTGGTGTTTGTATAGTGTATGGGGTAAAGCTGGGGGTAGTGTTTTAGGTTTTAGGGTTATGCAGTGGTGTTTGTGTAGTATAGGGGGTCATGCTGGGGGTAGATGTAGGGTTTAGCGTAATGCGGTGGTGTTTGGGTAGTGTAGGGGTCATGCTGCAATTAGTGTTTTAGGGTTTAGGGCAGTGCAGTGGTGTTTGGGTAGTATATGGGGTCGTGCGGAGGTAGTGTTTTAGGGTTTAGGGCAGAGCAGTGGTGTCTGTGTGGTGTAGGGGGTCATGCCGGTGGTATTGTTTTAGGGTTTAGGGCAGTGCAGTGGTGTTTGGGTATTGTAGGGGGTTGTGCTGAGAGTTGTGTTTTAGCGTTTGGGGTAGTGCAGTGATGTTTGGGTATTGTAGAGGGTCGTGCTGGGGGTAGTGTTTTATGGTTTAGGGTAGTGCAGTGGTGCTTGTGTAGTGTAGGGGATCATGCTGGGGGTAGTGTCTTAGGGTTTAGGTTAGTGCAGTGGTATTTGTGAAGTGTAGGGGGTCGTACTGGGGGTAGATTTAGGGTTTAGGATAGTGCAGTGGTTTTTGGGGCGTGTAGGGAATCATCAGGGGGTAGGGTTAAGGGTTTAGGGCAGTGCAGTGGTGTTTGGGTTGTGTAGGGGATCGTGCTGGTGGACGTGTATTAGGGTTTAGGGAAGTGCAGTGGTGTTTGGGTAGTGTAGGGGGTGGTTCTGGGTGTAGTGTTTTAGGACAGTGCAGAGGTGTTTGTGTAGTGTAGGGGTTGTGCTGGGGGTAGTGTTTTAGGGTTTAGGGTAGTGCAGTGGCATTTGTGTAGTGTAGGGAGTCTTGCTGGGGGTAGTGTTTTAGGGTTTAGGGTAGAGCAGTGGTATTTGTGCAGTGTAGGGGGTCGTGTTTTAGAGTTTATGGAAGTGCAGTGGTGTTTGGGTAGTGTAGGGGGTCATTCTGGGAGTAGTGTTTTAGGGTTTAGGGTAGTGAAGTAGTGTTTGTGTAGTGTAGGGGTGGTGCTGGGAGTAGATTTAGGGTTTAGGGTAGTGCAGTGTTGTTTCTGTAGTGTAGGGGGTCGTGTTTTAGGGTTTAGTGTAGTGCAGTGGTGTTTGGGTAGTGTAGGGGGTTGTGCTAGGGGTAGTGTTTTAGTGTTTAGGGTAGTGCAGTGTTATTTGTGTAGTGTAGGGGGTCATGTTTTAGGGTTTAGGGTAGTGCAGTGGTGTTTGCGTAGTGTAGGGGGTTGTGCTGGAGGCAGTGTTTTAGGGTTTAGGGTTGTGAAGTGGTGTTTGTGTAGTATAGGGATCATGCTTGGGATAGATTTAGGGTTTAGCGTAGTGCAGTGGTGTTTGTGTAGTGTAGGGGGTCATGCTGGGGGTAGATTTAGGGTTTAGGGTAGTGCACTGGTGTTTGGAAAGTGTAGGGGGTCGTGCTGGTGGTAGTGTGTTTGGGTTTAGGGCAGTGCAGTGCAGTCGTATTTGGGTAGTGTAGGGGGACCCTAAGGGGTTCATGTGTAGGGGGTCGTGCTGGGGTAGTGTTTTAGGGTTTAGGGTAGTGCAGTGGTATTTGTGTAGTGTGGGGAGTCGTGCTGGGGTAGTGTTTTAAGGTTTAGGGTAGTAAAGGGGTGTTTGTGTAGTGTAGGGGGTTGTATTTTAGAGTTTAGGGTAATCAAGTGGTGTTTGTGTAGTGTAGGGGGTCGTGCTGGGGATAGATTTAGGGTTTAGGGTAGAGCAGTGGTGTTTGTGTAGTGTAGGGGGTAGTGTTTTAGGGTTTAGGGTAGTGCAGTGGTGTTTGGGTAGTGTAGGGGGTTGTGCTGAGGGTAGGGTTTTAGTGTTTAGGGTAGTGCAGTGTTGTTTGTGTAGTATAGGGGGTCATGCTGGAGGTAGTGTTTTAGGGTTTAGGTGAGTACAGTGATGTTTGTGTAGTGTAGGGGGTCGTGTTCAGGGTAGTGTTTTAGAGTTTGGTCGGTGAAGTGGTGTTTGGGTAGTGTAGGGGGTCATGCTGGGGGTAGTGTTTTAGGGTTTAGGGCAAAGCAGTGGTGTTTGTGTAGTGTAAGGGGTCGTACCGGGGGTAGTGTTTTAGGGTTTACGGCAGTGCAGTGGTGTTTGGGTATTGTAGGGGGTTGTGCTGGGAGTAGATTTAGGGTTTAGGGTAGTGCAGTGGTGTTTGTGTAGTGTAGGGGGTCGCGCTGGGGTAGTGTCTTAGGGTAGTGCAGTGGTGTTTGGGTAGTTTAGGGGTCGTGCTGGGGGTAGTGTTTTTGGGTTTAGGGTAGTGCAGTTGTGTTTGAGTAGGGAAGGAGGTCATGCTGGGTGTAGTGTTATAAGGTTTAGGGTAGTACAGTGGTGTTTGTGTAGTGTGGTGGGTCATGCTGGGGGTAGTGTTTTAGGGTTTAGGGTAGTGCAGTGGTGTTTGTGTAGTGAAGGGGTTCATGCTGGGGGTAGTGTTTTAGGGTTTAGGGTAGTGCAGTGGTGTTTTTGTAGTATAGGGGGTCATGCTGGGGGTAGTGTTTTAGGGTTTAGGGTAGTGCAGTGGTGTTTGTGTAGTGTAGGGGGTCTTGCTGGGGGTAGTGTTTTAGGGTTTAGGGTAGTGCAGTTTTGTTTGTGTAGTGTAGGGGGTCAAGCTGGGGGTAGTGTTTTAGGGTTTAGGGTAGTGCAGTGGTGTTTGGGTAGTGTAGGTGGTCATGCTGGGGGTAGATTTAGGGTCTAGGGTAATGCAGTGGTGTTTGGGTAGTGTAGGGGGTCATGCTGCAGGTAGTGTTTTTGGGTTTAGGTGGGTGCAGTGGTGTTTGTGTAGTGTAGGGGGTCGTGCTCAGGGTAGTGTTTTAGAGTTTAGGTCAGTGAAGTGGTGTTTGGGTAGTGTAGGGGGTCGTGCTGGGGGTAGTGTTTTAGGGTTTAGGGCAAAGCAGTGGTGTTTGTGTAGTGTAAGGGGTCGTGCCGGGGGTAGTGTTTTAGGGTTTACGGCAGTGCAGTGGTGTTTGGGTATTGTAGGGGGTTGTGCTGGGGGTAGATTTAGGGTTTAGGGTAGTGCAGTGGTGTTTGTGTAGTGTAGGGGGTCGCGCTGGGGTAGTGTTTTAGGGTAGCGCAGTGGTGTTTGGGTAGTGTAGGGGTCGTGCTGGGGGTAGTGTTTTTGGGTTTAGGGTAGTGCAGTTGTGTTTGGGTAGTGAAGGAGGTCATGCTGGGGGTAGTGTTATAGGGTTTAGGGTAGTACAGTGGTGTGTGTGTAGTGTAGTGGGTCATGCTGGGGTAGAGTTTTAGGGTTTAGGGTAGTGCAGAGGTGTTTGTGTAGTGAAGGGGGTCGTGCTGGGGTAGTGTTTTAGGGTTTAGGGTACTGCAGTGGTATTTGTGTAGTGTGGGTAGTCGTGCTGGGGGTAGTGTTTTAAGGTTTAGGGTAGTGAAGTGGTGTTTGTGTAGTGTAGGGGGTTGTATTTTAGGGTTTAGGGTAATCAAGTGGTGTTTGTGTAGTGTAGGGGGTCGTGCTGGGGATAGATTTAGGGTTTAGGGTAGAGCAGTGGTGTTTGTGTAGTGTAGGGTGTAGTGTTTTAGGGTTTAGGGTAGTGCAGTGGTGTTTGGGTAGTGTAGGGGGTTGTGCTGAGGGTAGGGTTTTAGTGTTTAGGGTAGTGCAGTGTTGTTTGTGTAGTATAGGGGGTCATGTTTTAGAGTTTAGGATAGTGTAGTGGTGTTTGCGTACTATAGGGGGACGTGCTGGGGTAGTGTTTTAGGGTTTAGGGTAGTGAAGTGGTTTTTGTGTTGTGTAGGGGTCATGCTGGGCATAGATTAAGTGTTTAGAGTAGTGCAGTGGTGTTTGTGTAGTGTAGGGGGTTGTGCTGGGGATAGATTTAGAGTTAAGGGGAGCGCAGTAGTGTTTGGAAAGTGTAGGGGGTGATGATGGGGTAGTGTTTTGGGGTTTAGGTGCAGTGCAGTGGTGTTTGGGTAGTGTAGGTGGATCGTGCTGGGGTAATGTTTTAGGGTTTAGGGCAGTGCAGTGGTTTTGGGTAGTGTAGGGGGTCATGCTGGGGGTAGTGCTTTAGGGTTTAGGGCAGTGCAGTGGTGTTTGTGTAGTGTAGGGGGTTGTGTTTTAGGGTAGTGCAGTGATGTTTGTGTAGTGTAGGGGGTCATGCTGGGGGTTGTGTTTTAGGCTTTAGGGTAGTGCAGTGGTGTTTGTGTAGTTTAGCTTGTCATGCTGTGGGTAGTGTTTTAGGGTTTAGGATAGTGCAGTGTTGTTTGTGTAGTGTAGGGGGTCGTGTTTTAGGGTAGTGCAGTGGTATTTGGGTAGTGTCTGGGTTCATGCTGGGATAGTGTTTTAGGGTTTACGGTAGTGCAGTGGTGTTTGGGTAGTGTGGGGGGTTGTGCTGGGGTAGTGTTTTAGCGGGGACCGAGAAAAAAGGGGGGTCCCAAAATGTGTTTTCCCCATGTTAATTCCCATAGGAAACTTTAGACACGGCTACAGCCCGAACTGCTGAACGGAATTACACCAAATTTGGCGAAAAGGTAGCCCTTGGTTCAGAAAGATCACTTATTGTTAAATTGTGTAAATCCATTCAGTAATTCATGAGAAATTAGAAATAGAAAAAGTTTCAATATCTGGGCGGAGCCTAACGACACATCTCATCGTGAGATCTGATTGGCTGTCAGCACTTCATCTTGGAATTGCTGGCGCCATCTTGGGACCAATATACAGATAGTACCCCATTGAAATGCATTGTAGTGAATCGAAGATATTGAGGGTTACCAAAAGGAAAACTATAAAGGGTGATAACAGACTTTAGTTACATTAGAATTCATGTGTTGATGGTGCCATACTAATTTCAGGAATTGTGGTGTGTTCTAAGGTGATTTTACCCTTTGAAAAACCTTCTGCTGGGATATCATGAATCATGTTTGAGATAAAACTGAAGCTAAAATGAGAGCATGTTTTCTGTAAATTAACATTATCTTTCTCAGTCATGTGAGAATGAAGTCTGTCATTCTCAGTAAATCATGTAAATCCAACAAGGGCAGAGATTGTCAGTTGATTCCTTTGTGTTCTACTGCAGCTAACAGCCTTACTTATGACAAAAGTATGGGACACCTGAAGTCATCTTGATTAAAATAAACTGGTAACACTTAAAACATTTAATTTAAAAAGGAACAAAATTATGGGGTTCATTTTGCCATAGAAATTATGGTTAGTGCTGTAGAAAGAAAAATTAGGACATGTTTTAAGTGAGATCTCAAATATCTTCTTGTTATATTTCAACAGGAGCAGACTGCCAGTTGATGCCTTTGTGTTCTACTGCAGCTTCCCAGAGTGTTCTAAAGAGCAACTAGAGAGCTAACAGTCTTACTTATGACATAATTAGGGCACACCTGAAGCCATCTTGATTGGAATGGACTGGTAACACGTAAACATTTAATTTAAAAACGAAGAAAATGAGGGGGTTCGTTTTGCCATAGAAATTATGGTTAGTGCTGCAGAAAGAAGATTTAGGACACGTTTTAAGTGAGATCTCAAATCCTCTTCTATTTCATTAGAAAAGTCTGACATGCAGACTGAAACAATCACTTTCAATACCAGCAGTAGACTTCGAGTTAACTCCCTGGTGAGCAGTAGCTTTACTACAGTGATCTAATGAGGAACTAGAGTGCTAACGTTCTGAATTTATGGCAAATGTGTGACACATCTGAATGCCTTCTTGATGGAATCAAAGTAAAAAACTGAAAGCATTTCCTACTGAGTAGACTGCAGTAAATGAGGAAATTAGGAAACTTCATAACAAATAAGTCTCCCAAGATGGCCACCAGAGAAAAAAGAGCCCAAATGTAGCACAAATATCACCCAGATGTAGCCCACATATAGCCCAATGACAGAAGTGTGCAAAACACTTTTTATTTTTAGTTTTTCTGCAGTTTTATATAGTGCAGACTGGTCAGGTATTGGAGCGTTACATCTTACTTGGACCCCTTATTGCTTATTTTGCACGAAGTACATGAGATTGATCTTGCGAAACATTGAACTTTACGATTCTGTTAACCTGAAGTTGCTCTGAACCGGGCTTTGTAACACCCGATTTTACCTACTGGTTTTAATTAATTCTCACTGTATTGCATTAGGAAAGAGGATTTACTGTTTTTATGTACACTTTTATGATCTATGTTTCTAAATCAGATCGAATAAAGTTTAATGAATTCTATGGCAGGACGAGGGTGAGGATTATACATATCTTTCCTCACTTTATTTGCATAGCAGTTCACAGAAAACGTAACACAACAATCATTAAACACAAGACTACACAACCCATGAACCATTAGGGGGGTAGTCTCCAAGGCACTATAGTCCAATCATATCACAGTCCATCGTATATAATATTGTGATGTTCCTCCCGCTTCCTCTTTCTTCACTGATCGTCAGTTAAGTGCATTCCTTACATTCTTGGCTTAATCTGATGTTGTTGCTGTTTGTATAGCAGTTTTTTATGCACGTTATTAGCATTATTGTCTTGGTATTGTTTCACATTCCCTGCACAGCAGGCTCTTGCCCGAGAGCGTTCTCCCCCTCGCAGTTTCTCCCGCTGTGAACTCTGCACGGTGAGATCCTGTCGGGTGCATCTGATCCGAGCGAGGCAGCTCCGTCGAGCGCTCCCGCTGGTCTTTACGCGCGTTTGGGAATTCGGTCACTCCTTTAGTGTCCGCTTGATTCCTGACCAACCCTCGCCTAATTTTGACACGGCTACGTGGTGATTTCCCCACGCGGCCACAATTGGTATTGCGCCTCCGTCTATTCTTATAATAGCTTCAGGGAAAGCCCAGCTGTTGGAGCACCGGGGATGGGGCTGCCTTAAGGATTTTAAGGGCATTTGTTCTGTGTTCGCACCCTCTGCTATCATGTCTTCTCCAGAAGACCATTTTTACTCCTCCTACCAGGAAGTGGAGGAGGAATGGCACCCCAACTTCTCCCTCCAACAGTGGACCAAGCCCTCTCTCTGGCTATTTCTAGGGCGCTGGCTCCTCTTAGGGATCAGGTTGATAAGCTGGCGAAAAGCATCCCTGGGGTGTTCAGTGACCCAGATCTGATGGTGGCAGGTCCCAGTAGCTCCCAGATGGGGAATAAAAGGGCCGTTAAGCATAAAGTGAGGCACTTGGAAGGATTTGATAAACTTACGGAGACCTTCCTCAAGAATGGGTGAATGCTAAAACATGCACCGTGCCGGGAGGAGGAGGAATCCAGAGAAAACTGCGACACTGTCACCACTATTGTAGACCCCGAGGGAGAGGGTGTATTGGAGGACGATTTCTCCTCCGATGAGGATAAGGACTCGGGGCGTCCCTGGCATCCAGAGTCCCACTCCTCTCAGTCCCGGGTTGGACACGGGGTCCTCTCGGACATGTTCGAGCCTACCCAAATTTACCATTCCTAGGTCGGCGGAGTGGACCCTTGACACCAAAGTGGCAGAGTATGTGGTGCGGAAAATCCATCAACCCCTTGAAAGGGAGGTCAGGAATAGGATGAGGGGAGAATGCCCCAGGCCCTCACTGAAGGGGAAGGTGGCACACATGCCTGAAATTGATGAGAAACTATGTACCTTTTTCTCCATGTATATGAGGGATCCCAAGAAAGGAATTGATAGGTCTTGGATGTGGTGGGGCCCTTGACTCAAATTATTTAATTGGCGGAGTGTTCAATAGAGTCAGGATCCCCTTTGTCCACGGATATTGTGGCTGGTTGGGCGCACTACCCTAAACCCTAAAACACTACCCCCTCCACTGCCCAAACACCACAGCACTACCCTAAACCCTAAAACACTACCCCCAGCACGACACCCTACACTACCCAAACATAACTGCACTACCATAAACGCTAAAACACTACCAGCAGCATGACTCCCTACACTACCCAAACACCACTGCACTACCCTAAACCCTAAATCTACCCCCAGCACAACCCCCTACACTACATAAACACCACTGCACTACCCTAAACCCTAAAACACTACCCCCAGCAGGACCCCCTTCACTACACAAACACCACTGCACTGACTTAAACCCTAAAACACTACCCCAGCATGACCCCCTACACTACACAAACACCACCGCACTACCCTAAACACTAAATCTACACCCAGCATGACCCCCTACACTACACAAACACCACTGCACTACCCTAAACCCTAAAACACTACCTCCAGCACGACCCCATTCACTACCTAAACACAACTGCACTACCCTAAACCCTAAAACACTACCCCAGCACTACTCCCTACACTACCCAAACACCACTGCACTACCATAAACCCTAAAACACTACCCCCAGCACAACACACCCTACAGTACACAAACACCACTGCAATACCCTAAACACTAAAACACTACCCCCTACGCTACACAAACACCACTGCACTACCCTAAACCCTAAAACACTACCCCCTACACTACACAAACACCACTGCACTACCGTAAACCCTAAAACACCAGCACTACCCCCTACACTACCCAAACACCACTGCACTACCCTAAATCCTAAAACACTACACCCAGCACAACCCCCTACACTACCCAAACACCACTGCACTACCCTAAACCATAATAATGAGGTGTCATCAGTGATGTCATGAGTGATGTCACTGACAATGTCATGAGTGATGTAATATGTGACGTCATCAGCAGTGCATTGCGGGCGCGCAAGTTATAGTTAGCTGAACTAACTTTAACAGGGGAATTTCTATGGATTTTGTACGAGTGAAATGTCAAACTAACTATAACACCCCTGAAACCTATTGTTTTTTCAGTGAATAGGTACATAGATAGATAGATAGATAGATAGATAGATAGATAGATAGATAGATAGATAGATAGATAGATAGATAGATAGATAGATAGATAGATAGATAGGTAGGTAGGTAGGTAGGTAGGTAGGTAGATAGATAGATAGATAGATAGATAGATAGATAGATAGATAGATAGATAGATAGATAGATAGATAGATAGATAGATAGATAGATAGATAGATAGATGGATGGATGGATGGATGGATGGATGGATGGATGGATGGATGGATGGATGGATGGATGGATGGATGGATGGATGGATGGATGGATGGATGGATGGATGGATGGATGGATGGATGGATGGATGGATGGATGGATACGTAGGTAGGTAGATAGATAGATAGATAGATAGATAGATAGATAGATAGATAGATAGATAGATAGATAGATAGATAGATAGATAGATAGATAGATAGATAGATAGATAGATAGATAGATAGATAGATAGATAGATAGATAGATAGATAGATAGATAGATAGATAGATCATCCAAGCCAACCTGGAATGAATGAAAGCAGCTCCTGACATGTGGTTCACTCTCATTAGTGCTTGTCAGAGAACCAAAGCGTTTGTCTCGACATAAGGTGGCACCCAGTATAGGTCAAAATCTAACTCTTACAACCTTAGAGTGCTGCATAAATTAAGCAGTTGTCAGAATTATGTGGGGAACTACCCCTGCCTGCTGGGGTGTGTCTACAACACCAGTGACTGCCTGAATCTGCCCACCTAAAGTTTCTGTATTTCTAGAAGAGTTTTTAAACATAGGATTAGCTACTGCTAGCCACGCCGAGCTAAACAATGTTAAAAGTCTTTTACTACTGCAGGCACCGTATTACTGATTTGGAATGATAAAATAACATTCAGGCTAATCTGGAATTAATGAAAGGAGCTCCTGACACACGTGTTTCTCCCTCATTAGATCTCATCAGTGAAACATACTTTTGTCTCAAGCTAAGGGGGCCTCAATTATAGGTCAAAAGCGAACCGTCAAAAATATACATATCAAAAAACCACAGAAATCCACCAGTTGTAGTTATCAGAGATTTCTATAACGTGCGCTCCGCCATGCACAGCCTATGACCTCACATACTACATCACACATAACAAACTTCTCTGACATCATTTATGACATCACTGATGACATCTATAATTATATAATTGCTAACATCACTGATATCATCACTTAGTTCAAAATGTTAATGTTGTCACTGACATATAATGTCACTTTAACCTTTGTTGTTTCAGTGAATTTCTTAAGATGCTTTTAAACAAAAACAGAACTTTTTTATCACACCTAAGTATAACGTTACTTTAACCGTTATGTTTTTTCAGTGAATTTCTACATTTTTTTAACATAAAGTAATATTTTATTAGCATACATAAAACCTTCCCCCTAACTCGCAGTGAGGCCCAGGGTCAAACCCACCACACACAGCCAACACCACGCTGAGCACAGCCTTCATGAGCAGCCCAGAGTTGGCCTGACGCCTAGCCCTATAGCCAAACACCAAGCAGGCAGCCCTGTTCGGTGCACAGCCTTTGTCCATGCACAGCTGGGGATTGGACACAAGGCTTGGCCTGCCGCCAGACCCTGTGGCGAAACCCCCAGCACGCTGCCAACCCCAGGCTGTGCACTGCCTTTGGCGTGCATGGCGTAGGCTTGACCTTCGAGCCCCAGGGACCCCATCCCCGAAGGCTAAAACAAAGGGAGGGGGCAGCATGGCCCCATTTTATCCTCTGTAATCCAATGAACAATAAAACAGGGGAGGGAGCAGCAAGCTTCACTCCTCAAGCCTTATTGGGCCCCTCGCTATAGCTACCAAGCGTTGCTGTTGCACTCAGATTTAAGTTACTGAAACCTTTGGCTGGACGTGAGGTGACCTTACTACTTGCGGTGGACTACCATCCACCCCAACTCATAATTCACTTTGTGCAAGCAATATTTGAAATAGCGACGCAGATGCCATGAAACCGCCAGACCAGGCCATTCACAAATATTGTTTAGAATCGCAAACCACGCATATTTTATACATGAGGCAGTGGGCATTGATTACTGTTATCTATACATGCACACACTACAACATATGTGAAAACCTAAGTATGCATTTGTTAGCATTGCTTGTTAACATTTCACACAAAAATAATTAAATTTAACATACTCACCAAACTCAGTACAGTCAGCCAATGAGCCTCCAGAAATAATTTTACAAAATCGAAACCCTGAGGCCTCATGTCACCTGCTCACCGAATTGTTTTCATGTGGCAGGAAAGCAGCCTTGATCTGCGAGCTGGGCTTAGTACATTCATTAAATTCCCGAGGCTGTGAATGCGTCAGGAAACAGCGTAACGAGTAGAAAAAGTAAGAAGCCGCCTTGTTCTCTCTGTAGTTTGTGGAAAACTATGCTCTAAGCTGTTTACAGGGAAAACAGCCCCCCGGGGCAGCACACTAAACCCCTCGGTAATGAATGGCGCCCACTTGTCGGTCTCTGGCAGTCGAGAGCGTTTGAGCGTTAGACGTTGATTATGAACCAGAGGGGGGTATTTTTTGCCACAAGGAAGTTTGGAGGAACGACTGTGAAGCAATATTATATGAAAGAAAGTAACAGTTATCGTACTATGAACAAAAATGTATGCTCCCAGGAGGACCACGCTGTACAGGCTAATGGGCAACTGTGTTTTTTAAGTAAAGTTTTTAGATTACATCAACTTGTAGTTCGTACCAAAAAAAAAACATTCTCCGCTACAGAACTTTTTCAGCCCAATCATGAAATACATATATTTATTTTGTGAACAGTTTTGTGACCTAATTTCATGCCACAGACGCGGGATACAAAATGTGCTGGTCATGGCACACTCTCTTCCATCATTCAAATGAATCAAAAGTTCCATTGCTGACGCTTATGCATTTGGATTTATTTCAGTAAAGCTCATATTCAACTATAACTGTGGGAGTGATACCGATCCCGAATAGTTGTGCTAGGTGTTGCTGGATTGATGCTTGATTTATGTGATATTGCGCCTGAATAGGAGTAACACCAAGATACTGGATACAGCATCCTACTTTGGTATTACATATTGACATATCTCACCTTTCTCTACTCCCCTCTAACTCACTTCATATAAAATCTGGCAACATCCACCAGTCTGAAAAAGTGAGTGCAATCACACTGTTTCCCTTACAGCTAAGAAGGTAACTAGAATCAAATGCAACTTTAATTCTGTTGGTTCAGGTAATATTTACTACATCGAGTCACGTTTCTGCCTTTATTTTATATCTATGTGAGGCATGCTGCTTCCCCAACATAGTTATAAAGCCCCTGCCTTTATTCACACGCCTTATTATGCTCTTTTTTTTTTTAATTCCCCGCTCACCCTTTACAGGGTATATCCAGTTATGCCATTTTCGATAATATCCTAGAGCAAAGATACCTCAACCACTCTGTGGTGGGTTGGAGAGAAGCTGTGAACTAAATGAGGGCCAAAGGTCTGGATGTAATATAGCCTTATAGCCCGTAGTAGCGGTCTATACCGGCTATTAAAGGCCTGCTGCAGCGTTAAAGGCCCGAGCCGAAGGCGAGGGACTTTAACAAAGCAGAGGGACTTTAATTGCCGGTATAGCCCTGCTACGAAGGGCTATAAGGCTATTAGAACATTCTGCCACTAGAGGGCAGAATGTTCTAACAAATAAAGCCTTCAGGGAGCGTGAGGGGATTGAAATCACCTCGGGCTCCCTGAAGCCTTTGTTCATAGCCAGAGCTGTAAACAAAGAAACATTGGAATGTTGGAGCTCCGGGCTTATACCAGCCATTATAAGCCCGGAGCACACCATTCTTTTCAATGGAGCTTCCAACATTTCAATGTTCTAATGAGGATTACTATACGTAATCTAAACATTACCGCTGTGCCCTTTTTGAAACTACTTTATTCATCATAGGCAGCAGCGGTTTCTCCACGAGAGGGGGAGTGTTGCCCCCCTACCCGCTGAGAGACGCCTGTGAAAGAATAAAATGGAAATGAAATCATTGATTTCATTGCCATTTTATTTTTCCAACATGCGGCATGCACGCAGGGCCCCAAGCCAAGAAAGGGATGTGTCCTCAACTGCCTATTGGCAGGATAGAGGATTGGAGTGCTGGCGAGATGCTCCAAAGTGCCCAGGTCAGTTTTGTAGGCAGTCTTGCGACAGCCAGCCTGATATGCGCGCTTTGCAGCTCTCCATTCAGGTGTCTGAGACAGCTGGATGGAGAGCAAGCATAAGCCTCCAGGGTATAAAGCAGCATCGGACCAACCTGCTCTATCCAATTCTGGCGCTTCTCTCATGAAGCATGAGAGCAGCACCACGATTGGTTAGGGGAGCTCCACAGCAGACTGTAGTTTCATCGAGGAGGACCCGACGACCCCTGGCAGTCAGTAAGTACTGTTTATTGAAATTTTATTTAAAAGGTTAGCGGTATTTTGGGTGGAGGGAGTGGTTGCTTTATATAGGCATTTGGTGGGCGCCAGTGTATTATTTTGTGCGTTTGGGAGGGGTGTTTAATTATGGGCTTTTGAAGGGAGTGGGTGCTTTGTTTTGTGTTTTTGGAAAGCCATGGGGAACTTTGCTCACCCACCACTTTGAAAGATTGTCAGCCACCACCAATTTAAGGCTGTGGTTTTGCAGTTAAGCAAAAGCAAAACAGTCACTGACATTTCCGGAATTTGCTGTTGATAATGTTCAATACATTTTAATGGTGTTGCCCATGTGACTGCTCTTCTCAAGTCTTAACAACCGCTGGAAAAACTAATAGGTCTGTATTGTCCTTAAGCTTTCTGGCAATTCTTGTTTTGTTGTGTTATAGTTTTTGCAAAACTTTATTGTTAGAATTTAGGTAAACTCAAAAGGTCTTGGCTAACACAGACCTACAAATGTCAATCAGTATGGCATTGGCTGCAAGTATCTTGTCTTCAAGAAGGAAAGAAGACAAGAAGAAAGCAGTGGCGTAGGAAGGGGGGTGCGGTGGGTGTGGGCCGCCCCGGGTGTCATCACTGAGAGAGGTGACAAAATGGCAAAAAATATTTGTTTTAGACACATCATTTTGCCATTTTGTCAAGCCGGGGGGTGACAAGAAATTTTCCACACCGGGTACCACTTGACCTTGCTACGCCACTGGAAGACAGGCAAGACAAAAAGGCAAGAAAGAAGGCAGACAAGACAGAAAGAAGGTAAGAAAGAGGAAAGGAAGGAAGAAAGAAAGAAAGAAAGAAAGAAAGAAAGAAAGAAAGAAAGAAAGAAAGAAAGAAAGAAAGAAAGAAAGAAAGAAAGAAAGAAAGAAAGAGACAGGAAAACAAGGGAAAAGAAAGAAAATGGAAAGAACGAGGGATAAGAAAGAAAATGGAAAGAACGAAGGATAAGAAAGAAAGAAAAAAGAAAAGAGGAGGAAAGAAAGTAAAAAGGAACGAGAGATGGAAAGAAAGGAGGAAAACAGGAAAGAGCTGGAAAGATAGAAGGAAAGAAAGAAGAATTAGAACACATGAAAGAAGGCAGGAGGAAAGAAACACAGAAACAAAGAAAGAAACAAGAAAGAAAGAAGGAGGGAAAGAACACAAGAAGGAAAGAGAAGGACAGACCAAAGAAAGGAAAGAAAGAGAGAAGGAAACAATGAACGAGAGGAGGAAAGAAACAGAAACAAAGCCTGAAGAAAAAAGGAGGAAAGAAAGAGAGAAGGAAAGAAGGATTGAAATTGGAGAAAGAAAGATAGAAAGAAAAACTAGAAGGAAGAATAAGAGAGAGAAAAAAGAGAAGGAAATGAGGAATGAAGGAAGGAAAGAAAGAATAGGAGAAAGAATGAGAGAAAGAAAAAAGTAAACAGAATAACTTAATTCTGAGAGTTTCAAATGGACACAATCTTGTATGCTGTGAAATAGAAGCAGTCAGAAAAGTAAATCACTCTGAAATGATTTTACAACAGCATTGGTAGGAGATGGGATCTGAGAAAGATTGAATTTGCATCAGAAGCGTCCTTCTATAATATCAGGCTTTGAACACAAAGGCATCACTAATGTAATTATAGAGTAAAAACAAAGATACTGGCAGTGAATGGAACTAGTTTGTGTGCTGATGTGTTCCTTGTCATAGAGCAAAATGCAGTCACTCAAAATGAAGTTGACCAGTGGCTTAAGTAGGCTGACCCACTATGCTGTATGCTATATGCTGTAGTGGACTGACGGACAATTTGAATGACACAACTAAAGACTAATGGATAAAGAGTAGTGGCTGAAAGCTCCTATATGTAGGTATATTATACACATTTTAGTAAAATCAAAAGGACTTCGCTAATGCCAGACCTAAAAAGGAATCTTAGCTACTAAATCCCAGGACAGAGCTAGCCCCTAGTGGATGTACCATCAACCAAAGAGGGTAACTGTACTTTGGCACATTCATCAGTCTTTGAAAAAGAAGACTACAAGCCCATCTGTTGAGGGGTAATAGTAGATGGCTTTGAAACCTTCTTAGTGGGAACAAGTGAAACAAATCATGCATCAGACTTGCAAAACCATGCAGTCCTTTCCAAGTAACTGCTGCTTTACATCAATAGGAATTAAAGAAGGGATCTGAGCATCATTCACTAGTGATTGTGAAGTCAGCTCCTGTTCTCAATGAAAGTCAGAAAACACTTTTAGTAAAAAGAATAGGTTAGATATACAAAAGAGGGAATATTTCTATATCATTAAGTATGGAAGAGTTCACACAAAGGACCATAGATCACCCAGAGGCCTCAAACAAGAAATGTATGTCAATACTATTCAAAAAGCAATGTAACATCAGGTAAATTACTGACATCTCATTAGAGGCCTCCTATACCTATGGTAATTCCCATGAAAGATCCACAACCTTTCCAAGGTGGATTGAGAATTAAAAATCTCTTCAGGAGCCTGGGGACTGAAGAAATACATACTTCTCAGCCTCTACAGGGAGAATGAAAGTAGGATTTGTGGCTGCTCACTGTACTTTTAATGCCTCAACATTCAAATCCATGCAGAAACCATCCAACAGAGAATATAAAATTCTTAGGGTTGGTCATGATGATGATTGTATATCTTCAGAAAAACACCAGATTTGAAATGAGATCCAATAATGAGTATAAGCCCTTCTAGTTGAAATGCACCTGAACCCCTGCACTGCTTCTGCATCTTCTTAAGACATCCCCAGATTCATTAACAGTTAACTCCCAACAGCTACACTACTGATTTCATGCTGGTCAGGGAAAGGGGAGTTGAACTGTTGGATGTATCTGGGCAGAGAACCACAAGCAGTTATGAAGGAAGACCCTCTGTCATTATCAGCACCAGAGGGAACCAATTCCTTTGTGGCCTGTAAAGCAAAACTATAAAGACTAATGCTTCTTACCTCATCAATTTGAGGGGTGTTCGCAGAATAAAAGGAAATGGGGAAAATTCATATGGAAGCAATCTGGACCATGGTGTTACATGGGTATCTGCTCCCTCATGTCTCAACAAAAAATAGGGAACTACACTGTTCCTTCTATCGGCAAACTCTTCCAGAACAGGATGGCCAAGCCACCCTCAGAGTATCCTTGATACTCTGGGGGTGATGTTTAGAAACGTTGATGAGTGGATAACTGCTCAAATAGTCCACCCTTTTATTTTTCCTGTCACTGAGATGTGCTGCTTTAATTGAGTGAACTGACCTCTCTGCCAACAGAAAGAGGTGTTGTGTCAGACATTGCAGACTCTTCACCCCAGCACACCCTGACAGTTTATGTGTGCCTTAGTCACATATTTATCGGTTCTGACTAACACTGGTACACCCTTCAGTAGAGGTGTCAATGTCAATAGACCCTTTCTGATGCCTTTCACTTCTTTCCAATTGAAAATTTTTGATTTCTCCTTCAACCTTATTAACCTCATACTTCTTGGTCCATACATGTGGCACCTGAAGAGCTGGCATTTGTTGTGATCAAACTTGGGGCTTGAGGGTCCAGTTAAACCCTAATTTGCACATTTTATACTTGAAGCAATCACAATAGAGGCTTCCTTAGGTATGGAGAACTGACACAAAAACCCTTATGTCACCTAAGACTGGTGATCGTGATTCTAATAGATGATTCACAAGAGGATTCATATAGAACTTTTCAGTCAACTCCACTTGGCCTTGCTACCTCAGTCATTCTTTTACTGCTTCTTTGTCCTTTTGTTACAGGTGGAATAGTCATTTGTAGAGAAATAATGCAGCATTCCAGTAAGAACACCTAAACCAAAACAGTCTTGAAATCTGCTCCTATGAATTTAAGCTATTTCGATGGGTGTGGGTGAGATTTTTGATAAATGATCAATAATTCATGTTCCAACGGTATAGAGCAAATCAGGTTGAATATGGAACTCTGTTAGGCATTGTGAATGAGTATGAGCTAACCAGTCGTCCAAGCATGGATGCAACATTTTTCCTCTTCATGCAGAAAACCCACCAGGAATGGTAACACTTTGTAAATACCCCGAGAGCTGTTTTGAATCAGATGGGTAGCACAGTAACAGAAAATGCCTGCCACACAAAGCGAACCAGAGAGACTTCAGGTGAGCCTTCCAGTTTGGAACATGCACATAGGAATCCTGCAAGTCCTAATCGACAGACATCCTGAGGATGAATCAAAGTTGTCACCCTTTGCAATGTTTCTCACTTGAAAGTAAGTTTAGGTTCACTTGTTGAGATTTTTGTGATCCAGCATGAATCACAATCCTCCCTTCATCTTTTGAAAATAAGACTTTCCCCTGTTCTTCTTGAGGAACTGGCATGACTGCCATCTTGCATATTCGTTCGAGAATCGAGCATCCCACATTTGTTATATTCTGTTCCAATCCCTGGAGGCAGGAGTGCCCACCACTCTGGATTGCAGCGGATGGGAGATAAAAGGTATTTGATATCCTCTCATACACAGTATTCAGACGTTCTTGAATAACTATTCCAGAACTTGTGAATCAATCCCTTACCGTTACCCTTGACTGTGGGGTCTGCAGCCAGTCAGAAGCAAGACTATTTCCAATGAGTGGTCTGTAGATATAGAGACTTTCCCTTTTTTGACTCAAAAGACTTTTTGAATTAACCAAAACATTGAGAAGAACTGCTTCCAGCATGAGAACTAAAGTATTTGCCAGGTGTCCCATCTCATTTTGCACCGGATTTGTTTACAAAAGCAAACACTAATTTCCTGTTCTTAAATGCCTTACACACCATATCTTCCAGTTCATTGCCAAACAGTTTCTTACTTTTAAAAGACATGTGTAGCTATAAGCCCTTCTGACATGAATCCGTATGCCAACCCCTGTCCTTTTTGTTTCTTCTGAATGCAATGTGAAACCACTAGAAAATGCTGAAGCTTGAAAAGAATCAAATGCCACATCTGCGAGTAACTCCACTGGTTGTTCCATTGGTAATGACACCTCTGAGCAGTTTGAACCTGCATCTGTTCAAAGGGGACAGAAACCCATGCTTCAGAGATTTTAACAACTGCAGAATAAATCCAGTTCACACAGACAGATTTGCCCCTGCATATACTCTCTTTAAGGTGGAATTTGTCTTGTGATTAACTGAATCACTTGGCACCATGTCATCAGCAGTGATTGGCATACAAAGGTTCAGGATTATTGAATCAATTGGCATAACCTCAGAAAAATCTGATTACCCAGCATCCACTAGGTACATTTTAGCCATGAATTGTTGCATCAACTATTTCTCTGGATCTTTCGATTCTCTTACCATTACACTTTTCTTTGACTTGTAAAGAGTCAATACCGAAGTAGACAGAATATCATATTTATTGAAAATACCTTCACCCCTCACAGGATCACTAAAATGAGTCCCACATTTTCTCTCACATTAGACAATATTTGCTGTACAAGTTCTTTTGATATAAAGGAGGATTGAGGGTTTCCACGGCAGAATCTGATGACAAAGTATTCAGCTTCCCTTGTTAATAACTCCCTTATTGATTTCTGCCTGTAATTCCACGTACGATCGAGCTCAGGTCTGACATTGCAGCAAAGTAGAAGATGATGAAGTGTGAGTGCGAAGCAGGAACTACTTCTTTATCCCATTCTTCCCACCTCTAAATTATGAAAGCACTTCGTCCCAAACATGAGTTGTCAATAAAACCATGATGTATGATATCAACCTTGGCAATGAAGGACTCTTACAGACGCTTGGCAAAAACCTATCTGACTCCATGATATTTACAAAGAAATCATGTGTTCTCTTATGCTGCAGTTCTTGTGGAAGCCACACTACTTCTGGCTTCTGCACTCAATGGAGCCAATAAGTACAAGACTTAGGGTTTGTTTACGATGCCGGTCAGACTGCCATCTTCTCAGGCCCTTTCCGTCTTCTGCGGCCAGGAAGTTTCTCCCACCGTCGTATTACGATGCAACCGCTACTACCTTGGCGTTCGCATTTACATAGGAGCACATATACCCAAATATGTTGCTGCAAATGCATACAAAATCACAGAAAACATGTGAATTGTACAAACATGCTTGACGTATGTGTGGATAAGCCTTTTGCACCATGTACCCATTGCTGGAGTGTGGCGGAATGTGTACAGTCTAGGCAATGAGGATACATACCACATGAGAACTTACCTGGATTATGGTCCCACATGATTTTAGTCAATGGGATGCAGCTGCTCAGGTGTAGGGGGGACCTGGAGGAAGGGATCTGCAGCAGAGACTGCTGGAGAGAAGCAGATTTGCGTGAGTATACACCCCAAATCCATCTTTTCTGACAACTTGAGGCAGTCGGTCAGACCACCACGGTCAGGTCGTCGGAAACCTGCATCGTAATCTGGACAGTTGTCAGAGATCCCTGTACTGCCCTTTGGATGCTGTTTCTCTCCAACCACCATCTTGTTGGTCGGAGAAAGGCTGTCGAAATTGGTGGTCTTTCAGTGGTCGGTCAGAGTGCAGGATGCATGCATTGTAATCCGATGGTTGGACTGACCACTTCCGAGGAGACAAACCGCCTCTGACAGGACCACAGAAGTTGGTCTGACCTGCATCATAATCAGGCCCTTATTTTGGGAATGGCCTGCCTCACCTCCCAAACTCCATCAATTGGACAACATTGGTTGATCTTTTAAGGAACATGGCAATGGCTGCTGAAAGACTGCCTTTCCCGAATTCTGAAAAGCATGCCTGTCAATTGATAAACAAAATACCAGAAAGTGGAATCAGTAATAAGGGAAGGATAAATTGTGTAAACGGCTGGGTTGGAGTAGGTAAGAAAAAAAAAGAGAGGCATAGGATTTATGAAAAATGTCGGGTGCCCTATAGCATCTATCAGGGATGCAATAGGCCTCAGTTATAAAATACACGTAAATATTAAAGGTTGTGGTGGTAAAAGATAGTATTTAAATTATGTATTTATTTTTCACCATTTCATTTATGAGATTACTTAAGTTGAATGAGTACAATTATATTATGTGGTGTAAGAAGTGTATAAGATTTTACATACGGTTATACAGATTTAGGAATCACAAAATATAATATAAGGTGTTAGTTGCTGTAAAAAGTATCACCTTGTCTGCACTACACATATTAAGTGTCTGAGTAAGGAGTGCCTTTAGTTTCTATTCATAGCATAGATAATCTTGCTTTAGAAAGCCAGGATTTGGCCAAGGGTTTTGCTTCTTTGTTTTTACCTGTTTTAGTTTTATAGCATGCTTCCTAGTATTACCTTACCTTCCCCCTATGCATTTGGAGATTCTAGCTGATATATCCTTAGATACATGTGGATGAATGTCTATATTTCAGTCTCAAAGGGAGAGGCCATGAAAAAAAATCTTTAAACCCAATGAGTAATCATACTAAATAAAACAAATGACAATCATACTGACATTAAACGGGCATTAAGCTGGTAACATGCAATTTCCAGAGCTTGTCAAAAGAAATAAATCAGAAATATTCTAGCAAGTTTAATTCATATATTCCATTCTTTTACATATAACAGCTTTAGGGTGGTCTTGCTCCGAAGCGTTTGCCTTCCCCCTCTATTTTTGCTGATCTAATTTAGCTAGCATTGGGACTCTGCACACGTTACCACTGCTGACCAGTATTAAAGTCCATATTCTCACTCCTTAAAACACGTAACATTGGCTTATCCCCAACTGGCATATTTAATGTACTTATAAGTCCCTAGTAAACTGGTACACACGTGCCCATGGCCTGTAAATTAAATGCTACTAGTGGGCCTGCAGCACTGATTGTGCCACCCACTTAAGTAGTCCTTTAAACATGTCTCAGGCCTGACATTGAAGCATGTTTGTGCAGTTTTTCAACTGTAATTTCCGGGCTCAAGTCTTCCTTTTCAATACCTAGGTAACCCCGAGGGTAGGCCCTGGATAGCCTCAAAGGCAGGTTGCAGTGTATTTAAAAAATGTTGACTTGTAATTTTAAGTTTTACATACAATGTTTACATTTGTTTTTCACTACTGCAAGCCCTACTTCTCCCATTGGATAACATTGGTGTTACCTAATTACATGTAATAAGCTATCATTTCTAAATGGGATCGAGATAGTAGTTCATGTTTGGTGTCCTTGGAATTGTAATGAAAAATCACCTGGTATGCTAATGTCGAATTGTAAATTACACTTTTGTAAATGCCACTTTAGGATATACTGAAAAAACAATCTCGGGTCTTGGCTGTATCGGCAGCAAGGCCTAGCCTAATAATAACAAAAACCTAAGGAGCTGCCAGTGCTGTCCATTATTTAACACGTGTTAGATTCATAGTGTAATGATTGAAACATTAACACTGATGACTTTTATTGTCAGATTTAATCACAAATAAATTGAGATCATGAAAATCACATAGTACTACATTAAACCACAAACCTAAAACTCATCTTAAAGTGCTATACATCAATTGTTTTGGTGTGCAAATTTAACTTTTTTTAGAAAGACACAAAAAAAAGACACTTTCTATTTACAACAAACATTGAAACAACATCATTCATACCCATTCATACAAATCATATCTAAACAAACAATATTGATTCATAATACATTAAGAGGGCCATCAGAAGAATTTATACACAATTGAAAAAAGAGAGACACTAGTTGATTCTGAGTAAAATGATTGGCCTCAAAAAGTAAGGTCGACGCGTTTCAGATCTCTTTTCTTGGAGAGATCCTCATCAGGACCAATGGTAGGCTGAAATCAAACAAGAAAGTGAATTAACTAAACGACCCTAGCCAATGGATGTCAGCGTATTCTAGCCTCTACGTATATTTCTTACCTGCAAGAATGCAGACACAACCAAAAATGAAAGTATTTCCAAAATAGACCTGAAAGATAACAACATAGACACTCAGCTAGCAACCTTATTTTCCAGTCATTTTCAGTTTAACCCACCAAGCAAAACTGTCAGTATTCAGTAGTAACGTCTTACTTGTGGTGTCTTGGTAGTTCGTGGACCCGACTGTGGGCAAAGAATAGGAGGGTTCTAAAGTGTGAGAAAAGCGCTGTTTTAGTGTCAGAAAAAACTTAATTGCGCTGCTTTTCAAGTGTGAGGGACTGAGTTTGTACAAGGCATACCTTAGAACGTAGCGTTTCGTCTGTCGAGATGGGAGTGGCCGGTATTTTTATTCATTTGACTTTAGGTTCTTTCTGTATGGAAAAAATTGGTGGCCATGTCAAAAAAGTGCTCCCACGGATGGATGCATGTGCATCAATGCTATCACTCTCCTTTTGCAGGCACACAGGTCTCTTACCTTTGGATAATGATGTCCGAAGTGTTGTATTGCTCACTGCCCTGGAAGCGTCGGCGTCTTCCTGGTATTCGGCTTCATTGACGATGTTTAAATCTCGCGGTTTATTCTAGTGCCTCTGGGAAATGTAGTTTCACATTACGCTGCCTCTGGGAAATGTAGATTTCCATTACGCTAGCAGGCGTGTGTAAAAACAAACTTTATTGAAATGCTGATATTTGTTGCGGACAATGATGTGTCCTGAGTAGGAATATGGTTTTCACAATGTATTATTGCTGGATTTCAAGGATAATAGGCATTTTTATCTTGAAGTTAAACTCGATCCGATACATGTACAGCTCATAGTTTTTCTTTATCAAGAAGCAGATTCTAGTGCTTTATGTCTAGAGTTTGGGAACCTTTTTAATACATGTAGACTTTTCTTCCCGAAGTGGAGGCTGCATAGACGACCTTCGTTGGAAATACGTAACCACTTTCTTTAGCGAATCCTTTGGTAAACCTCTGCTGAGGATGGAATGCGGAAGCTTGTGTGAATCAGCCGCTTTTTAAACTGACAGGTGCTCGTAAGGGTGTAAAATCAATTCAGACTGGCCTTGGCAGGTGTTCACAAGTTGTAAATTTCAGATAGTTCGTTCAGTCCATCAAGAGATGTATTGAATTTGACAATAAGCATTGCTTCCCGTCTTAGTAGTTTGGAATCTAGGTCGCCTCCCCTCATGTCTTGTTCTACTTTAGAAATTACAGTCCATTTAATGTCCTTTTCTGTGTGACTATGGGCCAACCAATGGTTGACTAATGGTGCGTTCTGGACATTTTTTCGTACTCTAGACTTATGCTGTTGAATTCTTAGTCTGATTTCTTGATTGGTTTTCCCAATATATAGCTTGTTGCATGGGCAGACTATTCCATACACAACATACTTGGATTTGCAGTTTGAAAATTTATCATGTTTCCAATAGGTTCCTTTATGTGTGAAAAGAACACCTTCCATGGTAGATTCACAACTGATACAAGAGCCACATTTGTGATGTCCTTGTATAGGTGGCAAATTTAGAAAACTTCTCATCGTCATGTTTTGAGGTTTAGGAAGGGCGGCTCGGACTAGCTGGTTGGCAATACTTTGATCTTTTTTAAAAGCAAAGAGAGGGATCTCCTGAAGTGTTGGATCTAGATTCTTCACTAAATGCCAGTTTTGATTTATAGTCTTTTTGAACCAATTAGAAGAAGGGCAAAAAGTAGATACGCAGACAATTCTGTCTGTTTTTGTTTTGTCTTTTCTTTGAAGTAATGAATCACGTGGGGTCCACCATGCTCGCTTGATTGCTTTTTTCAAAAGTTTTTTGGGATATCCTCGAACTAGGAGGTTGTTCTTAAGAGTCTCAGCATGGGCAAAATATTCATCTTTGAAAGAGCAATGTCTTCTTATGCGCAAGAATTGCCCGTAGGGCAAATTCTCTCTGAGGCTTCTTGGATGACTGCTTGTGAAGTGTAAGGCTTTGTTCCTATCTGTTTTCTTTTTGAAAAGTGTTGTGGCCAATTTCCCATCTGTAGCATAGACTTCGACGTCCAAAAATGGCATTTTAGATCTTGAATGATTTGCACTGAATTTGATATCAGCTGTTCTGTGGTTAAGCCAATCAACAAAGGGCTGTAGTTGGTCTTCATCTCCATGCCAAATCATAAACACGTCGTCGATATAACGGACCCAGGTATTAATCCTGTCTGCAAATGGATTGTTGTTGTTTCTGCTACCAGCCTGCCCGACCCCAAGGGGGTAAGGGTGCTTTGCACCACCTGTAGACCTTTGTATTGTTCCTGAACATCCACGCTCACATCTCCTCCGTTGGCGAGACCACGTATCAGGCGGTCTTTTGTGGAGGAGAGACAGGGGTCAACGTGTTTCCCTGTTGGCGAGTCCGCTTCCTGGCACGATCTCATGCAGGGAACGCCACGACCTGTTAAGCACCTTGACTTTGTTCCCTGCCTCTGGGAAGGCCCAAAAAAGTTCCTGCGCGGCATAGACTATAAAGTCCATGTCGCACAGGTACTGAGGTGCATGCACACAGGGTGGCACATGTTGTACCCTCCGGCATGCACCCCCTGAGGCAACAGGGGGCCCTGTAGAGCCCCCTTTGTTTCCTCTCTGCCACAGCTTTCATGGAGGCGGAACCACCAGGAAAACTGTGCCTAGCAGGACTGTGGCAGTCCTGCAAAGCATATTGCTGCCGCTACACCAACACGCGATGGTTCCCTGGCAGCTGAGGCTCTCTGACTGCCTTAGTTGTAATAGGGCGGTCGGAGCACCGATGCGGGAGTGTCTGGACTGTCACTGCCATGCCCCGTGAGTCTGGTGGTCCTCGGACCACCCACCTCGTAATTTTACTCTAAGGGAATCACCGGAGAATCTTGAACCGCACCAGAGAAGAACGTTGTCCAGGTCCATTAGATTCTTGAGGTGGGTGGAAGGGAAGAAGCTTGTTCCGCAGGGTTGTCGGCCAAGCAAGTAGCTCAGGTTAGGGTGTTGTTTATATACAGGCTCCAAGTCCAATGGACACAGTGAGATTACTTGTGGCAATCTGGATGGGTCTCCAAGACTTCTGAAGGAAATATGTGTTAGTACACTGGCTTAACTTTTCAGAAAGATCAGGTGCAAACTAGCGGATGGAATACTAAACACAAAATGAATGTTTCAATTTGTGTAAACATGCACAAGGGAAAAAAACCTCTAAGAACCCAGCAACAGCGGGAGCAAGGCAAGCCATTGGTTCACGTGTTCAGTGAAGGCTTGCAAGCTCGGGCCTAGTGGAATCAAGGGGAGAGGGGAAACTCCGGCATGGAATCATTGCGCACCATGCGACATCACAGGGGGACCGTAACATGAGCCGTACACACCAGGCCTACTACACAGAGGGCACATGAGGGGATCATTACATGGACATCGGAGCACAAGCAAACATGCTTTTAGGAGGTTCACTGACAGTATGATTCCCTAAAGCAGCCCTCTGGTGGGTGGACAGTGAGTCACATGGACCCCCTTG
Source organism: Triturus cristatus (assembly GCF_964204655.1). Taxonomy (NCBI): domain Eukaryota; kingdom Metazoa; phylum Chordata; class Amphibia; order Caudata; family Salamandridae; genus Triturus; species Triturus cristatus. The sequence continues at coordinate 491,882,300 of NC_140585.1, read as the reverse complement.
AGACAGGTGCAGTCACACACTGCACCTGTCTGCAGGGGAATTTCTAACCCCTCTTTAAAGTGCAGATGGGTTGCCGCCTACACTGTGAAACACAAAGTAACTTTGAAGCTGCTGCTCTGTATTTTACTGAATTTATGGCAGTCCTGGGGGCAATGCAGTCATTATAATAGAGTGCATTGTCCCTGTCCAAAACAAGGACAGTGCACCCTATTAGTAATAAAAGCTCAGGTGTGATTCTCTAGTCAATCCCATTGATTGTTTTTGGGGCAGTTAGATTTGGAAACACTCCAGGAGACCAGCCAACTAACTCTTGGAGTCACTTGAATAGTCCTGGTATCAAGAAGTGGAATAGGGCAGGCCTCCGAGGGCTCAATGTAGGCTTCGGGTAGCAGAAGTCATTCCAGGTGCAGCAAAGCAGTCTTCTGAAGTACACAGCAAGCCACAGCTGCAGGCCCACCTCTCAGAGTCCTTCTGCAGGTCCAGAAAGTGAAATGAATAGTAGGTTTAATGGTCTTATTTTTTTACTTGGTGCCTTCTTTGAAGTAGGAGAGGTTTCTAGACATCTTTCTTTGAAGTGGTTGAAATTTCACGCATCCCTTGTCCTGGCTCTAGCCCTACCACAGACAAATTAAGTTTTGTGAAGTCCTTTCTATGAAGGCAGGTCACAGCCCAATGATTTGCAAGTGAGGCTGTGCCCAGCTCCACTTACCCATCCAGGTACCCAAATGTCTCCATTATGTGGCTGTCTAGGAGGAATAAACATAGTCCAACTGGCAACTACCCCCAGTGACTCAGAAAGAGCCTGCAGGCACTAAATAGGTCAAAAAAATGTTTACTTCCAAATAGTGTCATTTTTAAAACCTCTGACTTAAAATCCTACTTTACCATTAAAGAGGATTTTAAATTACTATTTCTCAGACCACAAACATGAAGATCTTCCTTACTCCCAATCATATGTTATCACTTATTAAATGTAATAAGGTAAACCAATGTTATCCTGTGGGAGAGGTAGGTGTCACAGTAGTGAAAAGCTAATGTAGGTGTTTTTCATTACCAGGATATGTAAAATGTAAAAGTACATGCCCCACCTTTTAATAAAAATGCACCCCATCATATGGGCTGCCTAGGGACTTCTTTATGGGTTACTTACATGAAATAAAAGGGGAGTTTAGGACTTGGCAAGGGGTTTAGTTTGCCAGGTCGAATTGGCAGTTTAAAAACTGCATTTATGCTGCAAAGGCAGACCAGGGACATGTTTTAAAGAGCTACTTAAGTGGGTGGCACAATAAGTGCTGCAGGCCTGCCAGTAAGCATACAAAACAGTGATGGATGGAATGCTTGAATTAATCTCAGCCACTGGTAATTAATCAGATTCACATCTCAATCCATTGCTATTTTTGCACACCATGCTACCGCAGTTTGGACCCAGTTATATGCAAATCTGTCTTGACCCTCCTCTAAAAGGAACCAGTAGCAGTTTATTTACAGATCCTGGGTAAATGGTACACCACTTTACTAGGGACTTATAAGTAAATGAAATATGCCAATTAGTTATGAGCTAATTTTACCATGTTTTAGGGAATGGGCACAGGCACTTCAGCACTGGTTAGCAGTGGTAAAGTGCACAGAATCCTAAAGACAACAAAAATGAATTCAGCAAAATAAGAGGGCGAAGGCAAAAGGTTTTGGGGAAGACCACATTAAGTCTGACAGGTCTAACACCATACATAAATGGGGATCAACCATGATCCCTAAAAAGGGGAGGTGGGACTAGAGAACTTCCCCGGATACTTCTAGTGTGTCTGCCGAACAGGGTTTGGTCGCATACTACTTGCAGGTATGTAACCGACGAAAGGAGGTTGGTCGGTTCCAGTTCCTGACCGATGTTAGATGGACTCCGGTCCGTCCAACATCAGAATCGGGCCCTGAGTGTATTGCTTCTAGTGTGCTGTATTGTACTTTGTATTAGTAGATGAAGACAACTTTTTTTCATAAAAGCAAGTATTGGACTGGACAATCATTGATTGGCTTTTGCTGGATTAATTTTGAGTTGTGAGCCTGTTTGGCCTACACCTACCTTCTTCTGAGAAGACTTGGACTGCTCAACATGCGCCACTACTGGGAGTCAGGTGCGGAAGGGGTACTTGGCCTAGTTGCTCAGAGCCCATAGTAGGCTTGGTCCTGGGACATCAGGAGGGAAAGGCATCAACCACCATGGTATGGGACAGTGGCACCTGCTTGTCCAGTGGCCCAGTTGCCCTCTATAGGAGTTTTTTTTACACTATACTTTTGTGCAAAACTTAACTGTTGCGGATTATCATTTTGAAATGTAACTGCACATATCATAAGCTATTGCTGCCTTTTTTACAGCATCAGGTTTTTCCTTTTGTAATAAAAACTCTCTAAATAAGTAAATATTAATGCTACAGAATGTGCTATTACATGTGCCTTTTGTTCACATGCTGCCTTATTTGGCCACAGCCAGACTCGTCCTCGGGACACTGCACCACGAACACATGACCCAACACCTACGAGGTCTCCACTGGCTCCCCGTTGAGAAGGGGATCACCTTCAAACTCCTCACTCACGCCTACAAATCCCTCAACAACTCCGGAGCCAAATACCTCAATGATAGATTATCCTTCCACGTACCCAAGAGAAACCTCCGCTGCGCCGACCTCGTGCTGGCAGAGCTCCCCCGCATCCACAGAAACAGAGTAGGCGGGAGAGCCTTCTCTTATATCGCTACCAAGACCTGGAACAAGCTCCCTGTGAACATCAGACACTCCACGACACTGCACACGTTCAGGAAGAACCTCAAGACCTGGCTCTTCGACTGATCCAGAGCTGCTCCCACCCCAGCGACTTGAGACCCTCACGGGTGAGTAGCGCGCTCTATAAACCCCCGATTGATTGATTGATTGATTGATTGATTGATTGATTTTGCATAGTGCAGTAACCCATAAAACATATTTTGGGCCTCCTTTGCTGCATAATACCAGTGGGCCAGATTTTACTGTTTTTTTCAATTTATTGTGATATTCTTGATGATAGAAAAAGAAACAATATAATGTTGTCGTTAATATAGAACAGTAGGGGGACATGAATGAATTTGTAAAATAAAAAGCAATACAGAGATGAACCGAATGATGCTGCGAAAGACTGTAGATTTGTGATGTTTATTTCCTAATGATTATTTTGTCAAAATCAACCAGTTTATGAATGAGAGTTTGGTCCGTTAATACAGTCTGTAATAATTACCGGTTTTGGTTCAAGTTACAGAACATGAAACCATTAAACAAAAGACCAGAGGTCATTAGGCAAGGCATTGCAGTAAAATGGAATTTAACTTATGCCCTCATTATGATGTCGAGCAGTCAGAAAACCTATAGGCCGTCGATGGCAGTCCGACCAACAACATCCTTTCGGTCTGACCGCCACATTATGATGCTGGTGGTCGGAACCACAGCTGTCAGACGACAGGCCGCCACCTCCACCAGGATCGGAGAGCTCGACGGAGTGGCCGTCGGAGCCTTTTCCCAGCATGGCGACGGTGCCAAGGCAGACACCACTATTGGGATTAAAATATCCATTTCCAACAGCAATTTCATGGCGGGAACATTGCCATGAAAATGTTGTTGGAAAGGGATATTTGGAGCGTCAAACAGAGCCCCCATCTTTTGTGGGCCATTGAAAAGTGACTACTCTGGGGTCACATGTAGTGTCCCTTCTCACCTTCGTGCACCGTGTGCCACACAGCTGCAGCATGTCCCTACTGAAGTTCTAATGAGTTTCCGATTGCTGGTGCAGTGGTCACATCGGAATGAGGTGGTCAGATCTCCCGCATGCTTGTCGGCAGTCTTCTGACTACCGCTATTGTGGCTTGTGGTCCGCCCGACCATGATTGTAATGCAGGCCTTAATTACCATGGTATAGGAGCTCCTGCAGTACCCCAGATAAATCTTAAAGCTCACACGGAGAAAGAGCAATATAGATGTTAAATCCAGAAGCATTAGCAGTGCTGTTTAAAAGCACTGCTAATGCTGCTGGATGAAACATCTTTATTGCTCTTTCTCCATCTGAACCTTAAGGTTATCTTATCACATAATGTCAAACATTAGTCAGTTTTTGACAAACTGCTGCTATTTTAAAACAAAATGTTATTTATTTCTCCTGTCTCTGAATTTTTCAACTTAGACCTTGTGACACCTTCTCTGTGATACTATAGTGTGTGCAAAACGTTTGGAAAAGGTCAAGAATTTTCTAACACATTAAATATATAAAAATATTTGTTTACTTTACAAAGTTTCAATGGTTTCCAAATAGCCCAGCAGCATGCAAGAATCACAGAATGAGTCTTAATTCCTTTAACGTATTTCCAAATAGCCCAGCAGTCTGTAAAGTACACACAAGTCAGATTGATTCTTAATTATAAAGTTTGATGGAACAAATTGGGTTCAAACTACCTAAAACTCATTATGTTTGTTTTACGTTGTTCATACAGGGTACAAAGAAAACATAGCGGCTCATCACAATGTCTCTTGGATGCTTGCAGTGGAAATGGAACTGCCTGACTGGTAGTCAGTGGTTCTACCCTCGTGTTCCAATGTGACTGCCAGCACAGTGGTCGGAAATTTGCCTTTTTCAATTGCAGCTTGTGCTACGGCCGAGAAAAGGGCTGCAGCACAAGCTGCAATTGAAAAAGGCATATGTTTAAACATCCATGGTGCCAGGCACCATGCGGTGCCTGCCACACAGTGCATGGATGTTTGGGGGGCACGTTATGTGCCCCCAAGGTCCTATTTTGGAAGCCCAGGAAGAACATGGGCCCTGCTAGGTCAGACTGCCATGTACTGGCCGAGGGAAATGGACATCATATTCCCTACGGCGGTACCTGAGTAGGCATCCACCCAATTGTAGGGATTCCGGTCCCACTGCTGCCCTGACGGGCTACTTGATCCCGTTAAAAAAAGCAGCAGTTGGCCCCTCCGCCTGATGTCTTCAACCGCCGTATCATAATCTAGTGGTTTGACGGTTTCTGTGGATATCGGTTGGCCCCCCACGATGGCCTGTCAGTGGCGGCCCATCAACATCAGAATAAGGGTCCTAATTTTAAACACCCTAGGGGATGCTGCATCTTTAAGAAGGAGTTTGATTTGCAATCCTAATCCATTTGTGACAATCGGTTAGGGTTATGGACCCTCCTCGAATAATTGTTCTAGCACTTCGTTTAATTAAAAAAAATCTCTTGAAATAAGTTTAGTTAATTTACTAGTGAACAAAGGGTACCATGTAATAAATGTGTGTCGGACGTTAGAGCTTGGAAACATGAACTGTCCTATTCACAGTAAATGTATGCATGTAGATTTAATTATGTGTGACTTTACTCTTCCTAAATCTACACTTTTTTGCTATTCATTATTTCTGAGTGCATATTTACATAATTACAATATAATCACTTCATTCATAAATATTATTTTGGAAACACAATGTAAAAGACACCCTCACTAACATTTTTATACTAAATTAATATTTAGTAATTTTAAGTTACAGTTGTGTTTTTGTATTAACTATGAAGTTAATTATAACTGTTTAAAATTACAAAACATGTAATTGTTAATTTAATCTAACAGTTAAACAGTTAGTATGGTAAGGAGCTGTAGCACCTTTGATGTGCTAAACTTAGACCAAGGCTGACCAGGAGTACATTTACTACTGTCTTGGAACCTTTTAGATTTTGGAATGTAGTGTCTTTAGAATTGTAGTTTGTGAATAGCAATAGTCTAACTCTTTTGTGGGTGGGCACTTGTATTAGCATGTTCCACCTTACTCCTCCATAAACCCCTCCAATGTACTGGTAAATATTGGAAATATATTCCCCTTTTTCCATCCACTCCCCCCTTGGTTCTCTCACATTTACTACAACAAAATATAACTCCACTTGTAGAGCTCCCTCAACATGGAAGGAGGTCTTCTAACAGAATAAAATTCAGGGGTTGCCATGTGTAGAAGTAGGAATAACATTTTGTAGTATGTGAGTAGTACTACTGTAGTTCTATTGTACATATTACAAAATGCAAATTTCGAATAGGAACCAAAGTGACTACCAGAACTTTGTGATCCTGAACTATCAAATTAATCCACACACTGTACTGAACAAAAATAGATTCACCACTCTGGTCTGCACATCTATGGGGTTTATGACACGGTCCAAGAATCAGTTGATGTTGATCTGTGTTTCCCAGATGTGATGCCTCCAGCTCAATGACCAACTTACACAGTTCGGAAATAGTGGATGCAAAAAAACACACCAAATGTTCATGAAAGGATCTCATAGAGGGCTTGGCTTAGTCAGTGTGATTTTTAGATTTCCCAACTAAAAAAGCAGTTGGCCACAGGGTGAATGTGTGAGCTGACCAAGGTCCGGGATGGACTGTTCCCATGAGATGCAGGGTCAGTACTGATGTGCATCAGTTGGGCCTCAATGGCTGATTTAGAGTTAGGCAGACAGGTTCTCTTTTGCAATGGCGATAGAGTAACCTGCCCACAGACTCAAGGTCCGCCCACCTGATTCTGAGTCGGGCAGAGAGCATGTTTTACTCTGTCAGTGTAAAACGTACTCCAAAGGCCCGACAAAGTAGATGTTATCAAAGGTAAGCCAATCGACCATCACTCTATTTAGAATGGATGGCCGGATGGCTTTTTAATTTTACTGTCCATCACCACCAGGTATATCCTGGAGGAATGAACAGTGAATAAGAAAAATGACTCCCACACCATGAGAGAAAACTAGAGTGGTGGTCATTAGTTTTCTATTTTTCATATTTTTCAAAACAAACTCCCTCTTTATGACTTTGGAAAAGTGTGACCACCAACCATTAAGTTTGATGAGGTCGTCTGTTGCACTTTTCCTACATTGACAGGAATGGCCATGATGGCAGTTCCTGCTAAGGAATGGAGATATCTGCTGGATAGTTAAAAATCTCTAAATCTGGCAAGGGGATAAAAGTAGTTAAGTATTTTGCCATCCTGTCTATCTTTACTCCATCTGAAAAATCCTTAATCAGGCCCTCTGACTAGAGTGGCACAGAGGTGAAAAACTATGGGTTTGAGTGCTACCTGGAGGGATTGCCAGTGGTTTGACTATTTGCTAGCAAGCGTTCTATCACCTTTTGTGTGTTTTATTGCCAGTGATATGCCGGGAAACCTGAGACTGGCATAGCTTTCCAAGCCGCCTACTGCGATGTTTGGGAGTTCTAAAAAAGTAGTACATTTGCATCCATTTAAGGAGTACTTCGACGGGGGCATGTTTCAACTTTTTGGTAAACTGTTCAGGAAGAAACCTTTTAGGAAGAAATGGTGTAATGAAGCACGGTAGCAAAGTTGCTGCACTGCATTACATCACCTTGAGAAAGGAGACCTGCACCATATCTTCACAGAAATGGTGCAGTTCTGCTCTTTCCATGCATTGGTGCACTTTCAGCTGCCTGGCACCAACACAGGCACTCTTGTACCACAGTGCAAGAGTGTTTGTGTTATGATTAGGATAATCTTTTTGCAGGAAAGGGTACCCTCCTGAAAAAAAAACTGTCCTTGGAGGCTTTTCCTATTGGCATTTGTGCTGCAGAATGCAACACTAGTGCATAGAGGAAATAATGAGGAGAAATAAAGATATTGCTCCCTGTTATGCCAGCCTCAGGCAGGATCGCCATTTTGGTGCAAACCCATGTCTACAACTCTTTGTACATATGGGTTTGCATCAAAATCCATGGGTGAATGAACAGGAATGCCCATGCATCACTGTTGTAAATATGGGTTTGCATCAAAATCCATGGGTGAATGAACAAGACGCCCATGGACCACCATTGGAACACCTACCTGATGCAAAGTAACGCAAGGCAGCGAAACGTGTTGTGCTGTGATATTTTTTCTTGCAAAGCCACACAAATTGAAATTTGCGTGATTTCGTAAATACCAAAATGTATTTTGCATCTACCAAGCCAAGAATATATTAATTTAGGGGGGTGTCAACCCCAAACAGCTCCAAGCCCCTCTGCCGCTGAGCTAATAGTTCCCTTCTGCTCCTCTGCATATGTCGATGATATAGTCACAAATTAATATGAGGTGAAGATGACAGGAAATTCAGTACAAGTGCGCGTCGCTGGAATCTGCCCTTCGGACAATTAGCAAATCATGCTGTGGTCTAATGATGGTTCCCCCAAACGTGACTTAATTAGTTTCAACATCAAAGTGGCGTGAAACTTCCGTGGACTTAATAGAACTCCTCAAAAACCGCCACCAGATCCAAACGTCAGTCTGTTGCCGCAGCACACGTGGCAGACTTGTGCAAAAAAAACATACGCAGAAGAGCGACATCAAGCCTGGCCTTGAGAAGACCCTGCAAAGAGTATAACAAAAGAGTCGCTGTATTCCCTGGGTGACAGGGAAATCTGGAACTGTGCAGAAGAGTAGGAAACGTTCGAGTTGGGGGGAATGGATGAGAGAAATTAAAAGTAAGCCCTCACCTGAATGAAGATGTTTGGTTTGGCACCTTCTCAGCAACCCTGGCTACGCAGCAAAAACAGTAGAGCGGAGGATCGTGTCGCTGCGAGAGAGAAGACAGTCGGCTGCATGACCTGCACGTCTCCCATTCACATGAAACAATGAAACGTCATTTAGAAGAGAACGAAAAATAAGAGCAGCGTCTGAATGGGAGGTGAACTTGGCTCCGGAGCTCCGGGGACGAACGGACACGTAGTGGCAGAGGGCAGCAGCTGTCCTTATGAGACGATAACTGTGGAAGGTGGTGATGGACCGTGCTATCCGCATGACCCACACTGCCGTTTGCTTTACCAGGGCGAAGAACTTTGGACTCCTCGAGGCTCCGCGCCTGATATAACCTCAAATAAAACAACACTTGAGAAACTTTTCGGTGTAAATGTTCAAATGTTGCCCTATTTGCAGGACACGCTAGGGCGTGCACATTTGCCTCAAAAACAGAAAGGCACGTGCACAATAAAGATGGCTGAATGCACATTTCATATTCCTTGCACCGTGTTGTACAGCTTTGACTGGTATATACAAAAAGACTCTTTACGAATAATGTTGAAAAATATTGACTATGAAAATGCCCAGGGAAATCTCTTCATCGCACGGTTGTTTGTGCACCCCACTTACAGGATTTTCTCCTTACAGTGGGAAACTACGTGGAATTAATGTATCTGTGGCTGGTATCAGTGCTTGGTATTCTCCTTATGGCACAGTTTGTGTCATTAACTTTCCCCCAGGCAGCTGCTTGAGTTGATTTTGAGAACGCTGGTGTACGTTTTTTACTCAAGCGGCATACTTCTGACCGCGAACGGTCAAGACTACATGTGTTAGGAAAATCTCTCCGGATGTCCACCCAGTGACTGGAAATCACACTAGGGGACTCCAAGTCTCGCTCAAGCCTGCTAACTTACTGTTCTGGGGTAATTGTGAGAAACATTTCTGCCACGCAGTGATTGGCGAAATTTTGCCAGGACTCTGCATTAAAAATGTAACACAAAATCACCAGCGGAACAGAATATTTCACTGACTTCTATCGTGACCTCATAGGAGCCCAGAAAGACTTGTACTGCCACCTCTTAGACCCAGGACAATGCAGTTGCCTCAAGGGTCAGTTGGCTGCCCTCCTGTGTGGCTACATGGATACAACAAGTTGCAAGAGGCATTTTGCTGGAACCCAGCTTTTCCGCAACAACTAGACCTGAGCGGAAACCTGTTGTGGGAATCTGCCTGACACCCTTTGAGTTTCTAAGTGCCTCCCCAGATGTCCTAGAGGCATTAGAAGTTCACTCCTGTGGTTGTTTGAGCACCAGAAAAAAGTGTAGGACCTTTTGAATCTTTTCATCCAGACCAGAGGGAGTTAGAACCTTTATTAAACTTTCTGACTTCTACACTTTTACTGAAACCAATCCACTTGGTGTGTCCAACTCAGGCTCCATTGCGGTCGATCTGAAATTGCACCTTGCTCCAGGTCTACCACAACCTTTGACTATCATTGGTACTTAGGGGGCATATTATCAAGAAACGGCGTTAAAATTATAGCCGCTTTAGCGGCAGAAAACTGCCGCTAAAGCGGCGATAATGGGCTTGATAATATGCCCTTGAGAATTCCCATAGAAGCCCATGTTCTAGTGTCAACATGGGCTTCTTTTGGAATTCTCTCCGGCATATTATCAAGCCCATTATCGCCGCTTTAGTGGCAGTTTTCTGCCGCTAAAACGGTGATAATTTTAACCCCGTGCTTGATAATATGCCCCTTAGTTTTTCTTGCCACTATTTCTATTTAAACCTTTAAATATTCTTATCTCCAGTTATTAAATTTGTATCATTTGATATCAGTTTTTTAAATTAAATTGTACCCTATTTGTCTAATTCGGTTTGGTATTTTTATTGTTTTGCATTTTGACTTGATTACAGTTTTGATAATGCAAAAATACTTTACACATTGCCCTAAATTAAGCCTGTTTGCTCTATGCCTCAACTACCGGGGGGGTTTAGCTTAGGCTAATTTAGTGACTTTCAGAGTCAAGAGTTGCGATTATTCCTTGAGCGGGGCAGTTGCCCACCCGAATTAATAATTTAATATCTCAAACACCCCCTTTCCACTATTTCTGCATTTAATAGTGTGCGAATGTGCTTCATTTTGATTGATCATCCTCATTGTTTTGCTGACCATTGTTGCTGCTTTTTTATTTTAAACAATGGTGAACTGCTGTCAGGTCCAAGTGTAAAATCTCTAACTTTTAAAACATGATAAAAGTGTCTAAATCCTAACTAGTCTCCTTAACCTAACAGTAAACACTTAGCATATTTGTAAGAAATTGGGTCACTGGTTGAGGGAGGTGATGCTCTTCTCAAGCAGCAGCAACAATTCTTGTCAGGATGAGGTCACAAGAAATCCCAAACCAACCTGTGCTGAACCTTCTGGTAGCATGGCACAAAACAGTCTGGCATAACTTAGAGGCAATGTGTAAAATATTTGTGCAAAACTTCAAACAATAACACAGTGACAGCACACCACAGAAGGATCCTACAACATATTTAACCAATAGAGTATTTTGTAACAAATAAAACAAGGCCAAAATGCTGAAAAATCCAATCAGTAGAAACAGAGATATGCAGGTTTTAAGATTTCAATAAAATTAGAACTCAAAAGCCCAAAACACAAACTAATTTGATTGCCCTGGACAAAGTCACAACAGTTTAGGTTGACCACGATGAAGCATGGGCTGGCTACAGGGACCCAGTTAGACTCACTGAACAAAGTTCCTTAGTTCCTGGTTGCAGAGCATTGCGAGGTTCTGAGCCAAGGATGCATTGGCAGCCGAGGTGATACATCAGTTCCAAAGTGTTGCAGATCTGTTATCCGAGGTACTGCTTCATTCTCGAGGATCTCATCAAAAAGGGCTTGTGATGCAAAGTCCTGCATCAAGGATGTGTTGAGCAGTCAAGGCAATGCATTAGTTCTGAGGAGCTGTGAAGCTGCGACACAAGACCCTGCATAGTTGTCAAAGCTGTCATCGATAAGAGATGCAAGGGCCTGCATCAGGAAAAGTTTCTCACAGGTAGCAGTACTGATGAGGGCTGCAAGGTTGATGCAGTCCTTTGTGAAGTACCGGGGATTTTAGGACCCCAGCGGTGCCAGGGATAGCACCCTATGACTTTGGGTTATCCTGTTGCTGTAGTATTATAAAAGACGCTCTCATGGTAATGTAACAAAGAACTTGGCAAAAGAAGCTGAAATATGAAAAGACATCTTTATTAAACACACATGAGTGAGACTACGTCGCACAGAAGCCTTAGCAACTGAATGAGGCAGTCTCCAGAACAAAAAACAGTCTTATATTTTATACAGAATATTACGCTTTGGGCAACACCGCCCCTGTTTTACAAGTGGTCATTCACATATTTTGGCTTCAAAAAAAAGGCAGAGTCATGATGACCATCCCACATTCCAGTTAAACCAGCCCACAATTATTTACCCAGCAAGGCTCAGATCCCACATCAGATATCGATAGGCCCCAATAAACATGAGCATCTCCTGTTTGGAGAACAAGCCATAAAACAGGAACAGTCAGGTGTGAAAGAGATTAGCTGGAGGCTCGTGTTTAATGTAAAGGCTTTATGGTGTGTCAAGCCCTGATGCTAATCACAGGTGGCCAGAGGACGGGGAACTCGTGAGACCGGAGTGACCTAGGGTAGTGGAGCCAAGCTGCCCAGGTCACAGAAAAGTCAAAGGAAAGCACATGTGCTCTAAAGGCCCGTATTTTCTTCATAATATGTAGCCTATGCGAGGGCAACCATAAGATGGCCACCGCTCTAAGATGGAACCCACGTAGTGATGTATAATAACGTGTACACAGTGCATTCATCGCTAAAACGTTACACAAAGCACTTGTACATACCGCATTGACCATTCGCGGTTCGCTAATACCGGGATAGACAGGGGTAGGGCCCTGCCTCCTACGCGGTCCCAAATTTTAAAGTACCACAGACCCTCCTTTTGCCCTTACATAGGCAATAACTATACTCTCATCAATCCGAGTCTAGGTCAATATTCATGAAGTCATGGAGATGTTGCTGTAGCATCATCCTATTACTTAGCTCGTTTTCTGATACATGTTTCCTTACACATGTAGTAGCACAAAGGCCACATATGGCGGGACAAAATAAGGAATACCTCTGTCTGTAGTAGGCGGCATAAGATCACACACCCAATAATTAGTGATGTTCACTACTAACTAATGTTGATGCAGAAGCTGTACAAAAGAATTGCTTACGAATTCTAATCTTTTAACCTGCCCATGTTCAGGATAGGGTGAAAAGAGTACAAAGAAGCAGTGGTAGGAAAAGACATAGGTTGGGAAGCGGGTGCAGAAGTCAATTGAGTAGAGAAAAACGATCCCACCCATAAATGACAATGTTGTGGTAAATATTTAAATTACCTGTACTATTTTTATGCGGTAAAATACAATATGAATAACTCAGTAAAAATAAGAGGCAGAATCCGTGGTATTCGAGGGTATAATAGGGTATTTATTCCTTACAAAGGAATGATGGTTCGAACCAGGCAATCGAGTTCCGTCACCACGAAGGTTCAGGAAGGGATCAGCAATAGATTATTGACAAGTAACAGTATATATAAGAAAGGCATTACATTAAGATAGATGCAGGAGGCGTAACAGCTTGATAATACAGATAAGAATATACATACGTAATAAAAAAGGCGTAATAATAGGCGTGCATAGAGGCGTATACTAAAAACGTCATTATGATGGTGACACAAATGGGTGGATCCATAAGAGAATCCTGCAAAGTCAGCGAAAATACATGGCAGAGATGCGCGCGCAGCCGCATGACGTGTGATTGACGTGTAACTAAAGGGTGAAGGGAACTTGACATTTAGCCCTACATGTGGAGACAGAAGTCTGGGGTGTCAGGACAACCTAGTCCTAAATCATATCTAATATCTCGTGTTTAAAGAACTATATTATCTAGAAGGAAAGGTCTTCTCGGACAGATCCTATTCTATACTGACTGCTAGTGCGTGTACAAGCGTCTAAATGTCTACATGAGATGCGAGGGGGGCATGGGCCTACCATGGTAACGAGAGTCATGAATTACTTGCACAGAGATAGTAAGGCCGGGCCCTTTGCTCTGCAGCTAGAGGGATGTTTACCTAAGCTATTCAGACAGGAATGCATTTCTTGAGGAGCGGAACAGATAACTTGAAGGCTGAATACAGTTTTGGCAGGCAACAGGCCGGGCTAGGCACCGTTAGTCGCGCAGGAGGTAAGACAAAGTTCATGGATACATATGCAGGTCCAGGCTGGAGCATTCAGAGGCAGAAGCAGGAAAAGCTCGATGGCAGAATTCGGGGCCTACCTTGCCGGAGCTGGAAAACGTGAAAAGTATACCATATAAAGACGGTGGCAAGGCATACTTAGGAACGGAATATCTGGCCCATTCATGGCAGATATGAAAGAGTACATATTAACGTTGGACACAATTGTATTTGCGTCTTCATAGCTTGAAGTGGAGGGAACATACATGTACTTGTAGCATGTACATGGAGCCGTTGGGGTCTAAGATAGGGGACACAATTGACCATAAAAATTCATATTTCCTCATTCCCTCCTTGTCCCCTACGGACCCTCATGAAATATCGATCCTCAGGAATCCATCAATCTGTTCATGTAATATCATTTGCTCTTCTTTCTTCTTCCGGGATCTTGAACGAAAACTTGAACGTGGAATACACGATGTGGCACACAGGCCGCAAATCGCTGGTCCACATTGTAGACACTGGCAACAACTGAATACTATGAGAAGGCCAATACCTAGGAAGGATAGGACTTTCCATCCCCAGGCTGACAATACACTCCAGAACCAACCGGACCATGTCCAGGTGCCTGCATTCTGATGTATCTGGTTTGCAATCTTATGAAGACGAGTTATGGCTTTATATACGGATGGCGCGTTTTCTGGGATGAAAACACAGCAACTTGATCCGATGACCCTACAAGCTCCGCCCCTATCTGCTAGGATGACGTCAAGGACAAGACGATTTTGAAGAACAACAATCCGCATCGCAGACTGCTCCTCTGTTAAGTTGCCTAGGGCAGAGGTAGTTTCATTCACTACTGCTTCAAGGGTTCTAGTTAATCTACGTATCAGTTTACTGTTTGAGACAACACCTATGTAAGGAAAGAGACCTTTATTGAAGTCTGTATATTGTTCCCATGCTGTTTCGGTGTAGTCAACAATCGGGATATCTCTCTGGGGCCTATGGTGTACTAGATTGGTATTTCTATGATAATCAGGAGGGGCGAGGAAAACAGGTGGCAAAAGGAATGCAATGTAACAGGTACCATCCCAGTCTGGAGGTAGACGTATATATGCGGTATGACCACATATGAAGTAGGAATGACGGGAAGCTCTAAATGTAGATTTGCCGTTGTCACTGAATTCGATCACAGTAGTACATTTACTATGACCCAGGTGTACTGAACCATTCTTTCTTACACAGAATTCACCTTTGACTGGTAATACTGACATAGCAGGCAAGACTAGTGTAGCTTCAGATTCAACATTTAGAATCATGAGGTTAAGTGTAAAATTACCTAATCCATATACTTCATTTTCTAGATCAGTTCCTGTTCTTTTGGGAAGTCCCTCCTTGTTAGGATAACAGGCTTTAAGCAAAACTAAGTTCAGGTTTCCCCATACCCAGTTGCTCTGGTAAACTACAGTATTTGAATCTAAGGAATTAATCAAACTAAACCATGCTCCACAGGAACCATTGTGTGTGAACGGATATGGAAAGAGAGGCAGAACTCCCTTGTATTTCTGATAGGGAGGGAGTCGGCCACATATCCAACAATTTGTAGCATTGCTGGTCTGATGAGAATGATGTAACATACTAATGAATGTATTGTTGCGCAGCGCAAATCTATAGGACAACTCATGTGGAGGTAGTTCACTAAAAGAATGTTCGGCAGTAACATTGTAAGCACGCTTGAAAATAGGATAGTACATATGTAACAGCACACTTGCAGCAATAATAAAAAGACTTAGGAAAAACATAATCAGCAATGTCACTATACAGTGACTATAAAGTGATTTACAGTATGCATGTTTCTTGAGCTGCTTCTGTCTATTTTTCTCTCTTATTCGGTCTAGAGGATACATGTCAAAGACTTAATTCAACCGATTCACCTTGGAGAGGACTTAAACAATCGAATTGTCTGACTTGCTAGACCTTAGTTTCAGTTTATAGTTCTCTTTTTCTGTCTTTTCAACCAGGGGGAGTTTTGAGTCAGTCTGTGAGGGAATGCAGGGCTGAACGTTTAAATCCGATGGTAGTCCATGAAATTTCTTGATATGGCTCGAGTGTAACCACCCTTTGCGGCCCTCTATCTTCACGGCTGTCCTCGTGGTCAGTAAAACGAGTTTGGGTGACTGCCAACGAGGCTCCAGCGGGCTCCTCCTGTCGAAATTTCTTACAAGCACTAGGTCTCCAGGAACCACTTCATGGGGCTTTACCTCGGTGTTGTCGGGAAAGGCTGCAGCTACCTGTGAACGGCAAGATTGTAGTGCAGACATCAAGGAAGCAAGGTAATCTGTCAGCATATTACAATCAACATCAGTTATTTTACGAGGTATGGGCGTCCCCCACATATTTGGTGGCCTACCGAAGACCACCTCGTACGGGGATAGCCCTGTGCGAGAATGTGCTACCATTCTCATGAAAAATAGTGCAACCGGTAAGGCTACTATCCAGTCGACACCTTTCTCTCTACAGATTTTGGAGAGTCGTATTTTCAGGGTCTGATTATGGCGTTCCACGAGACCTGCTGCCTCTGGATGTCGGACACAATGGAATTTCCATTGATAGCCTAACAAGAGTGAAATGTGTTTCATTAGCTCGGATGAGAACGGCTGGCCATTATCTGAGTACACGATACGGGGCAAACCATACCGTGGGAAGAATTCACGAACTAATTGTTTGGCTGTAGTCGGGGCAGTGTAATCTGAAACGGGATACGCCTCTGTCCAACGGGAAAGAGCGCATACAACTACGAGGACATATTTGAATCCTCGACATCGTTCCATCTGGATATAATCCATCTGGAGGACTTCAAAAGGATGATCGGGAGGTTGAAATCCACCCTGCTCTACAGGTACACCTTTACCTGGGTTGAACTGACAACAAATCATACAAGTTCGGACTTTCTGTTTGGCTGCGGCTCGTAAGTTCTTGTTGAACCAAATGTGTTGAATACTGTCTAACATAGCTTTTTCTCCTAGATATGCTGGACTATGTATTGTGTTAATGATAACTTGAACCATTGAGTCGGGGAGAAACCATATAGATTTTCCCTTCGTCATCCATCCCTGATCGGTTTGGATCCCTCCTAATTCAGTCCATTTCTTTATTTCCTCTGGTGTAGCATGTGTCTGTATGTCAATTACATCAAGAGCGGGATCCTTAACTGTCATGCAGTGTGTCGGCGTCGGAACTATTGTCTTTGTCAAGTCAGTTGCATGAGTCTGATTCTGTGCTGTTTGCTTAGCTGTTCGGTCTGCTAGGTCGTTACCCTGGGAAATAATATCGGTGACTTTTGTATGAGCTTTACACTTCATGATGGATATTGAAATAGGTAGATGTATTGCATCTAATAGAGCTTGAATGAGGGAACCGTGTTGAATGTTGGCACCGTGAGAAGTCAAATAACCTCTCTCTCGCCAAAGGACTCCGAAGTCGTGTACGACTCCGAAAGCATAACGTGAATCTGTGTATATGTTAACTTTTCTATTCTTGGCTTGAATACAGGCTTGTGTCAGAGCAATAAGTTCTGCTGCTTGAGCTGATAATGTGTCGATACAATTTGTTTCAATGACTTCGGTGTCTGTCGTGACTGCATAGGCGGCCACTAACTTTCCTGTACTTGTTCTCATACATGAACCATCTACATAAAGTGTCAGGTCTGGATCTGGTAATGGGACATCTGTCAAGTCTTGTCTGGGTTTCGTCGTAATAGTAATGACTTCAATACAATCATGTGTCAGTGGGTCTGTTCCACTTAATGGCAAAAGTGTGGCAGGATTTAATGTGCTACAACGTCTGATTTCTATGTGTGGCTGGAACAATGTGAGTTCGTAACCTGTCAGTCGTGCTATAGTCAAGTGTTGTGTCTGTGTCCGGTTCAAGAGAACCTCTACTGCGTGTGGTACTTGTACTGTCAATTGATGTCCTAATACTATGGAATCGCTTTGCCTAATCGCTAGAGCTGTCGCCGCGACTGATTTCAGGCACGCAGGAAGAGCTTGAGCTACGGGATCTAAGGTGCTAGAAAAGTAAGCACATGGCTTGTGTGATCCTGCTTGTTCCTGAGTGAGTACTGACAAGGCAGTACCGTCACGTTCTGTAACAAAGAGTGTAAAAGGCTTACTATAACATGGTGTCGCTAAAACAGGTGCTTGGCATAAAGCTTTCTTTAAGTCTTCAAAAGCTTGTGTATGTTCTGGAGTCCAAGGAAGGACAGTCGATGTCGCTGCCTCCTGGGTTGTCAACTGAATGAGTGGTTTAGCTAAAAATGCATATTGGGGAATCCACTGCCTGCAGTACGAAGTGAGGCCTATGAAGGCCCGTACCTCCTTTTGTGTCTTGGGTGGTGGCATGTTTACAATTAACTGGATGCGATCAGGTGTGAGCTGTCTCCCCCATTTGGACAGCAAGTGCCCTAGGTACACAACTTGCTGGGCACAAAATTGCAGCTTTGAAGGGGACACCTTGTGCCCCTTGTCGGCTAAGAAATGTAAAACCGTCAGTGATGCTTTTTCACATTCGGGTTCGCTTCGGGCGGTGATCAGCAGATCATCGACATACTGAAGTAGTGCAGTGTTAAGAGGCA
This sequence comes from Triturus cristatus, assembly GCF_964204655.1. Taxonomy (NCBI): domain Eukaryota; kingdom Metazoa; phylum Chordata; class Amphibia; order Caudata; family Salamandridae; genus Triturus; species Triturus cristatus. The sequence goes on along the minus strand of NC_140585.1, from coordinate 491,863,836 downwards.
TGTGGATACTGTCAAGTTGTCTTTTCAGTGCTTGGCTGTAGATGCTAGGACTTTCTGTAAATCCTTGAGGTGCGCGTGCGAATTTAAAACTTCGTCCATTTAAACTGAATCCGAACAAATATTGGCTTTCCGGATCGATTGGGACGCTGAAGAAGGCGCTCTTGAGGTCAATTACAGTAAAGAACGTTGCCTCTGAATCAATAGCTGTCAGTAATGAAGAAATATCCGGGACCACGGGATATTGTGGTATAATGCATTTATTTAATTCGCGTAGATCAATAACTAATCGATATACTGGGGTTGCTTTTGGGTCAGTTCGTTTAAGAATCGGAATAATCGGGGAATTACATATATTGGAGTCGGTTTCTACAACCACTCCTTGTGAGATGAGCTCGTCAATGATTTGCAGTAAAGCCACTACAGCATCTGGAGGTAATTTGTATTGTCGCATTCGTGGTAATACCACTCCTGTTTTGAGTGTGACTCGATATGGTGTAATGTGCATACAACCTACATCAGTGGGGCCTTGTGCCCATAAGTGTGCAGGTAGATTCTGTAACCGGTGATCCATGTCTCTAGACACGTAGTGACCTTTAAAGTCACGCAAAAATAGTCGTACTCCGTCCGGAGAACAACATATTATAGCTCCTAGAGCTTTCAATGTTTTTATACCTAACAAGTTTTCTGGACATGATTTCGTAAGCAATAGATCTGTAGTCCGTGTTAATGGACCAACTGTAAATGCAAGTGGTTGTGATACTTCGTTAATAGTGGGCTTTCCTGAAAAACCAAGGGAAATATTCTGTGAGCCTGAGAGGGGTGCCCCTGGGACTTCGTCGTGACTTATAGTTGTTCTGCTTGCCCCTGTGTCGAGTAAAAACTTTCTGTTTTTCCCTAATACTTGACTCTGTACATAAGGGCCCTCTTGATCTACAGGGACCTCAATAAGGGGTAAGCCAACTTCCCTCTCTAGGCTATTTCATGTGTATCTCTGATACTCTGGATAGTCATTTTGTGCATACTGGTACATCTGTTGTGTCGTGTTCTGTGTTGCGGCAATAGGCTGTGGCTGTTGTTGTGGTACGGTCTGTTGTGCAGCTTGCATAGGCTGTACATTCTGAGGTGCTTGTTGTTGGATCTGATCCTGTCTAGGCAAACGTGGTCTCTCCTTGGTTTTACCCGTAGCGATATTATGTTTCAGAACTGCACAATCGTTTATATAATGACCTGGCTGTTTACAATAGTTGCATGTCCCTTTAACGGGAACCGCTGAGTTACTGGACTGTGTCGCACCCTTTTTATGACTGTCAGCTGGAACTGACTGAGCGACAAGCATTTTCATTTTCGTGTCTTTCATACGCCTTGTTTCGTGTTCTTGTTCTTCTCTAATTCTATTCTGGTGATACTGTAACATTTGTAACATTTGTGGAGGAGTGTTAGCTTGCCAAGTGCTCTCGACTTTCAATACTCTGTTTTTAACCTGCGGCAAAGAATTCTCGACTAGTTTTGTTACAAAAAGATGTGGATATGACTCACTATTTGCTTTCAGGCCGCTATTAATACCAAAACATTTTTCAAATCGGGAATAAAAATCACTGGTGTCTTCTTCGGGTTTCTGTTTACAGGCTGAGATTGCTCCCCAATCTTCCTTTTTCGTAGTTAATAAACGTGGCAATACTTGTACTAATAGACCTGGCAATGCTTTTGTTTTGTCCCCAAGCCCTACGCCTGCAGTTCTGTTATTTTCTTCATTCTCTAATGCGGTCCAATCAATCTTTTGGTCTCCCACTTCCCACTCTTTTTCCTTGAGTTTCTCATAAATACCGGCAGGCAATAATACTTTCAATATTTTCATAATGTCAGGATAGGTATAATCACCCATGAGTAACATGTCTTTTAATTCACGGTGAAAACCTGCTGGATCTTTGTCATGGCTAGGCACTAATTTTTTCATTTCCAATAGTTCTATTTTGGTTATGGGCGTGTACACAAACACGCGTCTAAACGTATTGTCATCATTTCTGACTGGGTGTACTTCGCGTAATGGGTTCTGTCTGTCTATGTGATACGTTTTTCTTTCCACGGTGGGAACTGAAACATGTTCTGGGCATACGAAGACAATGTACTGGTGCCGATATTCTAGAATTTCTTTAATTAAATCAGTACCTGAACCTCTCCATTTATTCGTGAGTAATTCTATCAGTATATCAGGTAGGGGACCAGGATCGGTGTATTGGCTTCTATACAATATAAGGAGGTGTTGTATCATGTATATACTAGCTAAACGCTGTTCGTCTGGGGTAAGGTTCAGAAACGTGTGTGCTAGCGCATCATCACTATATTTTTCAGAACTGTCAGCCCATTGTACTGCTGACCTGGCTAATTCTTGTTCATCCATAGAATCGAGCATATGATACCCCCTTCGGTCTCGGAGTAATTTATCAGCAACCTGGAATAGGTGTTCAGGGGACCTTGCATTTAACATAGGGGCTTGAAAATGTCTGCTACATTCTGGACGTATCGGACGTATTGGGTCATTGAAGTGTCTGGTATTGTTACAAGATCTTCCCCTACCTACATAAGCTATCGTTTCTAATTGTCCCGTGGGCATTTCTGATGCTTCCTCCTCCTCTCCCTCTGATTCAGTTTTGTCTGCCTCTAATCTGTTTTCATGTATTCGTTCTATTGCTTTTCTGATCTTTCGGCACATAGCTACTATACACTTCTGTTTATCATGTTTCCCTTCTGATATATTCTGACCCCATCTGGTAAGCACTTGCATTTCATCCTGATCTACCTCAGGCCTATCTCTGTTTCTGATCAAGCAGTTTATGAGGAAGCTTAACAGTAGTTTCTGTATATCTACTTTCTGGTATTCCATGGCCTTGTCAATACTTTCAGGGCCTTGCCCTGATTGGACAAAGTGATATATATTGTCCAGATGAGCAACCATTCCTGGTAGTGTCATTAAATATGTGGACGCTCGTCGTATACGTAGTGATGACAGCAGCATTCTGTCATTTTTACCGGGCACTGGATCATATCTGCAATCCACAAGATGTTCCTTAAACATACCGGATCTTACTGTTTGAGGTGTATGTTGATATGCTAAATCTCTAAAGGACAGTTTATTTCCTTGCGGTGGCGTGGAAAAAATCGCTGTCGCACCTCCTGTTGCACCTTCTGAGGTGCTAGGCGCGAAAGGATTCGTTGAATGTAAGGTAGAGACGGTAGATGTAGGAAAAGTGGTAGAAACAGATGAAACTGTTGGAATGTGAGGGGGAGTTTGTTGTTGCGGAGTTGAGTGCAGCTGATTTTGGGGTGGAGTGTCGTTAACGGGTGGTGTGCGTTGCTGCACACCATTAGCATATTCGGGGGCTGCATCGTCTAAATAGGAAGAAAGGAAAATGTCTTTTGCGGTCTTGGGATGTACTTTAATCGGGAGTAACGGAGATGGCAGATCTTTTGGTACCTCCAAAGTGGCCTTAGGCAAACCCTCGGCCAGAAGAGGATACATACCAGTCATAAGAGTGTTTCGTTGTCTGTCTACTTGTTCTGATTTTACTCGGGTACCTTCGTCAATGAATATGTTTTCTCGGGTCTTTTCTGAATCTGACCTATTTTTCTCTTCCTTTCTGAGCGCTTTTTCTGTGCGCCTATGCGATTCTTTACGCCATAGTTCAGTGGCATCCCTCTGTGACTGTCTGGCTTTCTTTTTCCATAACGCTTCTTCTATTCTCATGATGCAATCTGCATCCCATGTTCCGGCAGCGGGCCATCTCTGACTCTCTGCTAGATCCTTGGTGTAGTCCACCCATAAATCAAGATATAATACGGCATCTAGGCCATGTTTATGGTACATAAAGTACCCTGGAGTGTCCCTAGGTGGGATAGGAACAGCTTCCTCGAGTATCCCTTTTCTAGTTTTTATCTGTCTTAATTTAGAAAATAACGGCATCTTGAACCTTGTTACTTAATTTTTACTCGGTTCTTGAACACAATAATTACAATAAACACAATAATGAAGATCGAACAATCACTCATACCACGACATTTAAAACATATTAAAACATTTTAGAACGGACAATAATAATTAGAATAAAACTAGTTAACTGCATAATTCTAAATATACTGTATGTACTGCTAAACAGTACAGATACACTGCTAAAACAGTGCAGACCAGGTCTGTGTACCCAGACCCGTCTTGACCGGCACAAACTAATGTGCACGTCTAGATGCGTCCTCAGCAACGGTACTCACCGGGAAGCACGGAACGGAAGGCCTCGGAAGTCTGGACTGGACTAGACCAAACTGGACTGGACTCGACTCGTGACTTAGGTACTTCGGAACTTCGGAATCTGGTGGGCCTCTGTATACCTCGGATCTTGCTCTCTCAGCTAGGCTCTGGTCGGGATTCTCCGCACTCCTCACTGCCTCGTCTGGGTGTTGATCGCAGCCTCAGTCGCCCCCGTTGGCCTGAGGGAGATACAGGAAATCCTGCGGGTACGCGTAATTGTCCGTCCGGCTGTGGCAGGAGACCGGGTCTGCAACGCACCTCCGGCGCGTGGGGTGTGAGAGGTGTCCCTGTTCGGGCGCCAATTATGTGGTAAATATTTAAATTACCTGTACTATTTTTATGCGGTAAAATACAATATGAATAACTCAGTAAAAATAAGAGGCAGAATCCGTGGTATTCGAGGGTATAATAGGGTATTTATTCCTTACAAAGGAATGATGGTTCGAACCAGGCAATCGAGTTCCGTCACCACGAAGGTTCAGGAAGGGATCAGCAATAGATTATTGACAAGTAACAGTATATATAAGAAAGGCATTACATTAAGATAGATGCAGGAGGCGTAACAGCTTGATAATACAGATAAGAATATACATACGTAATAAAAAAGGCGTAATAATAGGCGTGCATAGAGGCGTATACTAAAAACGTCATTATGATGGTGACACAAATGGGTGGATCCATAAGAGAATCCTGCAAAGTCAGCGAAAATACATGGCAGAGATGCGCGCGCAGCCGCATGACGTGTGATTGACGTGTAACTAAAGGGTGAAGGGAACTTGACATTTAGCCCTACATGTGGAGACAGAAGTCTGGGGTGTCAGGACAACCTAGTCCTAAATCATATCTAATATCTCGTGTTTAAAGAACTATATTATCTAGAAGGAAAGGTCTTCTCGGACAGATCCTATTCTATACTGACTGCTAGTGCGTGTACAAGCGTCTAAATGTCTACATGAGATGCGAGGGGGGCATGGGCCTACCATGGTAACGAGAGTCATGAATTACTTGCACAGAGATAGTAAGGCCGGGCCCTTTGCTCTGCAGCTAGAGGGATGTTTACCTAAGCTATTCAGACAGGAATGCATTTCTTGAGGAGCGGAACAGATAACTTGAAGGCTGAATACAGTTTTGGCAGGCAACAGGCCGGGCTAGGCACCGTTAGTCGCGCAGGAGGTAAGACAAAGTTCATGGATACATATGCAGGTCCAGGCTGGAGCATTCAGAGGCAGAAGCAGGAAAAGCTCGATGGCAGAATTCGGGGCCTACCTTGCCGGAGCTGGAAAACGTGAAAAGTATACCATATAAAGACGGTGGCAAGGCATACTTAGGAACGGAATATCTGGCCCATTCATGGCAGATATGAAAGAGTACATATTAACGTTGGACACAATTGTATTTGCGTCTTCATAGCTTGAAGTGGAGGGAACATACATGTACTTGTAGCATGTACATGGAGCCGTTGGGGTCTAAGATAGGGGACACAATTGACCATAAAAATTCATATTTCCTCAATGTCATGCTTGAAAAGACACTAGAAAACACGTTATTAAGAACATATAAACAACGGGAGAAAGTAGTAACCACTATTGCAAATTAAATAATAGTTTTTCACAACCCTAAGCAAAAAGCAAATCCCAAAATTATCTAGTAACATTTTTTAGGGCTCCTATGCAATTCAGTGATTTGTTTTGTATGTTCAGGTGAAACAGTGGTGACCCTCATCAATGCTCTAAGGTGAAAAGGTGGTACTCCTTCCACAGAAAATGGACTTTATTCTGCTTATACTAAACAGAATAGTACTTTAAAACAATGCCAGCAAAACAATCTGTCTCCTTAACACCTACTCTATACAATCACACGGAAACCTCTTGTGAAACCACCTATGCCCAGAGTCCGTTCAAAAAGCCTCTCTGGCAGGCTTCTATTGTCCATCAAATCTTCTTCTGTTGTTTTCTTTTGCATGGGCCTCTTCATTCAAGCCTTACATTAGAAAAGTACTGCTTAGTTGGAGTGCCCTCCTGGCAAACACCCACAGCTCACACGAAAGTCTCAATGTCCCAAGGCAGTGCACCAGTATCTTTCCTTTGCGGCAGGCACTACAGGTAGTGTGCTCTCCATTGATCAAGGGCATAGGTCATCTCGTGCAGGCCCGGGACCATTCTCAGACTCCAACACTCATCATTCAGTGTCAGAGGATGCTAAGGCTGCTCTTTCATGGACACCAGAATGTAGTGCCTTTTGTCAATCTTGTATCCGCCGGTGCACTGCACTTCCATTGGAGCAAAGGAAAGGGGGGTGTGTGGCCAAAAACTCAGGCCCAGGGGCTCAAGGGACTGCACACTGTCAGAGGTTACCAGCACATGACAGGCGCTCTTGTGCACTGAAATTCTGGTTCTGTGGCAAAACCAGCTCCTCCTTCTTTTCTGATGTTGAACGCCTTCTGATGAAGCAAGTGCGATGCTTTAAACAGTTCATTGTATAACAAGGGGGCTGCAAACAGGTGGCCTGCGGTCTTTCAAAGGAGTGGCCACACGCCATGGGACAATTTTGGTCTAGAATACACTGTCATTCTCAAAAAGCAATAAAAATATAAAGGCAGTAGGTAAAACAGCGTCTCTAATCTTTTCAATTGGGTTTCCGTGTGAGAGCCTCCATCATCTAAGGGTAGATAACTACACGAGAATTCTATCTACATGGATGTCTTCACATATGCTGGCATTGTGTAATGGGGCAAACACATTTTTTTTCCCCTCAATGATTACATCTAGGTGTTCCTAAATTTCTTATCTAGAACAACTCAATAGAGAAATCACACGGTACACATTATCATGGGCATGTAGAAACCTTTCACATCAGGTGCACTATGCAATACACAGGCTAATAGTCAAATATGCAAACAAAAGACAAGAACTAGAGGGTCCTGATATTTGCATGATTACAACACATCTGACCCCACCAAAAATTAGAGCTTCAGGAACAAAAGGGAAAAAACGACATTAAAAATAGACATTGAAAATTCGTCATGTTCAAAAAAAAAAGTAAACGTAAGTTATCTCCTATTGAGATGAAAAACTTGTCTTACTATAATATAATATACTTGAGTCAGTTAACCAGTCTATCGCTACCCTGACCGTCAGGCTAGAAAACATTGAAGCAGGCCTAAGGAACATTCTTGAAGATCAGTCTGGTCATACAAAAGGGAATTATACATAACATGGGGGTCCCTGGTACATCACTGTAGTCTGGAAGTGTGTACCTGAACAATACACCTACAATAATAAATGGGCTGACTGGTGAAAGGAATACGGAAAAGGGAATTGGAACTAGGACACAACTAAAATCCCCAATTACTAAGCATAATGCGACATTGGGCAGGGAAGAAACAAAAGCAATAAAAAATAAAAATCTATAGGAAGGACAAGAATTTACTTGGGTGATAGTCAGGCATGTGACGCTACACCAAGAGTACGGGTGATACACAAAAGGCAAAAGTTACACAAATTTTAACTCTACCGCTGGCGACTACACCATATACGGTACTCCTAGGTAATATTCCAGTTCCTTCTTCAGGGAAAAATGAAAACCTGGTTTTCTTTTAAGGAACAAGGGCCATATGCTACTTAGGAAGCAAAACATCATTAACTAATGTAATATAGAAATTAGGCCACCTTGAATCACAGATCTATAATTTCATCCTTAGGTCCAATCAAGGATACATAAATGTAGGGCTGCCTGTTCCTTAAGGGAAGGGGCAGTAACGTGACTAACTGCAGGTGACACACTTTGATCCTGTATATCTCTTTTTTCCTTCACTACCCCATTATAGCCAAATAGACATGCACTGGTGAAGTGTTGTCTCTCATGTTCACAGCATGAAATATCATTATCTGTGGAATTTAGTAACCAGAACAAGTTCAACCAACTGTTGCGTAGCGATGGGCATCGTCATGACCATCCCCTCACAACACAGGTAAATTTGTAATAGTATCAAAAGCAGCAACAAAAACAACAAAAACATGCAAAAAATAATAAAAACGCACAAAACGTCAAGCCATCAGATATACTTGCTGTATATCAAGCACAAAAAGCATAGACAAAACAATAGCATATGTAATAAGCGGTGACACACAAACACCATGTCATGTACTTTATGCACTGTAAAACTGCAGCCCAAAACCCAATATTTGGGCCTGTTTAATTTGTCAGGTTTAAAATCCTTACCCTCCTTTTTGACAATAGATCACCAGGCAATGGAAATCTGCTGTCAAATATAACTTTACTGTCTCTCTTCTAACATACAGGACCAGCAAGAACAATTCATGATAGAACCAAATACACAAAAATAAATTTCCATTACTTAACTGTTACCCTCTTGTCAGTCCTTGCAACATCCAGCCACTTTAGTTTTACCTTTCTAAAAATAAAAATCGTTACACTGACACTCCATATTAATTTGGTACCTACAATTTCCACTGTGAAAAATAAGTCTTAATTGTCAATTCGTTCACACTTAGCATGTAGCCTTAAAACATTTTAGAATCTTATTTTCTGTCTAAGACTTAATGCAACACTTCGTTTTCTGTTAAATAAGAGCAACTATAGCAGGCATCCTTCTATTTTTTTTAGAGCACCAATGTATCTGCAAAGCATTTAACATGATGTTTGGACTTTCAAAGAAAACCCCTTTGCTATATTTTCCCTTTGGAATTAAGTTCTTTAGTTTTAGTGATGCTATGGTGAACCAGAAACCCCACCTTTAGAGGCCCGTGTAGCAAGGTCATTCTGCATTCCACAGAGGCAAGGCCCTAATTTAAAAGGTCATAAATGTCAACGTGGCGGCCTACTCCATTGTTTAAAACTAAAGATAGCATCTCAGCAGCGTAACTTGAGCCAGCCTCTGCAGCTCTCCTAACCCCCAGCTTCTGACACTCTGAATTCGTCAAAGCCAGAAGGCCTTCCTAATTCCTCCTAACTTGCAATAATTCCCTCTATTTTGTAAAATAATGTCTCCTTTTTAGGCGCTAAAAAAATTATCTCTATTCCCATATTATTAAACTACATTTACTGTGAATAATTCACAAAACTTAATAACACGCATACCAGTTTTTAGAATAAAGGCTTGTTGCAATCCTATGCAATGGTACACATTTCATCAACCTTAAATGAATGAAGTCTCAGTAAGCCCAGCTGAAGTTAAAACCTTCAACCCTGATATTAAAACAAGCCGTTGTACTGGCACATTGACTCATTGATTCATAAGAAGGCACAACCTGTAAATATATATCAAACCTAAATGTATGTATTTACTGAAGCCTGAGACACTTTAAAAAGTACTCTGAATGAAAGAAAATGCAGTTTAAACAGAGTTTTTACCCAAATTCGACTTTCAGGCATTAAAAATGAATATCCTACAATTTTCTTGCATAATATGCATTACCAGAATGTCTATTACATAACCCATGAGTCAGGTATTGGAAATAATAACTTATACTTTATAAAAATGAGCTTGTTTGCGCCTGCGCCAAGGGAAAATTGTACACGCGAATGCTTGTCATTTTAGTGATGCAACACAACTTAAATCAAATTTTAATGCTAGGAGGTCATAGTATGAGTATTAAGCTTTATATATATCAAAAAACGATTTTGAAAAGCACTTATCTTTTTAAAATAATTTTTCCATGATTAATAATTTTATTTTAAAAAATCCCAATTAGTCGTTTTTGTGATAATTCCACATATAAAAAGCAAGCTGCATCTCTTGCCTATCATTTTGGACACATTAACTCACAAGCCTAAGCGCATAAGCCCTATTTGAAACGCGTCACATCTTTGCGCCACTTTCATTTAAAAGGACGGTTATGCAAAATTCCACCCGTGTTTAACTGGGAAAGTGCTGGCTGAATGAACATTCCTATCAAATATACTGCAGCTGAAAAGTTTGCCTGTGAACATCTAATACAATGCATCTAAGGAAAATGCTGTAATTTTATTTACTTTTGCAAAAATAGATAATTTCGTTTTTGGGGCCTTATTTATATCTATTGAAAGTGGTTCTAATTTTATCCTTGAAGCATTTAACGGCAGTTTTGTATATGTGCACAACTGCTCATTCTATAAATTAAATAGCAACACATAGCTATTTTAGCACATCACATTGTTCATTTCTGGATTTTTCCTAAGTTTCTACTTAACATTAATTAACCAACATTTTGCTTAACAGACTGAAAACATCAGAAGACCCACAAACACATATTGAGCTCATTTCAGACATAAACAGAAAGGGGTCAAACAGACAATACAGCGCGCTTTAGCCATTTTTCATAAATAGCGCCGTCACAATTTACTTACGGAAGTTGCACTAATGAGGAAACCACATAGACATTTAAACACACAGTTGACTTGCAAATCAATATGCATGACAGAAAGAACAGCTCACAGACTATACTTGAACCAAACCATTTGCAAATACTAGTTGTAAGTCATATTTACAAGAAACGCTTCTCAATAGTATTCCAAAAGGCTGCATAAACAGCCCAACAGACAGATGTATGTCCAAGAAGTAGTGAGTGCGCTCAATTCACTAGCTTTGCCTAGCAGAACACCACACAAAATCGTTCTGCATATCTTTATTCATGAAACTGCGCAGAACGAAGGATCCTTGTTTTGTATTATGTCATATTTTAATTCCCTGGGGATACAAAATCACCAAGGAAGAAATATGTTTTCAAATCTAACCGATTTTAACTATGGTACCGTCCAAAAAAGCAACACATTTTTCCATGTGAGCTTACAAACAGGCATGCAACTAAACCAAATGGAGAAATATCTCCTCATTACCTGCCTACACAAATTGCAATTCGCATATCCAGACCTATACAAACCAAAAGTTGGCCAACACAAATTTCTACATTTCAAACTTGCTAAGATCAGGCATCTTATAGCTTACTAATCTAACTTCAAACTTCAAGGGGTTATCTCTATCAATACACTCGCAAATATACGAGACCCTTGGCTATGGTAATTGCAATGACCAAATTAAAAACCAAGAAACCAACCCCTCGGCTTTGGTAATTGCGATAACCAAATCAAAGACCCAAAGAACCAAAGGAGTGGGAGCAACCCACTTATACTTAACTCTTACTTTTATTTAATCAAAAGGTTATCTAAATTCTAACTGTCAAGTTCTTCATAACAAAACGTCTTTTATAATACTCACGCCAAAAAGGGTTCTAATCGGGAGTGACATCTTTTGGAGAGTCAAAGTCAGAAAGATCAGAGATATACTGGGCTGCAGAGACAAAGAATCCCCCAGAACCTCGGTACCTGCTTAGTGGATTTCTGTCCTGTTCTCCCCAGTAGATTTCTGTCCTCTGACAAGATCGCTCCTCCAGATAGTCACTTGTATTGATGCCGCGCTGTCGGGCGCCAACTGAAGTACCGGGGATTTTAGGACCCCAGCGGTGCCAGGGATAGCACCCTATGACTTCGGGTTATCCTGTTGCTGTAGTATTATAAAAGACGCTCTCATGGTAATGTAACAAAGAACTTGGCAAAAGAAGCTGAAATATGAAAAGACATCTTTATTAAACACACATGAGTGAGACTACGTCGCACAGAAGCCTTAGCAACTGAATGAGGCAGTCTCCAGAACAAAAACCAGTCTTCTATTTTATACAGAATATTACGCTTTGGGCAACACCGCCCCTGTTTTACAAGTGGTCATTCACATATTTTGGCTTCAAAGAAAAGGCAGAGTCATGATGACCATCCCACATTCCAGTTAAACCAGCCCACAATTATTTACCCAGCAAGGCTCAGATCCCACATCAGATATCGATAGGCCCCAATAAACATGAGCATCTCCTGTTTGGAGAACAAGCCATAAAACAGGAACAGTCAGGTGTGAAAGAGATTAGCTGGAGGCTCGTGTTTAATGTAAAGGCTTTATGGTGTGTCAAGCCCTGATGCTAATCACAGGTGGCCAGAGGACGGGGAACTCGTGAGACCGGAGTGACCTAGGGGAGTGGAGCCAAGCTGCCCAGGTCACAGAAAAGTCAAAGGAAAGCACATGTGCTCTAAAGGCCCGTATTTTCTTCATAATATGTAGCCTATGTGAGGGCAACCATAAGATGGCCACCGCTCTAAGATGGAACCCACGTAGTGATGTATAATAACGTGTACACAGTGCATTCATCGCTAAAACGTTACACAAAGCACTTGTACATACCGCATTGACCATTCGCGGTTCGCTAATACCGGTATAGACAGGGTTAGGGCCCTGCCTCCTACGCGGTCCCAAATTTTAAAGTACCACATTTGCGACGGGAGAACCCTTCAGTGAGGCGTTGGTTCTGCTCCAGATTGCGCCATGCAGCAGAGGAGATGCACCAGTTCTGCTCAATCCACAGATAGGGCTGACAGAGCACCTCCATGCCCACTTCCAAGGGTCAAGGACTGGAGTGGCATCATTTGGCATGGGATGATTGACAGCTGGCAGAGTCCAGGTGCTGGGTTCAAGGTTGTTGGAGCCTTCTGTCCCTGAGGCTCTAGTCATGAGGCCAGTCAGCTAGCCCTTGGAGTCACTTTTGGTTCCTGGGTTCAACAGATACAGGCCCATTCCTTCTCACCCAGGCAAGAGGGAAACGGGAAGCAGGTCAGCAAAGCAGAGCACCAGTCCTTCAGAGCAGCAGTCCAGCAGATTGGCAGACCTTTCAGAAGCACAGCAGTCTTTATGTCTGGAAGAGTAACCCCAGGACCTGCCGGGTATTTAAAAGGTGTTGTCTGAGGTCAAATTGTTATACCTGGTGCTCTTGCTATGGAAGGCCTGAAAAGCTTCTAGAGATTTCCCTAGGTGTCCTACCTTCCCTGCTCTGACTTCCAGACTAACTAGAGGGGGTATGCTAACTAAAACAGGTATGCAGTTCTGTGTATGGAGGCAGGTCACAGCCTATTCAAGGGTAAGTATGGCTGTGCCCAGCTCCGCCCTCCCTTCCTGCCAGTGATGGCCCATTCAGGCACACCTAAGCTGTCTATTGTGTGCGGCTGTCTAGGAGCAATACACAAAGCCCAACTGTCAGCTACATCCTGTAATGTGACCACGTGACAGGCTACAGGCACTACATGGCTAATGCAGGAAAATTTCAACTTTCTAAAACTGGCATTTCCAAAATTGGAATTTAAAACCCAATTTTGCCATCAGAGAGAATTTTTCATTATGATTCCAAAGACACCAAACATGAACAGGTCATCTGCCTCCGTTTGGAAATGACAGCTTATTAAATTTAATAAGGTAACTCCAACGTTATCCTATCAAAGAAGTAGGGCAAGCAGGACATGTAAAATTTAAGATTCCATGTCCTACTTTTTATTTACTACACTACACCCTGCCCTGTGGGCTGTCTAGTGTCTACACTAGTGGTGACATATGTATTAGAAAGAAGGTTTTGGCCTGGCAAAATATTTATTTTGTAAGGTCAAAATGGCAGTTTACAATTGCACATGCAGACTGCAATGGCAGGCCTGAGACATGCTTGAAGGGCTACTTAGATTGGTGGCACAATCAGTGCTGCAGGTGCACTAGTAGCATTTAATTTACAGGCTCTGTGTACTTCTAGTACCAACTTACTAAGGACTTATAAGTAAATTAAATATGCCAATTGAGTATTAGCCAATGTTAGACTGTCTTAAGGAGGTGGCACATGCATTTTAGCACTGGTGAGCACTGATAAAGTGTTCAGAGTCCTGTGAAAACAAGAACAGCAAAAATGGAGGAGGAAGCCAAAACATTTTCGGATAAGACCACCCAAAGGCTGACAGGACTAACAATATTGTACAGGAAATTGTATTAGCCTCTTGGGAGATGGCCATGCCAGTGCTTTCCCTTAGTGAGATGTGAAAACTGCTACCAGAGCAGAAACAATACCTTAGTCCTTCTCACAGGAAGACATAAATGTCAGGTATGTAACACATATCAGCTTAGGAAGAGAAGCCGGGGGGTTCAGGAACGTCAATATCCTGAAACAGACCAGGGTGAGACCTGCCCATTCACTGTTAAGTATAAAGGGAGACCTGGGAGATGATTTTTGTCCCTAAGGCTCTCTGTAGCCAGTTTGGCACAGACAAGTAAGAGGGAGAGCTGGTCCCAAAATATGTTTGGTGTAGTTGATGAGGAGAGGACTGCACATTTCCCTAAATACCCTCACAGGTGGCACACAGGCTCCCTTCAGGGACAGAAAGCCATGTTGGATTTGCATCAGAATAGTGCACTATGGGATGGTTTGCAACAAAACAAAACGTGAATCAAAAGCGTGAAGCATCCCCCTGGGAAGTATTTTCTTATTGGTTAAGGAGTTTCAAGGAAGCACCCAATCCACTGGCTATTGACATCTACAAAGCTAGCACCTTACCCATGGCTCAGCAGAAACCCCTCTGGACCTGAGGAAGAACCGAAGAGGGCTGAACCTGCTGCTTGAGACCTTTGTGGAGATCTGAAGGGTTGGACCGGCTCCCATTTGTACCCAGAACTAAGAAGTGGACTTCAAGGGTCAGTTGGTTGACCTCCTATGTAGCTACTGGTATGTAACGATCTGCAAGAGGCCTTTTTCTAGATGTGCCTACCTGACCAGTAGCAAATAAACCTGAACTGGACCCTGCCGGTGGCCTCGACTTGAAGAAGTCTTGCCCACTAATTGTTGTCCTTGATGTCCTGGGAGCCTTAAAAGTGACCAAGAGGAGAAGCTCCAGAAATTCTGAACATTTGGGAGTTAGAACATTTTTAGACTTCCAAAACATCTGGAATATCAGCTGGACCCCGCAGCAAAGGTGTTCACCTCCTGCAGTTTTTGATGGAATTTCATTGGATACAGCTTCAGGCTTGCCATGCTGGTGGGTTTTTGATCTCCATTAAAAAAATAAGGTCCTGATTTAGATTTTGGCTGATTGATGATTCAATCACAAGGTGACAGATATCCCGTCTGACTTATTACTAGCACACTGCATCCTATGGTGCTTGTAGTAAGGCAGATGGAATACACTTTTCTCGTCCGAATCTCCTAGCAATATTAATATGCCGAGGCATCTTTAACCCAATAAGGGAAGAGAAATGGGATATAAGAGACACTGGTCCAGTTAACTGCACCGTCAGCTGCTCTCTCTGTAGTTTATCTTTGAATATTGGCCCAGCACCAGTCTCCCAAACACCCATGAGCTCCGTGCTTTAATAGAGAGTTTTACCCTATCCACCTCATTCTATCACAGAATAATGTACATGTACCTGGTCATTCCCTCTTTCCAACCTGCACTACTTGCTAACTCACAAGTGAGTTGTTGGGAAGGGATATCTTGGAAACACAAGAGTCGTGATTAATGGGTGCCTCCCTGAGACATGAATGAACCATTGGCAGCTAGTACATTAGTGAACTTTGTACATACCACAATTATGGTGGCTGTCGTTGCATATCTCTAGACAGTTCTGCAATCATGTCATGCTAGTCATAACAAGTACCTAGGGGGTTAATCACTTGCATATCAACAGTAACATTGCACATGTATGTCCCCCACACAGTATTAGTATCTATGCTTCACATTAGTAATAAGTATTAATTCAACACAGCAATAGGTCCATGTCGTGCTTGCTGTTTACAGGTCCTAGTTACACCATCACCATGTCCTCAGCACAAACAATATCAATGTAGTTAGCACATCAATCTATGTGTTATAGCTTGTAATCAATTAGTCTTTAGTCATGAATGGTATATCACTAAAGGCAATCATAATCTCTCTTCTTTTATTACATGTCTCAGATTTTGCACCCAGAACTCAGAACTCTAGCTGTCAACTTTGAGTGTGCACGCTCCTAATCAAGATAAGTACATTATGCGTGCACGCTCGTTACGTTACTGCCTTAGCTTTGTTCTAATCTTCTTGTTTTCTTTCTTTTTCTTTTAGGACATCAGATGCGCAGAGTATTGGAAAGTATTCCTTGTGGTGGAGTCACATTCACCTCAATTAATAACCCACCAGGGCCAGTGGAATTATGCTGAAAAGGAATAACAAATTATGTGGCAGGGCTGATAAAATTACGCAGCAAGAAATGGCAAACTATGCGGTGTAATGCGGCATAATGCTTGACAGTATGGTGTCAATATTTTGACATTTTGACAGCTACTCATGCTGTGTGGGCAAAGTTGCTTTGCATTGGCACTACTTTTACTCCTTAATACTGCAATCTGCTATTGATAAAGAACTAGTTAATCTTGGAAAAGGGTCTACCTGTTTAGAATCACGTGCTACTTATCTTTCAGAGCTTTTGAACCATCCAAGCTAGAATAATTTTTGTTAAAACTGTAAATTTTGCAAGAAATTGTGGATTATGCACCAAGTTCATAATATTTCAGGAAAATCTGTAGCCACAGAACTACCTAATTCTGGTGGCCCTGGTTATAACTGGCTATAGGACAATGCATAGTATTCTGTCCCTTATACGACAATCAGCAAATACATATCTTCATCAGTGCTTTGACTGACTGGAAGTGGCAGTATTTTTTGCAGTGAATCCTTTTTTTAGGCTATGGCTTTTTGGAAGAAAGTGACAGGGAGAGAGCAGGAAAGAGCTATTTCTACGGAGTTATGACACTATCACTTCCTAGTGCCAGCGCACAATCAGGCTGCCTAATTTTCCCACTTTGGATGTGCGCTGTACAGTGCAGTACACATGTAATGTGGGAAAGGTTAGGAGAAATAAAATAATTTCACATTCTCCTCACCAGCTTTCAAGTGATGTTAATTTTTGGTGCAAAACCCCTGTTTACTATTGTTAGTAGATAGGGTGGTGCATCAAAAACCATGGGTGTTTGCCCAGGAATGCCCATGTACCACCCATAGAATGCCTCCTTGACAGAGAGTACCACAAAGCAGCGCTTCACACTGCTTTGCGTTACTTTTTCCTACAAAACAATGCAAATACCAATATGCGTTGGTCTGTAAATCCCAAAAGGGATTTTGCATTGGGCCATAGTTGAAAAAGTAACACAAACCCAATGCAAAACCTTTGTAAATATGGGCCAATGTTTCATCATCTTAGGTTTTAAGCTAATGGAGTTTGGGAAAATGTTTAATGCTGCAAGGCGCAATCCCAGAACATGGAGTTCATCGTTTTGCTGGATCAATGACAGAGGTAGCAGTGGAGTTTTATTAGGATTGGATCAGGGACACTACCAATTGCAAACTCATTTACCCCATGAATCAAACTGCTTGAGCAATTTTGGGATGAGAGCCCATTTTGATCTGAAGAAGAAAAGTTTCATGCTTGTGGCACAGGAGAAAGAATACCCCCCTCTCAGAGTGTTTGAGGAGGTTGTCACTAGCTCTGTCTGCCCTGAACCTTTATTTCCAGAATTCCTTTCTAGAGCTGGCAGTGTCTGTTTCCTGTCTGGTGACACATTGGGATATCAGGATTATTTTTGTGAGTAAAGCCTATCTGCTGAAAAAACGTTCTCAAAAAGTGTGGGTGCTACAAAGCTGGGAAGATTGAGTCTGTAGAATGGTGCAAAGTGGGCTGAGAAGAGCCTTTGTGGAAAGTGAGCAGAGGGGAGACACACTGACACTGAAGAAATCTGCACGTGTCCAGGGGATTTTAATACCTAAGCTTTTATTGTGAAGTATTTCAGCAACTGAGGGTCTTCGTGTTAAACCAGTGTTGTGTAAGCCCAGAAATTTGAACATGCATTGAGTCTGTACCTAGTTTGAGACTTCCTAATGATATCGCTTGGAATTTAGGGGCATATGTACAAGCCCCTATCACCAACGGAACGTCACTTTTTTCGACGTTTATGTGGCGAAAGGGGTTTCGCCTTATTTACAAGGCAGCGTTAAGCTACTTAACGTGGCTTAATGCTACCTTGTAAATAAGGCCCCTTTTCAGGCTATGCTTAGCATGAAAGGGTTTGGCAGTGGGTGCTGCGGTGGGCGTTCCACCGCAGTACCCATTGATTTTGACGCTGCCCCCTATTTAAAGGGGTTGTGTAAATGGGAGGCAGTGCCAAAATTAAGACCAAGGAAAACCTGGTCTTAACTTGGCAAAATGAGGAGAACTGCTTTATTTACCCTTGTTTTTGATTTTTCCATGTGTCCTGGCTTGTGCAGCGCACAGGGAAAAAGCAAAAGATTTACCTTCCTGCATTTAAACAATCTTTAAAAAAAATACATTTTGTAACTTCCATGTGTGCTGCATTAAGCAGCACAAATAGAAGTGACAAAACGGCATTTAAAGATTGTTTATGTGCAGGAAGGAACACCTTCCTGCACATAAACAATCTTCCCTGCAAGCAGACACCCTTGCACTATGGTGACCGATACACTGGTAGGCAGTGCCAAGCAACAGCATTGCTGCATTTGAGCTGTTTTGGGCTGGAGACTTATCAAACTAAACACCTCGGTCATTCTTCAGTTTTCAGCCAACTCCACACTTTTCAATTGGATGTTCCACTTTTATGAGTCAAAGACACATCCTGGACATTCGGCTCACTGTGCACTCAATAGTTGGGACAGCATGGTTCGAACTTCTGATTGAATTCAAACTTAATTCAAGTTCTAGACTTCCTGCGAAATCTACACTTGCACCCACTGTTTCACATTTTTCCCCAAGGCTCTAATATGATTCCGTTTATGAAATGTAAATCCGGGTAACTAAGGGGCATATGCATCAAGCCATTTTGCGATTGCAAACAGTGCGATTTGCAAAAAGCTGCCGTTCGCGATCGCAAAATGGCCTTTTCTGATGTATGTAACTTTTGGGTAATTCGCAATTTAGTTAATCGCAATTATTTTGCGATTCCCTAAATTGTGAATACACATAGGGAATCCCAATTTGTGATTTCCTAATGCAGATGCAAGAAACCTTTCCTAAATGCAAACTGTGCATTTAGGAAACACTAATTACCATCAACTTCAAGTTGATGGTAATATGTGCATACTTTGAAAAATGCAGCATTTTTCCTGGGGTGCTTCAGGGAGCCCTTAGGCCCCTGGGAAGCCGTGGCTTTGCATTCGCGATTTGCGATTACCAATATAGTAACCACAATACGCGAATGCAATACCATTTATTCCTGTGGGCATGTAGGCCCCTGGAAATGAATGGAGTCACAATACCTAATAGTGATTCGCTATTTGCCAAATCACTATTAAGTAATGTTAAGGAATTGCGAACATTTTTGCGATTCCTACTTGCATAGCATTTTGCGATTTCCACATAGCGAATCGGTAATATTCCCTATTTGGGAATCGCAAAATGCAGGCTTGATGCATGCGCCCCTAAATCCTTAAGATCTTTGTATCTAATCTACTTTGTTGGGAATCCATATTTTTGCCAACCTGATTAGCCAAATTGGAAGTCCCTATGTCATACTCCAAATTAGACCTGGAAGTTTTAAAGAAAAACGTTACCCATTTTTGCAATTATTTTGCTAAATTTAGCACTGCATAGGTTAGTTTTCATCGTGCTTTGTAAAAGTATGGCCTAGCTGTATTGTGTTCCAATGTAAAACATATAGGCTGCACACACTTAAATGTTTAAAGTGCAGGGTCGGCTTTAGGGCAGTGCAACTTGTGCGGCCGCGCTGGAAGCTGGCCTACGGAGCGGGCGCTGACCTCTGGGTGGGAAAGCACTGCGTTTAGCAATAACTTACTATTTAAAAACAGGAAACTGCGTTTACAACGCTGTCATTACATCGCAAGATTATTACAATGCGGTTGTTCCAGCACCTTCCGTACTGGTGCGCAAACTGGAGTAGGAATAGTAAATAATGCTATTCCTAAGTCCAGCGTGCCCCCTACAAGTCGTTCTAATGACTTGAGATGTAAATGCATCGGGAACTAACAACGCAGTCATTGTAACGACCGCGTTTTAAAAGCACGCATTGTAGTACATCATGTTGTAATGTACAGAATTCTTTAAAAACACCTTCAGAAGAGTTTCTTGTGCATCCAGTTTTTAGGCAGCATTAAAAATGTCAAGATAACTCTTGGGATCTATGTTCCTGCTAGACAGAGAGATCAGCGTTTTGTCTAGGGGCAGCTTTGAATCTCCAGAAATTAGCACAGAGAGTTAATATGCCTGATGCAAAGAACACGTACCGTGCAGATCACAGATCTGTATTTTATGAGGATAGCTGAGTGAATCACTGCTTTTGTCGCAGAGATCTTTTTGTCATCACAGTTCAAAGTTACAGCCCTAATATAGAATAGTGACTGTTACGAACTGTCATCAAAGAGCTGTATGCCAACCTCATAAAATAGGTTAGGACATTCTCAATCAATCACGCGTTTGTTAAGTGCTACTACTCACTCGTAAGGGTTTCAAGGCGCTGGGGGAGGGGGGTTTCACAGGTTCCAGTCCATCAAGGAGGGGGTCTGTCAAAGAGCCAGGTTTTGAGGTTTATTGTAAAGATGTGGAGAGATGTTGTCTGTCTGAGGTGGAGCGGGAGGGCGTTCCAGGCTCTGGTCGCGAGGAAGGAGAAGGAGTGGCTGCCTGATTTGGTCTTTCTGGTGTGGGGGATCATGGCGTAGGAGAGCTGGGCTGATCGTAGGGTCCTTTGGGGTGCATGGAATTTGAGTCGGCTGTTCAGGTATGCTGGTCTGGTGTCGTGGAGGGCCTTGTGAGCGTGGGTGAGCATCTTAAAGGTGACTTTAGCTTCGATCGGGAGCCAGTGGAGTATGCGCAGGTGCTGAAGGATGTGGCAGTGTCTTGGCAGGTTGAGGACCAGTCTTGCGGCGGCGTTTTGGATGTTCTGTTGCTTGCGTGTGAGGTTTTTGTATATTCCGGTGTAGAGTGCGTTGCCGTAGTCAAGCCTGCTGGTGACCAGGGTGTGAGTGACGGTGTTTCTGTGTTCGAGGGGGATCCATTTGAAGGTCTTATGTAGGAGGTGGAGGGTGTGGAAGCAGGAGGACGAGACGGCGTTGATCTGGTGGGTGATTTTGAATTTGGAGTCCAGGATGATTCCCAGGTTGCGTGCGTGGTCTGTGGGGGTGGGCGGACTTCTGAGAGCGGGGAGCCACCAGGTGTCATTCCAGGCATCAGGGTGTGGGCCCATGATGAGTACTTCTGTTTTGTTGGTGTTTAGTTGAAGACAGCTGTTTTTTTTCCATTTGGCGACAGCTTCTATGCCTTCTCGAAAGTTGTGTCTGGCGGTTCTGTATTCAGTCTTTCATTATCTATTCGTAATGTTGCTGAAAAGTGTTTGTTTGGGTAGATAATATGTTCTTAATATTAAAGTCAGCCTTTAACAATGCTTTAAAACAAATGAAATGTGAGTGAGAGAGGGGCTCCGGAGAGATTAGGGGCACTTTTTCCTGGTGGTTGTGAGGAATCTGTGGAGATGGTCATGGGGGATGGGCGCCTAAAATTATTGTCACACTGGGCGCCAATCGCTCTAAAGCTGGCCCTGTTAAAGTGTCAGTGTGGGCAAAATCTCCAGGTTGCAAAGGAGGGTGCAGGGATTTAGTACTGTGGATTTCTCTGCCATGAATGAGGAAAAATCCACAGTAGAAAATTCCTTTTTGCCCTGCAGCAATACCTTTGTGGATTTCGGGTGAACCCTTGGAGAGCATAATCATATAAAAATATAACTAAGCTGGAAGAATCTCTCAGTTAGTCAAACATTCACTTCTGAACAAAGAAGCTAATCCAAAAAGACTATCCAGCATTCCATGCACCCATAAATTGAATTTTGTGGGGTGGGGAAATCATGTAATTGCATTTATTTGAAGACAAACGTCCAGGTGAGCTAAACATATATATCACACAGAAGAGAGGTATTTAACGTATCTGATGTCAATATAGGACATGTATTGACGAAAAAACACACAGCAAGCAATTCATTGTTTATATTATTCTAGTTTACATTGGTTAATATTAACTCATGCTATTTGCAGTGCTCCTAAAGTTGATGGGTTCATGAGCAAAGGTAACAGGAGTGAAGAATGTGTATTTGACACGTGCACTCTAGTATTATGCAATGACCATACCAGTTGATCAAAACTACTCCAACCACAAACTTCTGTTAGCAGAGTGTTAAACCTGGCTTCCTTTGCATGGTTCCTCTAACGTTTTACCTTCCGTCTTCCTGTTCTTGCTGACTTTGCTTTTCTGGCCTTAGGACTGTGCATTTTACTACAGCTAACAACTGCCAAAGTGCCTATGCTCTTTCCCTAAAACATGATAACATTGGCTTACACCCAATTGGCATTTGTAATTATTTATTTTTAAGCCCCTCATAAAGTGCACTACCTGTGCCCAGGGCCTGTAGAATAAAAGCTGCTAGTGGACATGCAGCACTGATTGTGACACCCACTTTAGTAGCCCTTTAAGGATGTCTCAGGCCTGCCATTATGCAGTGTGCAGTTTAAACAGCCATGTCGACTGGCAACTCAACCTTTTGCCAGGCCCAAACCATCCTTTAAATACATATGTCACCATAGGTTAGACCCTGAACAGCCCAGAGGGCAGGGTGCAATATATTTAAAAAACAGGACATGTGTTTTGAATTTTACATGTCCTAGTAGTATAAAACTCTTAAATTCGTTTTTCACTAGTGCAAGGCCTATATCTCCCATAGGATAGCCAAACGGGGACTCCAACCCCCACAAACCTTTGCGGCAGGAACCGCCACCTGACCTCTGCCCTGAATGCTGGTTGCGCCCGGAGGCGCATAAATGGGGCCATCTTCTCCTGCACCGCGGGATGCCAAACGGGGAATCCAACCCCCACAAACCTTTGTGGCAGGAACCGCCACCTGACCCCTGCCCTGACTGCTGGTTGCACCCGGAGACGCATAAAAGGGGCCATCTTCTCCCGCAGCGTGGGACGCCAAATGGGGATTCCGACCCCCACAAACCTTTGCGGCAGGAACTGCCACCTGATCTCTGCCCTGAATGCTGGTTGCGCTCGGAGGCACATAAAAGGGGCCATCTTCTCCGGCAGCGTGGGATGCCAAATGGGGACTCCAAACCCCACAAACCTTCGCGGCAGGAACCGCCACCTGACCTCTGCCCTGACTGCTGCTTGCGCCTGGAAGTGTATAAAAGAGGCCATCTTCTCATGCAACGTGGGATGCATGCAGGCCGCGCCCAGGCAAAGCCCGGGCCAAGGGAGGGCCTGTCCTTGCCCGTCATTGCCAGGAAGAGGCAGGGCAGGGCCAGCCCCCCTTGGCATTAATCTCTCAGCACAGCCAATCTGGCAAGACTTTTCTGGACTAACAAACAGATTTTTCACCATCCAGTATTATCCTTCTGTAATGTATAGTCGTCAATAACACCCCCCCCCCATACTTACCAGCAGGAGCTGGTGGTGGAATTAAGAACTTGTAACCCAGTGACTCATTTGAACTACAGTATAAGCCATCTATGAACTCTAATAGCCTGGGAAGTACCTGAGACATTTTTATTGTGATTATTGACTTTCTAATTTCCCCTTTTTAAATTATTTGTGTCCCTCCCAAATAACCCATTGCATTGTATCTTGTTCTCCAGGTACAACTATAGTATTTTTCTAACTGTGACTCTGCAGCACTCTGCTTATTCTAGGGGCGAGGCCATATTTTAGCTCTGTTTGATTGAGAAATAGGTACGCACGCTTGTGTAACAAAACATCCCCAAGCGCTCATTTCCTCTTCTGTGCCTCCAACCTCAATTGATGGGATGCTCCAGAGGGCTATTGTGGTGGTAACCTCCAAAATAGAGTTGACTGAGAGGCACCTGTCTTTAACTCCAGATATCTTTTGCCCAGTGCCCGAGTCATCTACCTCCCAAGCCGTAACCCCTTTATCTGCTTCTAGGCTAGCAGAGTCTATACCCAGGCCAACAGAGTCCCCTCCACCCTTACCCCAAGAACTACCAGTGAAGCCATCAATGCACAAAGCTGGAACCACCACTAGTTTAGCTAAGAACGGGAAGCGCAAGACTGGAAACGTGGTAGGAGCTAAAAGGAAGAAAACATCGAGCCAACATTTAGGGGAGATGAACTAGCTAGCACTGGGGGAGTGATAGAAAACCCCATCATCCCTCAGATAGAATCTGATTGTCCACCCTGGGTGAGGAAGCTGATAGTGGATCTGGAGACCCAGTTGATAGCTATTGTAAAGGAAGAGCTTGCTCATCTACTTAACCACCTAGACACAGGACACTTAATGGGGCACAATAGGCACACTAACACCTCAAATTGTACTACCCAACCTCCAGGGAACAAGAAAGACTGCAGCTCTCAGACAGACAGTATAGACCAAACCTCCTCAGGCAGGCACGGTCCCCCGAGGGTGGCACTCCCAAATGTGCCAATGGGAGCCAGTAGAATTGATGTTGAGACAGCGTAAATCAGTGTGTCCCATCTAGAAAGGCTAGGCACCCATCAGGCCCAAGATCTGAAGACTGCTACTGACCCCAGGAGCCTCATTCATGCAAAAGGGAGCCATAATTTTGTCTCCCATATGGAGGACTCAAACGTAAAAAGGCCTACCCGAATAGACCTCAGGACAGGTAGGGAAGGGGTGGACCCTGTGAGGCTATAGAGAAAGGCTTTGGAGTAGTGAACCTCCCGACTATAAATCTACCCCCAGCCTCACTTGCATATGTCATTGTACTGACAGATGTACCCGAGATTAAAGTTGGCCAGAAGGAAACGCTATTGGACCTCACAAACAAATGCCTTTTTTGGCTGGCCAGATACAGGCAGTTTCCCTATGACTGTGCAGTGGAGATTTTAATGGTTTGTAGAGTTGGCTGGGTGGGCTAGTCACCCAAGACAACGCAAGGGGATTGTATTGTTATTAATTTTAGCAATCCCCAGACTGTTCACACTTTAGCAGGCCATATCTCCAGTCCCTATGTACCATATACAGGGGTCAGGGCCCACACACTGGACTATTTTTACTTCCATAGTCGTAGCCAAAACAGAACCACTAACACCTGTGCCCCAGCTAACTGGTCTTTAGAACAACCAACAGCGGGTCCATCCCCCAGATCTCTCCTCTTTAACATCCCAGTGGGGAATAGGTTTGGGGTCTTAGAGGAGGTGGACTGACTTGTGTGGAAACATGGACTTGCCCCAAGTTATGGGTCCTGGGGGTCTGGTAGGGAACTAAGGGAAACCAACAGTGGCCAGCAGAGCCAGAATACTCCCTGTGGACATGGGGATTATCCAGGGTTATTCACAAATCGAAAACCAGCAGCGAGACACTGATTTTCAAGGGATTTGTGTAGACTTGTCTAAAAACCCAGTGCCGCCAGTGTACGACTTCTTAATCTCAGGTCCATTCAGAAGTGGTCCCACCATGGAAGGTGGGGTAGTAGCCTCCATGGCCCAGCAGGAGGGCACCCAAAGCCTCGACTTTAACAGCCTTAATGCCCCTGATGAAAACTCTAACCCCGATCACAAGCTGAGGGTTTTATGCTGGAACATCACTAAAACAAGAAGTTAACTGCACTGCCCAGAATGGGGGCTATTTGTAGGCAAATATGATGTGTGTGTGTGTTTCAGGAAACATGGGCAAGGGATGACATTGTAAGGATGGGTTATGCAACCTTCAATGTGCTGGTCATGAAGGGGGGAGAGGAAAACCCTCCGGGGTCTTATGTACCGGGGTTGACACACACCTGGATTTTATAGTGGAACAGCTGAATACCCTGTCTGAACGACATTCAGTGTACCATACTGACTTTCTCACCCAGCCTTAAAATTGCCTCCATCAAGATCTATTCCCGCCCTGTAAGCATCTGCCACGAATCACAGACCTTTGATCAACTGAACACCTTTATCAGTACCGTCCCCCCCAACACAAGGCTGGTCATAGGGGGAGATTTTAATTGTCAATTTGAGTCCCTTGCTGCCTCTACTGATGCCCTTACTAACAATGAGGATTGACATTGGCTAATCCCTGACCCCCAAATCCAACCAATAAAGGCCTGGACCCCGTTGGCACTCCAGATCAATTCAATAACACTAACTCATTCCCTGAGAGCGTGCAATGGCTGCACCAACTCAGATAGACCAGCAAAGCTAACCTTTAACAGAACTGGACAATCCTTGCGGGATTATATTTTAGTAGAAACAAGACTATGGCAGTGGGTTGCTGACTTTGCTGTCCTGACCAACCAGGACAGCGATCACAACGCTTTGACTTTGGAGCTACACCTCCCAGATCTTCATAACCCTATGGACAATGGTACCTCAGTAGCTAGTAACCTAATACTCTCCAACAATAGAAGGAGAATTAAATAGGGGACAGTCAAGCAGTGACCTGATGAGGTAACCACATTATTTTCTCTAACTATTTTGCCCTTACAGGAAATGGGGGAGAATGTTAGGGAAATGCACTCTGCTCAATCCATTGCAAGAATAGAGGCACTGCACGTAGAATTAACAATTAGCTTGACTAATATATTTATCCCCCTGACACACTCCTAAGCGAAAAAGGGTTCCAATCAAACTTGATTCAATGACACCTGAAGTAAGGCCAAGAGAGCCCTCTTAGATGCAATCAAAAGCAAGGACAGACTCCTAACTAAACAAATGAGGGCCCTTTACCGAGATTATACCAAACAAGCAAAGAAGAACTGGGAGATAGATAGATGGGATGCCATTAGAACAGCTCTAGCTAACAGGGATATGAAGATGTTCTGGTCACTAGTGTGCTCAGATAGCAACGTAGGGAAGCCAGCCTTGGAGCCCAACATCGCTGCAGCTGCATAGAAGTCTCACTTTCGAGCTCTATATTCTACCGAGGAAGATATAGAGTCAAAAGTTGAATGTCCTCTATTAATCCCAGGGATATTCTTTGAAGAGGCCCATGGTTCACTTTAACAGAGGTCCTAAACACAATCAGGAAGCTTCCTCTTGGTAAAGCCCCGGGACTAGACAAGATTCCGGGGGATCTATTTCAGGCAGAAGTAAAAATATGGGGACCCTACCTTTGGGCAATATTTAACACCATTTTGAGAGGTATGGGGATCCTGGATACCTGGTTGGGGGCTGAAATTTTCCCCATCTTCAAAAAGGGTTGACCTCTCTTGCCGACCAATTATAGGCCGATCAGTCTGATTGATGTCACCCCGAAACTGTTTGCAAGGATCCTCCTCGATCGCCTTCATGTGCGGATGGAGGAGTGTGAAATCCTGAGCCCTTACCAAGCCGGTTTTCGAAACAAAAATCTCCACCATCGACCAAATCTTTAGGATTCAACTACTATACTGGAAGACGGTATAATAGAGGGTGGCAGCCTCTACTTAATATTCGTCGACCTATAAACGGCCTTTGATTTGGTCCCCAGAGAAAAATTGTGGGAGGTTCTTTAAGAACAGGTAATCCCCCCTATCTTTTGACATTGATCATGAGACTGCACAAGGGCAATTTTGCCCAAGTAAGGTACGGGAAATTTGGGAAATTAACCCCTCGCTTTCCAGTTAATAGAGGAGTAAGGCAGGGGGGTGTGCTCGCCCCTACCCTGTTTGTCTTTTCATCAACGCTCTGGTTGCCAAATTAAATGAGGTAGAGGATAACGACTCCCCTACGGTGGTGCATAGTAAGGTGCCAGCAATGATGTTTGCGGACAACACTCTGCTGCTTTCAAAGTCGCCTATGGGCATCCTGAGGGTTCTTGACAGTTCTGTAACAGTCTGCAAAAACAAGGGGCTGGAGATCAATATGCTAAAAACCAAATTTATGGTCCTCAACCCAGCCAAATCCTTCCGCCCAAACCCTCCTTTAAATGGTACCTTGCTCGAGAGGGTGACCGTCTATGACTATCTTGGTGTCACACTGTACGAAAAGTTTGAGTGGGGTCCACAACTAGCCAAAGCAAGCCTCACATTAGCTCAGACGATAGGGGAAGTCATAAAAACATATAGGAATTCCTCCTATCACCGGCAGGCCCGGTGGCTGAGATTTACAAAGTCAAAACCAGAAGCGCTGCAATGTATGAGGCTGAACTATGGGGTCATTGTTCCCCTGGCGGACTGTCTAAAACAGAGAATAATTTCATGAGACAGTTGTTGGGCCTTCCACTAAGTACCCCTCTTATCCCCTTACGCAGGGACCTAGGAATCAGACCTATTGCAGAGGAGACTGGTCTTAGACCTTTAACCTTCTGGCGTAGACTGTGGGTGACCCCGCAACTAGCAGTCTACCAGTCAGAATTAAAGAAGATTTTGGTCCTCCCGGGTGTGGGTAAATTGCCATGGTTTTCACATATAAGGGATGTATGCTTTAAGATAGGTCATCCAAACCTATGGAGTAACCCGGAGGTACCGTGCCCGGTAACACTTGTAACTGCGTAGATGGGACTGCTATTCATGTCTTTTTCTTTTGCACTGGCTATAAAAAAAACAGACAGTGTTGGCTTGTCCCACTTTGTAGAAATCTGTGTTGTAGGCAGTTTGTGGAGGCATTTAGAATATTGAGAACTCCATGTGGCAGAATCAAAGGGTGTTGTTAAACTCATCACTGCAAGCTTCAAACTCCTATAGTCCCAATTTCTCACACTCTAATCATTTTAATCATTTTACATTTTTAACTCATTCTTAAATAACCTTTTAACCTTTTCACATTCCCAAAACTAATTTATTGATGAACTGTAACTCGACTAAATCAACATGATATGGGGCAAATGTTGGATGATGAGAAGAAGCTTTTACATGTATTAATCCCCCTTTTCATGATGAATTTGAATACTGTTTTCAGTTAAGTTTTTTTTCTTTCATCTTACTTATGTATTGATTTTTGTCATGTATTTTCTCTGTTACTGTTTGTACTGTTTACTTTTTATGGTCTTTACAGACTGAAATAAAGTTTGTTGGAATGGAATGGAATATATTTAAAAAACAGGACATGTGCTTTTGAATTTTACATGTCCTAGTTGTGTAAAACTCTTAAATTCGTCTTTCACTAGTACGAGGCCTAAATCTTCCACAGGATAGCATTATGATTACCTTATTATGCTTTATACATGTTATATTAAAATGGGAAGATATCACTCGTTCAAGTTTTGTCTGGAACCCTAATTTAACTTATGGTGGAGTCACATTGTAAACTACAATTCTGAAAAGGCCACTTCTAAAAAGTAAACATTTTCTTGACTTAGGCATTTGGTCCCTGCAGCCTGTCACTTTTCACATGACTGGGTGTAGTTTGAAGTTGGGCTTTTTGTATTCCTTCTAGAGAGCCTCCTGAAATGGGAGCTTAGGTGTGATTGAGTGGGCTATCACTGGCAAGATGCGAGGGAGAAGCTAGGGCAAGCCTCACTTACATCTGAATAGGCTGTGTCCTATCTCCACATGAATGCCCGCATACTCCTTGTAGTTAGTCTGAAGGCAGGTCATCTGTGCACTTCAAAGGCATGGCTCTAGAAGCTTCTCCCCACTTCACAGGCACAATTTTGTATAAAAGGAGGACCTGAAGCACCACCACTTCAGTACACTTCTGGACCAGTAGATACTCTGCAGGAGGCAGGACTACTGTGCTGTTTAAAAAAAGACTGCTAGACTGCTGAACTGCTGCTCTGAATGAAAGGTTGCATTGCTGTGCTGACATGCTGCCAACTTGTGTGGTAGAGAAAGGCAGGACCTGAATCTCTTGGACCCAGAGTAACTCCAAGGCCTATTTTGCTAGCCTCTTGATCTGAAGCCTCAGGGACATAACAGGCTTCCAACCTCCTTGCAGCTGCACCTGGACACTGACATCTGTGTATCTACCCTGCTAAGTGGTGCCACCCCAGTCCTGGACGCTTGGAAGTGGGTGTAAGGTGCTTGCCAGCAGAATCGATGCATCTTCTCTGTTAAGCAGCACATTCCCTACCAGAACCAAGAAATCTCCTCAACTGAGTGGGGCATCCTCAAGGGAACCAATGCATTGCTGCTGCTGCATGGATTGGACCCATTGCAAAAACCTGTGTTGGCCTCACAGACCTTGGAACCAATGCTTCACCACCGACTCAGCACAACTACTGTCAGATGCTCAACTCTCTCAACAACGGCCGCCTGGAATTTGAACTGGCTAACCTGGAGTCCTAAAGTGTGGCCCTGCTCAAGGAGTTTTGCAAAAAAATAGGGCTTCCAGGAAAGAGGACTACCAGGAAGGTGGAGCTGCAAAAGGTGCTGAGGACCTGGGCAGAAGTCCATCAATTTCTGGCAACAGAAACAGTTGAGAGGGAGAGCAGGATGAGGAAGGCACAGAACAGGACCAAAAGGAGGATCTTGGACTGTGACATGCTGAGGACAGGGGTAACCTACCCCCAGGATTAGAGATCCCTTCATCTGCAGGAACAGTGTTTCCTCCCACAACCTGTCCCCAGATGTGCTGGTGGAGAGAAAGTTGAGAAGGGAGTACAGGCTGGAAATAGCTACGCCCCGAATGGAGGAAAAGAGGTTGGCCATAAAGGCAGAGCAAAGGAAACTGGCTGTAGAAGAAAAGTTGTTGGCCATGGAAGCCTAGCAAATTAAACTGGCCAAGGAGGAGAGAAATGCTTGGACTGTTTGGCTCATGAGAAGAGCATTAAGGAGCTGGACATCAAGCTCAAATAGGCAGAGTCCAACAGTGATGGTGGCAACATCTCTTCAATGCACTCTGGAGACAAGAGCGTCCATATTCCCAAAAGGCTGGTGTCTGACTTTGTTGTGGAGACGATATTGATAAGTGAGGGGGAGACACCCTACTGTCCCTAGAGAAGGAGGAAAGAATGTTGTATCTGCACATGAAGGAAACCCTTGTAAGGAAATATGATCTGACCCCAGAGAAGTACAGGCAAAGGTTCAAGGACAACCAGAAGCTGCCCAAGCAGTCCTGGGTGGATTTTGTGGATTCCTTTTTCAAAGCACTTGATAGTTGGGTGAAAGGCAGTGAGGTAAATGATTACAAAGGACTGTACTATCTGTTTGCAAGAAAGCACATGTTCAGCAATTCATTTACAGAGCTGCACCAACACTTGATTGATAGTAAGCATAGTGACCTCAGGGAGCTTGCTAAGGAGGCAGACAGCTGGCTCAGCACCAGTATCTATCTTGGAAGGATCACTAAAAGGGTGGGCAGGGTCCCTATCAAAAGAAGAAAGGGGGGGGGGACAAACATAAAAACAAGGACTTCTCAAAAGAGCGTGAAAATAGTTCCACGGGTCACGACTCCCATCCTCCAACCGATAATAATAGATGGTTCCCTGACAGTAAGTCTTCATGGAAGGCACCCACCCAAGTGCAATTGGGGATGCCAAGTGTACCAAGCTGGCAGAGTCCTCGACTGGTGGGCAGTCACTGGGGTTGGCTAGTCTAGCGCTTGTGGAGGGGATTGTCCCAAATAGTGTAGGGGACAGAGTAGAAGTTACCCCAGTGTCCCTAGGTGATGGAGAGATGGTGCAGGGAACTCACATGCCTAGTAATACTAGGAAATACAGGCAGTGGGTCACCATCCATAGGCAGAGGGTGTAGGTTCTGAGAGACATTGAAGCCAGCATGACAACTGTCAGATGTCATCTAGTGACCTCAAAGCAGGTAGTCTCTAATGCATTCCAACAGGTTATTGCAGCTGACAACCATGAGAGTTACTATCCAGTGGCTCTGGTTCCATTTGAGTGGGAAGGGTGGTCTCAGGTTCCTTGTGGGTAGCTGTGAGTATGTCCATGTCTGTGATTGTCTGCTCAGCAATGATCTGGAGCATGACTACTGGAAGGAGGTGAAGATCGGGTTCCACTTGGGGATGTTAGGGTTGCCTAGTCCATGGTAGCCCAAGAGGTTAGTCAGGAGGACTTTGAGCCTGGAAAAATATCCCAAGTGCCTGTCATGAAGTAGAAGGGCAAGGGCAAGGGGCAGTGGCAACCCGTTCCTAAAACTCCCACGGTCTGGGAGAAGGCTGAGGGGGATGCCCTGGAGCCTACAGGGGAGGATGTTGCTGAACAGAGAAACCTGCCTAAGCTGGCCAACTGGCAGCAGGAAGAGGATCGATGACAGCAGGCCGAGACCCAGGCAGCTGCTGGCACCTTAGGTGATCGCCTGATTTACTAGGAAAATTGACTCCTGTTTACTGAGCCTAAGGTTCCTGAGCCTGGTTCAACTCGTGCGTTGGTGGTTTCCCAGTGCTACAGGGCCTTCCTACTGGGGCTGTACTCCTGGAGGGTCATTTGGGGGTAGAACAAGAAATTTGACAGGCTTGCTGCCCACTTTTACTGGCCTCAGATGCATTCTGCAGGTCCTGCCCTACCTGCCATGCCAGTGGCAAATCAGAAGGAAAGTGCTAAAAGCTCACCGGTAACCTTTTATGTTAATTGGCACCCCCTTTGACAGGGTGGGCATCAACATCAATGGACATTTGAACCCCAAGACAGCTAACAGCCATGGGCAATAGGTTAATCTTGGTCTTCGTGGACCATGCCACCCAGTACCCGGAGGCTATCCCTCTGATAACAGTGACTGCATCCACAAGGTCCAGGGCACTGATGGGAATCTTCACTCACGTGGGATTCCCCAAGGAGGTGTTACTAGGCTGTGGTGCCCACTTCATGTACATGAAAGCCATGTGAAAGGAATGTGGGGTAAACTATGAGTTTTCCACTAGCGATTATTGAGTCCTCCAATAGCCCTTGGTTCAGCCCACTATTGCTGATCCCCAAGGCTGCCCCTCCAGGTATGACTCCTGAATTTCAGTCCTGTGTAGAGTACTGTGGGCTCAATGTAGTCACCAAGACTGACTCACACCTCATCCTTCAAGCTGATGAGCTCATTGATTGGCTAGGAGCTGCCAAATTCCTCAGCTCATTTGATCTAACATCTGGGAACTGTTAGATGCCTTGAACAAGAGGACCAAAGAGAGGTCTGCGATCTCAACCCCAGAAGGCAGTTCCAGTTCTGGGTGATGTCCATTCGGTTGAAGAATGCCTCTGCCACTTTCCAGAAGTTGTACAGCCAGGTCCTGGCTGGGTTGGAGAAATTGTGTGGCATCTATATGGACTACACTGTGGTCTTAAGTTCTAGCTGGGAGGACCACCTGTGCCACCTCAGAGAAGTGATGCAGGCTCAGCAGATGGCAGACCTGACTAACAAAGACAATCAGTGCGATATAGGGCAGATGGTCAGTCATATCCTTGGGTAACTAAGTGGGAACAAGCAAGGTGCACCCCCTACGGGCAAAGATCAGAACCATTTTGGCTTTGATTTTGGCCCACCTCTGACCCATTAAGAGATGAGAGCTTTTTTAGGCCTCACTGGATTTTACAGGAGATTTGTCAAGGTGTATAGCATCATTGTTGCACCCTTGACAGAGCTGACTTCCAGTAGCAGCCATGTCAGGTGATCTAGACTAAGGCACGCTAGAGCACTTTTGTCACCCTGAAGGAGACCCATATGCACATGGTGGCCTTCAGGGTGTCAAAAGTGTTCTGACATGTCTGACAGATCACTGTACGTGGCTGCTTCTTGGAAGTCAGCTCCTTCAAGAGTGCCATACCGTGCTCAAGACCCCTAACTTCTCCCAAGAATTCATCATGCAGCCAGATTCCTCATAGCATGGTTAGGAGTTATGTTCTCATAGCTCTAATACCTAAATAAAGAAGGCCTGGAATAGCCTGCAACCTTCTTCAGTGGGAGGGTACTACTCTGAGAACAGAGGTGTAGCACAATTGAGAGGGAAGCCTTTGCTGTGGTCTGGGCACTGAAGAAGCTCAGATCATACCTGCTCACTTCTGGGTTCAGACTAGGCTTTCCCCACTCCGTGGCATGCAAAGTTCTGGAAAACACCACAGAGCGGAGTTTGTTCCTCGCTCTCCAACATTAAGTTGGTGAGCACGAGTGAGGAAAATCTTACTCTAAACCACCTCTCGGCGAGATTTCTCAACGCGGGCAGTCACAGATGGTCACTATCGCTCACGTTGAGAAACCTTCGTTCACGTTGAGGAAGCTGCTGCTTGAGCAGAACATCTACTCAAGCGGTAGAAAGAAGCAGCACCCTCTTGTACGTGGTTCTGTTTATGCCATGAAACTAGGGACAAACACCCAGTGCTACAAACCAGCACCAATGGCATGACGTAAAGCACTCTGCTGCTTGCAGAACTCCACGTAGCGCGGCTGAGTTTTATTGTCATTTTCCATGAACTCTGTCAAGGCCTAGTTCAGACAGACTACAGACCCCTCAGATGGTTGATCGACATGAGAGGTGAGAATCCCAAACAGTTGTGGTGGTCGATCTCCCTACAGAAAATTGACTTTAAGGTGGAACACCACTCTGGAACAGACCACTCCAATGGTGATGGTCTCTCTAGATTCTTACATCTCAGTGAAGAGAACTCCCAAGGGGTTGGGGAGTTCTCCCCACTTTCAGCTAGGGAGGACAAGTGTTACAGCTGGCATCCTTGGCATGATTTCCCGTTTTTGCCTTCAGACGTCCTGGTGTTGATGACTTTGTTTTTAGTGGGCCTAGAACTCTGCACACTTTATCACTGATAACCAATGCTAAAGTGCATGTGCTCATTCCCTAAAACATGGTAGCATTGGCTTTTACCCAATTGGCATATTGAATTTACTTATAAGTCCCTAGTAAAGTGCACTACCAGTGCCCAGAACCTGCAGATTAAGTGCTACTAGTGGGTCCGTAGCACTAGTAATGCCACCCACCTAAGTAGTCCTTTAAACATGTCTTAGGCCTGCCATTAAAGAGTCTATATGTACAGTTTAAACTGCCATTTCGATCTGTCTAAATAAACCGTTTCAACAGGTCCAAACCTTCCTTTTTAGTACGTATATGTCACTTCTAGGGTAGGCCCTGAACTGCCCAGGGGGCAATGTGTTTAAAAAGCAGGGCATGTGCTTTGGAGTTTGACATGTCCTGGTAGTAAAAACACCATTACATTTGTTTTTCACTACTGAAAGGCCTATATCACCAATAGGATAACATTCGTATTACATTATTACATTTTATAAGTGTAATTTTTGAATGGGAAGATGTGACTGATGCAAGTTTGGTATCTCTGAATTCCTCATTTAAAATCTTAGTTAATTGTGAAGTCGTGTTTTAGATTAAAATTTAGAAAATGGCACTTTTATAAATGTGTTACCAACAACAGGGGCAGCCCTATTACCCGAGCCAGGGGCAAGGTAAAGACTAGAATCCTAACAAAGATTCAAGTAATACATTACATAGAACATTAAGTAAACCAATGTAAAAAATACATCACATAAAACAAGACAAACTGTGCAAAACATAATGATATTGCCAAGTAATACCCCTACACAATATAAAACCAGAAGAAAATGGTGCTCTCTTAATTACACAACAAACAATATAAAGACAATCGCCAGAGTAAACGTAAGCAGTGGCTGAGGAAAAAGTATTACACAAAAACTGTTCAGACAAAACAAAAAACTGAAATAGAAAAGATTGCATTCTCTTCAATCAAGGCCACATATATATGCGTTGAAGGCGTTTCAACCAAACTAAACTTGAATGGTCATTATCATGACAAACAGTATTAATGGTAGAGCGTCCAATATTATGATCTGGAATAAATATGGACACAAAGGGGGTATCACAATTAATATAAAGGGGTCACTAATTGCATCCAGCATAGTACAAGATCAACAATCAAAAAACAGTGTCATGCATGTAAGCCTTAGTGATAAACCACCAAGACAAAAATAAAATAATAAAATAAAAAGATACAGAAATACCAGAAGAGAAATCAAGAAATAATGAAGAAATAATCATAAAAAAGTTAAATAACTAATCGACAAACCAAGTGCTTGTGCAGAAATATATAATTCCAGAGCAGGGCAGGGGAGTGCAAGTACGCAATGATGCCCTTTCAGGCCAGTCAAACCGTCATGCACACTTACCATGTTGTCCATGCAGGCTGCACTACAGCCTGCATGGAGAACACATCAAGGCCCCCAGTTCCCCACTGAGCACCGAGCCACGGCACTCAGACCAATCACAACG
Organism: Triturus cristatus; assembly: GCF_964204655.1. Taxonomy (NCBI): domain Eukaryota; kingdom Metazoa; phylum Chordata; class Amphibia; order Caudata; family Salamandridae; genus Triturus; species Triturus cristatus. Next base: position 491,827,585 of record NC_140585.1, on the reverse strand, counting down.
CTGCATTGTGAGTGGTCAGGGGAGCCTGGGTGCTTACAAATTGGTAAGGGGAGCCTTGCAGTGCTTCCTGGTTCAGCCGAGTCTGACGGAGAAAAGACGCAGTCATAAGGTAAGTGATTTGATTTATTTTAAATCCCCCCGCCCCACCAACCCCGATCCATGCCGGATAAGGCTTGAGTCGGTTATTGTGACAACCCAAGGATATAGGAGCCTATTTGGTTCATCAGGCAAAGTTATGTACAATGGCATATGTCTGATAAATGTATTTAAAAGGTTATGACAATGGCAGTAGACTTGGCTTAGTCATTATGAAAACCATTTAGTATAGAGAATATTTTTTAATGGGGGATTGTTATTACATAGTTACAGAGTTGTAGACAGCATTATGTTAGCTGAACCTTCACAGATTAGCATATTGTGATAATCTGCTTTATGCTTTTTTAATCGGGGGTGTATATTTTTTGCCAGATGTAATGTTATACATATTTGTAAATTTATAACTGCATGCCTGAAAGTAATCAGCTTATGTGCTATTCAGTAGGCATTTATTAGTTAAGGGAACAAGCCAAATGCAAAAGTTATAGGCCTTAGTGATTCATTGGGAAATGCTGTGTCTGATTGCATATGATTCCATATGATCAGTTTAATATGAAAACATAGGACAGCAAGCAGGACTGATTTAGTTATTGTGCCAAGCATATTTTGAAGGCAATAGGTTTTTAAGCAAGAATTCTATTACACTTTCTAAGCCCTGTAGGCAGCTAATTTGTTAAGTCAAATAAATCTCACAAATTATCATAACAGGCAAGGGTTTTGATGTTGGTGACCAACTCGAAAAAACCTTGGGGAGAGAATATTTGCAATATGGTCTTCTGTGTTGGATCCACCTACATTTGGGGCCACCAGTAGTGTCTTTCAAAAGTCTTGTCCTGCCCCAAATCTCCTGCCAACAGCACATCATGAGCCAGACCCAGTAGGAAAGCTCTGAACCACCAGCACACAGGCCGGTGTACCACCAGCACACAGGCTGACCCAGGCTCAGTAACATTGTCTCCCTGTATAGGAGACCATTCTCCCAGTAGAACCAACGTGACCCAGACTGATCACCAGTTGCCTGGTTTGCAGCCTCCTACCGCAAACCCTCAAGAGAAGGACATTCCTGCTTCCCCTTACAGAATTCCACCCTGGTAGGACCCCCCTCTTGCTGCCAATGAGTCAGCTCTGGCACTTACCCCAGATCTGCCCCTTGCTCATCTGTAGGCTCTGGTGTGTCCTCCTCGGGGTCCGCCTCCTTCTAGACCGTGGGAACTTCTGGGGCTGGTTTTCCATGGCCTCTGCCCTCCTCTTTCTGGCAGGTACATGGACCGCTTTTTCAGTCTCTAGGTCCTTTTGATCACCGCTACTGGCTACCATCGACTGAGTGGTCACACACTCCCAATCCGGCAGACCCACCATGTCTAAGTGTGCCTGGCCCTTTGCCAGTGAGGAATCCTTCAGGTCTTTCCCTAGTAGACAGTCACAGGCATGGTTGGACTCACAGCCTGCCTGAAGGGAGCTTGAGACCCCGCCCCCCACACTCAAAGGAAACATGCGCCACCTCGTAATGACACTCAGAGCTGTCCACAGCAACTACCTGGAGAAGCACATTGGGTACCACCTGCTCTTCAGACACCAGGTGACACCTTACTGTAGTCACACTGTATCTCTCAGAGCCTCCACCCTCTGTCCATTGATGATCACTCATTGCCTCTATTCCTGAGATCTTTCGGGCACAAGGGTCTTCTGGACCATCTCACTGTCTCCTAGTGAGAGAAGGGTAATTTCATATGGCTCCCACCCTTCACCTGGAATCAATTCCTCCCCGAGTGCTACACTAGCCAACCCCTGTGACTGCACACAAGTGGGTTCCGGTTTCCACTTGGGAACCACCCTTATGTGACCCACCTGACCACATGCATAACACTTGTTGGGACTGCTCTCTGCAGGTTTCTTTGTAGAGATCCATTGCTTTTTCTTACCTGGGAGACAAGAACTGTTATCCTTGGAACTAGATATGGGCCTTTTAGATAAATCCCTCTGTTTACCCTTGTCCCCCACTCTTCTGCCTGGGACCCTGCCCACCCTTGGCTGAGTCTCCCACATACCCCTTGTGGACCCTGGTACTCACCCAGCAGTCTGCCTTCTGAGCAAGCTTCCTGGGGTCAGTAAGCTTACTGTCAATCAAGTGCAGGCACAGCTCTGGAAAAATATAATTAGGCAAGTGATCCAATGCAATCAAATCATAAAGTCTTTAAAAATCAGTTGCCTCGCTGCCCATCACCCAACCCTCCAATGCGCTGCAGAAGGAAGCAATATATTCAAGTCATGTCTGTGACTCAAGCTTAAAGGCCCTGAACGTCTGTCCATATCTTGCTGGGGCTAACCCATATTTCCTGACCAGGACCTCTTTCATGAGAGAGTACTTGTTTCTGATCCTCTGTGGGTAAGGTTAGCAAGATGCCCCTCCCCTCTGCTGTGAAGCTGTTCCACAAACCGGCCACCCAATATCTCTCAGGGACCGTGTGGGACTGCATTGCTACCTCACAAGCCCTAAGCCACTGATCAATTTCATCCACACCACAACATATTTCACCACATCTTTAGGCATATGCACTCTCCCTCCTTTGTGCACTGAAAACACCATTTGAACTGGACTCCACCTGCTTGGCCTTGATGTCCAGCACCTTCAAACTTAATTCATGAGCCAGCAGCAATTTATTTTCTTCCAAGCCAAGAGTCATCTCTTCCAGATCAAGGGCCTTCTCCTTTGCATTTTTCTTGCAGTTTTTGCTAAATTTCAAACTTTTTAAGCTGGAACCTTATTAGATCCAACTCATGCTCCCTGGCTCTCTGTCTGGGGACAGACTTATAGATGCCACACTGCTGCCAAGCCTGGAAGGCAATCCCCCCCCCACAGGCAGACCCCAAGCTCCATATCCACATTCTCAAGCTCAGCTTTCCCAGCCTCACTTGTTGCCCAACATGCCCTTAGCGCCTTTTACATCTCCACCTTCCTAGCAGAGCTTTTAACTGGGCATCCAAAATCTATGCAAAATTATTTGAGCGGATCTACTTTGTAAGACTGCAATTTCTCAATCTCTAACACCAAACTTGCAACCTCACTTGCTGCCACCCTAAACTGAAACATCATCTGTAGATTACTGTTGGACTTGGCCCTTTTTGCAGGGTCATCACTGAACCTTTTGCCTTCCTCTTAGTATTTTTTCTGACCTGGTGTTGGTGGTTTTAGGACTTTGGGCACTTTAGCACTGCTGTCCAGTGTAAAGTGCATGTGCCTCTGTGGTAAGCATGGTAAGATTGGTCTACACCTGTTTGGCAAATTTAATTGACCTGTCAGTCCCCAGTAATGTGATATCTCATATACCCGGGGCCAGTAAATTAAATGATACTGGTAGGCTTGCAGCACTGATTGCGCCACCTACCAAAGTAGCCTTTCAAACCTGTCTCAGGTGTCTGCCATTGTAGAACCTGTGCGCGCAGTGTTACTGCCGCTGTGACGTGACACCTAAAATGCACGCCACGTCTGTGACCCCCCCCTTATACTGCATAACAGTTACCCCTAAGATAGGCCCTAGCTATGGGCAGGGTGCATTGTAGGTAAAAGGGAGGACATGTACCTTAAGTGTGTGACATGTCCTGGTTGTGACAAACAGCCATTTTGGTTTCTCTCTGCTGTGAGTCTGTCCTCCCATAGAAATGCATTGGGGATTCCCTGATAAGTGTTTCAGTGGTAATTCCTGATATGAGAGGAGCAGCGTGGTAAAGTTTGGTATGTTTGGAATAGTAATAATAAATGCTGTGCAATGGTGTGCGCATATTTATTATTACTATTTTAGAAATGCCACTTTTAGAAGTTGGCATTTCTGTGTGCTATGTGTCTGCCTGCCTGATGTGTATTGCATGTCTGGCTCTGGAGTGACGGGGGCTGGTGAGGTGAATGGCTCCAGGGAAGGCAGGGTGAGTCAGCACTCCGCTGAATGAGCAGATCTGCATTTGGAGTAGTGGGAGGAGTAGTCCCTGACCCTAAATAGTCAATAACTCAAACAAAATTTAAAGCTCTACCTTTCCATATATAGGTGGATCAAATAAATCTCACTGGTATGTCACCCAAATTAGGTTGTCAGCAGCCACATCATTTGGAAGAGAGCACACAAACAAATTGAATTTGAGGTTGAAGATAATGTTTTTTATCTTTATTATTTTGGTACAATAGTTCAATTAATGAATCTACAAATAGCTCATGTACTAGGGATAAACGACACAACACATTTTTTTGGAAGTGATATATACAAAAAATCAAGGTGGGCCCCCATATGGGAATAGAAAGAGTATATGTACAATTAAATAGCAATCATTTTATCAAGCAATCCATACATTCATACACAGTCAGTCAAAAACATAAAGCATACATTTACTCTTCATTAAAATATTAGTGAATATACGGAGGAGCAACCTCCTCACAGTATTGAGGTGTCTAAAGTGTTAGACACCACTAGATCGTATAGAGGGATACGCCAGATCGAACAAAAGGACACGCCGACGCGCGTTTCGGTGCAATCACCCACTCATCAGGGTGCCACCTTCTTCAGGGCATTTTCTCTAATTACAGGGGGCCTGCAAATAGGTGAAATTAGAAACAATGAGAGATGAAAAAAAGAAAAGAAAAGATATATAACAATAAAAGATCATATTAAAAACTAACACAATTGAAAATCAAAAATATACATTACATATAGCAATGCTGAAATGAATCACATCTCTTAATGATAAAGATTAATTCACAGGTCACCAATAGACCGCAATGGTGTGGCATGCAGACGCTCAAGTTGGGTTTCAAACAATATAACTGGATGCTGAACATCTAAACCAATAATTGGTAAACATCTTGATGTATGAACCTAAAAACAACTGCACATAGTGGGTCATCTCTCATGGGATGGGTAGCCCATGAAGGAACCAAAGACAGAAATCTAAGAAACTAAACGCAAATCGTGCCAAAGAACATAAAGAGAGCAACAGCCCATACTAGAAAAAGACATGATGATTTGATGTAAAAAATGTGAGTTTGAAGTCTCACCCAATTTGAAATTCAGCAGAACCTCGTAAAGGGTAAAGCATCTATAGCGAGGAAGGTGATAGGTAGATCCACTTAAAATAAGTGTCCTAAATAAAAAACAATTTGACAAAGCACCGAATTAGGAGTTGTTTAACCTAAGTTATGCTGAATCTATAAACAAAATAACAGGATCAATGAAAGTCCCGCTTGCCTTTCACAATATGCGGCGGAGTCTATAGTCAGTGAATCTTCAGGACTGATGAGAATGCCCCAATATCTGTGGGTGGAGACGGTTAACTCCGTTGATAGCTTGAAAGCTGAGAACAAAAACAGAATGGTACAGATAACAATGAGGGCTGGGGATGAGTAACTGAGAAACATCCATTCCACAGCCGATCATGGTACAGGTGAAGTAGAATGTAAGCATTTAAAACTGAGAAGACTCGCTGATTGCTGACAATTACAAATGAATTGTCAGACAATTCAGTCTTACCTAGAGATTAGTGGCACGGTGTTCAAGAGGCAACTGAATGCACGGTGCAATAAATCTTCAGTACTGATGAAAATGCCCCAATGTCTGTGGGTGAAGACGGTTAACTCCGTTGATAGCTTGAAAGCTGAGTGCAAAAACAGAATGATAAAGATGAAAATAAGGGCTGGGAGTAAGTAACTAAGAGCATCCATTACATGGCCGATAACGGTACGAGTGAGGTAGAATGTTAGTATTAACACTGAGAACACTCGCTAATTGCCGATAGTTTCAAATGGATTGTCGGACAGTTCAGTCGTACCTTGTAATTGAAAGTACGGTATTCAAGAAGCAACTGAATACATTGTCGTATCACAACGAGTAGAATGGGCAATAAATCCCGGGAGCAGCCGCTCAAATGGAGATAAGGATAATTGTTGGAGCGGTGAGGTTAAACTAAAAAGTGGGAAGAAAGGAATATAATCAAAAAAACTTATTAAGGAAAAGATAAGCTGTGAGGGCGTACTAGGTTTTTACGTAAAAGTCACGTAATAGATTAAACTACAATACACAGTGTCAAGGACAAAGGGGGACAAGGAAAAAATCTACACGTCTGTTTGTTTACCTTAGGGTTAGATTCCTGATGTCTAAAACCGACGTGGGGCAGAAGAAACGAGGTTCCGGGTGAGTGAACAGCGGGTCAAACGACATTTTATATCTAAAATTGAGGGCCTTCATTTTAACCATCAAAAGGAATTCTTAGTGTCAATGGATATCAAATACTTATATTCGAACATCCCACAGGAAGATGCCCTCATGGTCATTAAAGATATCCTGGAAACCCAGACGACACTACATAACAGCAAATTCCTCATTGAATGCCTTAAAACTGTCCTTGAGGAAAACTACTTTGAGTTTGACGGAGACATCTATCATCAAATCAAAGGAGTCAGTATGGGGGCATCATGTGCCCCAAGTGTGGCTTGTCTATACATGGGGCACTTTGAAAAAAAGAACATCTACAATGAAGTGGCCCCATACTATGAGAATATCCGATACAGGGCACGCTTCATTGACGACATCTTCTTTGTGTGGCAGGGCGAAAGGGATAACTTAGATCAATTCCTATCTTGGATCAACCTGGCAGATCCCAATCTGAGATTCACTGCCCAGATTAGCAACATAAGTTTGGAATTCCTGGATGTGGAAGTCAAACATGAAAATGCCCAACTGATAGTTACACTATTCACTAAACCAACATCTAGAAACACTCTCCTTCATTTTGATAGTTTCCATCCGTCCAGCCAGAAAAACAGCATCCCATTCGGCCAATTTCTACGGTTGCGTAGAAATTGCACTTCTATTCAGGATTACCTTCAGCACTCAGAAGCCATGAAACTCAAATTTATTCAAAGGGGATATCCCAAAAAAGTAGTGCGCGATGCCTTCAAAAGAGCTCGCTACTACAATCGGGACACTCTGTTTATCCCCAAGGAGAAAAAACAAACTGAACAACTGATTTGTATTACCAAACATTCGCCATTCAACAACAGAATCCGACACATCGTGAATTCCCAATGGCACTTATTAAATCTTGACGCCGATACACCCAGGATTCCGAAACCACTATTTGCCTTCAGACGCAACAAAAACTTGAGGAACCTGTTAGTGAAGGCCAAATACACTAGCCTTAAGACCCCGCTTGTACAGAAATCCATTACGGGAAACAAACCCGTCCGTGGCCACCACAAATGTGGAACATGCCATGCATGTGCGAATGCCATTGTCAGTGAAAGAATCAACCTTCGTCACCGTTCGGTTGAATTAGGCGAAATGACCAACTGCCGCACTTCGAATTGTATTTACATCATCCTGTGTCCGTGGGAATTACCCTATGTCGGGGAAACTGGTAGGGAATGCAGGATACGTATTGGAGAGCATAAATCCAACATCAGACAGAACAATCTCTCAGCCCCACTCGTTCCTCATTGGAAAGAGGCTAACCACAATGAAAGTGATTTACGCTACACCATCCTGGAAAAAATACAAAGCCACAAGGTCGTCAACATCACCAATATCCGTAAAAAACGTGAGGTATTTTGGATTTTCCTCCTTGATTCTCAGAAAAACGGCCTGAATGAATCCCTACCATGGGAAAACGCCATCTTATAATTCCATTCAACTGTTCTTTTGGCGACGTCACATTTTGCTGTCCTGGCATTTACCACCCCCATTGACCCCTATTATGTTGATTCGTCCGGGCATTCTCATATGGGACTCACACCCTTCATATCTCCAATCAGAGCTTTTTGATTGGATGTCTTTCAATTATGGCTATCGCTTTAATGACTGTTAACTTTTGTGACCGATTATCTCCCTCTGGTCAGTCTTTACCATCCTACCCTTTGATCCATGATTCTGAATGACATTTTCATATTTGTGCACACAGAGCTAGACTCTCTGTTTATTTGTTTACACGCTGTTTTATTCCGTATCTAATTTCATTCTCTAAACTCTGTTAAATGTCTGCGTAGAAATAGATCTACCGGCTACATTCCCGGGACCTTGCTTCTCTCTGTCTCACCCCGTGACTGATGTTGATATCTAGCCTATCGGGTATCGTTCAGGTCACTTTTTTTCATCTTCTTGACCTAGTCAGAGCTCCAATCGACGTCGTTATTCTTACATCTTCATTACACGCCCATTCACGTCACAGCCCTGTTGTCTCCTCATTGGTTTACGGGCGTATTTAAAGATCTGTCGTTTGACCCGCTGTTCACGCGGCTACCTGTTACGGTAACCACTCACCCGGAACCTCGTTTCTTCTGCCCCACGTCGGCTTTAGACATCAGGAATCTAACCCTAAGGTAAACGAACAGACGTGTAGATTTTTTCCTTGTCCCCCTTTGTCCTTGACACTGTGTATTGTAGTTTAATCTATTACGTGACTTTTACGTAAAAACCTAGTACGCCCTCACAGCTTATCTTTTCCTTAATAAGTTTTTTTGATTATATTCCTTTCTTCCCACTTTTTAGTTTAACCTCACCACTCCGACAATTATCCTTATCTCCATTTGAGCGGCTGCTCCCGGGATTTATTGCCCATTCTACTCGTTGTGATACGACAATGTATTCAGTTGCTTCTTGAATACCGTACTTTCAATTACAAGGTACGACTGAACTGTCCGACAATCCATTTGAAACTATCGGCAATTAGCGAGTGTTCTCAGTGTTAATACTAACATTCTACCTCACTCGTACCGTTATCGGCCATGTAATGGATGCTCTTAGTTACTTACTCCCAGCCCTTATTTTCATCTTTATCATTCTGTTTTTGCACTCAGCTTTCAAGCTATCAACGGAGTTAACCGTCTCCACCCACAGACATTGGGGCATTTTCATCAGTCCTGAAGATTTATTGCACCGTGCATTCAGTTGCCTCTTGAACACCGTGCCACTAATCTCTAGGTAAGACTGAATTGTCTGACAATTCATTTGTAATTGTCAGCAATCAGCGAGTCTTCTCAGTTTTAAATGCTTACATTCTACTTCACCTGTACCATGATCGGCTGTGGAATGGATGTTTCTCAGTTACTCATCCCCAGCCCTCATTGTTATCTGTACCATTCTGTTTTTGTTCTCAGCTTTCAAGCTATCAACGGAGTTAACCGTCTCCACCCACAGATATTGGGGCATACTCATCAGTCCTGAAGATTCACTGACTATAGACTCCGCCGCACATTGTGAAAGGCAAGCGGGACTTTCATTGATCCTGTTATTTTGTTTATAGATTCAGCATAACTTAGGTTAAACAACTCCTAATTCGGTGCTTTGTCAAATTGTTTTTTATTTAGGACACTTATTTTAAGTGGATCTACCTATCACCTTCCTCGCTATAGATGCTTTACCCTTTACGAGGTTCTGCTGAATTTTAAATTGGGTGAGACTTCAAACTCACATTTTTTACATCAAATCATCATGTCTTTTTCTAGTATGGGCTGTTGCTCTCTTTATGTTCTTTGGCACGATTTGCGTTTAGTTTCTTAGATTTCTGTCTTTGGTTCCTTCATGGGCTACCCATCCCATGAGAGATGACCCACTATGTGCAGTTGTTTTTAGGTTCATACATCAAGATGTTTACCAATTATTGGTTTAGATGTTCAGCATCCAGTTATATTGTTTGAAACCCAACTTGAGCGTCTGCATGCCACACCATTGCGGTCTATTGGTGACCTGTGAATTAATCTTTATCATTAAGAGATGTGATTCATTTCAGCATTGCTATATGTAATGTATATTTTTGATTTTCAATTGTGTTAGTTTTTAATATGATCTTTTATTGTTATATATCTTTTCTTTTCTTTTTTTCATCTCTCATTGTTTCTAATTTCACCTATTTGCAGGCCCCCTGTAATTAGAGAAAATGCCCTGAAGAAGGTGGCACCCTGATGAGTGGGTGATTGCACCGAAACGCGCGTCGGCGTGTCCTTTTGTTCGATCTGGCGTATCCCTCTATATGATCTAGTGGTGTCTAACACTTTAGACACCTCAATACTGTGAGGAGGTTGCTCCTCCGTATATTCACTAATATTTTAATGAAGAGTAAATGTATGCTTTATGTTTTTGACTGACTGTGTATGAATGTATGGATTGCTTGATAAAATGATTGCTATTTAATTGTACATATACTCTTTCTATTCCCCTATGGGGGCCCACCTTGATTTTTTGTATATATCACTTCCAAAAAAAATTGTTGTGTCGTTTATCCCTAGTACATGAGCTATTTGTAGATTCATTAATTGAACTTTTGTACCAAAATAATAAAGATAAAAAACATTATCTTCAACCTCAAATTCAATTTGTTTGTGTGCTCTCTTCCAAATGATGTGGCTGCTGACAACCTAATTTGGGTGACATACCAGTGAGATTTATTTGATCCACCTATATATGGAAAGGTAGAGCTTTATTTTTGTTTGAGTTATTGACTTTTTTCCCCTACTGCTCTCTCTATATTCCAAATTGGGGTACCCCTGTTCTGAGTGGACCTGACCCTAAATAGGTCTGTGCCTGCCTGGATGAATGTTGGCTCCACCACCCTGTGGTGTGCCTGATGGCCAAGCCCCCACCTCACAAAGCATGGTGTGAGCACTGTACACAACGTGCTCCAGTACCCCCAAGCACCATTTGAGACTGGGTCCCCAAGCCCTGTGCCAGGGCAGAACAAAGAGAATGTTAGTATAAATATTGGGGCTGTGACCCCATGTCAGTGTGCTTGCTGGTACCTGTTCTGGGGTGAAGGAGTAGTGGGCAACAGGACGAACCGCCGTGGGACCCAGCTGCTGCTTCCTGGGGGTCCCTACATGCTGGGCTGCCCATGCCCAGCTCTACCCCTGATGATTTTGGACTCTGGGGCTTAGCGCCTGGTGAGCGCTTGATCTGTTTTCCCCTCAGGGCTTGGGGGATCCTGCCCTATGATGCCAAGCAGCTGTAGCAGGAGGAGAGGAGAGGAGCGCTTTTTGGACCTGCATCATGGGCATCACCTCCCTCTCTCTTGGGGCCTGAGAAACGGAGGTGAGAGCCGAGACGTAAGAAATGCTCTTCCGCTCCTGGCCGTGCCCACTTGTCGGGCTCCCATCCGGGGCCCTTCTAAGTGGCCCCGAGCTGCGAGGAGGTTCAAAATTCCTGGGGAATCCCTGACCTCGGAAGACAGATGAGAGACTACCCCACATTTCCCATCCCCAAATAAAAAGCCATCGGAAGACAGGCAGAAGCCTGTGCCTGGTTGTGGGCAGGGCTAATTTGTGGCCAACCAATAGGAGCGGTCCGGGAGAGGCCACCGGAAGTCAGACGAAGGTCGCCTGCTTGTGGGTGGGGCTCCTATGGTCAAGGAGAGCCCTGCGTATGGACTGAGACGGCCCCTCCAGTATTGGTACCTATGGGTTGGATGCCTGGCTCATGCGATGTGGAGGCATAGCATTTTTAAGAGGCCTGACAAAGGGCCATACCGGCATTCCCCCTACGTGCAGAGCAGCTGCTCCGGGTGGTAGTGGGCAGCTGCCCTAAACGAGTCATAGTATCGGGGGAATTCCTTTGAGGCGACCAGAGTGAGTGGGACCCTTGCTGAGTGGGGATACACCTGTTGAAGGGCTTGGGTTCCCAATAGGTTACACAGTAATGATGGGACCTACTGATGATGCGCAGTTATAATGCATTGGGATCCAGATCTATTGGCATAAGATGCTACACGGTGCCATGTTGCGTTGTTGATGCCTAAATGTGGTTTCATAATATGGTTCTTACCTAACGTGATGGATGCATAATGTGTTTATGCTAATTTTGCCTTTACCAGTAGTTACTGGTTGTTTTCTATTACTATTAAGTGAGATCTTATGGTTCTGACAGCGGCACGATTGACCCTGTTTTGTATATAACCTCCCTGTAAATTACTACCTGGTGCCAGTTGGCACAGTGTATATGTGTGGTTAGGATCTAATGTGTTTATGATAATACAAAGGCTATTTTTTTTTTCAAACATTTATTTATTGAAATTTATACTCGACAACCAAGTACAACAGCTACTGTGCTTTGAGCAGCAACATATGACAACACGACAGCTGACCAGCTCTCGCATGGACCCCAAAGGAAAAGACTTGTTATCAACGTGTGGACCGGTTAGCTCTAGGAAGCGAAACAGAAGCATATGGAGTGGAACAGTTATTCTGTAAGTCCAGAGCTTAACCAGGTAGCAGGATCTGTGTCCTTTGGTGACTTGCGCGCCGATAGTCAGACAGCAAGCCACCAACATGCTCTCATTCTAGCGAGCGAGACTCGGAATGGGTGTAATTAATAACTAAACATTTTATACAAAAACCCCCAAACAAGAGACCCTCTCCCTCCCTCCCCCCCTCCCCACCCACCACAACCCACAAAAAGTGAGAGAAAGTTAGAAAGAAAGAAGAGAGAAAGAGACAGTCCAGGGTAAGCCGAGGGAGAGATCCTGTAGCTTGGAGTACCAACGCCTGCGCTCAGGTCTATATTTGAAAGAGGTGGAGACCCCTAATGTAAGGTGGACAAACCGCCGAAGGGAGACCCCGTGAGAGGAACGAGACCAGGGGGCCCCACTTCAATTCAAAACCTGCATAGTCATCACGAAATATGTCGGCCATGCGTTCCAGGCTGAGGAGGCACCACAGGTGGGAATGCCATATCGAGCTAGTGGGAGCACTCTGCTTCTTCCAAGATGCTGCGATGGCCACCTTGGCTGCCCCCAGGCATGTCCACATTATGGCCTTGTCCGCCCTAGTTTGGAAGCGCAGAGAGGGATCCCAGAGGCCAAGCCTTGCGGACTCAATTGTGGTCGGGATGGGGTACCCCAGGATATCCTTAATGTGAGACAAAATTTCCTCCCAGAATGGTCTAATAGTCGGGCAGTCCCACCAGATGTGGCGAAAGTCTCCTAGCAGTCCACACCCCCGCCAGCAACGGTCAGAAGTTGCGGGGAAGATGCGATTGAGTTTAGAGGGGTAGAGGTACCAGTCCATCATAGTTTTCGTGTGGGCTTCCCGAAGTTCCATCGAGTGGTTGTGTTTAGCTATGTCTGACCATAAACAGCGCCAAGAAACTGTATAGTGTACGCCGCGCTGTATAAATGTTTTTCACATCACATCACATAAAGCCGCCCATTCTCCCTCAGAAATGTCCCGATTAATGATCCCTTCCCACATATCAGTGTAGCGTGGACGCGGGGTATCTGTGGTATCTAAGAGGTAACTGTAAAGGAATGAGATAACCCCCCGCATGTTGACTGTGGAGCGTATGAAGCGTTCAAAACGCGAGAGGGGCCTGGAGATTGCCAATTGGACCACAGGGGATTGCAGCCAATGTTTCAGCTGTATGTAGTGGAAGAGTTCCGTCTGGGGGAGATCAAAGTCATTCCTACACTCCTGGAATGAAAGAATCTTTTGGTTGAGGAATAAGTGTCCGAGCATCAGGCACCCGCCGTTCTCCCAGGAGGCGTAGGAGCTCCCATGATGAGCTGGTGGAAAAGCGGGGTTACGATGGATCGGGGTTTGGGGAGAAGGAAAGCTGGTCCAGTGTGCATCGTGAGAGACCGAGTCCCAGACTTTCAGAGTCGTTCTCGTGGGTGTGCTTACATACACATTCGCTGGTCTGTCCTTCTCTGGGCACCAAATCAAGTCTCCCCTGTTACCGAACGGTCCATGTGGAGCCAGTGTTTATCCGATTCCCTTTTGGACCACTCGACGATCACGCGAAGTTGAGCCGCCTTGTAATAGAGGCGAGGGTCTGGGAGACCCACTCCACCTCCCCGTCTAGGCTTGCGAAGCAGCGAGTATGCAAATCGGGCACGTTAATCCTGCTATATGAAACGGGTAAAAAAAGACCGCAGAGTGGAGAAAAAGGATGTGGGGAGTTCTATTGGAAGGGCCTGGAAGAGATATAGTAGTTTGGGGAGTAACGTCATCTTCAACGCGTGGACCCTCCCCAACCAGGAGATAAACAGGGGTTTCCAGCGAGCCAAGTCCGCCTTTATTTGTCCTATAATGGGGGGGAAGTTGGCCTTATATAGCCCCTCCACAGCGGGGGTAAGGTGTACCCCCAAATACTGTAAAGAGCGGTCTGCCCATTGCAGCGGCGTGCAGGCCTTAAGATTCAGTAGGTCCTCTGCCGGTACCGTCAAATTAAGGATATAGGATTTGTCTGCGTTAATTTTGAACCCTGCTACCCTTTCAAACTGAGTTAGCTCGTCGTGGAGGGCGGGGAGAGAACTGGCGGGCTGGGCGAGCGACATGAGGACATCATCCGCAAATAGCGATATTTTGTGCTCTTCTCCTGTGAAGGGATACCCGATATAAGTGGATTGTGCCTAATGGCCATCGCGAAGGGCTCGAAACTCAGAGCAAAAAGGAGAGGAGAGAGAGGGCAGCCCTGCCGAGTACCCCTGGACAATTTAAAGGGGGAGGAGAGGACCCCATTGACCTGCACTCTGGAGTAAGGGAGAGAGTAGTTAGCCTTGATCATTCTGATAAACTCCTCCACAAAGCCCATCCGTCGAAGAGTCGCGAAGAGGAAGCCCCAATCCACCCGGTCAAACGCCTTTTCGGCGCTCCATCCCCACCGCCCCCATTTTCGTGGTGGTGACACCCCGACCCAACTCCTGGAAAAGAAGAAAAGGAGAGGAAAGAGAAGAAAGGATAGAAATACAATACCCAGAGAGCCAAAAACTCTCCATGTGGTAACATTGATTTCGGGCAGAGCGTGGGGAACCCGTCCGCCACCCAACCCGATGTACTAACAGAAAAAAAAAAATGCACTCGAGACTGCCAACAGTGCTACAAACCAACAAAGAGCTCAAAGATTCAGTAAGGTTCGTTTCAGGGGGGCACCCCATGAGGTCCCCCTCTAACCCTAAACCCAGTCTGGCCCGGGCCCAGGAATAGGACCGCCTCCGTAGAACCAATCACATAGCCATCCCAGTGAAATCTTCATCAGCGCGGCGAGTGACCCGCCGTGACCCAAGAAGATGAGGCCCCTCCCGCCTGGGCCCCCTCGGGGCCATCGGGGGGCGCCGTGCCCGCTCCAGATGTCGGAAGCCCCAACAGGGCAAGTCCAGCCCGAAGTTCCGTAACATGTCGCGGTTTGTTCTTATATTCAAATGAGAGACTAAATGGGAAGGTCCATCGATAACGGATCTTCTCATCCCTCCGGTGCGCTGTTATGGGGCGAAACTGTTGTCTCCTGGCTAGAGTGGCAGGGGCCAGGTCTTGATAGAGAGCACAGGAATAACCTTGGAAAGAAACCTCAGACATGGCCCTAGCGGCCGACAGAACCGCCTCCTTAGCTTTATGCGAGTGAAATTTCGCTAGTATGTCGCGAGGGCGCTTCTTCTCTCCGACCTGGAGGTGACCAACCCGGTGGGCCTGATCCAGTTTGATTTTCAGCACCTGGGGCTTCAGAACCTCCGCAAAGAGACCCTCCAGAAAAGCCTCCAAGTCCGGACCCTCTGCCTTTTCCTCCAGAAAGCGGATGCGGATGTTGTCCCGCCGGGCCCTGTTCTCTAAATCCTCGACCTTCAGTTGGGTCTGGTGAAGCTGATCTTGCAGGTCGATCAGTTGGCGGGAGCAGGCCGATGCTTTGTGTTCTAAGGCCTGGGATTGAGTCTCTAGGTCAAGCACTCTAGTGCCCACAGAATCGACGTCCCGTTGGATCCCCGCCAGTTGCCCCTGCAAGTCCGTACGCAGCTGGCCGATGGCCTCTTGGATGTCCTGGCCCAGTTCCTTGCAGAGGTCGGTCTTAAATACCTGTAGGGAAGCTAGTAGGTCCTCCTTGGTTAGCACCACGGCGTCGGTGGGCCTGTCCGTCGCCACGGCCGGAGCCTTGTCCGTCGTCCCAAAGAAGGAGGAAACAGTTGCAGTCTTCTTCGGGATAACCCTCTTGGGAGACATAAAGTCACGCCACTACTGGGGCCAAACACCTCA
This sequence comes from Triturus cristatus, assembly GCF_964204655.1. Lineage (NCBI taxonomy): Eukaryota > Metazoa > Chordata > Amphibia > Caudata > Salamandridae > Triturus > Triturus cristatus. Next base: position 491,811,504 of record NC_140585.1, on the reverse strand, counting down.
ATTTGTAGGCGGTCATCGAGTCCGTGGTATCAATAAGGGCCGGGTGTGTGTTCCTGAGGTGCCAGGATCAGTGTCGGGACCGCCTGTTGCCGCCAGTTGGCGGGCCCCGGGCAGGACAGAGTGCCCAAGGGGGGAGGACGTCCACTTGGTGACTGTTTGGTGGTCGTGGCTCCCTCAGGCCTGGGAAGACGGTGTAGCCCCGCGGGGAGGCCCTCCTGCCGTTATGCACAGCCCGACCCACATCAGCTCCTCACTCGCCAAGGTGGGCAGTCCCAGTTCAGTCCTCGCCTCCTTCGGGACCTACACACTCGTGCCTCTGGAGAGGTAGTCCCCCGCTTGTGTCTGGTAATCAGCGCTCTGCTGGACGCGTTAGGCCCCGGCCGCCATGTTTGGGTCAGGCATGCCGGTCCGCTCTCCACTCATCGGTCTGCCCTCGAATTGTGCCGTCTTCCTCCTCTGGCTACATGTCTTGGGGGGATGACCCCCCCGGCCGTATGCACGCCGCAGCCCCCATCCGCCTCCTTCACATGGCTCCCGAATGGTGCCACCGCCGCAGTGACCCAGCCGGGTCGGACAAGCCCAGCGCGCACCTAGCGGTAGAACCGTTGGACCAGGGGTGGCTGTCCTGTGTTGTCCAGCGCCGGCGGGCGCCTCACCCAACTGCGGTCCGGACAGCCTCCCGCCGGAGGGATCTTTGAGGTAGAGTCGGCTCGGGATCGCTCCCCACTCTTAACGGAGGCTCGGCCTGGGCGCCGCCATGTTGCCGGCTCCCGATTGGAGCCCGGCCTCGCCGGAACCCGGCAGATTGCAGCCCCGTCTGCTCTTAAGAGAGGCATTCGCGGGACCCAAGCAGTTTCTCTCAGCTTCGGAGCCCGGGTTTCCACATCCGATGATCGTTGGCAGCCTTGCAGTCGGGTAAACCAGTGTGCAGACCGGGAGCCGAGACGGATCACGTCCGCTCGGCCATCTTGCCCGCCAAAGGCTATTTTTTATATAACCTTGTGTGGAGTTTCTGTTGTGGTGTGTTGGAGAGTAGGATCTGCTTCACATGTATACCCCCACTTTTTGCTGGTGTTTCACTGTTTTTCAACTATAGTATGGCTGGGACCCTTCTATTCAGGGCCCCAGCCTAGCTGCTTCCTCTCTGAATTGATTGGATGTACTTTAGGTACACTCTAGATTGGATTCTGGGGTTCCCTTGTGAGTCCCTAATATATGGTATACTATGTACCCAGGGCATAGATACCCCAGAGGCCTACCAGGGGCTGAAGCATGTATTGTGCCACCTCTGGAAAGCCATGCAAAATGACACCACAGGTCTGCTACTGCAGCCTGGGTAAGGTGGTGCATGCACCCCTTACTGAGGTATAGGTTCACTATACCTCACCTATCACTGCACATACAAACCTATCAGTCACTCCTATGGCAGGCCTTAACAATCCTGAAGGCAGAGTGCCTGGTTATATGTGAGAGGGTGCCCCGGCATCAGCTGAGCCCCTCTGCAGCCTTCGAAATCTCTTCTCTGGTGTTGTCAGTGGTGCAGCCTGACCATATACTCTTAAGTGTATCATATCTTAAATGGTTAATGCTAACTTTGGACTTGCTGCATGGAAACATGTTGTGTTTGGTGTCAAACACCTTGGAATCATGCCTCCACATCAGTTGTTGATGTGAGGATATGATTCCAACCTTCTAGAGGGAGAGACATGGCAGTACTGGTATACCCGGTAGGACTCTACTAGAGCCCTGGCATCACAAAATGTATGTTGCAGCCACAGACACGTGTCTGGCCTCCTGCTGCTGACCGAAACTCCAGCAGGGGAGGCCTGAACAATAGGTTTCCTGTCACAGGAAGGTGTAACCACCTCAACCACCTCCCAGACAGGCTTATGTGTATTGGGGCTGGGTGGAAGCACTCTCTGAGTGCTTTGAAGTCCTGCACTGCGGGCACATTTGGTGTCTCTGTGCATAGTCCAGCTCAAACCGGTTCAGGGGCTGTCAGCCCCTGCTCTGGCGCGAAACTGGACAAAGGAAATGGGTGTTGCCACCCCTCTTTCCAAACCCTCCCATAGGTGGGTCCACAGAATTAGTCCAACCCCTGCCTTATGTATAAGTAAGGGACCTCTGTAACCAGAACTTTAGATATCCCTCGACGGAACACTGAAGCAAAATCCTGGAACTTCGATGCTCTACTAAAGACTAGAGGACTGAAGAAACCTCCCTTAGGGTCATGGAGTGACTCCCCTGCTTGGCAGGCACCAACGAAGCATTTTGCCGGTCTGCATTTCCAAATCTCCCGCTGGACGCCGAAGTATTTGCACCCCAGGAAGAGGATTTCCTGACATCTCAGTGGCTGACCCGAGTCCCCAGCAAAGCTGAGACCCTCAGCCCTCGTGAGTAGCGTGGAACCGGAACTCCTGGTCACTGTGCACTTTTGCAAGTGCATTGACTCCTCGACATTGCTTGAAGTGATGCTTGGGGATACTTGTAGCCCCCACCTCGAAGATTGTCAGCCTAGTCACCCTGAGTGACCCGTGGGCCGCCATTTTGTGTTTCCTCTCAAGGTCCCTTTGCGATCCCTGATCCGTCGACTGGTGGGTCCCTGAGGAGATAACTTTGATTTTCCTTGGGCTTCCCTGGTTGCTCCAGACATGCCCTGACTCCCAACCAAGTGGTGAGTCCCACAGACCTTGCTGGTCTGCACCGAAGCATCTTTCTCCTTTCTGAGTGGGTTGCTGTTGCTAAGGCTTGTTGTGTCCAATCCAGGCACCGACACTTCAGCATTTGATATCCTTCATGGGACAGCTCGAATCCAGGTCCTGGTTGTCCTTGACGCCTCCTGTTCCTCGTGGCTGAAGAGTCAAGCTTCACCTTCTTCACCTGAAATCACCCAACATCGGTGGGCATCTGCCTATCCCCTTACTGGTCACTGGCTAGTGACCCAGACTCTGTCCCCTTTGTTTTCAGGTTCTTATCATCTTCGATCCAGGCTTGGATCTCTTCGGACACTTCGCATCTTCCCGGCAGCAGCACGTCTTTGCCAGCTCCCATTGAAATCGACGACGCGACCCGACACCATTAGACACCTATGCACCCGGCTTCCCTGGGTGAGGTAACACGAGTACTCCAGTGCTCCCGTGGGTGTTGGCCCTAGAACTTCCTAAGTTCCAAAGGGTTTGGTCCTGATTCAATTCTAAGTGTCCCTAATCTTTAAAAATCTAACCGCGACTTTCCCCATAGAAGTTAACGCAAGCTCACGGCTGTGTTCTCACACTGCATACGGCCCTGTGGGTCCCCTGTGTCACTACCTTGGGTGGTCCCTTGGAGTCCCAGCAATTCTACAGGCTCTATGCCTTGTGTCTAGTTAAGTCGTGGTTCTTATACCACTATTTTAGTATATGGTTTGGCTCGCCCCTAGGGCCTGACGTGTATTTGTGCTATTTTACTGTCATATTTGAGGTGTAACTTATGTGTTTTGACCTCTAGCCTCATAAAGAGACTAGGAGGGTGTGTTTAGTAAGAAATACATATATTTTATATATATACCTGGTGTGGTTGTCTTTCATTTAGGCACTCAAGAGATTATAGACTGGTAAAACAAGCTGCTTTACATTCCTTCAAGACTTAGCTAGGAGTGGGCGGAATTTGCGAAATTCACTTTTGCAAATTATCACAAAAATGTTAAAAATCTCCGCAAACATGAGGAAATATCGCGAAGATGCGGAACGAGAAATGTCAAATTATCGCAATTTCCGCGAGCGGAACGGAATTTTAGCACAGGCCTAGACTTAGCCAGAAGGCAGCTCTCCATAGCTATCACTAGGATAGCTTTCAATAAAGGTTGTATTTAACCTATAACAAATAAGGGGTTGTTTGGACTGGTACAGGATGCTCACTATAATTAGTGGACAGCATATACCAGGCCAATTTCTTACATGGTGCACCTAGTGTGTTGCTGCTGTGTGTGTGTGTGTTGCGCAAACGCTTACACATTGCCTCTGGGATAAGCCTGACTGCTCGTGCCAAGCTACCAGGGGGTGAGCAGGGGTTATCTTCAGCGTGTAGAGTGGTGGTTTCTGCCTGGCTTACTTGCAAGCCCTAGCCAACCAGAAATCCTATTCCTAACAATTACTTTGAGGGTTGTCACAAAAGTGGAAAAATCTGAAAACAATATGTGGTCATGTAATGGTCTGCACTATCCAGTATTGTACACCTATCACTGTATGTCAAGTCCAAACACAAGCCCAATCCTGTCCCTGGAGCATCAATGTTAGGAATGGGGTCTCTAGTGGCAATGATATACACCCTGTCCAAGTAGGGAACCTTCCTTTTAATCAGGATAAAGGGATTACACACCCAAGATAAGCCCCTGCTCATCCCCTTGGTAGCTTGGCACAAACAGTCAGGACTATTTCAGAGGCAATGTGTAAAGTTTAGTACATAACACACACAGTAACAAAGCGAAAACACAATAAATGGACACCACACTGGTTTAGAAAAATAAAGTATTTTTATATAAACCAACCAAGACCAAAATGACAAAAATCCAACATACACAACTCAAAATATGATTTTTAAAAGGCTTGAAGCAACTCTGTCCATAGACCTCTATGAATGCAGTGATATTACACAAAGTACCTCAAATGCATCAAAATACACAAGGCAAAACTGACTCAGCTTAAGGAAGCATCGGAAAACACAGTGATGAATTGGTCCTGAGTCTACAGGGAGGTGATGCATCAGTTCTGCTGCATGCAGGAGAAGTGTTGCAATAAATCCGGAATGTAGGTGGACGCAATGTGTCAAAATCCATGATAGTTCTGGTCTGCAGGTGATGCTTTGGATATAAGTTGCCACACAGGTGTGATACATGGAAATCCGAATGCACTGAAGGTTGATGCGGTGGCGGCAAACAGGTGCTGTGTCGATTTCTTCTGTCGCGGTCGCAAAATGCGTCAATTCTTTCAGCCGCAGAGCAGGACAACCTCCAAGGGCTAGAACTGGAATTGGCACCACAAGGTAGGCCAGAACTCCCAGCAGTGAAGTTCAGGGATGCTGCAGATTAAATATTTGACGGCCCTGAGACTTCTAACTGGAGGCAACCACACACAAGCCCTTGGAGAAACTTCACAAGCAGGTTACAAAGCAAAGGTCCAGTACTTTTCCCTTTCTAAGCAGAATCAGCAACTGCTGGCTCACCCAGCAAAGCAACCCACAGCAAAGGGGCACTACTCTTCCTCCCCGCTCTTCAGCTCTTCTCCAAGGCAGAGGTGCCTCTTGATCCAAAAGTGTTTCCAAAAGTCCAAGGTTTTAGGTCCAATACTTATACCCCTTTTCGGCTTTTAAGTCTTTATAGTTTACATGTTCCTGCCTTGCCCTGCCTTGGCTCCAGACACACTCCAGGGGGGTGGAGACAGCATTGTGAGAGGACTGGCATAGCCCTCTGCAGGTGTCAGAGACTACTCCTCCCACCAATCTAGTTCAGGAAGGCTCATCAGCCTTGTGAGGGTCATTAGGATATGCAGGGCACACCTCAGCTCCCTTTGTGTGACTATCTGGAGTGAATGTACAAGCAGGCCACTGTAAGTTTAAACCAGACATTGAGTTCACAGGAGACAGAGGCACAGGGTGGTTAAAGAAGAAAATGCCCACTTTCTAAAAATGGCATTTTCAAACGCACAAACTAAAAACTACCTGAGTAAAAAGATATATTTTTAAATTCTGAGCTCAGGGAGCCCAAACTTCAAATCTCTATCTCTTTCTAATTGAAAGTTACACTTGTAAAATGTTACAAGGAAGCTCCAATGATAGCCTATGGGAGAGCTAGTCCTTGAAATAGTGAAAAACACAATTGACAGTGTTTCACTCTCAGGACATGTAAAAAACACCAGTCAGCATGTGTCCTTCCTTTCACACACACTGCGCCCTGCCCATGGAGCTACCTTGGGCCTACCTTAGTAGTGCTTTACATGTAGTAAGAGAGAAGGTTAGGGCCTGAGGTAATTCAGTTTTAACTCCATTCTGTATTCTGTCGCCATTTTGTTGCCATCACTCAGGCAGCTTGGTAAACCGAGTGTTTTTGCCCTTTGTACTGCCACATGTCAAATAACCTTCCCTTTCTTGTTGTGAAGCCAATTACAGGAACTAGCCAGACTGACTAAATCCTTGCCTATACTGACTAATCCTTGTCCCAACTATTTGATGGCCTTCAGTATTCTTTCTCCGCATTATCCTATTTTGCAAGTTGTCCTTTGAAGCACACAAACATGTCCTGCCGTTACTGATTGACCTATAGGTGCTGTCATTGATTGACTTATGGGGTTGGGCAAACACACGACTCAAGGGGGACGTTCTGGTTACATGATGCCTTGTTTTGAATGTTTTCCTATTGGCTAATATTTGGCAGATCTTGCATGTCCATATTGGCATTTTGCATGCTTGCATGAGCTAGGACTGCCCCTTTCTTTTATGCTGAGTATGTAACCCTCACATATATAAGGCCCCAGTGTTCTGCTCTCTTTGGACTGCTTCATTCAGTTGCTGCGGCTTCTGGGTGACGTAGTCACACTCATTTTGAGTTTAATAAAGATATTCTTTTATATTTCAGTTTCTGTGCCAACTTCTTTTTGTTAGTTTAACACGGAGAAGGAGTTTTGATTTCTTCAATTGGTGCCCTCTCTGAGGATCATCAGGAGTGGCTATCTGAGGGAGCGATCTTGTCAGGAGACTGAAATCTACTGAGGAGGACAGGACAGGACTCTACTAAGGAGGTACTCTGTGCACGGAGATTCTGGGGATTCTTTGTCTCTGCAGCCCAGTATATTTCTGATCTTCCTGAGTTTGATCCTCCACATGATATCACTCCTGACTGAGAACTTTTTTTTGGGCGTGAGTATTCTAAAAAGAGCGTTAGGTCATTCAGAACTTGGCAGTTAGAATTTGGACAACCTTTTTATTGGTAATAGTCGTTATGAATTTGTGTTGGCCAATTTTGGATTTGTATTGGATTGATATGCAAATTGCAATTTGTGTAGGCAGGTCATGAGGAGATTTTTCTCTACTTTGTATAAAATTTGAATGGTGCAACGTACGGAGAGTACCTTAAGCACTACCCTGATTATAAATACTTGCATATTCTGCAGTATTTTTTTGGCATGCCTGTTTCAAGCTCACATCGAAGAATGTGTTGTTTTTTTTGAAGGTACCATAGTAAGATGTGAATTAAATTAGCCGGCTCCCTTGAGGGAATACCTAAATAGGTTTAGGTATAACAACATAATACTTCCTTGGTGATTCTGTATCCCCAGGGAATTAAAATATGGACATAATACATACAAGGATCCTTTGTTCTGCGCAATCTTATGAATGGAGTGTATTTTGGCTTCTTGGACATATAGCAGTCTGTTGGGCTGGCTTTTTTTCAGTCTTTTGGAACACTATTAAGAAGCGTTTCTTGTAAATATGACTTGCAACTAGTATTTACAAATGGTTTGGTTTAAGTACAGTCTGTGGGTTGTCCTTTGTTTCTGTCCTAAGTGTTGATCTGTGGGTTAAATGTGTGTTTCTGCGGGTTAAATATATGTGTCCTGAGTGTTTGGCCCCTTTCTGTTTATTTCTGAAAAGAGCTCAATGTGTGTTTGTGGTTTTTCTTGATGTTGTCAGTCTGTTAAGCAAAATGTCAGTTAATTAATATTAAGTAGAAATTAAATAAAAATCCAGAAATGAACCATGTGATATGCTAAATAGCTATATGTTGCTATATAATTTCTAGAGTAAGCAATTATGCACATGTACAAACTGTTAAATGCTTAAAAAAATAAAATTTAAATTCACATTCACTAGGAATACAATGGCCTCAAAAACGAAATTGTGTGTTTTGTAGAAAAATAAACGTATAGTATTTTTTACTTACATGCATTGTATTAGATATTAACAGGCAAACACTTCAGCTGAAGTAAATTTTTGCTGAACTCAAACGCAACACGCATTAATATGTCTTAGTTTGAAAAAGACTGCCACCGTGCTCATGTTACAACATTGAGAGACAAGCTTTTATTGTCGCTAAGCAAGCAGCTCTAATAGACAGGAATGTTTACTCAGCCAGGACTTCGCTCTCAGTTGAACACGGGTGAAACTTTGCATTTCAAAATGTTGTTTTAAAAAGGTTCCAAAACTAAGGTTCATTATTTTGTATTACAGGAAGACATTTCAATTAAGGGTTTCCTCTCTTTAAGCATTTTTATAAGAATATTCTTGGTTCTAATGTTAAAATATTTGTTCTGTTAAAAAAAAAAATGGCGAGTTTTTTTTTTGGCATGTTTTAAGTTAGGCTTCTGTGCTTAGACTTATAAATGAATGCATCTAAAATGATAGACATGGGATGCAGCTTGCTTTTATATGTGAAATTATCAAAAATTATTGGGTTTATCAAAAATAATTATTAATTATGAAAAATAATTATTAAAAATAAGTGCTTCTAAATTCATTTTTTTTTTACTATTTATAAAGCTTAATACTCATACTGTGACCTCCTAGCATTATAATTTAATTTAAGTTGTGTTGTACTGCATAATGAGGACATTTGTATATGGAATTTCACTTGGCACAGGCTTAAAAAAACTCATTTTTCTAAAGGATTTGCAAGAGATATGTCTAATGTCCAATATCTGCAATCTGTAAAGAACATTCTGAGGATGATTAATATGTAGCACAATTATAGGATATTTATTTTTAAGTGCCCCAAATATCAAAGTCGAAATTGGGTAAAATAGACTATTTAAACAGCATTCTTGCCCTTTACAATAGCTTTAAAGTGCCTTAGGCTTCAGTAAATGCATATATTTAGGTATAATACAAATTTGCAGGTTGTTCCCATTTGGGGTTGCTTTTAATGTCTCAGTGAGCCAATGTGCCCAGTGCAGAGGTTTGGGTTTAATATCAAGATTGAAGGTTCTAACTCTAGCTAGACCTACTGAGACGTTCATCCTTTTAAGGTTGATGAACTAAGTACCGTTGCATAGGGTAGTAACAAACATCTGTTCTAAAGCTAGAATGTTATGATATTATGTTCTGTGAGTTATTCACAGTAAATGTTTTAATAATTTAAGAATAGAAATAAATTGTAGCCCACAGGGTGGTTAAAGAAGAAAATGCCCACTTTCTAAAAATGGCATTTTCAAACGCACAAACTAAAAACTACCTGAGTAAAAAGATATATTTTTAAATTCTGAGCTCAGGGAGCCCAAACTTCAAATCTCTATCTCTTTCTAATTGAAAGTTACACTTGTAAAATGTTACAAGGAAGCTCCAATGATAGCCTATGGGAGAGCTAGTCCTTGAAATAGTGAAAAACACAATTGACAGTGTTTCACTCTCAGGACATGTAAAAAACACCAGTCAGCATGTGTCCTTCCTTTCACACACACTGCGCCCTGCCCATGGAGCTACCTTGGGCCTACCTTAGTAGTGCTTTACATGTAGTAAGAGAGAAGGTTAGGGCCTGAGGTAATTCAGTTTTAACTCCATTCTGTATTCTGTCGCCATTTTGTTGCCATCACTCAGGCAGCTTGGTAAACCGAGTGTTTTTGCCCTTTGTACTGCCACATGTCAAATAACCTTCCCTTTCTTGTTGTGAAGCCAATTACAGGAACTAGCCAGACTGACTAAATCCTTGCCTATACTGACTAATCCTTGTCCCAACTATTTGATGGCCTTCAGTATTCTTTCTCCGCATTATCCTATTTTGCAAGTTGCCCTTTGAAGCACACAAACATGTCCTGCCGTTACTGATTGACCTATAGGTGCTGTCATTGATTGACTTATGGGGTTGGGCAAACACACGACTCAAGGGGGACGTTCTGGTTACATGATGCCTTGTTTTGAATGTTTTCCTATTGGCTAATATTTGGCAGATCTTGCATGTCCATATTGGCATTTTGCATGCTTGCATGAGCTAGGACTGCCCCTTTCTTTTATGCTGAGTATGTAACCCTCACATATATAAGGCCCCAGTGTTCTGCTCTCTTTGGACTGCTTCATTCAGTTGCTGCGGCTTCTGGGTGACATAGTCACACTCATTTTGAGTTTAATAAAGATATTCTTTTATATTTCAGTTTCTGTGCCAACTTCTTTTTGTTAGTTTAACACGGAGAAGGAGTTTTGATTTCTTCAATTGGTGCCCTCTCTGAGGATCATCAGGAGTGGCTATCTGAGGGAGCGATCTTGTCAGGAGACTGAAATCTACTGAGGAGGACAGGACAGGACTCTACTAAGGAGGTACTCTGTGCACGGAGATTCTGGGGATTCTTTGTCTCTGCAGCCCAGTATATTTCTGATCTTCCTGAGTTTGATCCTCCACATGATATCACTCCTGACTGAGAACTTTTTTTTGGGCGTGAGTATTCTAAAAAGAGCGTTAGGTCATTCAGAACTTGGCAGTTAGAATTTGGACAACCTTTTTATTGGTAATAGTCGTTATGAATTTGTGTTGGCCAATTTTGGATTTGTATTGGATTGATATGCAAATTGCAATTTGTGTAGGCAGGTCATGAGGAGATTTTACTCTACTTTGTATAAAATTTGAATGGTGCAACGTACGGAGAGTACCTTAAGCACTACCCTGATTATAAATACTTGCATATTCTGCAGTATTTTTTTGGCATGCCTGTTTCAAGCTCACATCGAAGAATGTGTTGTTTTTTTTGAAGGTACCATAGTAAGATGTGAATTAAATTAGCCGGCTCCCTTGAGGGAATACCTAAATAGGTTTAGGTATAACAACATATTTCTTCCTTGGTGATTCTGTATCCCCAGGGAATTAAAATATGGACATAATACATACAAGGATCCTTTGTTCTGCGCAATCTTATGAATGGAGTGTATTTTGGCTTCTTGGACATATAGCAGTCTGTTGTGCTGGCTTTTTTTCAGTCTTTTGGAACACTATTAAGAAGCGTTTCTTGTAAATATGACTTGCAACTAGTATTTACAAATGGTTTGGTTTAAGTACAGTCTGTGGGTTGTCCTTTGTTTCTGTCCTAAGTGTTGATCTGTGGGTTAAATGTGTGTTTCTGCGGGTTAAATATATGTGTCCTGAGTGTTTGGCCCCTTTCTGTTTATTTCTGAAAAGAGCTCAATGTGTGTTTGTGGTTTTTCTTGATGTTTTCAGTCTGTTAAGCAAAATGTCAGTTAATTAATGTTAAGTAGAAATTAAATAAAAATCCAGAAATGAACCATGTGATATGCTAAATAGCTATATGTTGCTATATAATTTCTAGAGTAAGCAATTATGCACATGTACAAACTGTTAAATGCTTAAAAAAATAAAATTTAAATTCACATTCACTAGGAATACAATGGCCTCAAAAACGAAATTGTGTGTTTTGTAGAAAAATAAACGTATAGTATTTTTTACTTACATGCATTGTATTAGATATTAACAGGCAAACACTTCAGCTGAAGTAAATTTTTGCTGAACTCAAACGCAACACGCATTAATATGTCTTAGTTTGAAAAAGACTGCCACCGTGCTCATGTTACAACATTGAGAGACAAGCTTTTATTGTCGCTAAGCAAGCAGCTCTAATAGACAGGAATGTTTACTCAGCCAGGACTTCGCTCTCAGTTGAACACGGGTGAAACTTTGCATTTCAAAATGTTGTTTTAAAAAGGTTCCAAAACTAAGGTTCATTATTTTGTATTACAGGAAGACATTTCAATTAAGGGTTTCCTCTCTTTAAGCATTTTTATAAGAATATTCTTGGTTCTAATGTTAAAATATTTGTTCTGTTAAAAAAAAAAATGGCGAGTTTTTTTTTTGGCATGTTTTAAGTTAGGCTTCTGTGCTTAGACTTATAAATGAATGCATCTAAAATGATAGACATGGGATGCAGCTTGCTTTTATATGTGAAATTATCAAAAATTATTGGGTTTATCAAAAATAATTATTAATTATGAAAAATAATTATTAAAAATAAGTGCTTCTAAATTCATTTTTTTTTTACTATTTATAAAGCTTAATACTCATACTGTGACCTCCTAGCATTATAATTTAATTTAAGTTGTGTTGTACTGCATAATGAGGACATTTGTATATGGAATTTCACTTGGCGCAGGCTTAAAAAAACTCATTTTTCTAAAGGATTTGCAAGAGATATGTCTAATGTCCAATATCTGCAATCTGTAAAGAACATTCTGAGGATGATTAATATGTAGCACAATTATAGGATATTTATTTTTAAGTGCCCCAAATATCAAAGTCGAAATTGGGTAAAATAGACTATTTAAACAGCATTCTTGCCCTTTACAATAGCTTTAAAGTGCCTTAGGCTTCAGTAAATGCATATATTTAGGTATAATACAAATTTGCAGGTTGTTCCCATTTGGGGTTGCTTTTAATGTCTCAGTGAGCCAATGTGCCCAGTGCAGAGGTTTGGGTTTAATATCAAGATTGAAGGTTCTAACTCTAGCTAGACCTACTGAGACGTTCATCCTTTTAAGGTTGATGAACTAAGTACCGTTGCATAGGGTAGTAACAAACATCTGTTCTAAAGCTAGTATGTTATGTTATTATGTTCTGTGAGTTATTCACAGTAAATGTTTTAATAATTTAAGAATATAAATAAATTGTAGCCCCTAAAAGAAGTAATATACATAACATGTGTTTTTAAAAAGGGTTAATTATTGCAGGTTAGGAAGAGTTAGGAAGGTTTTTTTGTCTGTGACAAGCTTCAGGGTGAGGAGAGAGACAGGGCTGAGGAGCGCAGAGCGCGGCAGATTTTGACCTTGAGGTCAGTAAGGTGGGAGTTAGGAGTGAGTGTAAACAGATGGAGAAACCATTGCTTGGAAAAGCTTCTCTGACAAGAAGACATTAATGCTTGCACACTATAGGAACCTTGAAAAGTGGCGGGGACCAGGAATGCTGGCTGAGGCTGGATCGCAGCCCAGAAAGTTCTGCTGAGGTGTTATTCTTAGCTTTTGGAGGACTGTGCAAGGTCGAGAAGTGCATTCCTGCACGGCCTCGCTCAAAGCAGGGCCTCAAAGGAGGTGATACATTCATATTTTTGCTTTTGAAAAATACTGTCCATGTAGTTGCCTTAATTTAAGATGGTTGGTTACAATTAATATTTTGTGTGTTATGTGAAGTATCAGCAGTAGGTTGAAACAAGATGATTTCTTTTTTTTGTATGACTTCTTTGAAAACAAAACAAAATGTTTGTGTGTTTTATATGTTTTTGCATTTTGTCCTTCTATGGATTGTTCCTGCTGGTCCTGTGTGTCAGAAGCGACACAGTAATTTATATTTGACAGCCGGACACCACTAACTGGTGACCAGCTGTCAAACGGAGGGTTAGGAAAGTAAAAAAGTGTAATTTTCCTTTTAAGCCTGACAAATTAAGCAGGCCCGAATATTGGGTTTTGGGCTGCAGGTTTATAGTGCATAAAGTACATGACATGGTGTTGTGAGGAACTGGAACATTAGCTGAGATTACCGTATATGGTGTAGGGGCCAGCGGTAGAGTTAAAATTTGTGTACTATTTTGACTTTTGTGTATCACCCATACTCTTGGTATTGTGTCAGAAACTTGACTATCACCCGAGTAATTTTTCGTTCTTCCTATGGATTTTTCTTTTGCCGCTTCTCCCCTGATTGATGTTGCATTGTGCCTACTTATTGGGGATTTTAGCTATGTCCTAGTCCCATTTCTCTTTTTCGAATTCCTTTCACCAGTCAGCCCTTTTATTATTATTGGTGTATTGTTCAGGTTCACATTTCCAGACTGTAGTAATGTACCAGGGACCCCCATATTAAGTATAATTACCTTTTTGTATGACCAGACTGGTTTTTAAGAATTTTCTGTAGGCCTACTTCGATGTTTTCCAGTCTGACTGTCAGGGTAGTGATGGACTGGTTAACTGACTCAATACTATAGTAAGGCAAGTTTTCCACCTCAATAGGAGATACCTTACATTTCTTTTTTTGAACATGACAAATTTTCAATGACTATTTTAATTTGGTTTTTTACCCTTTTGTTCCTGCTTCTTTAATTTTCGGTGGGATCAGATGTGTTCTAAATCATGGAAATACCAGGACTCTCTAGTTCTTGTCTTTTGTTTCCACATTTGATTATTAGCCTGTGTATTGCATAGTGCACCTGATGCACAGTTATTAAAGGGAGGTATCTACATGTCCCTGATAATCTGTATCATGTGATTTCTCTTTTGAGGTGTTCTAGATAAGGAATTTAGGAACACCTAGACGTAATCATTGCAAAAAAAATAATAATAATAATAATGTTTACCCCATTAGGCAATGCCACCATGTGATAGAATTCCCATGTAATTATCTACCCTCAGATGGCAGAGGATAATGAAGGGTACCCAAATGGAAGAGACTAGAAGTACTGCCTTTGAGAATGACAGTGTATTCTAGACCAGAGTTGTCCTATGGCGTATGGTCACTCCCTTGCAGATTGTAGGCCACCTGCTTGCAGTCCCATTGTTAAATACAATGAACTGTTTTTATACTAAACTGAAGGAAACTAACAACTGTGTCACATTTCCTACGTCACTAGATTCTGCGGGAATTAAGTCATAATAACCTGCAGAACACTGATTTAAGCCTAATTCCCATCAGTGACAGCTACAGATGAAAGGCGGACGTCTTGGCCCTACAATCCCAGCACCCAGAAAGTAGCAAGGCTGGACAGCGATCACCAGTGTGCCATCAATGGTATCTCCAAAGCATCGTACTTGCTCCATCAGACGGCGTTGGACATCACAAAACCAGAGTTTCAGTGTAAAAGAGCGAAAGAGAAGGATCCCTGTTGTTGATGGCAGAGCTGGTTTGAGGCTTCAGTTTTCTACCTGTCATGTGCTGGTAACCTCTGACAGTGTGCAGTCCCTTGAGCCCCTTGGCCTGAGTTTTGGCCACCCACCCTCTCTTTTCTTTGCTCCAACGGAAGGGCAGTGCACCGGAGGATCTAAGGCACTACATGATGATAGGAAAATTAAATGAAAGAGTAGCCCAAACATCCTCTGACACTGAATAGCGAGTGTTGGAGCCTGAAAGTGTTGCTGAGCGTGAAAGTCTGTTGCTCTTTCCGATTAATAGTACTTGGGTCTGCACGAAATGATCTGTGCCCATGACCAACGAAGAGCACAATATCTGTTGTGCCTGCCGCAGAGGAAATATATTGGTGCACTGCCTTGAGACATTGAGACTTTCGAGTAAGCTGTGAGTGTTTGCCAGGAGGGCACTCCAACAGATACTGAGAAGCACTTTTTTCATGAAAGGCCTGAATGAAGGGGCCCAATGCGGAAGAAAACAACAGAAGCAGATTTGATGGACGATAGAAGATAACCAGAGAGGCATAAAATGGATGTTGGGCATAGTTATGGTTGCACAAGCGGTTCCCGGGCAATTGCATAGAATGGGTGTTAGGAGACTGATTCTTATTGTTTTGCTGGCATTGTTTTAGAGTAGTATTCTGTTTAGTAAAAGCAGAATGAGGTCTATCCTCTGTTGAAGAGTATCCCCATTTCACCTGAGAGTATTGATGAGGATCGCCACTGTTTCACCTGTGTATACAATAGTCACTGAAATGCATAAGAGCCCTGAAAAGGTTCGCTAAATAATTTTAGGATTTGCTTTTGCCTAGGGTTGTGAAAAAATGATAATCCTGTTTGTAATAATGGTCATTACTTTCTTCTGCTATCTGAATGTTAATTATGACTCGATGCTTTGTTCTCTTTGTATCGCTGTTGATAGTTTACATATACCTGCTTAAATGAAATGTATAGAATGGAAAATGCTCACCTAGCAATGAATTAGGATTTGCCTGAGTAATGGCAAAAGGAGGGTCTAAGGTAATTCAGTTTTAACTCCCTTCTGTATTCTGTCACCATTTTGTTGCCCTCACTCAGGCAGCTTGGTAAACCAAGTGTTTTTGCCCTTTGTACTGCCACGTGTCAAATAACCTTCCCTTCCTTGTTGTGAAGCCAATTCCAGGAACTAGCCAGACTGACTAAATCCTTGCCTAGACTGACTAATCCTTGTCCCAACTATTTGATGGCCTTCAGTATTCTTTCTCCGCATTATCCTATTTTGCAAGTTGTCCTTTGAAGCACACAAACATGTCCTGCCGTTACTGATTGACCTAAAGGTGCTGTCATTGATTGACTTATGGGGTTGGGCAAAAACACGACTCAAGGGGGACGTTCTGGTTACATGATGCCTTGTTTTGAATGTTTTCCTATTGGCTAATATTTGGCAGATCTTGCATGTCCATATTGGCATTTTGCATGCTTGCATGAGCTAGGACTGCCCCTTTCTTTTATGCTGAGTATGTAACCCTCACATATATAAGGCCCCAGTATTCTGCTCTCTTTGGACTGCCTCATTCAGTTGATGCGGCTTCTGGGTGACATAGTCACACTTATTTTGAGTTTAAAAAAGATATTCTTTTATATTTCAGTTTCTGTGCCAACTTCTTTTTGTTAATTTAACACGGAGAAGGAGTTTTGATTTCTTCAGGCCTGGCAAGTGGGTGCACTTGCCAGGTCAATATGGCAATCTAAAAGTGCCCTCACGGACACTGCAATGGCAGACCTGAGACAAGTTTACAGGGCTACTCAAGTGGGTGGTACAACCAGTGCTGCAGGCCCACTAGTAGCATTTGATTTACAGTCTCTGAGCATGCACAGTGCACTTTACCAGGGACTTACCAGTGATCCAAATATGCCAATCATGGATAACTAATCATAATAATAATTTAACACATGGAGCACTTGCACTTTAGCACCGATCAGCAAAGTGCACCGAGTACCTAATCCAGCATACAATTAAAAATATAGTAGGCAAAAAGACAGGGAAAACTATGCAAAGGATGCCAGGTCTAACACTTCCCATGTTGCTCATCTTGCAAACACCCTCACCATCTAGCTATTGGCTATCCACTGCAGTTGTGCTGCTGGAGAATACAACTTGAGTTCTGGAACCCCCAGGCCACCCGCCACAATGGGGATTGTAAGTGTTGAAGGAAGTGGACCTTAGAGGCAACCCAGGTTACTTACAACCACCCGCTATGCCTTCCCAAGTAATGAAGAGTCAGTCAGACAGTAGAGAATACAAACAGGCTTTTATTAGCAATACTCAACAGAGGAGTCCAATCTGACCTGCACCCTGAGATGTCTGCCGAGTGACTGACCCCCCCCCCACAGCCCACAACACATAATCATTCCTCCCAGAAGCCTCCAACCATGCCCACAGTGGAAAGTTACCGGCCTGTACATGCTATCTGTAACTCAAGGTTACCGCGCTGAGTCTCAGCGTATCCTAATGTGGGAGCAGAACTAACCACTTGGGTAGGTATGCAAAGGCAGAATGGCCTATTCCTTAGTAAGTCAGAAAGTAGCCTTGAACAGAAGAGAAAATAATAACAAAATACAGTGTTCTGCTGAGGCAAGCAATACGAGTAATAATGAGGCCTAGTTCAGGCACAGTCTAAGCATCCTAATAGGGATTACGAAATACAAAATAGAGTCACACTCGATAACTTGCACATTACAGGGATAACTCAGTTGGTTGCATAATGTGAATACATATGGTGTCTATTTAGCCACACACTGCTAACCTAATACAACATGTAACAAGAGCATAGCAGGAATGGGGTTTTCAAACCGAACAGACCCTCCTTTTAGCATGGGTGGCTAAATGCTTTATTGAGGCTATCTGGTAGGGTCTTTACACTTCTAAGTGGGAAGAAAGAAAATGCATAGTCACTCAAGTTACAAGGGAGGATAAGGCTACACATGAGTATCAAAATCTGCTCAGTATTCATAATTACCCTCGCCGATAAGCATCATGCTCTCTGTATATCCTGCATCATCATAGTAGAGACCTTATTATCACGTCCTGACAATTTAGGGGTAGGGGTGAGCTTGCTCACACAATAGGTGCAACAGGCTGGAAGGCAATTAATACATAAGCAAGTTGTAAAGATGACACCTGCGATAGCCACTAGGAAAAGTAGTATCTTCCAACCCCATGATATCAGCAGACCCCAGAACCACCCTGTGAGGGACCATGAACCATTATCCTGGTGGATATCTGAAGCAAGCCTGTGTAATTTCTGTATTGCGGAGTATACATTGGGAGCATTACCAGGAATATAAACTCAACAACTGCTGCCGATGACGCAGCAGGCTCCACCCTTACCAGCAAGAACAACGTCTAAAACTATCCGGTTTTGAAGAGCAACGAGCCTTGTAGCCTGATGCTCGACTGTAAGATTAGTCAGTATACCTGCAATAGTATTAATAACTCCCTCAAATACTCTAGCAAGGCGACAAATATTACAATTATTGAACATGGGGTCCCAGAACGGCAGAATGCCCTTCATTATCTCAGTAAATTGCTGTAGGGAAGTATCTGTTTGATCTATATCTTCTGGATTGACTACTCTTTTGACCCGGTGCAAATGTAGACCCCTACGTTGTAGCCTATGATCTTTGTGATAATTAGACGGTGTAATGTAAATGGGAGGTAAAAGAAAAGAGACATAACACTAGCCAGACCATCCCCTGGGAAGCCAGGTATAAGCCTGTTACTCACAAATGAAGTATACATTTGGAGGTGTAAGCAAAGGTGGGCTACTAGTAGTGTTCAATCGGTATGTATAGTTACAACTGCTCTGTCCTATTGGAATGCTCCCTGCACCTTCAATACAGAAACCAGCTGCTGCATTGATCACAGGGATGGGTATGGCTTTGTCTTCAGTGACATTTTGTTCCTGGAAACATTTAAAGTATTCGGTAACATTAAATCCTTGAAAATCCATCATTTCATTTTGTAACCAAGTGACATTCTTATTATCTTCATAAATATTCATACAAGCTTCTAGATGTAGGGTACCCTCCTTGCCATCTGCCCCAGGTGTGTATCCTTGGTGTACGACTAAATTCTCCAACACTGCTTCTTAATCGGACTGTACCATGGTCATAGCGTCAGCTTGATAGTGCATGTACACCATAGAAAGCAGCTGGAATTTTGCCTCACAGCTACCTAAGTATGACAGGGGCAATGACACCATTAAATCATTCTTGAGCATAACCGAGGGGAGTAAACCACACACCCAACAATTTGTGGCATTAGTGGTACTGTGTACCTGATAAAGCATCTGTAGAAAAGCATTCTTGACATGTCTGTCTATGTCTCTCTTTATGCAGGGCCAGTGTAACGAACAAGTGCTCACAAGGAGTCGGGGTAGTCCCTATTAAAAGTGTGTACAGGATGCTGTTCTTCTAAATACCAGACCACCCCAGATAGTGTTAGCATTACTATGAGAAGGAATACTACCACTACCACCCTACTCCCAGTGGACCAACTAGACCACACAGGACTATTCTGCTGTAATGCTGGGGCCACCAGAGGCTGTTCCTCCTTCATGACTGCACGGCCAAATGGGTACATAGAAACAAATCTTAGGAATTGGAGCCCCAAAAATACAACCAACCAGAGGGGCACAAGTCACCCAGTGTCTTTATGAGCCTCACTGGTAGACTCCTATTGTTCATCAATGATGGTGCTCTGAAGCACTCCCACGGGGGAGCTGCGCAACCTCAGGCACCTCTTCATCCACAAAAAGGGTTTGAAATTGAGGCTCAGCAGGGCATTGAGACTCAGGTGCCTGTGAATCAGATAGGGAAGGTGCAGAGGCTGCCCTTATCTCCGGGAGGACCGCCTCAAGCAAGGCCGCATCACTTTGCTCGTCTGTCTGCACCCACCTCAATCAGGCATCAGAGAAGGGAACAAAATAGGGCACTCGCCATCGAGGACCCACCAGTCATACGGGAGTGGGAGAGAGATCCTCTTGACGTGGGTTCCTTGTACCCAGTGCTTCTGGCCTACAAGCTTTACTGCGGTGCGGGTGGTGAGAAGGACCATCAGTGGCTCCTTCCAACGAGGCTCCAGGCAACTTTTTTGCTGGAAATTCTTCACCAATACATAGTCCTTGGGCTGTAGCTGATGCCTGGCCCCTCTGGTACTGGTTGCAGCATGTCGTGGATCTGTTGATGGATAGAATGAAGATCTTTAGTTAACTCATACAGATAGTCCACAAGCAGGGGGCACTCTAACTCGGAGAAGTGTTTGGGTCTTGGAACGCCCAAGACATTGGTGGGGCGTCCAAAGACCATTTCGTACGGGGACAACCCTGTTCTAGAATACGCTGTCGCTCTGGTAGATAACAAAGCTAAAGGTAGAGCATCGGGCCATTGCAAACCTGTGCTTTCTTGAATCTTCGGTAACTTCATTTTGAGAGTACCATTGTACTTGTCAACCAGGTCAGCTGACTGGGGCTGGTTCGCTGCATGAAACTTCTGCTTAATATGCAAGCCTTTGCACACCAATTCAAAGACTTTTGAATTGACGTGACTTCCGTTGTCACTCCAGATCACACGTGGCAGTCCATAGCGCGGGAAGAACTCTTTTAAGAGTGACTTCGCTGTCACCATAGTCGTATTCTCCTTAGTGGGGTAAGCCTCAATCCATTTACTGAATGCACAAATCACTATTAGCACATACTTCAAATTGTTAACTCGTTCCATTTCAATGAAATCCAGCAGGAGAACCTTGAAAGGGAAGGAAGGCGGTGCAAAGTTACCTGCAGGTGTAGGAGTGCTATTCCCAGAATTATGTTTCAGATAAATAATGCAGTGCTTCACTGGGTGTGTGCTACCTTAGAGATATTATCGTTCTGCCATACTGGGTCCAGTAGCTTACATATTCCTTTGGAACTAATATGTGCTGGGCCGTGGGCCGTGGTCAAAACAGGGAGCACATAGGCATTAGGCAGCAACAATCTCTGTTTCCCAGACAGGTCAATCCAGCACCAATCCTCGTCCAAAGCCCTGTCCTTTCCTCCCATATTACCAATTCATCTAAGGTCACCTCACTCTGTATTTCCCTGACATTTTCTAATGTGTCTTTTAACATTCCATTATCTGGGACCCACCTAGGGAGACCTGCCATGAACATCTTGTTCATCTTCGATCTAGCTGTCTCCTTAGCTGTCTGATCTGCAAACAAATTTCCCCTCCCAACATCATCTGTTACTACCTTGTGAGCGCTACATTTTATTATTGCCAACTTATCAGGAAGTGTCAATGCTGACAACAGTTTACGTATAGATGGACCATGCTGTATTCGCAGCCCATGCGAGGTCAAGAACCCTCTCTCCGCCCAGAGGCACCCTAACTTATGGGCCACTCCAAAGGCATACTGGCTGTCGGTGTAGACATTGACAGTCAGTCCCTCACTCAACTCGCAAGCCCTAAGGAGGGCAACCAACTCTGCAGCTTGGGCCGATTGGTATGGGATACGGGATGTCTCAACTACAGTGTGTAACGTTGTGATTGCATAAGCTGCAGTGGTAGTGCCATCTGGTAGTTTGAAACAAGAGCCATCGACATATAGTTCCCCTTGGGGGACAGATAAGGGAACATCAGTCAGGTATACCCTTCCTTTTGTTTCTTCCTCAGTCCTAAATAAACAATCATGGACATCATTATCCTTTTCTTCGGAAGGGAGGGGTAGTAACGTGGCTGGGTTCAGAGTAGCACATCATTTGATGGGACTTTGCGGAGCAAACAAGGTTAATTCATATTCAGTCAAACGCGCACTAGTAATGTGCTACGTCTTTGTCTTATTCAGTAGCGTATCCACAGCATAAGGGACCATTACTGTGAGATCAGTATCAAGGACGAGACCTGACGATTATCTGATAGAAAGTGCCACTGCCGCGGCAGCTTTCAGGCAACTTGGTAGAGCTCTGGCGACGTTATCAAGAATAGCAGGGTCTCTGCTTACCACCAAAACCCTGTGTTACAACAGAAAGCGAGCAACCATACGCCTCGTGTACGTAGAGCACAAAAGGTTTCTGGTAATCAGGAGTACCAAGCACAGGAGCAGAGCAAAGCGCAACCTTTAACTGCTCAAAAGCTTGTTGGTATGCAGATGTCCAAGGCAAGGGTTCATGCACTTCTTTGGTGGTCAGGTAAAGGAGGGGTTTTGTCAGTAAGGAATAATTAGGGATCCAGTGGCGGCACTATGAAGTTATACCAATGAAAGCACGTACCTCGCGTTGGGTCTTAGGAACAGGCATGTTAGTAATGGCAGCTATGCCTTCAGGTGTAAGTCTGCAACACTCCTTCCACAGTAGGTGACCTCCTGTTGACAATATTGACATTTTGAAAGTGACACCTTGTGTCCATGGTGTGCCAAATGCAACAGTAATTTAACTGTGGCCTCTTTGCAACCATCTTCAGAGTCCGAAGCCACAAGTAGGTCGTCAACGTACTGCAACAGCACATTACCAGGGGGAAGTTCCAAAGAATCCAATTGAGCTTTCAAAGCTTGGCTATAGATACTGGGACTTTCTGTATAGCCTTGTGGAGCACGGCAGAATCTAATGCTCCTTCCGGCTATTGCAAATCCAAACAGATATCTGCTATCTGTATGGATTGGAATGCTGGAGAAAGCATTCTTCAAATCCATCACAGAAAATAATTTTGCTGACGGGGGAATCATTGTCAAGATCGTGGTAATGTCTGGAACCACTGGGTACTGGAGAACCACTATTTTGTTACCCTCTCTAAGATCAATTCCAAAACGGTGAACATCAGGGTGGGCCTCAGAAGAATCCAAGGGTGTCTTTTTAAGAATAGGAAGAATAGGGCTATTACACACATTTGCCACTGTCTCCTCAACCACACCAGACCTGATCAAATCCTGTATTATTTGAAGTAAGGCCTTTTATCCTGCCTGGGATATCTTGTACTGGGGAATACGTGGCAATACAGCATTGTCTTTGATCTGTATAGAGACCGGTGGGATCTGGAGTAACCCCACATCCGTAGCCCATGATGTGCGTGGCACATCGTTAAACTCAGCAGGGATGGGGGCATCCTTAGCGAGGCATTGTTTAGCACGAGCCACTTGCGTTCCGATAGTCATGTAAACGCCATCTGGAGAACAAATAATTGTAGCATGCAACCTTTTTAACAAATCCAATCCCAACAAATTCTCCCCACAATTTGACGTTAATACAAATGGTGAATCTACCGTAAAGGGGCAATTAGTCAAAGCAAGAGGTTTGGAAATGGGGCCAACAGCCGGCATGCTTGAAAAACCCACTGACACATTATTTTGGCCATATAGAACTGCCCCCGGGACCAACAAACGAGAAACAGAGCTATTCATAGCACCAGTGTCAATCAAAAATGCCTTAGCCATACCTTGCAGATCCACAGTGACATAGGGTCCGCATTGATCTACAGGCAGCGGAACTGGTCCCTTGTCCTGTCCCTGGCTTTCCTAGCTGTGAGACATCCCCGTCACATCGTCCATGTCATAGTCATCATGATAGTACTGCCTCCCTCGGGGGACGTCAAAATAGTTCCCGCGAGGGACGAGAATCCAATAGCTCTTCAACGAAAACATCACATTCCTCTCTAGTAACATAACATTTATCAGTCTGCAATCGAAACTTTCTATCTGCACATTCTGTGCTTTTCTCTATCTTTTCCCTTTTATTGGCCACTGCTTTCTGCGTTATATTTTGCGTCTGCCTCTTTCTCTGCTCTCATGCTTTGCTTCCTTCTGCCACACACTTAGAGAATCAAACATTGACTGCCTGCTCTTTTTGGGAAAACAATTTGTCCTGCAAGAAATTCAATTTGTGTTCATCAAACAAGCCAGTGAGTGGCCATTGTAACCCAGCATTGTCCCTCGTATATTTATTCCACAATGTGCTAAACATGATAGGGCCAATACTGTGCTTGACGTATAAATCAAAATTTGGGGTACCCTCCGGAGGTGCAGGCTGGCTCTCTTCCAGTCGAGCCTCAGTAGAACAACACCGACATCCAAAACACCCCAGTTTACTTAGACAAGACATCTTAATATAAGACAGATGCGCTGTCCCCAACGGACAAGTATAACACCAACAAAAATAATAAAAAGAAAAATAAATAATAAAAAATTGTTCAAGAAACAAACCAAAACGGTCCGAAGACCACTTCCTGCAGTCCGGAGACTGTACCAAGTTCAAGAAGACAGTCCGGAGACTGTACCAAGTTCGAGAAGACAGGTTCTAGCCCCAGGCCTTTTCAAGGGCAGACCAAGGGCCAGATGTAGGGAATTAATTAGCGACCGCAAACACCGAAATTTGCAGAATTTACACTTTTGCGAACGCTAATACCCCATGTGAAATGTAGAGGCAGAAACACCAAATCGCAAAATAAAGAAACGCTAAAACCAATGGAATAAACGTAGCGATTCCTTATTTTGCGAATATGCCACACCGACTCACTATTTAGCAAATTGCTAAATAAGGAATCGCTAAATAAAGTGGCAGAACAATGTACATAAAATCGCCAATGCCGATTCCATTAAAAATCGCTAAATAAGTGTAGCAAATTACTACTAACTCAAAGCAGGTGGTAACCAGGTGCACAGCATATAAACAACCCCAGAATGCATCTGCGTGAACACATTGGCGGCCCTCTATGTCATTGCACGGTGGATACGGATACAAGCTGCAGCTCAAAGGATCTGGAGACGACAGGAACGCGTATACAGACTGCGCATCTCACTATTCCAACTCACATAGGCAGAAATCCATGAGAGGTACAGGCTTCACCCAACCACCATCCTGGACCTGATACATGACCTGCAACCACTCCTGGAGCACCAGACACCAAGGGCGCACGCAATACCTCCACATGTACAGGTCCTCTGTTGCCTGCACCTACTAGCATCCAGCAGTTACCAGAGGGTAATAGCTGTGGCTGGTGGTGTCTTACAGAGTTGCCTGTTGCGCTCTTTCAACAAATTACTGGATGCCATGATGCAAAGGATGCACCACTATATCCGGTTCCCCAGCACACAGGCAGAACTGCAGAAGACAAAGATGGACTTTTATCAGAAGGCCCAGTTCCCACATGTAATAGGGTGCATTGACGGGACACATATACCAATCTGCCCCTCCTCTACTACTGAGTACATCTACCGTAACCGCAAATCAACACATTCAATCAATGTACAGGTCATATGTGATGCGTCTCTCACATGATTACCGACATCGTTGCGAAATTTCCAGGGAGCACGCATGTTTCCGACATCTTCAGGAACAGTGGGATCTATACCCGTCTTGCTGGGGGGGAATTTGGAGAAAGATACCTGCTAAGTAAATCAATGTGACACACCCTGATGTATACCTTTGATGTATCCATTGATGACTGCGAATAATCTTTCTTCCTTTAACACCTAGGTGATAGCGCTTATGCGGTGCGAGCATTTATCCTGACTCCATACCTCAACCCATCTACCCCAAGTGATAATGTTGCACATAAATCTACGTGGAATGTGGTGGAGCATACATTAGGACTCCTGAAAAGCAGGTTTCGCTGCCTCCACAAAAGTGGAGGTGCACGGCAGTACCGGCCTCTGACCTGCTGTAATATATCAGCAACATGTGCCATGCTGCATAATCTGCCTACAAAGAAAGGAACACCCGTGGAACTCACTGAATCAGAGGATGAGGGAGAGGATTGTCCACAGCCACAGCTCAGCGCTGCAGGTGTCGCAGCAGCACCAGATGGGAGACACAGACGGGCTGAGATCACACACAACTATTTCTGAGTAAGTAATGAGACAAAGCGAGTAACTGCAATAGCGTAACGGTGTTTTATTGACCTTAAGTCAAGCAATAGGACAGCACACCGCCACACCATGATAGCCTCACAGTGCCTCAACAACCCCAGCATGGCATAGATACTCCCCATCAATGTTCCAAATCCCATCATTATGTCAAATGGGTTACTTCATCCATCTCACAATGTCAGGGGATGCTTGGTTTTATTTTCTGCGCCCACGTGCAGCACTGCTGCATTCACTAGGCACAGTGTCCTCCCTAGAGGGTTGTCCTGTGGCTGGTCTCTGCCTTCCACTGCGCCTCCTGGACTCCTGTAATGGGGGAGTGATACTGCTGCGGCTTGTTGCCTCCTCACCGTCACCCCATCCCCCGATCCTGTGGCAGCGATTTGCATCATCTGCAGCACCTCCACAGCACTGGTGACTGTGACCAATCCCCTTGTGACGTCACGGCTGCACTTGGCCATCTCTAACTGCATGGCCACCAAGCGCCTGCTTAGGACATGGGTGGCATTGCATTGCCGGTTCACTGCCTTCGTGTACCTGTCCACTCTCTGTCTGTCCCTGCGCCTTGCCCCACGTTCGTTTTCAATCTTGCTGCATAACAGTCTAACAGCCTCTGACATGTCCCGCATGCCCTAAGCCACGGTGTTGTTGAGGCAGTATATGGCCTCCTTCATTTCATGCATGTTTTTGTTGTTGGCCACCATCTGGTGTTGCATTGCCCTCATTGTTTTGCCTTGCAGATGCTGCACCTTCAGCATCTTCCCCTCCAGACCTGCAAAGACACTGGACCCCTCTCCTGGTGCATCAGGACTGTGTGCCCTTGGTCGGCATCTTCGGGCACCTGTGTTGCCAAGCTCCATGGGGGACTGTGTTCCTGCTGTGTGTCCATCCTCTTCCTGCAGGATCTGTTGCGCTCCCATGCTCTCCTCCTCTGAGCCCTCCATCTCCTGGAGGCTACCCACTGTATACCTCCTGGCTCTCGGTGTTGGTGGTGTTGATGGTGGTGTTGGTGATGGTGGTAGTGGTGATGGTGGTGTGACCTCAGCAGGTGACAGGACATCCTCATCCAGTGTGTTGGGCTCCCTGGGTGCCTCTTCTGTCTCCGCTTCTGCAGCCTGGCGCGATGGCTCGCCTGTGGATACAGAATGTCCATTTGCTCATTTGTCTAGCAGCATTTGCCTTACAATAAATTTAATGACTGCCAATCTAACTGTTTGTCCCCCGCTTGCTTATTTACTGATGTGTGTGACATGCAATTGGGTTCAGAGGACTGCCTGCTATGCTATTAATTGATTGGGACTACATCTCCCATGATGAATTTCTGATTATTGGCTAAGCATGGACTGGAGTGATATTCTTGCCGGGTAATTGGGGATTGAGGTTAGGGAGGGGGCACAGCATGCTGTGCATGTATCTTACCTTGTTAGTTGGCTCCCGTGGCTGAGCTGTCCACGTCTCCAATGCCACTCACACTCTCTGGCTGGAGGGTGGACTCCACCATTTGTTCCAAGGGAGTTGGTGCAGGCGCAGTGTATGTCCCCCCCCACCTGTCTTCCTGGCTTGTTTGAGCCTGTCAGTCACCCTCTCCTTGGCACATTTTCGAAGGTCGTACCAGTGCTTCTTAAGATCCTCTATCGAGCGCTGGGTGACGCCGATGGAATTTATTTTCTGCTAGATCACAAGCCATAGTTTTCTTTTTTGAGATTCGGGAACGTGCAGTGATTTTTTTCCAAACAGCTGGTTGTGATCCTTCACCACCTCCTCAATTAGTACCTCCAACTCCCTCTCACTGAACTTGTGTTTTCTCTTCCTCTCTCTGGCATCCTTTCCCTTCTCCTGCGTGTTCATGGTATTTTTGGTGTGTCAGCAAGGTGGTTGCTGTGCAGCTCCTGGGGTTTTGCTTCTGCTCCCTGCCTCTCCCACAGCTTCAGGATCAGTGTAACTGCATGGGTGTGGCAACTTCCTGGTTGTGAGGTCATCAGGAAGCACAGGATTGGCTGATTCACAGATTTGCGATTTTTTTAAATACCGGGTTCGCTAAATACCGATTCAGTAATGTGTATTCGCTAATTCCGATTCGGTAATAAGGATTCAGTATTTATTTTAGAGGATATTACCGAATCGCTATCTTTTGGTGATTTTTAAGCTAAATTGAGAATTGCGAGTTCTTAATAGCGATTCGGTAAAAATCGCTATTAAGAACTCGCAATTTGGGTTTTACCTACATATGGCCCCAAATTTCCAGTTGGCCTGGCAAATTGTTCGCAAACAGTCCCAGGCCTTTTAAAAAATAGGCCAAATTTCCAGTTGGCCTGATAGACTGTTCACAAACACTCTATGTCTTTTAAAGGGTCCGCAAACCCACCAAATTAAAACCAAGAAAGCCCGAAGAACGTACCAAGACACAGCCTGTCGGCGCGTGCCGTTCAAGCAAGGCAGTCCAAAAACTGCACCAAGACAGTCCGGAGACTGTACCAAGACACAGCCTGTAGACTCATACCGTTCAAGAATGGCGCCATTTTTCCAAGAATCAAAACACTCACCTGGTGCACACAGGTCGAGTCAAGTTATTCTCCACTGCTGACTCTTCGGACCAAATGGTTAGCTCCAAGGTTTCGCCTTCTCAGGACCCCAGCCGGTAACCACTAGATGAGGAGTCGCCAGATCAGATGGGTGGGGCAGCTGCGAGAACCAAGCTCGATCGTGTGGGGTACCCCGATCCGCCCGACCAACCATACGCAACCCTGACCCTGCAACCCGATTGCGGGTGAGTCAGGTCACCGGCGGGGTCCCGGGTTGGAAGCCAACTGAAGAAAGTGGCCCTTAGGGGCCACCCGGGTTATTTAGAATCACCTGCTATGCCTTCCCAAGTAATGAAGAGTCGGTCAGACAGTAGAGAATACAAACAGGCTTTTATTAGCAATACTCTGCAGAGGAGTCCAATCTGACCTGCACCCTAAGATGTCTTCTGAGGGACTGACCCCCAACAGCCCGCAACCACTGTTCCCATTAAGATGCGCGCGCTCATGCACCTCTCTTAACGTGAGCGCGCACTGCCGTATCTGCAGCACGCACTCACCCAGGGCATCCCGCAAGATGGTCGCTCCGCTGCTTTAAAAAAGCGAGCGGCGCGAAAATTAGTCACTTCCTGGATGCGGTGATGTGTCAGAGGAGAGTCGGGACTCGGGAGTGCAGGTAAGGCAGGCTTGGGGGCTTGCGGCTGTTGGCACTTGTGGGGCAGATCGTGGGCTTTTGTTTAAGTATTCATGTTAATCACAGCCCCTTCAGGAGCTGTGATTAACATGAATACTTAAACAAAAGCCCTCAACCTTCCCCGCACCGCGCTTTACAAACCAAAGAGTAGAGCAAGTTAAAAAACACAGCGTGTACTTTCTGGAAGTACACGCTGTGTTTTGAAACTTAATCTACTCTTTTTTTTGTAAAGCGCGGTTGCGAGAGAGATTGTGGGCTTTTGTTTAAGTATTCATGTTAATCAGAGCTCGTGAAGAGGCTGTGATTAACATGAATACTTAATCAAAACCCCACAATCTACCCCGCACCGCGCTGTACAAACGTCAAGCTTTGCTTGCGCTTTGTAGCCCAGAGCAGGCAGAACACCGGCACCAAGGCATCAAAGCCTTTTTATGCAACTTCTTTTCTTTGGCCACTGACTTGTTAGCTTGCCAATTGCCATTGCGAAATAGGAAAGTGGGTAATATTGCTCCAGCTTTCTTAACACTGGTGTATTGCAATATCAACCCATGGGGAGATGTTTTTGCAAACAAATGTCGACCTTTTAACTTGATGTTAGGAGGTGTATGTAGTACTTCACAGTTCACATAGGAGACATAATCAAATTGACACAAGGTGTAAGGACAGCGACCCAGAGAGCCATGTTTTTTTATTTTTATTTAGAGAGGAAAGGACCGACTGGGAGAGAGGTGAGTGAGAGGCAAGAGAGGGTGTTGCAATAGAAGACTATGGTGTATTTGATTTCTTAGCAACACTTCACATAGACATTATTTGGGCTGCTTCATTTTGGGTGGGGGCCCATTTGTACTCCACTTCCCTATCTATGTCTCCCCTTGAAACTTTGTCACCAGAGGACTTTGCGTTAGATAGCTGCTTTGATCACTTGTGTAGCATTTTGTTTTTTAAAAGGGGTGGGGGGTATTTTTGAATGGGTATGACAGTGATGAGGTAACCTTTTTGGTGCTTGGGTGGGAGGGTTGCCTACAGGGAGGCGCTTCCAGGTTTTTTTCCATATAAAATCCCAGCCCAGCCTGTGTGCAATCTTGTGTGCAGGTGAGGTGCTAAAGTATTTCAGCTTTCATTTTCTTTGTTCACCTGAAAAGGTCTGACATATACCCTGTCTTCCCTCCCCCTTTGGGGGGGAAAGCAATAACCATCTCAGGTGACCGGAATACTGTTTTCTTGCTAGTGGGTAAAGGCATCTCCAGCTAGCGTGAGCAAATGCGTACAGATTGTGGGGTAGGTCAACATGCCCCGTTCCCTTTTTATTGTAGACTTGAAAGATTGGTTAGAATTTGTCCCAGAATTTTCAGATGCTTGGTTTTGAAGATGGTTTTAAGGCCTCTCAGTAATTGGTGATCTGAAATTTATTCCTGGTTGTACTGATGCTCTTTGTAATGGTGCTCTTTAGTTAGTTAGTAAACATCATAGCTGCCGAGCATGAATTCTACAAAATGATGTATTTGGATGAATTTAGCACTGGTAAAGCACCACTACGCTTAGATAGGGCTGCAAATTCAGATTGGTAGGAGCGTCACAAAAGGCTATTCATTTTGACTGACACACAAAACGGGAAAGATATTGAAAGGCTTTTCAATTCGCTAATACGAAGTTATCAAGCCCCTTAGGATGGTAACATGTACAGCTCTGAGGAAATAATCAGTGCACATTCAAAACAAGAGAATGTCCTCAAAAAGTACTTTAAACTTAGCTGTGATCTATACTGAATGCTCATGTAGTATCCTTACTGAAATACCTGAATGTTATGTAGCACAAGTGGCCACATTCCCATGTGCAAATCTAGGGGCGTATTAGGTAGAAGCAGAAGTGTGTGACAGGTAGACCCATGGTGGCAGGTGCTCACTAACCTAAGACATGGTCCTTATTGCGGTCTCTATGAAATGATGTGGCTTAAGATAATGACTTTCCTGGTGATGTTCATCTTGCTTAACAAAAAGAACATCCTGTTGTTTGCCCATTTTTGTGTGATTGTAGGGAGACCGGATGTTCCAGATTTGCTGGGCAGTCCTGTTTTTCACCATATTTTTCTGTACATTTAGCTCATGTCCTAGCTTTCAGAGCAAGTCCACTGAACACAGGTGGAGAAAAGCTTCAATGTTGAGCTCCAGTGCATGATTAGTTAGCAGCACTTAGCAGAAAGCCATTTAATTGGACGTATCCATGTTAGGGTGACCACATGTTAAAAACCAAAAACTGGAACATTTAGCAAACATAGAAGAAGAACGACACTTTTACATTATCTGTGGGGCACAAAATGACAGCACACATCAACACAGACAATGAGGCACTACGGAACTAAATTAAAGGGCACTTTTGAACGAAGCCGCATGGGTATTATTTAAAGCGTGCTCTAAAAAGAGCTGCAAACTCGTCCTGCCTTAGAGCACCTAAAAAACTGCTTCTCCATGTCTTCAGTCAATCTTCTCCCAAAAAAAGAGATTTGAGATACATTTCTAAAAATTTGCGGGGACAGCTGGTGAAAAATCCTGGACGCCTGGTCACCATTAACCTATTGGTATTTATATAGCACAAGCCTAGACAAAGAGGCAGCAGAGCGCTGTACTGCAGCAAAAACAAATACACAGTCAACAAGCCATAGGTGAGGTAGCTGGGTTCTAGGAGCAGAAGTATACTATTACTTCATTGAGATGTAGTGATATTAAAGAGGCAGGCCTTCAACTATTTCTTACAGTTGAGTAGTGTTGGGGAAGTACTGATGGATTTACTCTTCGTAGCATCCAGCCTGATGGTGTTCTGGCTTTAGATAAGCAAAGAGTGATCAGGCATGGTGAGTTTTTCTGCTAGATAAGTGGTCATGATGCCATCGTAAATGATGGAGCTGATATTGAAAGTGGTGTGGACCGGCAAAGGGGACCAACGGAGTTCCATAAGGATGGGGGTGATAAGATCATATTTCTTTAAGCACTGGATGGGACAGGTTGTGATGTGTAGAATGCCCTTAACAGGAGTCTACGTGGAGTCTGGGGGAGCAGAAGTAGTAGAATATGTCAAATTCAAGCATGGATTTTATGAATGGACTTTAAGAGAATCATATTTTATTTGTGTTTTACTAAAAAAGGCTTTTTGAAGAGAAAGGATTAATCAATAAAATAGGTAGCTTTATGAAATCTTCCTAGCTCCCAGCTGAAACGCATTGTATGTTGTAAAGAGTATGCCAGAAGGGTTTTAGCATTAGTAGGTTTGGCGCTGCACACGCGCTCAGTCTCGTTCCTGGCGCACATAGCCATAATTGCAGCGCACAGAGACCCTCCACTGCCGCACACAGAGGAAACAAATTAGAGGGAACT
Source organism: Triturus cristatus (assembly GCF_964204655.1). Classification (NCBI taxonomy): domain Eukaryota; kingdom Metazoa; phylum Chordata; class Amphibia; order Caudata; family Salamandridae; genus Triturus; species Triturus cristatus. The sequence continues at coordinate 491,779,203 of NC_140585.1, read as the reverse complement.
GCCCACAACACATAATCATTTCTCCCAGAAGCCTCCAACCATGCCCACAATGGAAAGTTACCGGCCTGGGCCGAACATGAACAAAGGAGGCACAGAAGGATGGCCTACCACCTGCCAGATGGGACATGCTATCTGTAATTCAAGGTTACCGCGCTGAGTCTCAGCGTCTCCTAACGTGGGAGCAGAACTACACACTCGGGTAGGTATGCAAGGGCAGAATGGCCTATTCATTAGTAAGTTGGGAAGTAGCCTTGAACAGAAGAGAAAATAATAGTGAAATACAGTGTTCTGCTGAGGCAAGCAATACGAGTAATGAGGCCTAGTTCAGGCACAGCCTAAACAGCCTAATAGGGATTACGAAATATAAAATGGAGCCACATTTGCTAACTAAAGCTTGCACATTAGAGGGATAACTCAGTTGGTTGCATAACATGAATACACATGGTGTCTATTTAGCCACACACTGCAAACCTAATATAACATGTAATGAGAGCATAGCAGGAATGGGGTTTTCAAACCTAACAGTGTGCTAAGGGTCACCCGCTGCCTACCCAAGGCCTAAAACAATGTTCTGCATGGTATATCAAGTCTCTGGAACCACCCGCTTGGTATCCAGATGGGCAAATTGACAAATAAATAAAGTAGTCGAGGAAGAATTACCAATTGTATTAGGGTGTTGTATGCCATAATTCCCAACTGCAGAGAGCACCAGAAAGCCACAGATCCCTTCAGAACACAAAGTGCTAACTCTCCCGGTTCCCATTCCGGGGATCAACAGGGAAACAGTAGATGTTAATGCCTACTTATCATAAGGTAATCCCATATGTGACCAGTCCTGCCTTATCCAGATTTAGTTGTACTGGGAACCGTGTTGTTTTGGAGGTGTTCGACTGCAATCCCTAGCATTGCAGAAAGTCACCAGTAATACTGCTGAAGCTGCCAGATCTTGCTTCTCGACTCTAATATCAAAGAGAAAATAATCCACTTATAGGAATATCACATGGATGTCGTCGCAGAGTGGAATACCTCTATCTTTGCACTCCCTTCGAGCCGCAGTCACCAATGGTTTGATTGATATGGCAAATAGGAGTGGGGACAGGGGGCAGCCCTGTCTGGTACCATGGAAGATGGGTTGTAGGGGTGAAATATGGTACCCTGTTTTAACACATGCAACTGATCAAGTATATTAGATCTTTAAACCACCTCCCCATTTAGTAGCATGTAGTTGCTCTAAAAAAGCTTCAGTGTATCATATTAAATGCTTTTCCAGGTCAACTGAAGCCACCAGTTCATGGGGGAAGGCCTTTCTGTCTGTTTCGTTCAATACTCTATATAACCTCTGCAATTTGTGCTCGGTATTTCTATTGCCATAAACCCATTCTGGTTGCTATGAACCAAAGTTGACATATAAAGGTAAAGACTGTTCGCCAATACCTTGCAAAGTACTTTGAAGTTTAGATGCAGCATGACAGGTGACATCCCTGGGTTCAACTAGCTTGATCAGAGGTATCACTACAACTTCCTAGAGGAGTATATGGCCACCCTGTAGACCTCAACCAGTCAGGGAATTATTAAAGCGGGCAGCCCATCAAGCCTCTGTCCTTTCCCTCTGGCCAGGTCTTTGATGACTCCCCTGAGTTTGTTTAGGGTAATATAGCCACCACATTCTTCCCTGTCTTCTTGGGTCAGTGTGGCAAGGGGTGCCCTATCTAGGAATGGCAGGATCTCTTCAGAGGCTATCTCTAGATGTGGGTCATATACGTTTTTATAGTAATTATAGGCAATGCCATTAATTTGTTCCTGTTCATTCACCATAGAATCTACCTCAGTTCAAATGTAAGGGATCATAGACCCTTCAGACTTGGATTAACTGAGCCAGCAGCCTTTCTGGCTTACTTTCATCCTCATGTTCCTGATCTAAATTTTCACGATAATGATGCCATCGTAGTTGTTCAAAAAACCTGGGTGCATCTAAGTTTACTGTTGTGTAACCTCTCCTTCACTACTGGATTCAAGATAGTTTCCAGTTGAAGGTCATCATCAATCAACTGTTCTAAAGCTATCAGTTCAGTGTCTAAGGCTCTTTTGATCCCAATTGGCTTCCCCATACAGTGGCCAAGAACCACAACCTTTAGTGACTTACATTCAACAAGGCATCAACGCCGTTCCCTTGTTATTTTTGAAGGACTCAGTGATAACTTCGCTAATTGAATTTCTAAATGGCGGGTCAGTCAGTGCGCCGGGCAATATTTTACATGTCAGCACAGGAGATGTCAGAGCACCAGTTTGCACTGTCACCAGCAGTGGGTTATGGTCAGATAGTGGATATCCAAGGCACTCCACTCTCTGCAGTCAAGAGCAAAGTTGGGTGGACATGAATATCCTATAAACTTGAGTAGCATGAGTATTCCCCAGCCTCTCTATGGTGCAGCATCCAAATATCTACCAGTTTCCAGTTATGAAGCCAAGTTGAGAAATTCTTAGTCACTTTGATGTATTGAACTCCAGGGAGAGAAGTTGTGGAGAACTTGAGGTCTAAATCACTGACACAGTTATAATCACCACTAAGCAACTCCCAACTTGAGCCCGCTGATGTGAGAGGGTGTTATGGAAATCCAGTTGGCCCTGTTTTGTGGCATAGAGGCTTCTGTAGAGGATTTTTTGTCCATCTAATCTGCCTGTAACTAAGAGTGATCTCCCAATTCCTGTCAGTCTTAGTATTGGAGGGTGTGAATGGGACCCCTGGCCTACCAAGACAAGTACTCATCTAGCATGAACAGAATATGTTATTGCAAATTATTTGCCCCTCCATCTGGTGAGATACCTCCTGAATAGATAAATGAGTTTCCTGAAGACATATATCCACCCCTCTCCACCTAATGGAAGCCAGTACTTTATGTCTCTTGACCATGGATTCCAGACCTCTCACATTCCAGGTCAGGAGGTTATAGGTTTTTAACTTATTGGCTATGATACTGTTGAGTTTGAGGGTCCTTTAATGGCGCCTCACTTGCATCACTTGCTGATGTGCCACCCAGTACCATATTTGGTACAAAAAGCCATGTGTAATCTTATCAACCCAACTAACAAACTCCAGGGCGAAATATCAACAGCTTTCTGCCTAAATAAAGTAATTGTAAACATTCTTGATGAATGAACGTACCCAATAAAATCAGGTTGCGTAGGGGGAACTTAGTCCAAGTATCGCCTATTCTCTGGCCCCCGAACCTCTCATTTCTCACTTAATGCTTTGATATCTCAGAGACCCACCCATTGTATCCATTGAGGTCATACCAAATCCTAGGTGCCCAGAAACAGTACCATCACCTGCAATTTCCAGGAATGATGCAATCACATAGCATTATGTATAGCGGGCCAAGTGTTCTCGGAAATAATTGGTGAATACGTCAGTAGACCAAATATGACCGGCTCCACAACTCAAAGAACATCTGCAGTTCTAGAAGTAATCCACAGGGGGATATCCTAGGGTGGAGGTCCTGTCCAATTCAGGTTCAGAGGACCACTGATCAGAGAATACCGTGCTCTCAGCTTCAGACTGTCTCTTATTTCCTAACTCCTTGGCTGCCTGTACTGCTCTAACACTCGAAAGTTAGTGTCTGGATGGACTAGGTATCCTTGACCAAAGTTGTTTCCTCTTTCGTCTTTTCTTTGGGGAAATAGGGGAGGCTGAGCCTGAATAGTATGTGCATCCATGCTGCTTTTATCAGTCTCCAGCCAGTCCTATGCCTTCACTGGATCACTGAAAAACATAGAGGTGCTGGCCAACATCATCTTTTATTTAGCAATTCTCCTCTCAAAGTGCTTTTTTGACTGATTGGAAGAAGTTCCTTTTAGACTGCACCATCATTGTGTAGTCTGGAAATAATATGATTGTAAAGTTTTCCACTTTGAACAGGCCTTTCCCTCTGGATGATCAGAGGAAGGTGTCCTTTCTAAAGACAAGATATGTGAGATTTTGCGTGGCACTATGACATTGCACAGCAATTCTTCCAGACAAGTGATCATGTCTGAGCTGCTCAGCTCCTTCAGGGAGGCCCACTATCCATATATGGTTCTGGCGCGTCTTCTGCCTTCTGCTCCAGCTCCATTATGCAATCAGTGAAGGCCTGCATTTCGATCTGCATTGCTTTGTGACTAGGACTCAGTTCATGAGGGCAGGCCTTATTAGCTTTAACCCTTTCAACCAGTTTTCAGTGGCGAGCAACTAAAATCTCCACCTCCAGCAAGAATCTTGGACTTTAAGACATCTTTTGTGGCGTTAATTGCTGTCAAGAGTTTATCCAGGTGTTGCTGAAGGATAACAGGTATTTCATTGCACGTTGAAGTCTCGCCTCCCTCGTGGTCTGCATGTCACCTCATGTCCCTGGTTCCCTCCTGGGAGTCACGATCTCTGGGTGGCTAAGGTTTCACCATGTTGTTTTGTTGCCTAGGAAGTTTTCACAGTTAAGCTCCTCCTGTGTGTCCAAAATGTAACCAGACAGCACTATCACACTTTGCAAGGTCCTTACTGCTGTGAGGAGCTAGGAATTGCCATTAAAGGGTAATGCATGTAATCACCTCTTTTAAGGCTGATAAACACAGAATATGAGTCGTGGGTGGGGCACAGATCCATCCTGTGTTGAGGTTCTATTGCACCAGGGATCAACAAGTGATGAGCTCAGAGTCTGGAAAGGCCACCGAGGCCATAATGGGCTGTCTGCTTCCTAGACCTGGAGGATGGTCACTCAGGTGCAACAGCGTGTCAGGCTAATGACGCGCTTGCTGATTAAGACTCCTGTAAATCAGAGTTGGAAATCTGTGGTGCAACTCCATCTTCAAGAGAGGACCATTCAGCAATGATATTCAGCCCTGGATGTGGTCCCTCCAGTATAAAAATGGAGGATTTATAGGGTGATTAGAGGGAGCCAGCCCATGAGCTCAAGCCCATGCAGCCTTTCTAATGTGTGGTCAGCCATGCCCCCATCACATCTTTGTTGATGTAGTAATAGACAATCTGATCTTATTTCAAGATCTGTTGGCTCTGCAGACTGTTTGCAGCATTAAATACCTATACATTTTTAGCCATAATTTTCAAAAAGAGATTTACACCAAATCTCAAAGACACATTCTCTACAATGATCTATCTTTCTGCCAAATTGGGTGCAATTCATTTTAGCCTTTTTGGCTGTTGCTGTGTCTAATTTATCTATGGAAAAATGAATGACAAACATGCATTTTGCCTCGCGCATCCTTATTCTTGGTATCCGCTTGACTGATCACCCCGAAACCTTCCAGGAAAGAGCTGACATAGATGAGACTTTTTTGGGGAAGTTTTGTGAATGTTCATCAAACGACACTAAAGATATAAGAAAACCAGTAAATGCTTTTCCTATGGAAATGTGGTCTTAACTATAACTACCCAGAGGTAACTGTATACATACATGCATAAATAGAGGGGCTTTGGATTAACCTTCTTCTGTCATTGATCAGTATAAGTTTCATTTGCACTCTCATTAAAACCATGTTAGCATATATGATGGGGCAGTGGGTCAGCCCAGTTAAGCTTTTGGTTCTATTGCCCTGCAGTGATAGCATTTGTCTGTTCACATCAGCCTGAAAACGAGTGCTCTTCAGTGGGCACATGGGGGAGTCCTTCCTTTTTCTACTTTCATAGGTCCCCTTTCATTTCTTTCTATCACCTCTTTTTATTTCCATTTTTAGCATATACTGCATCTCCCCAGGAAATGTCAATGGGTCACTTCCTTGATGCTTATTTCATCTGCAGTGCATGACATCCCGCATTGTCACTGCCTCTAACCGCAGCAAAAAAGGACAGTTGGAACAAAGAGATTGAGAGTATTTAACCCCTGCTTCCATTGTCATAGACTGAGTGTCCTTAGTGTATTTAGGAAACCTTTTCCCTACCAACTTTACATTTAGGTCACTGGGACTTCTATGGGCAGTATCTTTGCTCCAAGTGTGGCGAACTTCTACATGCACAGTTTTGAGAGCACCTATATCTACCCATCTAATCATCCCTCCAACTATGGAAGAGATACAAAGATGACATCATGGTCATCTGGCAGGGTGATCTTACTAGACTAAATAACTTTGTGGAATGGCTAAATACCAGGAACAACAGCCTCAAATTCACCTGCAAATATAGCAAGGATTCGCTACCCATATTAGACCTGTTACTATACCCACAAGATGGTGGTCTATTCGCAGAATTATAAAACTCCTATGGATTGAAACTCTTTACTGTTTAACAACAGTTTCCACCCACATGCACTCTACAACAACCTTTCAGTGGGACTGTTCCTCAGAATGAGGAACTGTACAGAACTCGATAAGTTAAAAAATATACGACAGAACTTAGTGACAATCTTTCACTGAGACAGTATCCACAGAGCCTCATCTAAACAGTAGGAAAAAGGGCTAGAAATAATCACAGAGATGCTCTTCTTGAGGTACTTCCCAAACACACCTTAGATATATTGGAATGCATGAGCACATTCAGTCACCTGACAAACACCGTAAAAAAGGCCATCAATAAAAACTGACATATTCTCAACACAGGTGAAGGTAAACTTGAAAAACCCTTATTTGTCCTTGAACTGAGAAAAAACATTAGAGACATAGTGGTCTACACTAGACCACAAACGACCCATAGAAAACATCAAGACACGTTATGGTCTTTATCACCTGTAAAGGGACACTTCCCCTGTGGATCTTGTTCAGTCTGCCACCTGACACTATCTCTTACCCAGATAGACCTAGAACTGAGGACCCGGTCGATATTGCAAAGCCACGTGAACTGCAACGCCAGTGGGTGATATACCTAATTACATGTTACTGCAAACTCCATTAGGTGTGAATGACTACGAGCACTGCATTTCCATAAGATGCAAGAAATCCAACACAAAATTAGCCAGACACTTTCTTACTTCCCAACATACTGAAGAAGATATCAGATGGGTGATTATAGGCAAACTCCACTACATCACCCATATGGTTTGATTGGATTTGATTTGGAAATTTCTAAAGTGCAAGAATGCCCAAGGGCCTCTAGGCGCTGTGCGGTAAGGTGCCGGAAAAAGAGTGAAAGTGGAAAAAACTTAGTTAGTGAAGAGCCAAGTTTTTAGTGCCTTTCTGAAGGAAAGCAACGTTGGGCTGTTTTTTATGTCTTTTGGGAGTGCGTTTCTTCCACCCTAACGTGCTTTGTTGAATCTGGGGGTTTGTAGGAGTTTGCTCTGTGCTGACCGTAGGTTTCTGGCAGGAGAGTACCAGGTAAAGTGTTGTTTCAGGTACTGCGGACCATTCCCATGCAATGCCTTGAACGCTAGCCATAAGAATTTTTCCATTGGGAGCCAGTGTAGCTTTCTCAGTCCAAGGGACAGTCGTGGAACTCACTCCCAACAGACATAAAAAACAGCCCAACTTTGCTTTCCTTCAGAAAGGCACAAAAACTTGGCACTTCACTAACTAATTTGTTTCCACTTTCACTCTTATTCCGGCACCTTACCGCGCAGCGCCTAGACGCCCTTGGGTAATTGTGTGCTTTAGAAATTTCCAAATCAAATCCAATCAAATCATATGGAATTTTGGAATGTCTATTAGCAGTCTGTTGACTGTTGTTCCAGAGGGAACAACATTGGAATTTCTGACCAAAAAGCCATTTTTATTAATTATTCTGATTTTTTACAGAGTTTTATATAGCGCGGACTTGACCCGAATTGGGTATCAGAGCGTTTTACATAGCACCAGTTGCGTTACATAAGGACACATTCAATTTTGTTAGGCACTGGGAGATTAAGTGATTTTCCCAGAATCACAGGATGTTCAGCGTCATTGCCGAGACTCGAACCTGGTTCCCCAGATTCAAGGTCTACCGCCCTAGCCGTTAGGCCAGCTCCTCTCCCCTCTGCGGGCACTGAATGATGATATCCTGTGGACTGCATTACAATGACATTGGCATCTGGCTAAAATACATTTAACTTGGGACATGATTATCTACACATCAGAACTAAACTGACAGAAGCAAGGCAGACACGCTGTGCTCAGCAGAAGGATTGTCTGAGGTTGAAGGTGTAGTGAGGGCTGCAATTTATATACGTACATTGCTAAGTTGGCATAACCGCGTTAGATGTTAGAAAGCCATCTTGACACTTTTGCTGCTTTTGCACACGACACTGCAGTTACATGTTATTATTTGAGAAATGCTTGCTCGCCTTTTCTTCACATGAGAACTGTCTGTTGTTCACATCCCTAACAGTGAGCTGCGACCTTGGTCTGAACATTGTGTAAAGAAACAGTCTGGGTCGCTAGACGGTGCATGTTTTTGGGTTCAGGTTGATCGGCCCACTATTTAGCCATAACACACACGCAGCTGCAAATACCTGAGAGTCGAGCGCTTTTAATATTGCAGGCTGCTTGCTTGATTCATTCATTCGGAAGAAGAGCTTTCCCAGGAGCAGAGTATACCTGATCCTGTGATATGATTCCACTAAGCTGATCTTTACGGTATGGGGTTCCCCATTCAAGCCTAGAGACCTTCTATTAGTCTAATAATAATAATATTAGTTTACTAGCGAAAGGAAGGTGGCTGTATTCCACTGTCATTTTATTATGATTTCTCCTTTCATTTTCTATGGTATTTTAACTATGCTGATGGTTTTGATTTTAATCATTTGTCTGCTTATGTTAGCCAAAGTACTGCATCTTAGGACACGAGGTTTATAAAATAAACTCTTTAAACTTTACCGTGTCTCTGTTTACTCGTGTTGTGGACTGATATGAGAATAATAACGAACAGGTATTTCTGATTCCCACCATTCCTGAGACTACACTAAGTCGCTTGTTCTGGGTTGTCTATACATTGGGACCGCCGAGATAAAATCGGATAACGAATGGGACACTGATGCTGGTCGGATAGGGGTTCTGGGTTCTGAGGTGAGTTTTTGGTACACCACAATTCACTGAGGTCCTGGTTTCCTGCGCATAGTTCTGTGCATGAGCAGAATCCCTGCAACAAAGGCCACAATGACGTACATCTGCCAAAAAATGAAGTCGACCGTGGGACCAAAGTCATGTTCAATGGACGATGGTGTCATGGCATTTCCATAACATGGTACATTCAATGTAAGGATATTGCAGAATTTGAGATATTGAATGAATGAATTAGAACCAAATCCTAGATTGACGCAGTATGAAGCATTGGAAGAATAGGAAGTGGAGGCGTTTAAAAGAGAGAAATACAGAGGAGGTAACGGAAGATACAGGGGTTGGAGACATGGTTATCCTTTCGAGAGTAGGGAAGGGAAGTTGAAAAGATGGAGAAGAACTGTAGTAGCTGAAGGGTTTTATCCAGTTTTAGTTGCTGAAGAACAGACAGGAGGAAAATGCAAAGAGAAAAAGAAGAACATAGAGACTTCTAGTTTTAGAGATGACCTGAATAATTCTGAGGATGATGATCTATTGGAGGATATGATGTCTAAAAGACCTCCGCCTTATGAAGAAAATTTAGGAGAAATAACCCCGAGTTCTCCACAAATGGGAACCGCACTGACTCCCCAGGTTACTGAGATAGCTAGAGTAGTGAGAGAAAATGAAACAAACTTGTTGAATGAGGCCAGTTTGGAACAGGTTCAGAAAATAAATCAGTTAAGCCTGAATGCGGAAGCATTGACAGTAAAAGTGACAATTGGTCTTGTTGTTCCTTTATATGGGGAAAGGCAGAATTTGCCAAAAGTACATTCATTGACAGTTCCAAGTAGTGGGAGTAGAGGTGGAGTAGTGAAAGCACTGAATGAGAATAGTTAAATTGACCAGAATACCACATTGTTATATCTTCCAGTATGTGAATTGAAACAGAGAACCCTCAAAGAGGTATACAATTAGACCCAAGGAGAATAGGGCTGAATTTCACTCCAGTAGCAGGGAGTTCAGCAGGTCCTTCACCGGAAGAATTCGGTAATTAGATAAAGGAAATGACAAAGCCACAACCACAGCCCCAGATTATTAATGTGAGTCAATTGAAAGTAGATTTGGAAGAAATGATTATTGGAACAGTAGGCCCAGATTGGTTAGGGACTTATCGAGATAACAAATTGCTGTTTGTGTGTAAAAGTATTACTTGGAGAGCAAATAATATATATGAGAAGATAACTGAAGGTTCTAGTGAGTATGGAGTAGACATAAAAAAATTGAAAGTGTTACAGAAGTCATATAGATTGGCTTTCTCTGACAAGGACCTAGAAAGTTTGAATGTGTCTGGGAAAATATTGCAGATAAGGGAATTGATTAACATTTTTAAGAAATGGGGAGATGTAGATCAATGGAAAACTAGATGGGCGAAAAAGAAAGAAGAAGCAGCTAGTAAAGGAACATCTATGTTTCTGTTAAAAGAGACAGAACAGGCTGAAAGGGTGTGTCCGAGGAGAGAAGTTCCTGGTGGTGGATATGCATACGTGTCATGGTCCAGACAGGACATATTGTCTTTCACAAATGATTTTCCTAGGCTGAGAGAGAAACTGGTTGAATGGTATAAACAAGTAGAAAAGTTTGTGAAGGTCTCAAAGGTGTTGTTAAAATATCTAGATGGATTGTTTGAGATTGTTGTTCCAGCAGATTTGTGGACAGAGTGTGAGATTACGGTTGACTGGACAGAAGATGAATACCCTAGAGACGCTAAAACAGGTGCACCATCTGATGAGGTGATGAAAAAGTATAATCAGGTAATCAAGTTTCTGAAAGGGAAAATTTCCCCAAAGGAAACAGACTGGGTTAAAATTAATAGAACAACCCAGGAACCAAAAGAGTCGGTACATGCCTACTATGAAAGGTTGTTGCATGTATTTAAACAATGTAGTGGGTTTGAAACTATTGGAGACAAAGATATGGGACCTTTTGTGTATCGTTTTGTATTTGGATTGAGACCAGAAATTAGCAATATGATTCAACAGCATATGATTTGCTGGCAAAGCAAAACGATAGGTGACATTCTGAGATATGCCAAGTATTGTAGTGATGACATTGAATTAAGACACAAAAAGTTCAAAGAGAAAATGATGTGGGCACAGGTGAAGGTGGCGGAGCAGCAAGAGGCGAATAATAGCTCTCAAAAAATAGTAATCAGATGGGTGTGCAGAATCAAAATGGGCAAAATAATAGTACAGGGAAAGGAAGAGGAAGGATGAATAAAGAGGAGGCTATGAAGAAATTGCCTTGTCATGAATGAGTGTAGATCTACTAAAAAGATTAAAGGGGTAATCAAAATTTTATTCCACAGATACAGAATAAGGTGGGTGTAAATCAACAGCCGCAGCAGCAGATAGTTACTCAACAGTTACAGGTGCCAAAATCTCCCATGACAAATAATGCGAATGCTCAAGTGCAGAGGTACAGTGTGAATACTGCATATAACTGAGGTGATCAGATAGGTAAGAATCAGATGTTGCAATTCACTCCACAATATTGGTTGCAGTGTAATGGGAATGATTCAGACTCATCTCAGTGACGATGCCTGAGAAGGAAGGAGGAGTGCATATTTAGCGCATCCTGGGTGGTAGATCAGTCAGGTCCATTTGTTGATGGAAAGGTGGAACAGAATGACATCACATTTTTAGTGGACACTGGTGCTACCCGTTCTACTGTGAGAGCATCAGAAATTCCAAACCTAACCCTCTCGGAAGAAACTATCCATGTTGTAGCAGTCTCGAATAAGCATATTAGAATGCCAGTTACAAATCTGATTGAAGTTCACATTGGTAACTTCAAAGACATGCATCGGTTTGTGGTATGTGATTCTAGTCCAGTAAATCTCTTGGGAAGAGATTTGTTGTGCAAGATGAACTGCACCATCTATTGTACACCAGCTGTAATTGCATTTCAGACACCTGATGAGGATGTAGCATTCAAAATGATGTTAGCGAAGTGGATGAATTGTATTCACTTCTTACAGAAGAGAGTTTGCCTGAAGAACTAAAAAGTGCAGTGAAATCAGATGTGTGGGATTTTTCAGGAAAAGACATGTGTTTAAAGACAAATCCAATCCAGATTACAGTTAAGTATGGTGCTGTATATCCAAACCACCACAGTATGAAATGAGTCCCGAAGTAATTGCAGGAGTTGCTCCTGTGATTGATCAAATGATCAAAAACAAGGAATTTTAAAAGAAATAATGAGCAGTCCTTGTAATTCACCTATCATAGGTATTAAAAAGCCTAGTGGAAAATACAGAATAGTGCAGTATTTGTGCAAAATTAGTTCCCTCTTGTCCAGTAGTATCAAATCCGGCTGTGATTCTTTATCAGATCTCCTGTGATGCTGAATGTTACACAGTTATTAACTTGTGCCAAGCATTTTTCTCAATTCCTTTGCATATGGAAAGCCAATATTTGTTAGCATTCCGGTTTGGAGACCGTGTCTTGAGATGGTGCCAAGTTCCGCAAGGGTATACGGAGAGTCCCTCGATCTTCAACCAGATCTTGAAAAAATGTCTGGAGACTTTAGTCATGCCAGGAAATTCGGTATTGGTTCAATACATTGATGACCTACTGGCGACACGAGAGGCATGTGTAACGGACACAGTTGCCCTATTGAATCATTTAGCAGAAGGAGATGCAAAGTGTCACCAGGAAAGCTACAATTTTGTAAAGAAGTCCAGTACCTAGGGCATAAAATATAGAAAGGAGTTAGAAAAATGACCCCTGAAAGAATAAAGGTGATCAAACAGATGAGTCCACCCAAAACACAAAAGGAAGTGCAAATGTTTTTGGGAACGGTTGGATATTGCAGCCAATGGATCAGTGGTTTCACACTGTTTGCAAAACCTGTACAGCGGTTAACACGGAAGGATGTGAAATATCCGATTGTTCTGGGTGACGAAAGTATGGAAGCTTTTGTAAAATTGAGAAGCAGTCTGTGTCATGCACCTGCATTGGGAATGCCAGATTATTCTGAAGAATTTGCATTGTACTGTTGTGAGAGAGATGGATGTACACACTCAGTCCTAACACAGGAACATGGAATGGCCCGATGTCCAGTAGCATATTTTTCTGCTACTTTAGATTCAGTGGCTGCAGCATTGCCTGGATGTTTGAAAGCAGTAGCAGCTACTTGTATGAGTCTGGAACAAAGTGAACCAATTGAGATAGGATACCCAGTCATGGTATATGTGCCACATTCTGGTTAAATTCTTTTGACACGTACTCATACGCAGTATCTTACCTCAAGTCGGCTGACTAAGTATGAAAGAGTGATTCTGGGTGCTGAAAATGTGACTGTGGTAAGGTGCACTACTGTGAACCCAGCAACCCTGTTGCCAAACTCTCACTGTGAAGAAGTAAGGGAGGAAGCTGATCATGACTGTTTGGATGTGACAGAACTGTGTACCAAACCCAGGACATACATAGAGAATGCTCCATTAGAAGTATCTGATTGTGAGATATTTGTGGATGGGTCATGTTTGAGAAACGGGAAAGGTGAATTATGTACTGCCTATGCTGTGTGTACCTTGGAAGGAGTTCTTGAAGCATCCTGTTTAAAGGGAGTACATTTGGCCCAAAGTGCAGAGCTGATAGCTCTAATTAGAGCATGCAAAATTTCTAAAAGTCTGAAAGTAACCATATTAACTGATAGCCAATACGTATTTGGGGTTGTCCATGATTTTGGGCTGCTATGGATGCAGAGGGGATTTTTGACTTCTTCAGGTTCTCCTATCCATAATGGAAACATTTTAAAAGAATTATTGGATGCTTTACAACTGCCTAAAAGAATTGCAGTGATCAAATGTGCTGCACATTAATCAGGAGATAATTATGGGACTCAGGGCAATAGATATGCTGACCAAATTGCAAGTTTTTGTGCACAAAATTCAAAGGCATTAAACGGATCAATTGAAAAAGAGAAAATGCCGATTGCCATCTTTTGTTTACATCAACATTTGAAACTTGGGAGGAAGTTAGACAGATGCAGGAAGAGGCTAGTGATGAGGAAAAGGAAAAATGGAACAAAACAGCCTGTAGCAAAAGAGAAGAATCCAAAGTTCAGGGATATTGCAGAGAGTCTGTGAAAGAGATGCGCAATCTGTCGGCAGCAAAATCCAGCTAGAAAGACAGTTGTTAGTTGGGGATGAACTGGGAAAGCAGGAGGACCGTTTTCCCACCTTCAACTGACTTTATTGAACTTCCTCCATGTAATGGGTTGAAGTATGTACTAGTCATTGTCTGTCTGTTCTCTTGCTGGGTGGAAACGTATCTGACGAGAAAGAACAATAGCCTTACTGTGGCCAAATTGCTTTTGAAAAAACTTATTCCTAGATTCGGAATTCCAGTCACTTTAGAAACAGCTAGAGGGACACATTTTAATAATGAGATAATTCGGCTGATTTGTGCAGCATTGAAAATTGAGCAGAAGCTGCATTGTGCCTATCGACCCAAAGCATCTGGAGTGGTCGAGCAACTCAATGGCACTATAAAATCTAGGTTAGGGAAGGTGTGTGCATCCACATCACTGAAATGGCCTGACGCTTTACCCCTTGAACTGATGAGTGTAAGAAGCATTCCAGACAAAAAGACGGGATTGAGTCCACATGAGATCCTCATGGAAAGAGCAATGAGACAAGCATACATACAAGCCAACAAATTGATGAGTTTGTCTAATGGCCTGGTACTCGATTATTGCAGAGGACTGGCTGACCTGGTACGTTCTGTGTCTCATCAGGTTGGAGAAGATGCCATTACGACACAGCCAAAACAAGGTCATGATCTGAGTCCAGGCGAATGGGTCTATGTCAAGAAGCACATAAGGAAGTTGTGTTTAGAACCCTGGTGGTACAGACCCTATCAAGTCATACTGGTGACAACAACGGCAGTGAAGTGTAGAGGTTTGCCAAATTGGATTAATGCGAGACACACCAAACGAGCCCTAGTCCACTTGAACGGCAAAAAGAACAGTAACTGGTAAGAGAAGAACAAAAACCAGTGGCTGAAGTGTGTGAAGCTGATGAATTTAGAATGACAGATTCTGATGATCAACCAGATGATGAACAGCCGAGCACAAGTCAAGTAGAGTGGATGCCAGATACTAGGTCTCAAATGGCTGCTGTTGAGCCAGACGAAAGTGAGTTCACTGCTTGTCAGGAGCCAAGTGAGTTTACAGCTGAACAAGAAACCAGTGAAACTGCTGTTGAACCAGAAGGAGGTGACTTCACAGTTGAAAGAGGAGGTACTGTTGAGACAGCAGAACCAGAAGTTGTTGGAAATCAGGAAGTACAACTTAGAGAAAGGCTGAATAAGAGAACTTATGAACCAGACGTAGAAGAAGAAAAAGTAGTTCAAACCAAGAAACCAAAACAAAAGGTGATAATTGGCTAAGTGGGGTAAAAAGACCGAAATACACCCTGGTGAGAAGAAAGTCAAGAAGAAGGCCAGAACAAAGTAGCGAGGTCTCAAGTCAAACAGAACAACAAAAGTCAGGAGAAGAGCTAGTATGGAAAACAAACAGAGTAAGAATCCCAAGAAGAAGATACAAGGCACCAGAATGGACCTATGTAATTCTGGAAGAAATGAAAGCTCTGATCCAAGTGAAGAAAAAGACAGCTCTGATACTAAGAGAGTCGATGAAAGCAAGTTAAGACCACCGTAAAAGAACTTTGTGAGAACTAGAGAATGGTGAAAATTGCTAACTAAAAAAAGACTGAATGACTCAGAAGACCAAAGAAAAGAAAATGAAATAAAAGGGGTAAAGAAGAAAGTCAGAAGGTGTAAGTTTGCACCGATATACTATTTCATCATACATTTTTATTTAGCATTTGTAGGTTTAGATAGATTTTTTGTTTCTTGTTAGGATACAAAATGGCTAAAGCAGAAGTGACTGAACGTCCAGAATCTAGTCTGAAATGTAAATGTATTAAATCTTGCTTATGTAGTGTCATGATGTTAACATTTATTTGGATATTACTTACTGTCCTTTTACCCATTCTAATGGTATCTAATGACGGAAACAATACTAATGATGTAACAGGAAAAAGAATGAGTGATGTCACTAATGAAACACCTAATACTAAACTAGAACCATTGGATGGAAAGATTCTCCATCATGATAAATCTATTAGTGATTTTTTGTTAAATGTGTTCACCAAGTTACTGTATGAGTATGTCGAGACTATGAACGTAAGTGACTGTTATGTGTACATGCAGCTACCTTCGTCTGTCTCAGTAGGGTGTGGTAAATAATTTAATTACCGGGACTTAATTTGATACAGAACATAATAAAAATAGCTCAATAAATAAGAGGCAGAATCCGTGGTATTAGAGGTTAAGAACGGGCTTTATTCCAATGGACGATTTCGAAATCGTGGACTCCAGGTTCCATCACCACGGAGGCTCAGGAAGTGAAGTACGTACATTATTGATTGTTAATAACTTTTATACAATAGGCATTACAGCGAAGCAAATGCAAGAGGCGTAACAATTGATAGCAAAGATAACATTTCACATGCGTAGCTGAAGGAGGCGTAATTGGGAGTAACAAGGAAACGTCATTGGTTGTGATGTTACATATGGGTGGACCTATGAAATAATTTCGCAATGTCAGCAGAAATACTTTGCAGAGATGCGCGCGCAGCAGCATGACGTGTGATTGACGTGCAGCTAGGAGGTGAAGGGGACTTGACATTTAGCTCTACATGTGGCGACAGATGTCTGGAGGGTCAAGTCAACCTAACCCTAAATCATATCTAACATCCTATGTTTAAAGAACTATGTTATCCAAAAGAGAGGCCTTCTTGGAGTAGAATCTTATTCTATACTGACTATACTGACTGTTAGTGCGTGTACAAGCGTCTAAGTGTCTACACTAGATGCGAGGGCAGGAATCTTCCATAGTAACAGGGCTATGAATTACTTGCATAAAGACAGAGAAGCCGGGCCTTTGCTCGGTAGCTGGCAGAATGTTTACTTAAGCTACTAGACAGGAATGCATTGGGCAGGGAGCGGAGCAGATAATTTCCAAAGGTGAAATACAGTTCTTGGCAGGCAGCAAGCTGATGTCAGGCACTGTGAGCCGCGCAGAGGATGAGACAAAGTTCATGGTCACAGATGCAGGCTCAGACTGGAGCTTCAGAGGTAGAAAGCAGAAAAGCTTGATGACAGGATCAGGGCCTACTTGCCTGGACTGTAAAATGGCATAAGTGAACCATATAAAGGCGGTGGCCTTTCGTACTTAGGAATGGAATATCCGGCTCATTCATGGCGGATCTAAAAGAGGACATGTTAACGGTGGACGCACATGTATTTGCGTCTTCATAACTGGAACTGGAGGGAACATACATGTACTTGTAACATGCATATAGAACCGTTGGGGTCCAAGATAGGGGACATAACTGACCAGAAAAATCCATATTTCCACATTCCCTCCTTGTCCCCTACTTGCCCGTCAAGAGATATCAATCTTCATTAATCCATTGATCTGTTCATATAGCATAATTTGTTCTTCTTTCTTCTTCCGGGATCTTGAATGAAAATCTTGATGTGGAATGCACGATGTGGCACACAGACCACAAATCGCTGGTCCACATTGCAGGCATAAGCAGCAACTGAATAGTATGAGAAGGCCAACACCTAGGAAGGATAGAACTCTCCATCCCCAGGCTGATAACACGCTCCAAAACCAACCGGACCAAGTCTAGGTGCCTGGATTCTGGTGTATCTGGCTTACAATCTTATGAAGGTGGGTTATGGCTTTATATACAGATGGCGAATTTTCTGGTATGAATACGCAGCAGCTTGATCCGATGACCCTACAAGCTCCGCCCCTATCGGCCAGGATGACGTCAAGGACAAGACGATTTTGAAGCACAACAATCCGCATAGCAGACTGCTCTTCTGTTAAATTGCCTAAGGCGGAAATAGTTTCGTTCACTACTGCTTCAAGGGTTCTAGTCAATCTACGTATCAGCTTACTATTAGTAACGGTACCTATATAGGGAAAGAGACCTCTATTGAAATCTGTGTATTTTTCCCATGCTGTTTCAGTGTAGTCGACTATTGGGAGATCTCTCCTTTCTCTATTGTGTACTAAATGAGTATTTCTGTGATAATCAGGAGGAGCTAGAAAAACAGGTGGCAAAAGGAATCCGATGTAGCAGGTACCATCCCAGTCTAGAGGCAAACGTACATATGCCGTCTGACCACATATAAAATAGGAATGGCGGGAAGCTCTAAATGTCGACTTGCCTTGATCACTAAATTCTATTACAGTGGTGCATCTACTATTGCCCATATGTATGGAACCATTCTTTCTTACACATAATTCACCTTTTACTGGAAATACTGCCATGGCGGGCAAAATTGGAGTAGCTTCGGATTCGATATTTAGGATCATAAGATTAAGCGTAAAGTTACCTAATCCATATACTTCATTTTCTAGATCAGTTCCTGTTCTTTTGGGAAGTCCCTCCTTGTTGGGGTGGCAGACTTTAAGTAAAACTAAGTTCAGGTTTCCCCATACCCAGTTGTCTTGATAAACTGCGGAATTCGAATCTAGGGAATTAATCAAACTAAACCATGCTCCACAGGAGCCATTGTGTGTGAACGGATAGAGAAAAAGGGGTAGAATTCCTTTATAGTTCTGATAGGGAGGGAGTCGGCCACATATCCAACAATTTGTAGCATTGCTAACCTGATGGGAATGATGTAACATACTAATAAAAGTGTTATTGCGCAGCGCAAATCTGTATGACAATTCATGCGGAGGTAATTCACTAAAAGAATGTTCAGCAGTAATATTATAAACATGTCTAGAAATAGGATAATATATATGCAAAAATATACTTGCAATAATTATTAAAAGACTTAAGAAAAACAAAATTAATAACGTCACTGTGCAATGACTACGCAGTGATTTACAGTATGCATGTTGTTTCAACATTTTTCGGGTTTTTCCTCTATTCAGATCTAAGGGATACATGTCGGAGACAAATTCAACCGCTTCACCTTGGAGAGGACTTAAACAATCAAATTTCCTGACTGATTAGATCTGAGTTTTAGTTTATAATGTTCGTGACTACCTGAGTCAACCAAAGGAAGTTTTGAGTCAATGGGTGAAGACACACGAGGTGTAGTTTTTATATCTGATGGTAGTCCATAAAATTTCTTGATATGACTTGAATGTACCCAGCCTTTTCTGCCTTCGATCTTCACGGCTGTCCTTGTGGTGAGCAAGACCAATTGAGGCGACTTCCACCTAGGATCCAGCTGAGTCTTTCGATCAAAGTTCCTCACTAAAACGAGATCCCCCGGAATTACGTCATGGGGTTTCACCTCAGTGTTGTCAGGAAAAGCTGCAGCTACCTGTGAACGACAAGATTGTAGTGCAGACATCAAGGAAGCCAAATAATCTGTCAGCATATTACAGTCAATATCAGTTATTTTACGTGGTATAGGCGTCCCCCACATATTAGGTGGTCTGCCAAAGATCACCTCATACGGGGATAGCCCTGTTCGAGAGTGTGCTACCATTCTCATGTAAAAGAGTGCAACTGGTAATGCTACTACCCAGTCGACACCTTTTTCCCTGCATATTTTGGACAATCTGATTTTCAAAGTTTGATTATGTCGTTCCACGAGACCTGCTGCCTCGGGGTGTCGGACACAATGGAACTTCCACTGATAGCCTAACAAAAGTGAAACGTGTTTCATTAGTTCGGATGAGAACGGCTGGCCGTTATCTGAGTAGACAGCACGTGGTAAACCGTATCGTGGGAAGAATTCTCGAACTAACTGTTTGGCAGTAGTCGGGGCCGTGTAATCTGAAACCGGGTACGCCTCTGTCCAACGGGAAAGAGCACAGACAACTACGAGAACATATTTGAATCCTCGACATCGTTCCATCTGGATATAATCCATCTGGAGAATTTCAAAAGGGTGATCAGGAGGCTGAAATCCACCCTGCTCTACGGGGATGCTTTTTCCTGGGTTAAACTGACAACAGATCATACAGGTACGAACTTTTTGTTTCGCTGCTGCTCGTAAATGCTTGTTGAACCAAATATGTTGAATGCTGTCTAGCATAGCTTTCTCTCCTAGATGCGCTGGACTATGGACAGTGTTAATAATGACTTGGACCATTGAATCAGGAAGGAACCACACAGATTTTTCCTTCGTCATCCATCCTTGATCCGTTTGGATCCCTCCTAATTCAGTCCATTTCCTTATTTCGTCTGGAGTAGCATGTGTCTGTATGTCAATTACATCAAGAGTGGGATCCTTAACCATCATGCAATGTGTTGGTGTCTGGACTATTGCCTTTGTCATATCGGATGTTTGAGTTTGAGCAGTCTGTTTAGCTGTTCTGTCAGCTAGATCATTGCCTTGAGAAATGATATCAGTGATTTTCGTATGAGCTTTGCATTTCATAATCGATATTGCAATGGGTAAGTGTATTGCATCTAATAAGGCATGAATGAGGGGTCCGTGCTGAATGTGGGCACCGTGAGAAGTTAAATAACCTCTCTCTCGCCACAGCACGCCAAAGTCATGTACAACTCCGAATGCATAACGTGAATCAGTGTATATGTTGACTTTTTTATTTGTGGCTTGAATACAGGCCTGTGTCAGAGCGATGAGCTCTGCTGCTTGAGCGGACAAGGTATTTATACACCTTGTTTCAATAATTTCAGTGTCTGTTGTGACTGCATAAGCGGCCACTAACTCTCCTGTACCTGTTCTCATACATGAACCATCTACATACAACGTCAGGTCTGGATCTGACAATGGGACATCTGTCAAGTCTTGTCTGGGTTTCGTCGTTATTGTAATAACATCAATACAATCATGAGCTAGTGGGTCTGTTCCATTTACAGGTAAAAGTGTGGCAGGATTCAATGTGTTACAACGTCTGATTTCTATATGTGGCTGAAACAATGTTAATTCGTAACCTGTAAGTCGCGCTATAGTCAAGTGTTGTGTTTGCGTTCGATTCACAAGAACCTCTACTGCATGTGGTACTTGTACTGTCAATGGATGTCCTAACACTATGGCATCGCTTTGTCTGATTGCTAAAGCTGTCGCTGCCACTGATTTCAGGCCCGCAGGCAGAGCCTGAGCTACGGGATCTAATGTACTAGAAAAATAAGCACACGGTTTGTGTGATCCTGCTTGCTCCTGTGTGAGTACTGACAAGGCAGTACCTTCTCGTTCTGTAACAAAGAGTGTAAAATGTTTTCTGTAACATGGTGTTGCTAAAACAGGTGCTTGGCATAGAGCTTTCTTTAAGCTTTCAAAAGCTAGTGTGTGTTCCTGAGTCCAAGGGAGGACAGTCGATGTGGCTGCCTCCTGTGTTGTTAATTGAATGAGTGGTTTTGCTAGAAATGCATACTGAGGGATCCACTGCCTACAATATGAAGTGAGGCCTATGAAAGCCCGCACCTCCTTTTGTGTCTTGGGTATTGGCATATTAGCTATTAACTGAATGCGATCTGGTGTAAGCTGCCTTCCCTCCTTGGACAGCGAGTGACCAAGGTAAATAACTCGCTGGACACAGAATTGCAGCTTAGAAGGGGACACCTTGTGCCCCTTTTCGGCTAGAAATTGTAAAACCGTCAGTGATGCTTTTTCACATTCAGGTTCGCTTCGGGCGGTGATCAGCAGATCATCGACATATTGAAGCAGAGCAGTGTTGACTGGCATGTGTATACTGTCAAGTTCTCGTTTCAATGCTTGGCTATAGATGCTGGGGCTTTCTGTAAATCCTTGAGGTGCGCGTGTGAATTTAAAGCTACGTCCATTTAAACTAAATCCGAACAAGTATTGGCTTTCAGGATCTATTGGGACGCTGAAAAAGGCATTCTTGAGATCAATTACAGTAAAGAACGTTGCTTCGGAATCAATAGCTGTCAGTAATGAAGAGATGTCTGGAACTACGGGGTATTGTGGTACAATACATTTATTTAATTCGCGCAGATCAATAACCAATCGATATACTGGGGGAGCCTTTGGATCAGTTCGTTTAAGAATCGGAATTATCGGTGAATTACATACATTGGAGTCGGTCTCCACAACCACTCCTTGGCCAATAAGCTCGTCAATGATTTGCAGTAAAGCCATTACAGCATCTGGGGGTAACTTGTATTGTCGCATTCGTGGTAGTACCACTCCTGCCTTTAGTGTGACTCGATATGGCGTAATGTTCATGCAACCAACATCTGTAGGGCCTTGTGCCCATAAATGTGTGGGCAAATTCTGCAGTCGGGAATCCATGTCTCGAGACACATAGTGACCTTTGAAATCACGTAAAAACAATCTTACTCCTTCCGGAGAACAACATATTATAGCTCCTAGAGCTTTCAGTGTTTTTATACCTAACAAGTTTTCTGGACATGATTTAGTAAGCAATAAATCTGTAGTTCTGGTCAAGGGTCCTATCGTAAGTGGAAGAGGCTGTGATACTTCATTAACAATAGGTTTTCCTGAAAAACCAAGGGAAATATTCTGTGAGCCTGAGAGGGGTCCCCCTGGAACTTCACTACGTTTTATAGTTGTTCGACTTGCCCCTGTATCAAGTAAAAATTTTCTATCTTGGCCTAATAATTCACTATGTACATAAGGTCCTTCTTGGTCTACAGGGACCTCGATAAGGGGTAAGTCAACTTCCCTCTCTAGGCTGGTTCATGCATATCGTTGATAATCAGGATAGTCATACTGTGCGGTCTGGTACAGCTGTCGTGTCGTGGTTTGTGTGGCAGCAGCAGGCAACGCTGGTGCGGCTGGCACAAACTGTATAGACTGTTGTGGAGCTGGCATGGCCTGTGCATGCTGCGGTGCTCCTTGTTCATTCTGATCCTGTCTAGGTGGCCGTGGTCTTTCTTTTGTAATACCTGTGGCGATATTACGCTTCAGGACTGGGCAATCGTGTATGTAATGTCCTGGCTGTTTACAATAGTTGCATGTCCCTTTTATAGGTCCTGCTGAATCACCGGAATGTGTCGTACCCTTTTTATGACCTTCAGCTGGAACTGTCTGGGAGACTAGCATTTTCATTTTCGTGTCTTTCATGCGTCTCTGTTCATGTTCTTGTTCCTCTCTAATTCTATTGTAATGGTACTGTAACATTTGTAACATTTGTGATGGGGTATTACCTTGCCAGGTACTCTCGAATTTTAATACTCTATTCTTCACTTGGGGCAAGGAATTTTCAACTAATTTTGTCACAAACAGATGTGGGTATGACTCGCTACTTGCTTTTATACCACTATTTATACCAAAACATTTTTCGAATCGGGCATAGAAATCACTAGTGTCTTCATCTTGCTTTTGTTTACAGGCTGAGATTGCACCCCAGTCTTCCTTTTTCGTGGTTAATAAACGTGGCAGTACCTGTACTAGTAAACCTGGCAGTGCTTTAGTTTTGTCCCCAAGCCCCGAACCTGGACCTCGGGCCTTTTCTTCATTTTCTAATGCTGTCCAATCTATCTTTTGGTCTCCTACCTCCCACTCTTTTTCCTTGAGTTTTTCATAAATGCCAGCAGGCATTAATACCTTTAATATTGTCATAATGTCGGGATAGGTATACTCTCCCATGAGTAACATGTCTTTAATTTCTCGGTGGAAACCCGCTGGGTCTTTGTCATGACTGGGTACCACTTTCTTCATTTCTAACAATTCTATTTTCGATATGGGCGTATATACATATACACGTTTAAACTGATTGTCCTCGCCCTTTATTGGGTGCACTTCTCGTAAGGGATTCTGTCTGTCCATGTAATACATCGGTCTTTCCTTGATGGGCAGTGAAACATGTTCTGGACATACAAAAAGAATGTACTGCTTTCTGGATTCTAGTATTTCCTTAATTAACTTAGTACCTGAACCTCTCCATCTATTCGTGAGTAATTCAGTCAATATATCAGGTAAGGGACCAGGATCTGAATGTTGGCTTTTATATAGTATAAGAAGTTGTTGAATCATATAAATCCCAGCTAAACGCTGTTCATCTGGGGTGAGGTTCAAAAATGTGTGTGCTACTGTATCATCACCATATTTTCCGGGACTGTCAACCCAATGAACGGCTGACCTGGCTAATTCTTGTTCATCCATAGAATCGAGTAAATGATAACCCCTTCGTTCTCGCAGTAATTTGTCAGCGGCTTGGAACGAATGCTCGGGGGACCTTATATTTATTATAGGTGTTTGGAAATTCCTGTTATTATCTGGACATATCGGACGTATCGGGTCAGTAAAACATCTAGTACTATTACAAGATCTTCCTCTACCTACATAGGCTATCGTTTCTGACTGTCCTGTGGACGGTCCTGATCCTTCTTCCTCCTCGTTTTGTTCAAACTGGTCTACCGCTAATCTCTCTTCGTGTAGGCATTCTATTTCTTTTCGGATCTTTCTGCACATGGCTATTATACATTTTTGCCTATCATGTCTCCCTTCTGATATATTCTGGCTCCATCTGGTAAGAGTTTGCATTATTTCCGGATCTACCCCCGGTCGGTCTTGATTTCTGATTACGCAATTTATGAGGAAACGTAACAGTTCCCCCTGTATCTCCACTTTCTGGTATTCCATAGCTCTGTTAATACATTCAGAGTCTCGCCCTGTTTGGACATAATGATATATATTATCTAGATGCACAGTCATTCCTGGTAACTTCCCTAAATACACCGCGGCTCGTCTGATACGTAATGATGCCATGATCATTTCGTCCTCTTTGCCGGGCACAGGGTCATATCTACAATCTACCAGAAGTTCCTTAAGCGTGCGGGAATTTATGAGTTTGGGGGTACGTGGATGTGCTGACTCTTGAAAGGTAAGTTTATTTATTCTGGGTGGCGTAGAAAAAATATTGGTAGCACCTCCAGTAGCCCCGTCTGGAGTATCGGGCGTGAAAGGATTCGTAGAACGCGATACAGCAACTATAGGTGTGGACACAGCTATAGAAGTAGCTGTAGGAACAGATGTGGAAACGGACGTGCTTGCCGGATTTTGTGTCAGGTTTTGTTGTTGTAGAGATACAGATACAGGATCTTGGCGTTGAACCTCCCCGGTCGACGGTCTATGCGGGGCGGGGTTAGCATACTCGGGAGCTACGTCATCTAAATATGAGGAAAGAAAAACATCTTCTGCGGTTCTAGGATGCCCCTTAGGATGTACTTTTATTGGAAATAATGGGGGTGGCAAGTCTTTTGGTATCCCCGCAGTAGCCTTAGGTAATCCTTCGGCCAGAAGGGGATACATACCCTTCATAAGGGCATGTCTTTGTCTGTCTACTTGTTCTGATTTCACTCGTGTACCTTCTTCAATTAATAGATTTTCTTGAACTTTATTTGAATTCTCTTTACTCTTCTCTTCCTGTCTACGTGCTTTTTCTGTACGTCTATACGATTCTTTACGCCATAATTCAATGGCGTCTTTCTGTGATTGTCTAGCTTTCTTTTTCCATAATTCTTCCTCTACTTTCACGATGCACTCTGCATCCCAGGTCCCAGCTGCGGGCCACCTCTGACTTTCTGGTAATTCCTTAGTGTAGTCTACCCATAGATCAAGAAATAATATAGCGTCTAGGCCGTGTTTATGATACATGAAGTACCCTGGAGTGTCCCTAGGAGGAATAGGAACAGCTTCTTCGAGTACCCCTTTTCTAGTTGTGATCTGTCTTAGTTTCGAAAAGAGCGGCATATTGAGAACTGGTCTGATACTTGGTCTTGAACAAACTTAATACAATAAACCACGATAATGAACAGTCATTCACACCACAATATGCAGGACGTATTAATACATTTAACATTTAACATTTTTAAATGAGCAACAATGAAGATGACGATCTAAGAAAACTTAATCATAAAACGTAATTCTCGACATTAAACGGAATTATTCTGAATTTATATACTTGATATACTAGATATACTGCTAAACAGTACAGATACACTGCTAAAACAGTGCAGACCGGATTTGTGTACCCAAACCCGTCTGGACCGGCACAACTTATGTGCACGCCAGAACGCCTCCCCAGTAATGGTACTCACCGGGTAGCTCGGAACGGAAGGCCTCGGAACGGAACTGAACTGAACTGGACCGGACTGGACTCGACTCGACAACTTCGGACACTTCAGGACATCGGAAACCTGGTGGGCCTCTGTATACCTCGGATCTTGCTCTCTCAGCTAGGCTCTGGTCGGGATACTTCGCACTTCTCACCGCCTCGTCTGGGTGTTGATCGCAGCCTCAGTCGCCCCCGCTTGACCGGAGGGAGATACAGGAAATCCTGCTGGTACGCGTTGTTGTCCGTCCAGCTGTGGCAGGAGACCGGGCCTGCAACGCACCGCCGGCGCGTGAGATGAGAAAGTGTCCCTGTTCGGGCGCCATTTATGTGGTAAATAATTTAATTACCGGGACTTAATTTGATACAGAACATAATAAAAATAGCTCAATAAATAAGAGGCAGAATCCGTGGTATTAGAGGTTAAGAACGGGCTTTATTCCAATGGACGATTTCGAAATCGTGGACTCCAGGTTCCATCACCACGGAGGCTCAGGAAGTGAAGTACATACATTATTGATAATTAATAACTTTTATACAATAGGCATTACAGCAAAGCAAATGCAAGAGGCGTAACAATTGATAGCAAAGATAACATTTCACATGCGTAGCTGAAGGAGGCGTAATTGGGAGTAACAAGGAAACGTCATTGGTTGTGATG